>NC_091632.1:63391635-64016635 GCF_027580195.1 Bos mutus
GTGCAGCGGTCCTTTCCTCGTAGCAGTTTGCTTGTAATTCATGCTTGATTCAGTTTCTTCTTGATGGCATCCTTGGAGCTGGCATAGATCATTTTGCTCTTAGGGGTGCACACTCAGGGGCCCAGAAGATGAACACCAGGTCCTCCTTCTTGCTCTCTTGGTCTCGTGAGGTTGCATCGAGAGAGGGCGAGCGGCAGTCCTTGTCTGGCAGCATCTTGACAAAGGTGGCATAGGGGTCGTCTACCGTCTGGCCCACGCCACCCACCAGGATCTCCTTGCCCTCCTCCAGGATGATGTTCTTCTTGTCCTCACTCAGGCAGAAGAGCACCGCCTTCTTGCGCTTTCTTCACTTCCTCTGGTGTCGATTTACGCACTTTCATGTCGTTGAACACTTTGATGACCCCATCAGAGACAGCCACACCGGAGGCCATGTTTCCGGAAGCGAAAAGGCGATAGCTAGGAGAGCCTACAAGACGAGAGGCGCTGCAGCTGCTGCGGGATCCGACTGAACGCGCCTCTCCGGCCCCTTCCGTTTAGTACGAGCCGCACAATCTGAATGTTGAGTTTTAAGCTAACTTTTCACTCTCTTCTTTCACTTTCATCAAGAGGCTCTTAAGTTCTTTGCTTTCTACCATTAAGTGTGGTGTTATCTATACATCTGAGGTTATTGGTATTTCTCCCAGCAATCTCGATTCCAGCTTGTGCTTCATCCAGCCCAGAATTTCTCATGATGTACTCTGCATATAAGCTAAATCAGCAAGGTGACAATATACAGCCTTGATGTACTCCTTTCCTGATTTGGGACCAGTCTGTTGTTCCATGTCCAGTTCTCACTGTTGCTTCTTGACCTGCAAACAGATTTCTCAGGAGGCAGGTCAGGTGGTCTGGTATTCCTATCTCTAACTAATACAATATTGTAAAGTTTAAAAATAAAATAAAATTAAAAAAAAAAAAATTAAAAAAAAATAATAGAATCAAGCATTAAGAAAATCCAAAAAAAAAAAAAAAGAATGTTACACAGTTTGTTGTGATTCACACAGTCAAAGGCTTTGGTGTAGTCACTAAAGCAGAAGTAGAAGATGAGTTTCTAGGATGTATTAATAAATTTGTTTTCATAAAGCTTGGGGGCATTTTCAGTAATTATTTCTTCAAGAATTTGTTGTGTCCCTTTCTTTCTTCTCCTACTGAGACTCCTTGTTATGCACAGGATGATATGCTTGGTGGTGGCCCTGAGATCTCTGAGGCATTGTGTAGCTTCTATTTTTTTCTCCATGGTGTTTAGACTGGACAAACTCTCTTAGTTCATCACTAAGTCCACTAATTCTTTTTTAATTGATCTCAAATCTGCTGTGGAACTCATCTACTGAATATTTCATTTTAGATACTGTGTTTTTCAACTCTAGAATTTTCACCTGGTATTTTTAGTAGATCTGATTTCTTTATCAATGTTCCCTATATATTCAATCTTTGTCAGTATATTCTCCATGGGTTCTTTAATACTGATAATAGATGTTTTGAAGTCTTTGTCTGGTACATTTAACTTGTAGGACTTCTCAATTTGTTTGTTTTTTTTGACTGCTTTTTTCCCACTGTGAGTATGGGTCATATTTTCTGCTTTATTTGCATGTCTCATAATTTTTTATTTGGAAATTGGACATGCAAAATAATATATTACAACAACTCTGGTTCTAATTTTTCCTCTGAGGGTTTTTTTTCTTCAGTTCAGTTGCTCAGTCGTGTCCAACTGTTTGCGACCCCACGGCCTGCAGGATGCCAGGCTCCTCTGTCCATCACCAACTCCCAGATCTTGCTCAAACTTACGTCGGTGATGCCATCCAACTATCTCATCTTCTGTTGTCCCTGTCTCCTCCTGCCTTCAATCTTTCCCAGCATTAGGGTCCTTTCCAATGAGTCAGTCTTCCCCTCAGGTGGCCAATGCATTGGAGCTTCAGCATCAGTCCTTCCAATGAATATTCAGGACTGATTTCCTTTATGATTGACTGGTTGGATCTCTTTGCAGTCGAAGAGACTCTCAAGAATCTTCTCCAACATCACAGTTCCAAAGCATCAATTCCTCAGTGCTCAACTTTCTTTATGATCCAACTCTCACATCCATACATGACTACATTTTTTCTTGTTGGGTTTTTAATTTTTACTTCCTTTTAAATTAAATGAACGTTTTCTTAACTAGCATGGATTTACCCAGCAGAAACTATCATTCCGTCATGTGGGGTTGTGGTCTGTTTCTGCTCATATTTTTTTTAATGTTCAATTCTATTTTCGGACTGGTTTCCTAGAAGTAACCCTGGTATCTCACAGTTTTGTGGTCAGTCAGTGGCTGTTCACACACTGTGCTCAAACACATCTAGTCTATGAGGCTTTTACTCTCTGTTAGTGGATCAGTGTTTGGTTCAGGGAATGCATTCCAAATATGGGCAGTTTTCAAGTCTGCCAAGTTCTTACTTTCTGTAGAGCCCTCTCAGGTCTCCACTTCATAAGTACATGGGCTTCGAGTCAGGGATGTGTGGAATGCTTATCAAGGTCCTCCAAGGCTATGTAATTTCCAGAATCTCCTGTCTCATCCTCTGATATTCTACACACATCCCAACAAGGGCTTCAACCTCAGCTTAGAAGAGCGCAGGCTTTTCTCATTTGCTGCTGGGTATGGGTTTTCCTTCTTTTACTCTAAATCCAAGTCAGCCCTTCCACCAGTAAAGCTGCTGGTTTTCACAGACTGCTTTGGGAGATTTAGTGATTGTTTTTGTCAACTTTGCTTCACTTTTAGAGTTGTTTTAGGGAGAGAGGGTTTGTTTGTTTATTCATTCCTCCACATCTGAAGTTCAACCTCATTCTTGACATGAGAATCATTCTCTTTTTAAGAGATTTTACAGCCTTATCATTGGTTAACTTGTGGCAGAGGGCATCATTTCTTGGCAGGTGGCCATCCATGACTACCCAGGGACAAATGGTCAGATCAGGCCAGTATCATCTTAACATGAGTCTAGTAAGGAAAGAATGGGCCTAGCATTACAGTTTTATAATGTGTTAAAGACAAACATTGGCTAATCAATTCCTTATT
Organism: Bos mutus; assembly: GCF_027580195.1. Taxonomy (NCBI): domain Eukaryota; kingdom Metazoa; phylum Chordata; class Mammalia; order Artiodactyla; family Bovidae; genus Bos; species Bos mutus. The sequence goes on from NC_091632.1 coordinate 63,394,715, forward strand.
TCTAAATTACCTGTATGGTCTCTTAATTGACAATATTTTTCAACTGCTTTTTAAGGCATAGTCAGAAAGTCAATGAGAAAGATTAATCTTTTACTCTCATGGAGCTGGCTTCCTAGTTAGGAATACAGAAAATGCCTAAGGAAAAATGTCTTCAGAAAAGAAACACTTGAACAAGCATGAATCAGTGAACCTAAATTCAACCCCACTTGTGCTATGGGGACTAGCACACATTATTTTTCAAGAGAAAAGTCCTCAGGGTCCCACTGTTTTTTGAAAAGTCAACAGAATCTTTATACAATATCATTTAAAAGTGCATGATGCATGAACAAAGAGTAATTCCAAGTATATCAAGATAGGGTGAGAATTTGCCTTTTTGCTTGGTTTTCCCTATTGTGCAACTGCTCACTATCTCTAGCTAAACAAAGTGTAGAGTTTAGTTCTGTGCTGCTGTTCCTCCATGTGGACCATGCTGGTGACTTGAGGGAGGTCTAAATTTAGCTCTTGTGTTCCATTAGCAATATCTAAGCTTGAGATTTATGATTTACTGGACTTAAACCCTCAACCTAACATTATGAGACAGGAATCTTAGGTCATTTTTTAAAAAATCATGTATACCTTTGCCACTTTAGCTTTATTATTTTTAGTTACATCTCTGTTTTTCCTTTTTTCTTAAAAATAAAATGGTAAGAACACATCTAGAAAATGATGGCTTCTCTTATGAGAGATTTTCTGTTTCTTCATAGTATGATATGTTTATAATTATGATTTATGGTAAATTTATAATTAAGATGCCTTATAAAAAGTAAAAATTCTATTTATCAGCTTAAATCTTTAGGAATAAAAAATTGAATGAGGGAGATATGATGTATTCTGATCATCCCTTGGGCTGACATATTTATGAAACAAATTATTATGCCAGAAAGTTAGCATAGCATAGAATTGGCCTGGAGGTAAAACACTAAGAAAGAACTTTTAAACGTGGCCATTAAAATGTCCTTGTATTAAAGTAGAGTTAAGATATTAATCAGATAAAATTCCTGTCCGTTTTCCCCTTCTGAGTAAGAAAGCTGTGTTTGTGCATTACCATGCTATTTCCACTACCTGTGAAGTCTGCAAGCTGAATCATTTGAAAAGAATTAGTCACCAGGTTCAGATTTTTTTCTTTGGCATGTCTTCATTCCATGTTTTGCTATTCCTCCAAAGCATTTTCCCATTCAATGGTGATAAAGACAAGTTTAAGATATATACTACATACTTGAAAGTGACTAGTTTGACTGATGCTTCATTTCTAATCCCCAAAAGACATGACCAGCACCTTTCCCATCTCTTCTGCTTTCAACTCCAGGAAACAAGAGAAATTTCTCAGCTTCCTTTGCCTTTGCCTTTCAATTTCCGATATTCTGTCTTCTCTGCCAGTAATCTTGTCTTCCCATTAAGACAAACCTGTGCATACAACACCTTTTCTTCCCTATAAAACTTTGGGAAAGACTACCAGCCAAAGCTTGTCACAGATGCCAAACTGGTGACCATTTAGACTGATTACATCACCTACTGACAATCAGCCAAAGGAAAAGGGGTTTAATTGCAATGGAAGCAATTAGGTTGGGAATAAACAATTGCTTCACAGGCAGCTTGGACCACATGCACTGCTACTGAGGCCCGTGAGCATAAATCCAATAAAGCCCTCTACACTCAGCATAGCACCTCACCCAGGGTAGCCTATGGATTTAATAAATCTGTCATTAATGAATGGTTGAATGAAGTGGCTAGGTGACTAAAGAATAATGAAACCTCACAGGGAACTATACTCAATATTTGGTAATAACTTATAAAGGAAAAGAACCTGAAGAGGAATACATACATCTATATGTGTATTCATATGTGTGTGTGCTCAGTCGTCCAGTCGCCCAGTCTGACTCTTTGTGACCCCACGGGCTCCTCTGTCCATGAGATTTTCCCAGCAAGAATACTGGAGTGTGTTGCCATTTCTTCTTCCAGGGGATCTTTCTGACCCAGGGATCGAAACTGGGTCTCCTCTTGCATTTTAGGCAGATTCTTTACAGCTGAGCCACTGGGGCAGCCCTTGTCTGTGTGTGTGTGTGTGTGTGTGTGTACTAAATCACTTGGCTGTGTACCTGAAACTAACACAACACTATAAGCCAACTATACTTCAGTAAATAAAATAAAAGAAGAACAAAAGAATAGTGGAGCCTCCTTGCTTGTGAAATTGTAACTGTTTTTCTGGGATAATAAAAAAATAAAAATAAAAAGCCTACCTTTTCAATGGAATCTGGACTAGAGAACTTTTCAAATTTTTCCAGGCCTTTGCAAACCAAATTCTTTGGTTTTTATTTATCAGTTCATATAACTTTCCCCCCTCCTCAAAACTTGACAGTTGTTTTCCATTTTGTTGAGTAAAGGCACTCACAATAGCCTGTATGACCCAAGATGGGTTCACCTGGTCCTTCTCCTCTTTGCCTCTTGGACTTCAACTTTTTCTCCTCTCTCTTACTCCTTTCCTCTGGTCTCCTTGGTATTTTTTAAATATTTATTTTTATTTAGTCACTTATTTGGCTGCAGTGGGTCAACTAATTGTGGCATGCATAATTTTTAGCAGCAGCATGTGGGATCAAGTTAACCAGGGATCCAACCTGGGCTCCCTGCACTGGCAGCACAGTCTTAACCACTGGACCACCAGAGAAGTCCCTCTCTTCGGTATTTCTCGGATGCCCCAGGCACATACTTGCCTGAGGGCTGTTCCACCTACCTGGTTGTTCTTCACAGAGATGCACATGGCTCATCCGTCACTTCCTTTAAATGTTGCCTTGACGTGAAAAGCAACCCTGACCACCCTATTTAATACCTACCCCTGCTGATCTCTTTACACTATTATTTTCCCTTGGCGCCTATCATCTGCTAACACATGTCATTTGCTTATGTATCTTGTTTTTGTTGTCTTCTGTGACCTGCCTCCATCCTCACACTAGAATGCAAGCTTCCTGAGAGCTGGAATTTTTGCAACTGCCATGCATATAACAATGCCATAGACATGGTGACATAGTGGGTACTCAGTAAATATTTGTCAGATGAATATTTATTAAGTGTTTTGGATCAGTTACTGTATTAGGAATTGGAAAACTAGCATGCTGTGTTTTAGGTGTTCCTAAACCTGGGTATGTAAAAAACATCAGATGGAACACTTGTTAAAATAGATTCCCGAGCCCCACCACAAAAAAATCCTGTTTAAATAATCCAGAATGGGATTCAGAAATATATATGGGGACCCAAATGAAATGGCTATCCACTCCAGTATTCTTGCCTGGAAAATACCATGGACAGAGGAGCCCGGCAGGCTGTAGTCCATGGGGTCTCAGAGAGTCCAACATGACTGAGTGACTAAAACACACACACACATATAATCACACACATTATACACACACACACACACAAACATACACACACCCACATAAAGGGATCCAGATGATTCTGATGGAGCCCATGTTTCAGAGACCTTGAATGGCGGAAAGAACATGAGTTGGAGTCATATTCATCTAGCTTCAAATCTCTTCTTTACAATTTTATTAACTGACTGGGTGATCTTAGACAATTGACTTGGTAAAGCTTATTCTCTAGGAGCCTGTTTCCTCATCTGTAAACTAGAAGCAAATATTTAGTGAATGAATAATTGAATGAATGGATGAGAGGCCCTCTAAAGGATACTTCATAAACAACATACCACAGGAAAAGAAGGTAGACTTTAATGAGAAGCATTTAAGGGATGTTAATTTCCTAGTTGCCTCTGGCATAGTTACTTTTAACAAATAAACAGGCGCATATCCTGTCCACTTTTCAGCCTTCTCAGTTTGGCAAAGGCTGTACTTGCCGGGGCTTCATCCAAGCTTGAACTATTTAAATTTTCTGTACTTAAGTAGATAAGAGTTGACTCAGGCTGGCAGGTTATTTTGTTGTTGTTATTGACTTTGGCCAGAACTTCTATGTCATTAGCTCTTTGGAAAATGTCCTAAGTTTATGAGATGGGTACATTTGATATCAGTAAGTAAATGGTATCTTGCTGGAGTCTTAAATATCTGTGTTTGAAATGATCCTGTGTTCTCTTGACTGAGACTGTGTCACCCCAGAAGATTCCTCTCCAAGTTTGGGAAATACAAAAAAAGAATTCATGCACTGGTTTATGAAGAATTGCCAAGGTTTATGAATGCTCATAGGTAACTTCAGAAAAAATAGTTTTTCTGCAACTTTGAAGTTTATTTTCAAAGAGTAACTGGCGTAGTATTTTCCAGCATTAAGTAATTCACCCATAAATTTAATTTGATTCTTTGACACAGCCAATAATAGAGACCGTTTTCACAGAAATATTTTCTACACACTTTCCATTTTATCCTACTACTTGCAAATGCAGCTTATTTGATGATCAGGCACTGCCTTGCAAAAAAAAAATTTTTTTTCTTATTTTACAATTGTCAATTATTTATCTATTTTACTAAAACTTATCTTTTATTGGTTTATGATTTATCTCTTCAAAAACTCCTGGATATAACAAGAGATATCATGTTCTTCATTTCCAGGCTTTCCTGAGAACTGGATCCCAAACTTCAGCATAAGAAGAGTGTAATAAGCCTCTATTGTTTGAATGATTGGCTTGCTGTGTTTAATCCATTTAATTAGGAAAGGAACATTAACTAGAAAATCATAGAAAGTGCTATGTATACCCCAGGGCCACACCCATGCTGAGTCAACCTGCCAGGCACCTTTTTGCCTAACTTATTGCCATTAACACTCTTTATTTAAGAACAAAACACATAAAATTAGCAAAAGTGAATTTGCTATATTATTTTCAATATTAACTTTAAATACAAAGACAACTGGCTGCTTAAGAAAAAGTATTATTTAATATGCTTGCCCAAGCCAACAATAAATTATATATTTTTGAAAATGCTGCTGGCAAAGTAACAGGGGTAAGGCACTGAAATCATAATTGGCACTACTGTTTTGGCCTCATGACCAGTTTTACATTAGGGACTTATTTTCCAGTTTTTTTCCTCTGTAATCATCTGCTCTAGTAGAAGTTAAACTGAATGGTGTGCACAATAACCATGCTCCCTCCTGGAGCTCACACAGGCATTGTGAAATGCAAAGCTAAACAGTGGGAGGCACTGAAGTGATTCACACCCTGATCTTTAAAAAACTGAATAGGAGAAAAGAACTTCTAAAATCCCAGGGCAGTTCAGAATCCCACCCACACTACTCCAGACTACCCATACCCCAACCCAATCAAACACTTATATCTACTGTAACTATGGCTGCTGCTGCTAAGTCGCTTCAGTCATGTCTGACTCTCTGCAACCCCATAGATGGCAGCCCACCAGACTCCTCTGTTCCTGGGATTCTCCAGGCAAGAATACTGGAGTGGGTTGCCATTTCCTTCTCCAATGCATGAAAGTGAAAAGTGAAAGTGAAGTCACTCATATAACAGTGGAGACAGACCCAAATACAATGGAGTCAGCCTGAAGCCATAGGTATAAACCTAGCAAGTAAGGATGAATTCTACTTTGAAGAGTCTATGAACTGACTTTACTGAAGTTGGTAAATATACTTACTATTTGTCTTTGCAATGCAAATCTAAGTTAAATAAAAAGAACTAACCAAAAAATTTTCTAGCTACTTTTAGAGAACTTTTCAAGAAAAGACACATTTTCAACTGATCAGGAACTCTGTCAGATGTACCTAGAAATAAAACATGGTGATGCATTTAAATCTTTCTCCACCCAACTGGTTGTCTGAAAATCCAATTTCTCTTCAATAGCCAATAAGAAATGTTCTTCTGTTAGAGTTGACCCTTTCATTAATAACGTGTGATGGAGACCTGGTTATAAGCTGGCTCTTGAAAGATTCTGGCTCTCGGGATACGTAGAAAGCTGTGATTAAAAGAAAAGTAAAATATTAAAGACAACTCAATGAAACAAACTATAAAGTACATGTATGATATAATACATAAACCATCATTTACACTTAAAAATTGGAATACATGAAAACTAGTTTGATTAATTAAATCAGTGCCCTTATAACTTTTAAAGAGTGTTAAAATTTACTCTAACTTAAATCTCAGAAATGGTCCTACTACCATGCCCCCTCCACTACCCTTATTTTTTTCTTCCTGAGTTAGTTGTTTGTATTCCAGGTGGCACTGTGGTGAAGAATCCGCCTGCTAATGCAGGAGATGCAAGAGAGACGCGTTCGATCCCTGGGTTGGGAAGATCTTCCAAAGTACGAAATGGCAACCTGCTCCAGTATTCTTGCCTAGAAAATTCCATGGACAGAGGAGCCTGGTGGGCTACAGTCCATGGGGTCGCAAAGAGTCAGACATGACTGAACACACACACATACCATAGTAATTTCTTAGCATGTTTCCCCTGTATCACTCCAGAAATGAAGCCAACTAACTATGCTGCTGCTGTTGCTAAGTCGCTTCAGTCGTGTCCGACTCAGTGCGACCCCATAGACGGCAGCCCGCCAGGCTCTCCCGTCCCTGGGATTCTCCAGGCAAGAACACTGGAGTGGGTTGCCATTTCCTTCTCCAATGCATGAAAGTGAAAAGTCAAAGTGAAGTCGCTCAGTCGTGTCCGACTCTTCGCCACCCTATGGACTGCAGCCCACCAGGCTCCTCTGTCCATGGGATTTTCCAGGCAAATAACTATAATATCTCTCAAATTGCTGCTGCTGTCCTGCAACACAGTCAAAAATTCTCTCCGTTGATATTTATGGCCTGGAGTGCTGCAGTTAATGGGGTCGCAAAGAGTCCCATACGACTGAGCGACTGAACTGAACTGAACTGAGATAATCACTACTGAGTAGTGACAAATCATAAACAGGACGATGACGAACCTAGATTTTATGGCTGGACTGTAACTGATGTATAGGTTCATGCAGGTTATTTAAATAATTGTGTAAAAATGCTATTTAATATTTTGAACCTTACTTATTATGTTATGGTGGGGGTTGATGATAACTAGCTTCTTAATTTTTCATCTTTTTTTTTCCTCTAATAAGGAAGGCATTTAAAGCAATTCCTTTTCCTCTGAATAGTTATTATTGTGCTGCATAGATTCTGATATAATATGTTCTCCTTTTCATTGCTTTCCATATTGTTTTATAGTCTTTTTAAAAAAAATCTTTTCTTTGTGATCCAAGGAATTTGAAAGGGGATGTTTCTTAATTTTCAAGTTGTAGGGCTTGCAATCTTAATGATCAATAATTTGCAGAGGAGAAAAAAATCACTTTTCTATTATCTTAATGTTTATGATCAAAGAATGTGGCATCTCTTTGTGGTTTTAATTTGTATTCTTTGATGGCTAGTAAGTTCCTTTCACTTGGAAGACTGGAAGCTTTTTCTTTATAGCCTTTGAGTTCAGGAATTCTGTTCCATATAGGACAAGATATGCCTTGTCTCATCCCATCCTGGAACACAATGAGAGTGTCTAAGCTTCGAGTCAGCTCTTTCTTCACTATAGAGAAAACCATTTTTTCCTTTATGAATTTCCCATGTTAAGTTGTTTTCCCTCTACCATGGGTTTTATTGATTCCTCTGAAACAAATTCTCACCCTAGGCTTTCTGTTCTCCAAAGTTTTCATATTAAATCTTACAATATTTTTTATATTATGGTCTATGTTTTGAAGCATTTCATTAATTCATTCATATTTTAAAATGTATTAATAGTTATGGCTGCACAGCCATCTATCTGAGAACAACTAGAAACACTGGATTAATTTAACGTTAGTTCTAAAACACTGGAGAACTACCAAGGTAGATGAGCTTGAGGAGCCAAGACACATATAGACGGGAGGGACAGAGAAGTGAGTGCAACATTTATCTCCACATGTCTCCTCAAGAGAGTTGCTAATTTGAAAGACATGAATGAAAACCACTGTTTTCAATCTTACTAGGTTTAGGAATAAAACTTTTAGTTTAGAAACTACCATGGAGGTAGGTTTTAAGGGATCCTCACTAGAGTTAGGATTCAACTGTATGTAGATAAAGCCTCAGAGAGACTGAAAGCTTTGATATTTATTCTTTGACATGATTAAATATCCTGAATATATGATTTAAGTATGATAATCTTTTCCTCCACGTTCAAGGTCAGGAGGGGCGGCTGTGAGGAGATGCCTTCGTCTAAGGTAAGGAGCATTGGCTGCACTTTGCTGGAGCAGCCGTGAAGAGATACCCCACGTCCAAGGTAAGAGAAACCCAAGTAAGATGGTAGGTGTTGGGAGAGGCATCAGAGGGCAGATACACAAACCATAATCACAGAAAACTAGTCAGTCTAATCACATGGACCACAGCCTTGTCTAATTCAGTGAAACTAAGCCATGCCCTGTGGGGCCACCCAAGACGGGAGAGTCATGGTGGAGATGTCTGACAGAATGTGGTCCACTGGAGAAGGGAATGGCAAACCACTTCAGTATTCTTGCCTTGAGAACCCCAAGAACAGTATGAAAAGGTAAAATGATAGGATACTGAAAGAGGAACTCCCCAGGTCGGTAGGTACCCAATATGCTACTGGAGATCAGTGGAGAAAAAACTCCAGAAAGAATGAAGGGATGGAGCCAAAGCAAACACAATACCCAGCTGTGGATGTGACTGGTGATAGAAGTAAGGTCCGATGCTGTAAAGAGCAATATTGCATAGGAATCTGGAATGTAAGGTCCATGAATCAAGGCAAATTGGAAGTGGTCAAACAGGAGATGGCAAGAGTGAACGTCGACATTCTAGGAATCAGCGAACTGAAATGGACTGGATTGGGTGAATTTAACTCAGATGACCATTATATCTGCTACTGTGGGCAGGAATCTCTTAGAAGAAATGGAGTAGCCATCATGGTCAACAAAAGAGTCTAAAATGCAGTACTTGGATGCAATCTCAAAAATGACAGAATGATCTCTGTTCGTTTCCAAGACAAACCACTCAATATCACAGTAATCCAAGCCTGTGCCCAAACCAGTAATGCTGAAGAAGCTGAAGTTGAACAGTTCTATGAAGACCTACAAGACCTTTTAGAACTAACACCCAAAAAAGATGTCCTTTTCATTATAGGGGACTGGAGTGCAAAAGTAGGAAGTCAAGAAACACCTGGGGTAAAGGCAAATTTGGCCTTGGAATACAGAATGAAGCAGGGCAAAGGCTAATAGAGTTTTGCCAAGAGAACGCACTAGTCATAGCAAACACCCTCTTCCAACAACGCAAGAGAAGACTCTACACATGGACATCACCAGATGGTCAACACTGAAATCAGATTGATTATATTCTTTGCAGCCAAAGATGGAGAAGCTCTATACAGTCAGCAAAAACAAGACTGGGAGCTGACTGTGGCTCAGATCACGAACTCCTTAATACCAAATTCAGACTTAAATTGAAGAAAGTAGGGAAAACCACTAGACCATTCAGGGATGACCTAAATCAAATTCCTTAGGATTATACAGTGGAAGTGAGAAATAGATTTAAGGGACTAGATCTGATAGAGAGAGTGCCTGATGAACTATGGACGGAGGTTCGTGACATTGTACAGGAGACAGGGATCAAGATCATCCCCATGGAAAAGAAATGCAAAAAAGCAAAATGGCTGTCTGGAGGCCTTACAAATAGCTGTGAAAAGAAGAGAAGCGAAAAGCAAAGGAGAAAAGGAAATATATAAGCATCTGAATGCAGTGTTCCAAAGAATAGCAAGGAGAGATAAGAAAGGCTTCCTTAGTGATCAATGCAAAGAAATAGAGGAAAACAACAGAATGGGAAAGATTAGAGATCTCTTCAAGAAAATTAGAGATACCAAGGGAACATTTCATGAAAAGATGGGCTTGATAAAGGACAGGAATGCTATGGACCTAACAGAAGCAGAAGATATTAAGAAGAGGTGGCAAGAATACACAGGAGAACTATACAAAAAGGATCTTCACAACCAAGATAATCACGATGCTGTGATCACTGACCTAGAGCCAGACATCCTAGAATGTGAAGTCAACTGGGCCTTAGAAAGCCTCACTACAAACAAAGCTAGTGGAGGTGATGGAATTCCAGTTGAGCTCTTTCAAATCCTGAAAGATGATGCTGTGAAAGTGCTGCATTCAATATGCCAGCAAATTTGAAAAACTCAGCAGTGGCCTCAGGACTGGAAAAGGTCAGTTTTCATTCCAATCCCAAAGAAAAGCAATGCCAAAGAATGCTGAAACTACCGCACAATTGCAGTCATCTCACATGCTAGTAAAGTAATGCTCAAAATTCTCCAAGCCAGGCTTCAGCAATACGTGAACCATGAACTTCCTGATGTTCAAGCTGATTTTAGAAAAGACAGAGGAACCAGAGATCAAATGGCCAACATCATCAAAAAAGCAAGAGAGTTCCATAAAAATGTCTATTTCTGCTTTATTGACTATGCCAAAGCCTATGACCGTGTGGAGCACAATAAACTGTGGAAAATTCTTCAAGAGATGGGAATACCAAACCACCTGACCTGCCTCTTGAGAAACCTGTATGCAGGTCAGGAAGCAACAGTTAGAACTGGACATGGAACAACAGACTGGTTCCAAATAGGAAAAGGAGTACGTCAAGGCTGAATATTGTCACCCTGCTTATTTAACTTATATGCAGAGTACATCATGAGAAATGCTGGGCTGGATGAAGCACAAGCTGGAATCAAGATTGCTGGGAGAAATGTCAGTAACCTCAGATATGCAGATGACACCACCTTTATGGTAGAAAGTGAAGAGGAACTAAAAAGCCTCTTGATGAAAGTGAAAGAGGAGAGTGAAAATGTTGGCTTAAAGCTCAACATTCAGAAAACGAAGATCATGGCATCTGGTCCCATCACTTCATGGGGAATAGATGGGGAAACAGTGGAAACAGTGTCAGACTTTATTTTTCTGGGCTCCAAAATCACTGCAGATGGTGACTGCAGCCATGAAATTAAAAGATGCTTATGACCAACCTAGATAGCATATTCAAAAGCAGAGACATTACTTTTCCAACAAAGGTCCGTCTAGTCAAGGCTATGGTTTTTCCAATGGTCATGTATGGATGTGAGAGTTGGACTGTGAAGAAAGCTGAGTACCGAAGAACTGATGCTTTTGAACTGTGGTGTTGGAAAAGACTCTTGTGAGTCTCTTGGACTGCAAGGAGATCCAACCAGTCCATTCTAAAGGAGATCAGTCCTGGGTGTTCTTTGGAAGGAATGATGCTAAAGCTGAAACTCCAGTACTTTGGCCACCTCATGCAAAGAGTTGACTCATTGGAAAGGACTCTGATGCTGGGAGGGAATGGGGGCAGGAGGCGAAGGGGATGACAGAGGATGAGATGGCTGGATGGCATCACTGACTCAATGGACATGAGTTTGGGTGAACTCCGGGAGTTGGTGATGGACAGGGAGGCCTGGCATGCTACGATTTATGGGGTCGCAAAGAATCAGACACGACTAAGGGACTGAACTGAACTGAATTTTTTCCTAGTCTAACTGCCCATTAGAATAAAATTAAGCCTTTGCAGAAAGATATCCTCCAAAACTTCAAATTATCTCTCAAGTTTTTCCTTGAAATATAACGTATTCCAGGAGACAAAACCAAACAAATGAAAATCAAGAGAAAAGATAGAAAATAGAGACAGAGGCACAAGGAAAAAATAAAAAAACTAGAGTTTTCAGATATCACCATTAAACTAGTTGTAATTACAAGATCAAGAAAACGAGCAGAGAACTGCTATGGGCTGAGCTCAGTCACGTCAGTCATGTCCTACTCTCTGTGACTGCAGGCTGTCAGGCTCCTCTGTCCATGGGATTCTCCAGGCAAGAATACTGGAGTGGGTTGTCATGCCCTCCTCCAAGGGATCTTCCCAACTCAGAGATCAGACCTGCATCTCTTATGTCTCCTGCATTGGCAGCAGGTTCTTTACCACTAGTGCCACATAGTAAGCCCAAATGTGTGTGTGTGTATAAAATTTAAATTCCAAAAGTGGAAAAGATAAATACCCTAAATTGAGAATTTGATAAATGGGTTTAACAGAAGAATCAATGCAGCTGAAGAAGTGTTGGTAAGCTGGAAGATGGCCAGTAGGAAAATGTACACTGAATCTTAGAGACAAAAGTAATAATAACACAGAAAAGAGGGTAAGATGTATGACACACAGTGAAAAAGATTAACCTATGTAAAAATGGAGTTCCAGAAGAAAAAAAGTGAGAAAATGGGACAGAAATAAGAGTTGAAGAGAGGAGAACTGAGAAAGACATCAAAACACAAGTGCACTACCTTGTGGATGGGAGGAATTCCTATCTAATGACATCATATCAAAACTGTTGAAAACCAAATAGGAAAAATCTAATAGAACTTAAAGGAGAAAGAACACATTATTCTTAAAGAAGCAACAATAAAATTAAAATTGACTTCTCAACAGAAATAATGAAATATAAAAGTTGATAATGGGATTATATCTTCAAAGTGCTAAAAGAAAATAACCCTAGAATTCTAGAATTGACAATCTAGAATTCTATATGCAGTTTGTGTACTCTTAAACATAAAGAAAAATAAAGGTAATTTCAAACTATTTGCCATACTCCCCTCCCCCCCCAAAAAAAAAAAAATTAAAGAAATCGTCATCAGTTGATTAATTTGAAAGGAAACATTTTAAAGAGGTATTTAGTTAGACGAAAACTTTTTCTAATTTACACCTGAAAATTCAGGAAAAGATAAAGAGCAATTAAAAAGGTAAAATTTAAATCTTAATAAATACTGACTTATTAAAAATGATAATAATAATACCTTGTAGCACTTAAAATGTATATAGAATGGAAATACATTTTTAAAATAGCAAAAATGGTGTTAGAAGGATAAATGTAATGTGCCCTAAAGTTTTTCCATTTTCTGGGAAATGGCAAAAGTATTAATACACAAGTTGCAATAAGTCAAGGATATATACTGCATTTTCTAGAGGAATCATTAAAAGAATAGCAAAATAATATATAATTTATAAGCTAATAGAAAGAAAATGGAATTTTAAAAATAGTTCATCTTTAAATGCTTTAATATAATCTTTAAAAAGATAAAATAGAACAAGCATATTAAATTAAAAATCAGCAAAGGTATAGAGCATCTGAAAAAGCAAAATTAAGAAACTTGATCTAATGGACAAACTAGACTAATAACAAAATAAACATTTTTTAAAGTACTCATAAAACATTTACTAAAATCAACAGTATGCTAGACAAGACATGTCTCAATCAATGTTAGAAGCTTAAAATCATTCAGTATATTCCCTATTATGGAATTTAGGAAAAAAGAAAAGATAGGTAGAAAATTCCTTTATGTTTGGAAAATAATATACTTTTACCTAACTCATGGATCAAAAATAACCACAATGAAAACTGAAAAACAATTTTAATTAAATGGTGATTAAAATATAACAACTGATAGAATGTGCCTAAACCCTTCTAGAGAGTGAAGCATGTAGTCTTAAATACATACCCTGAAAGGAAGAAAGGCTCAAGTCAACAACTGAACATCTGTCTTAAACAAAGAGACAAATTACAGCAAATTAAATCCAAAGAAGAGAATGGAAAATAATAAATGTTAGAGAAACAAAAATTAATGAGATATGAAAACAAATGTGTGATCAGAAGTATCAACAAAGCCAAAAGTTGTTTATTTTACAAGGAAAATCAGCAGGACTTATAAGGCTGTTAATTAAAATAGAGAAAGGGAAAGTGGGGCGAGAGAAGGGAGGGGCTCAAATTAGCCTCTGGCAAAAGGAGCCATCACTATGTTTTATACAGATATTCACACTATAATAAGAGATAATTATAGATGATTATAAGACAATAAATCTGAAAGTTTTAAATAATTTAAAATCATTAATAATTTTAAATAAAATGTATACATTTATTGAAAAACTAATTTAAGAATACTAATTTAAGAATAATTGGAAAATAAAAATAGTTCTTTTCCTATTAAGGAATTAAATCAATTATTAACTAACCTCCACCAAAAGAAAACTCTAAGTCCAGATGGCTTCACTTTTGAATTCTCCCAAACATTTAAGGAAGCAATAAAACCAATATTATAAAAACTCTTGAGACTAGGAATAAAGGAACACTTCCTAACTTATTTTATGATGCAATTAAACTTTGATAGAAAAACCTGATAAGAACATTACAAAAAGGAAAATTACAGGCAAATTTATCTTAGGAACATAGATGAAAAAATTCTAAGCAAAATAATAACAAACCAAATCCAACAATACATAAAAGGAATCATGATGAAGTGGGGTTCAAAATTCAACACTCGATCAATATGATCTATAATATCATGTGAAGAGAAAAGGGGAGAAAATCATGTGATTTTCTTGTATTTTTATCATCTTTATAGTTAAAGAAAAATAAAATTCAATATCCATTCATGATAAACAGTCAGAATCTAAGAATAGAAGGAAGCTTCCTTAATCTGATGAACGTTATCTACAAAATATCTATATTATATTTAGCTGTGATTTGTTGAAAGATTCCTGATAATGAGAATGGAAACAATGTTGTCTACTCTTGTTACTTTTACTCAGCTTTGGGATAGAGGTCCTACTCTATACAACAGGCAAGAAAAAGAAATGGAAGGTATGAGGATTAGGAAGAAACACAATTGCACTCTTTGGGAGCTAAAATGATTTTAGTTCTAGTAGTTATGTATGGATGTGAGAGTTGGACCTTAAGAAGGCTGAGTGCCAAAGAATTGATGCTTTCAAACTGTGGTGTTGGAGAAGACTCTTGAGAGTCCCTTGGACTGCAAGGAGATCAAACCAGTCAGTCCTAAAGGAAATCAATCCTGAATATTAATTGGAAGGACTGATACTGAAGCTGAAGTTCTGATACTTTGGCCACCTGATGCGAAGAACTGACTCATTGGAAAAGACCCTGATGCTGGGAAAGATTGAAGGCGGGAGGAAAAGGGGATGACAGAAGGTGAGATGTTTGGATGGCATCACCAACTCAGTGGACATGAGTTTGAGCAAACTCTGAGAGATGGTTAAAGACAGGGAGGCCTGGTGTGCTGCAGTCGATGGGGTCATAAAGAGTCAGGAATGACTGAACAACAACAAAATTATTTTAAACATAGAAAACCCAAATGATTTATAGCCAAACTGTTAGAATTAATAAGTGAATTTAGCAAGTTTGCTGTATCCCAGCTTGATAAAAGCAAATTGTATACAGTAGAATTAACAAATAGAAGTGAAAATGTTAGTCATTCAGTTGTGTCTGCTTCTTTGTGACCCCATGGACTGTAGCGCATCAGGCTCCTCTGTCCATGGGATTTCCTAGGCAAGAATACTGGAATGGGTTACCATTTCCTTTTCCAGAGAATCTTCCTCACCAAGGGGTTGAATCTGGGTCTCCCACATTGCAGGCAGATTCCTTATGATCTGAGTTATCAAATAGAAAAGTGAATTTAAAACATTTACAACAGCATCAAAAAATAGCGTATATAATAAACATAATAAAAGAAGTATACTACCTCTACATTAAAAACCAAAAACAATTAAACAAACCAAAAACATTATTGAGAGAAACGAAAATAATCCTAAATAAATGAAATAATATGTGACATATTCATGAATAGTAAAAGTCATTATAATATCATTTCTTCCCAAATTGATTTATAGTTTCAATAAAATGTCAATCAAAATGTTAGCCTTTTTGTGTGTGTATATTGACAACCTGATTCTAAAATGTATAAGGAAATCCAGAGGGCCTGTAATAGTCAGGTTCTTCTTTAATAAATAAAAAGTTGGAAGACTTATGCTACCAGGCCTCAAGTCCTATTATAAAATGATAATAATTAACACTTTGAGGCAGGACTTCTTTGGTGGTCCAGTGGTTAAGACTTTGCCTTCCAATGCAGGAGGTATGGGTTCAATCCCTGGTCTGGAAGCTAGGATCCCACATGGCTCACAGCCAAAAAACCAAAACATAAAACAAAAGTAATACCATAACAAATTCAATAAAGACTTTTAAAATGGTCTACACACACACACACACACACCAAAAAAAAAAAAAAAAAGCTTTAAAAAAGTATTTTTGAGGCACTGATGTAAGAAGAGGCCAGTGGAACAGAGGGAAAGAAACAGAAACACACATGTATGATCATCAGAGGATAACAAAGATAACAGCAGTGTGGTAGGAAAGATGCGTTACTTCACTTGATGGTGTTATGTCAAATGAATACCTGTATGGAAAAAAAGTGAATCTCGAATCCTATCATACCATACAAAAAATCAATTTTAAATAAAACACAGATCTAACTATGGTATGTGTCTAGAAATAAATATAGGAAAATATATTTATGACTTTTGAGTAGGCAAAAATATTTCTTAAACGCAATTGATACTACACAAAAGGTGTTGGCCATAAAAGGGAAAATTTTAAAATTGTACTAACTTAAAGTCAAAGAGTTTCTGCTCTTCAAAAGACTTGCGACCGGATGGACTGTAGCCCACCAGGCTCCTCTATCCATGGAATTCTCCAGGCAAGAATACTGGAGTGGGTAGCCATTCCCTTCTCCAGAGATTTTCCCCACCCAGGGATCAAACCCGTGTCTCCTGCATTGCAGGCAGATTCTTTACTGAGTCACCAGGGAAGCCTTAAAAGGCAGCACACAGAGAGTGAAATGGCAGGACAGAGAATGGAAGAAAGTATCAGCCACTCACTAATTCAACAATAACAAACTAAGAATGTGCTATTTAAAATTCCTGCAGTTAAATGAAACAAAGAAAAAAGCCAGTGGAAAACGAACGAAAGGTATGAGCATACAGTTTACAAAAGAAAAAATCCAGATGTCTAATCAACACATGACTAGGTGCTCACCTCCACCAGCCATGGGAGGAATGCTGATTTAAACACAGCACCATGCCTCTCAGCTCCGTAAAGAGTAGCTGAAAGGTAAAAACTAGAAAAGATCCAGTATAGGTATATGGAACAATTAGTACTTTCATGCACTTTTGTGTACTCTGGGTGAGAGCATAATTGGCATAATCCACTTTGGAAAATAATTTGACATTTTATTGTGTGGCTAAATATTAGCATAATCTATGATCCAGTGTTTTCACTCCTGGATACTTTTGCTCCTGTGACAGGACACACGCACAAGAATATTCATGTCAGTGGTATTTCTAACAGCAACACACACACATACATATTCTTAACACAAATGCCCATCAACATTAGAATGGTTAAACAGGGATATTTTAACACTGTAGAATATTACCCAAGGAATGAATTATATTCAATAATATGGATGAATCCTAGAAACATTCATAAAACTAAGTGATAAAGAAAGCCACAAACAAGATGATCCTATTTTTATAAAGGCCAAATAGCAGAGAAAATAGACCACATACTGTACCCACATGTGCATAGGTGTGTGTGTGCACGTGTATATGTAGTTTGGCTTTTCTGTTTTTTTAATTTTTGGCCACTTCCAGTGACATGCAGGATCCCCAACCAGAAACCCAACTGTGCCCTCTGCAGTGGAAGTGCAGAGTCCTAACCGGTGCACTGCCAGGGAATTCCTTGTAGTTTGTTCTTAAAAAGGAAGAGCAGATAGACAGAAACCCAGAAACATCATAGTGGTTTCTTCTGGTGGGAGGGCAAGTAAATGAACTAGGTGAGAAGCTGGAGTGTCTACAAAAGTGTTGGTAATCATCCAGTCATTTGGCTGGGTGATGGTTTCATTTTAAAAATTTAATTGTTTCTATTAAACATTCAAAAGTAAAGTGTCCAGCATCAGCTTCTAGCCCAGTCTAGCTCATGCTCTGTGTCATGAGTTGCTGACTTATTAGGTTTTTAAAAATAATTTATTTTAGTAAAGTGTAGTTGATTTATAATACTGTGTTAATTTCTATTGTAGTTTATATTTTAGTTGCTGAAAGCCCTGCACAGAAGACAGGTCTGGTCTTTCTTATATAAAGAGATGGTACCCGTCTATATAATGGAACATTATGTAATCATTTAAATGAATATAAACACATACATCACAGAAAGTGGGAGAGAAAGAGAGGTTGATTGATTGAATAATGGTTTTAATACACTACGTGAAAAAAAACCCCACTACCTTGAGCAATATGTGAAGGACTCCATGCTATTTATTTAAAGACATACATGTACCAGTACACATTTTTGTGTCTTTGTGAATCTGCGTGTATAAGAGAAATCAATGTACGCCAAAAGTGGTTATTTCTAGATGGTGGGATTCATTTCCTTTATGTTTATCTGTGGTATATAAAGGTGGTAGAGTGAGCATATAATGCAACTTTTTAAAAGATGTGTGCTACTTTTAGATGGGGACTTTCCTGGTGGCTCAGCGCTAAAGAATTCACTTGCAATGCAGGAGACATGGGTTCAATCCCTGGGTTAGGAAGATCCCCTGGAGAAGGAAATAGGAGCCCATTCCAGTATTTTTGCCTGGGCATTCCCACGGACAGAGAAGCCTGGTGGGGCTACAGTCCATGGGATCACAAAAGAGTCAGACACGACTTTAGCAACTAAACAACAAATTTTAGGTGTCTAATTTATCATGGGCCTTCCCTGGTGGCTCAGATGGTAAAGCGTCAGCCTGCAATACAGGAGACCTGGGTTCGATCCCTGGGTCTGGAAGATCCCCTGGAGAAGGAAATGGCAACCCACACTCCTACATGTCAAGAAAGATATCCATTTTTACTAAAGCATTCATGCTCTGAAGCAACTGCAAAAGAGAACATTCTACATGGAATGAATTGTCTGTGCAAATCAACCAGTCCCTATAGTGGCTGAAATAATGGTACCAACCATCTCAAAATCCATGAGCCATGATGACACAGCCTCAGCAGCTGTTCATAATTAATATTTCTGCAGACTTAGTTCCTTGCAGCTTTTACAGTTCAGTGTCTTCTTCTGAGAATGTACATTCTGAACATAAAGAAAAGGTACTTAGGTCAGCACCTAAACCCAAACCTTTATGTTCATTTTGATTTTAAACCTGCCACTCTCATCTCACGGAGAGCCAGGTGTGGGAAACAGATCCTCCTGCCTAAGTCTATAAAGCAAACCTCATCACTGAGTGTGTCAGAACCCAGAGATTTATTATAAAGTGATATATTTTCAAAGAGCAGCTCAAAGAGTCTTTTAACACTGAATTTGTCAGAGACCTCGCCGACATCAAACAGATGCTTTTCGCTTGGAGCATTTGACTCTTAAACTTCAATGTTTCATATGTTAAGTGATTGGAAACTTGGGAACCATGAAGTAATAGTTTTCTCTGATTTGGAAAATTTGACTCTTTAACAATGAAACTTTAGATGCATATTAAGAAATACTTTGAGAAGTAGTAGAGTGGTTTCTTTACAGACAGACTATCATTTGGTCCAGTAATATCACTTTTTCAAAGATTAAAAAAATCTCTGAAATTGATTTCATGTTAACAAGTTTTTTTTAACCCTCTCAACCCTTTCCCCCTTGACTCACTAACATTTCTTGTGATTTCTCCTAAAAATCAAATAAGCACTACATGCCTGAGGCTTTCATAAAAGACTTCTAACGTGGGTCATTTGATTTTTGGCCTTAAGAAATCAATCATATGCCAGGAGCTGGATTACTATCATGCCCTCTTCTTGAATAAACATGGTGCCTCTCCTCAGCTGAGGCTCCTGCCAGTGTTTATATTTTTGCATACATTTTAACCCAGATGCCATGAGCTGGTTATATTGAGTTTTCCTGGTGACCAATCATGTTATAAACCATAGAAAGCATGCAAACTGGAAGAAGCAAAGCCTAGCTTTGGTTTGTGGCCCTACTCAACTTTTGGTCCAACTGACTCTAACAACATCTTCTGAACTGGATCGTAAGGGAGAGGGCTATTGCTTTTGGATTTAAGAAGCAGGCAGTGCCTGACATTCCTAATGCACGGGAGGAACAGCTGGGCCACCCATCATGATCTTAAACCTGCACCATAAATAACAGAGCGCAAATGAGAACTTGCCCTAGTAAAGAGACTTACGAATTTCACTTGACAGATGTTTCTTTATAAGATTTTTACATTGCGCTTTTCTATGTAAAAATAAACCGAAACTTCTTTAGTTTGGAATCTATTCCTCATTCTTCAGGGGCAAAGCCTGAACTAAAAGGAATTAATACTAACCACCCAGACAGAAGAAGACAGATACTGTAAGATATCACTTCTAGGTAGAATCTAAGAAGTACAACAAACCAGTGAATATAACAAAAAAGAAGCAGATTCACAGATACAGAGAACAAACTAGAAGTTACTAGTGGAGAGACGGAAGAGGGCAGAGCAATATAGGGCAGTAAGGGGCACACACAATTGTCCACTGAAAAAGAAGCACAATGTGAGTTAAGTTTTATTGGGGGCAAATGAGAGCAGCATTTCAGATAGCTCTGGGAACCTACTCCAAGGAGATGGTTGGTCAATATACATGCGATTTTGGTGAAGGGGGAGTACATGAAATCTAGCACATATTTTTTGCAGAGGTCTCTGCTAATCTCATGAAGCTTTCTGCCAGTCATGAGGAGCAGATGTCCATGAAGGATTTTAGTGCTTTTTGAGATGTGAAGAGATACAAAAATTGGGCTCATAAAGTCTTCTTCTGAAAATATCTAACAATTTGAAAACCTGCACTGCCCGTTTTTCCCAGAATACAGGATGCCTCATTCTTGATCTCCATCCTGAGCTTCTTTCAGGGCATGTTGAAGGTCAGCAGCTGCAGCAGCACATGATTTAATCCTTATAGAGGTAGATGCCAAGTGTCGATTTGTCACTGGCACTATTAGGTATAAAATAAGCTCCAAGGATATGTTGTACAACAGGGGGAATATAGCCACTATTTTATAGTAACTATAAAAAGAATATGGGCTGTCCAGGTGGCTCAGTAGTAAAGAATCTGCCTGTCAGTGCAGGAGACCCAGGTTCAATCCCTGAGTTGGGAAGATCCCCTGGAGAAGGAAATGGCAATACACTCCAGTTTTCTTTCTGGGAAACTCATGGACACAGGAGCCTGCCGGGCTACTGTCCCTGGGGTCACAAAGAGGCAGACATGACTTAGCAACTCAAACAACATAAATGGAATATAACCTTTAAAAACTGTGAATCACTGTATCTTACACCTGCTGCTGCTGCTGCTTAGTCACTTCGGTTGTGCTCGACTCTGTGTGACCCTATGGACTGCAGCCTGCCAGGCTCCTCTGTCCATGGTATTCTCTAGGCAAGGGTACTCGAGTGGGTTGCCATGCCCTCCTCCAGGAAATCTTCTCAACCCAGGGATCTAATTCAGGTCTCCTGCATTGCAGGCAGATTCTTTACCACTAGCCACCAGGGAAGTCCATATCATACAACTATCCCTTATATAATGTACAGTAACTGTATTTTAATAAAAATATTCACTGACTATCATGTGACATCTCAAAAATCTGCTTTTCCTTAACAAGCCATTACCCATATTAGCAAAAACAATTATTGAATAATGACTTTCATACCTGACATAATATTAGATGTTTTTTTTTAATATGTCTCATTTAATACACAGGTTTAGAAAAAATGATTTCCTGTGCTGACATTCAGGTCATGATAGACCTAGGGTTCTAAACTTAAGTTTTTGGATTTTCTATTAACCCTAAACGCTAATCCTTTATTTTTATGGAAAATGAAAATTAAGTCTACTCATAAGCTAGGCATTTGTTTGTCATAAAGGGAGGGAGTTCTAGTGTCTGGCAATCCAAGCTGCGGCAACAACACAGGAGGCATTGGTGTAAAGAGCTCTCTGCAGGAGACTCTTGTTCTTGTCACTTTAGCAAAGTTACATTGTACCTCCAGCTCACACCTTTCAAATCTTTGGATCACACAAAGCCTTGCCTAACCTACTGATTCTTTCCTTGGATTACTTCAACATCAAAGAAATAGAAATGAAGAATAAGTAATTAACAGTTGATCAGATCTCTCCCCAAGCTTTAGCTTCAGTAATCTTGTGAGCAAACAGTATGAACGAGATAGCATCTAAAGAAAGATCCCTCCAAACTGGGGCAACAACGAAGGATGCGTGGGGAGATGTGCTGATGTTCAGGAAGCAGTAAATAATAGCCTTTGCCTCCCTTTTCATGTTCAGATACATTTGAGAAATCAGACCCAGATGGGGATGAAAAGGTCAGCTGTATTGCTGATAAAGACAATTGGATGACATGACTTTAGGTCAATTGATGAAAGGGTCTTCCTTATTCATTTCAAGTCTGAACCTTGGGCCAGCCTACAGGAACATTTGGAACTAGAGAATAGGATTCCTGCCTCTCATTCACCTCTCATTGCAGCCTTTGGATAGTTCTACTCAATTGAGAGTAGGGACCACGGGCTCTATCTGCCAATTCCCTCTTAAGGATAAGTAAGAGATGAGGCAAGCAGCTAGGCCTGCTACTTTAGTGGAAGTTGTTTAGAGAATGGGGTGCTGGTGATCAGTTTTGTCTAACTCTTTGCCACCCCAGGAGCCCGTCAGGCTCCTTTGTCCATGGGATCTCCCAGGCAAGAATACTGGAGTGGGTTGCCTTTCTCTCCTCCAGGGGATCTTTCCAACCCAGGGATCAAACTCTAGTTTCTTGCGTCTCCTGCAACAGCAGGTTGATTCTTTATCACTGCACTACCTGGGGAGCCTAAAGAATAAGGATGCAGGGTGAAAAACAGTTTTCTATTAACATTCTTCAGCAGCTTCCCTTCTTACCCATTAAACCTAAAATAAACCAGGGATATGGCTTGCTGCTCGCCCTCACCCCCAGCTGCCTGGAACTCCCCGCTGTGCACACACAGAGGAGAGTCCCTCATGGTAGTTCAGTTTCTAACCTCATCAAGCCCTAATTCCTCTTTTGTTTATCCACCTC
This sequence comes from Bos mutus, assembly GCF_027580195.1. Lineage (NCBI taxonomy): Eukaryota > Metazoa > Chordata > Mammalia > Artiodactyla > Bovidae > Bos > Bos mutus. The sequence goes on from NC_091632.1 coordinate 63,417,658, forward strand.
AGTCCAGAGTGTGCAGTTTAGATTCTGTCATGATAAGGCGCTGAAATGGGTCAAACTTTATACTAATCAAATCAAGTCTAAGCCTGGTTCTATCCTAGGACCCAGATTCTCTCCTTACTCTTTTTCCTGTTTCACACTGACACAGGTAGCTCTACACAGCTTACCAGAACAAAGGCACAATCCAGAAACTCCAGTTATAAGTAATGATTCACCATAGAGATGCCTCCAATTTAATTAAAATCATTGTCAAATTCAGTGAATAATTAAGGTAAAAATTCCCTCATTCTGAGTTAAAATGCAGTAAAATGTGAGTACACAGTCATCAAAATCTGAAAACCATCCTCCCCAAATTTGTCATTCTCTACTCCATGCCTCAGTAGAGCTGTGATTCCTTCAACAACTGTGGCTCTGAATGGCTGAAGTTCCTTTACGACTCCAGAAGTTGAGCAGTCTAAAATACCCTGAGATGCTGATTTTCTCTACCGGGTGCCTTCAAATGCTTCCGAGTTATAACTTGATCTGTCCTTTTTGCTATTTTTACCCTGTGGCTCAGACGATAAAGCGTCTGCCTACAATGCGGGAGACCCAGGTTCGATCCCTGGGTCGGGAAGATCCCGTGGAGAAAGAAATGGTGACCCACTCCAGTAGTCTTGCCTGGAAAATCCCATGGACTGAGAAGCGTGGTAGGCTACAATTGCAAAGAGTTGGACACGACTGAGCCACTTCACTTCACTTTTACCCTGTAATTCTGCAACTGTAATGTGATATTGAAGATGCGCTCTCTCTAAACATCTGAATCGAAATGAATGAATGAATGAAATGAACTTCTATTTTTTAGTCTATTTCCAAAGTACAATTCATTCATTTACTCACGTTGCTGATCTTAAGGTCCAGAAAGATGTTATAAGATATACTGCTGCTGCTGCTGCTAAGTCACTTCAGTCGTGTCCGACTCTGTGTGATCCCATAGACGGCAGCCCACCAGGCTCCCCTGTCCCTGGGATTCTCCAGGCAAGAACACTGGAGTGGGTTGCCATTTCCTTCTCCAGTGCATGAAAGTGAAAAGTGAAAGTGAAGTCGCTCAGTCGTGTCTGACTCTTAGCGACCTCATGGACTGCAGCCTACCAGGCTCCTCTGTCCATAGGATTTTCCAGGCAGGAGTACTGGAGTGGGGTGCCATTGCCTTCTCCATATAAGATATACATGTGTGTGTAAATGTCTTCCAGAAGTGATTCTTTCACAACTGCATTATGAAAACCACACATACAACTGTCAGTGCAGTATGCTACAGAATCTAGTTTTTATTTTTCTATATGTTTTTTAACTAGGACCTCCATATTTCAGACTACATCAATTGTCTTTTCCCATTTGGAGTCATTGTTTGATAAATATCTAATAATAGTGGAAATGTTGTGGTCCTTTTTTTGTCCCCGATAATGGGTTATTTTCAAATCCATCGATCAGTGTCTGACAGGTAGGGAAAATGCCAGTGGTCAATTCAAAATGAGCAAATAAACAGACTCAATTATAAAGATTGGATTAAATGCCTGTAGAGAAAATGCTGTAACTTAACTTCATTCCAGGCCTAAATATGAACAGTTAACATATTATGATGCATTCTAGAGGCATGCTTGAGGAACTGCCAAGATTTCCATTACAATCCTTCCTTGTCAGGAGTTTGTATTCTGTCACATTATAGTATGGCTATAAATTGGAATATAATACCTAAATCTCACTTTTAAGTTTAGACCTTATCATTTTCAAAGTATTATATATGCTAACACAAGTAAACACACACCCACCACATATTGTGAATCACACATATATTTCTGTGGCAAAATTCTTTCTCTGTATCCCAAGATAGTGCATTTCTTTTCTTTCTTTCTTTTTTTCTTTTTGACACACCTCAGGGCACGTGGAACTTCCCTGACCATGGATCACACCCATGCCCCCTGGTTTAAAGCACAGAGTCTTAACCACTGGACCTCCAGGGAAGCCCCAAGGCTCCTTTAATGAAGGGAATTCCACTGCCATCGTGACCAACTCCCCAAGTTAGCTTCACATTTCTGATCTCCCCAGCTACTTCTGGAAGCCTATCTATTCAATCTTTTACATTAATTCAGCAAACATTAACTGAACACTTACTATGTGCCAGGAAGTAGGTTCTATGCTGGAAATATGAGCAGACCAAGCAGGTTGCAGAGACAGCACATAGTAACAACATGCTTGGTCTTCATTCATATAGCCCATATTCAAATCTCAGTGCTCCCGTTTAGTTTCTAATTACTTAATCGGTAAACAGTTTTACCTAATCTGTTAACTCCTAACCTGTGAAACTATCACAATGCCTACATATAGCAAACTCTGAATGAGTGTTGCTGCTGCTGCTAAGTCGCTTCAGTCGTGTCCGACTCTGTGTGACCCCATAGACGGCAGCCCACCAGGCTCCGCCATCCCTGGGATTCTCCAAGCAAGAACACTGGAGTGGGTTGCCATTTCCTTCTCCTAGCTACTGTTATCTGACAGTCTCTTTGGCTGGGCAAGGTCAGAGAAGTTAAGACAGAAAAATAAAAAAGATCATTAAAGAAATTTCTCTTGATGTACAGATTTCCTGGGACAATCCTTGTCAGTATATCATCTACAGAGATTTGAACATCTTCTCTGGGTCATTCACTCTACCCCAGATAACGTCTACAATATTCTTCTCTTCTTTCTCTTCTCTGGTTAGTTTCTGGTTGAATTCATATAGAAAATGGCCAAAACATTTATCTAAATAGTGGTAACAAGATTATATGTTTATTTTCATACTTTGTCTTATTTTATACTAAGCTTATTGTTTAAATGGCTAAATGAAAAATTTAAAGAATATAAGGTTTATATTGTTCTTTGTGTTGATATAGGTAAAATAAGGCCTTATTTTACTTTATGGTCTCCCATTTGATTTTCTATGATAGTCTGAACACTATACAACAGATGGTATGTACAAAGTCTGCGACAATTCAAGACTTTCTCAAAGGCTAAACAAACGTTCTGTGTTTAGATTATTAGTTACAATTTGTTCATGGAAGCAATTCTTCTTTAGCATGGCTTATGAAGTATTTTTGGGTTTTCCTCAGGCAAATGAAATGGTACTCTGACGAAATGATTATTATGAAGGGTTCATCATAGAACCGTATACACTGAGATCCATAAAGTTTTTAGAAGTGATCTTGCCCCCACCTACGTCTCTCATTCTGACCTTGTGGAAACTAAGACAGAGAGATGTCAGTGCTCTGCCCAAAACCATACAGTTAATGGCAAGTTCACGAGCCAGGTCTTCAAATTATTATTCACCTATTTATTCATTGATTTTTCATTCACTCATTAGTTCATTTATTCAATACATATATGTTGGACAATTGTTATTTGCCAGGGACTCTGCTAGATGCTGGGGCACGCACACATACGTAGTTGCTCAGTTGTATCTGACTCTTTGCAACCTTGTGGACTGTAGCACACCAGGCTCCTCTGTCCATGGAATTCTCCAGGCAACAGTACTAGAGTGGGTGGCCATTTCTTGCATCGCAGGGAGATTCTTTACCACCAAGCCACAAGGGAAGCACAGATGCTGAGGATAAGGTGGTAAATGAGATAGTCCTGCCCTAGTAGAGCATACACTGGGAAGGGAGTGGCCAAGCAGGTGGGCAGACTATTATACGAGGAGTTACAATATAGGGGAAACACAAGAACCATAATATAGGGAGTCATGAGAAAAACCAGGGGAGGTCCAACTCAGCCTTGATGCTCCCAGAAAGCTTCCTGGAGAGAGAGAAGTCTAAACTGAAAACTGAAGAAAAGAACAGACGAAAACCAGACAGAAGAGAGAAAACAGATAAGAATGGTAGAAAGTATGATCAAACTGGACCCAGCAGTAAGATAACTGATATAACTCTTTATTCAAAATGAAGACATCATTGCTGCTCTGACATAATGCCACATGTTGTAATTACTAATACTGCCTCTGTCATGAAGCTTAACATCATATCACCCAATAAAATGTGTTGACAAAATCTTTGTTAACCATTGGAAACTTCTCCCTACCACTTTTATCCTCCCACACAGAGGTTCTGAACCTTTGTCAAGGGCCATTGTTTAGTCAATGTGAAAGTGAAAAATGAAAATTTTAGCCACTTAGTCATGTCTGACTCTTTGCGACCCCATGGACTGTAGCCTGCCAGGCTCCTCTGTCTGTGGAATTCTCCAGGCAAGAATACTGGAGTGGATTGCCATTTCCTTCTCCAGGAGGGATCTTCGAAACCCAGGGATCGAACCCTGGTCTCCTGCTTTGCAGGTGGATTCTTTACTGTCTGAGCCACCAGGGAAGCCCAGTTTGGTCAATATGATCCAGCAAATAATGTTACCTGAAAAAAAGAGATAATTTTCTGTTGTACTGAAAAGAAAGTATAAAACATTCAAACAATGAAATTTGAAGTATATGGAATCCATATTTTATCCTGCTGATGATTGAGTTAGTGTAATAGTTTACTCAAAGATTTCTCAACCTCAGTATGTAGTAGGGGATTTTCAACAAGTGCACATATTCGTTTGTGCTGATCTGACTTTTTATGTTGTTCTAGCCTTTAATTTCCTTGCTTATCAAAGTACTTAGTTAACAGATTTAGTTTCTTGTTGGCATTTTCTCTGAACCCATACAGTCATAAGGTGTTAAAATTTAAAATTTTTTTCTCTTACATTCAACTGGCATTTAACTGACCTGAACATTCATAAAAAGTTCGAATGGATTATTTGACTGAAATAAAGTTCATTATTTTAGTATTTTACACTTTCGCAGAAGATTAGGGATGCTCTGGTACAGAAAAAAGGATCTTTACTAGGATTATATGACAGAATGGACTGTTTTAATAGAGATACATAAAGTGATACATTTTTGTTTATTAGCAGACTTTTATTGATGGGTGGTTGATATAGGTTTTACATGAATGAATGAAACTATAAGTGAATGTATAAAATTAACATGAAGTCTGATACCGACAAAAACTAAAACCATGAAGGTTTTTGTACAATAACTTCATACATAATAGAGGCACCATTACTTTGAGATAACTGAATGCTCTAATTGCTAATACTGTCTATTCCATGAATCTTAATATGCCATTATCCAATAAAACGTGTTAAAATTGTGGTAACTGCTGAAAACTTGGTTCCACCCTTTTTGTTCCCCACAGGAAACCGCATCTTCTCACTTGTAACACCCCCAGACAGTAAGGCCGTCCCCTGCCTGAAAGGATCTTATGCTCCTAAATGGATGGAATCCAGACATGCTGGTGGATGACTTCAATCATCCCACATGGGACTCATATCGTGCACATTTTCCTTTTTTTTAATTTTTAATGTCCATATGTTTGTTTGGCTGGAAATCACATTTTATTACATGCTCCTATTATTCCACTGTATAACAATTTTATTTATAGGCCATTCACATGAGGACTAATTTCTTTGATAGAAAGACCACTAATACTTATTTAAGCTAACTATAATGAAAACAGTATTGTTGAAACTCTGAACATATGCCAAATCTTAAATCCATGTCCTTGGTCTTTTCCCTGAAAATGGAACTTCACAATGTCAACCTATTCTCTTGGCTCCCTACATAAATGTGCCCAAGGTAGACAAGAACTTTATGAAATGATGGCAATTTGTATACAATTCATATAAAACAAGCACGGTGTACTTAATCTTCATATTGGCTTTGAGAAGTCTTCCTGACGCCAAGACTATGCTAGAATTCAGAGACTCACATACATAATGAATATGTCTTAGAAAACCATGTAGGAAGTAGCAATTTTAATTTTGAATACACTCTATGTGTACACATGCTTCATAGAAGGGGCAAGCTTGATTTCTGTGCTACTCTGCAAAAACATTTTTGGTCAAGTCACACACTTCAAGGCTGAATGTAAAAGAGATTGTCTGAAATACTAAAAGAGCATTGATATCAAGTCAGTTTCTGGCCTATTTTCCCACCCCGATCCTTAGGTAATTAGATTATGCTCTGTAAACAAAGGCTTGGCTTGACAACCTCACTTTCTCCTGCAACATGGTCTGGTAGTAATCAAAGATGCCTCAGTATTAACCTTAGAAAGTGTATGTTCTCCGTGAAAGAAGTTTTCTGTTTCAAGAATGTCACCTTTATGTTTCAGATGTTTACATTTTTGCTTACAGATGTGGCCGTGAGCAAGTACACCAGCTACTCTGTGATTTAAAGGTGTGGCTGTTTCAACCTCTGTAAAGTGTCTTGTCATCCATCTAAAACCATATGTTCAGCATTCAAAGCCAAATAACATGTTAATTAAATTAATCTTTTTTTTTTTTTTGCTCAAGGCATCTTGGTCAAAGTGAATTATGATGTACACAGAGGAGAGATCTTATATGAAATAAGAACTACATAGAAAGCCAGTGTGGAAAAAGTTATATTTTTAAAAAATATGGCTTTTAAATCATTTTGAGTGATTTTGATCTTTTTCACATTCTTATTTTCATCAGTTAGAAAGATAAAGAAATGAGCAATCTTTGACATTTAAAGGAAAGATATAACCCTTATCCTACTTCCAACCTAGAGGATGCATGTACATCACCCATTATCTGTTTGCAGATAGAACTTGTCTTAGGGACTCCACAGTGTAGGATCAATAAATATTTCTAAGTGATAAAAATACCACATCAGCAGTGATTAAATACTATGTTTTATAAAAGAACTAAATGAAAGATATTCCAAAAATTAGTGAGAATTCTACAGGAAGAGGATGACTACTGTTCCCAGTTGTTTTACAGCAGCAGGGAGGAAAGAAAGCCCATGGAGTTATGAACATTTGCCTGCTGCTGCTGCTAAGTCACTTCAGTCGTGTCTGACTCTATGCGACCCCACGGATGGCAGCCCACCAGGCTCCCCCGTCCCTGGGATTCTCCAGGCAAGAACACTGGAGTAGGTTGCCATTTCCTTCTCCAATGCATGAAAGTGAAAAGTGAAAGTGAAGTCATTCAGTCGTGTCCGACTCCTAGCGACCCCATGGACTGCAGCCTACCAGGCTCCTCCATCCATGGGATTTTCCAGGCCAGAGTACTGGAGTGGGGTGCCATTGCCTACATGGAAGCAACTTTTTTTTCTTGTTCAATGTGTAGATTATCATTATCATTTTTATAATTTAAAATATGCTTTAGTTTTAAACATAACATTTCCAATTATCTTTAGTTAATTCTTTGTGCATATGTAAATGTGAAACTCTTTACACTGAATTCTACAAGTCTTATTGATTTGATTATAGAGAAAGAATCTCTTATTTAAAGAAGTTATCTAATACTTTAGACCATTTGAGACTCATTAGTAATATATCGGTTTAATAACTTAGGCTTAAAATTCTATCTATTATATATAAGCTCTGGCATGTTAGCTATTTTCCAAAGTTCAAAATAATTTTGACTTGAAGCAAAAGCATTTCTATTTGAAGAACAGTTATAATGATAGTAAAACAACAATATATTAGTATTTTCTTTGTTCCAAACTGGAACAAACACACGTATATCAACTGATCTCCAAAAAATCATATAAAGCTTGTTATATTTGTCATATACATATAAGAGAACTCAGGACCAGAACACTTAACGATCTTGGCCCAACATAACAATACTTAACATGGTTAAACTCTAGTTTGACTAACCTTAGGTGTGACAGTCTTTCCCCACAAATATGTCATATCTCTTCTTCAAAATGCGTAGCACAGCTTGTCCCCTTTCTATATGGCAGTGATTATAGGCAGAGGTTATCACTGGCTTGGAAAGCATTTTGCATTGTTATATCTGATTGCGTTTTGTTATTCTGTGTATTTTTTTAGATGATGGTAAAATAACAGAATGACTACCATCTTAACTATTTTTATAGTTCAGTTGCTGCTGCTGCTACTAAGTTGCTTCAGTTGCGTCCGACTCTGTGCGACCCCATAGACGGCAGCCCACCGGGCTCCTATGTCTCTGGGATTCTCCAGGCAAGAACACTGGAGTGGGGTGCCATTTTATAGTTCAATAGAGTTAACTACTGGACTTCCCCTGGTGGCTCAGATGGTAAAGCGTATGCCTACAGTGCAGGAGACCTGGGTTCAATCCCCGGGCTGGGATGATCCCCTGGAGAAGGAAATGGCAACCCACTCCAGTATTCTGGCCTGGAAAATCCCATGAATAGAGGAGCCTGTTAGGCTACAATCCATGGAGTCGCAAAGAGTCGGACACGACTGAGCGACTTCACTTCATTACGTCAGATTAACTATATTCGCATTGTTGTGAAACCTATTCCCCAAACTTCTTCATCTTGCAAAAGTGAAAATATATGTCTTTTAAACAACAGCTCCTCCATCCCCTCTCTCTCATTCTTCTTTAAGCCACCATCCTGTTTTCTGTTTCTAGGAGTTTGGCTGCCCTAGATCCTTCACTTAAGAGGAATCCTACAGTATTAACTGCTCCGTGACTGACGTTTCCTTAGTATAATGTCTTCAAGGGTCATTCATGTTATAGCATGTGTTAGAATTTCCTTCCTTTCCAATGCTGAATACTATTCCATTGTACATATACATCCCATATTTTATTCATCCATCAGTGGACAACTGATTGCTTCACCTTTTTGGCTATTGTGAATAATGCTGCTATGAACATGAATACACAAATACCTCTTTGAGACTCTGCTTTCAGTTCTTTTGGCCATATACCCAGAAGGGAAATTGCTGGATCATACAGCAATTCTATTTTTAATTTTCAGAGGAACTGTCATACTGTTTTCCATAGCAGCTGCACCATTTTACATTTACACCAAGAGTACACAAAGCTTCCAGTTTCTTCACAGCCTTCCCAACACTTGCCTCCCTTTTGTGTATGTGTCTGTGATAGTAGCCATTCTAATGGGTGTGAGGTGATCTCTCATTATGGTTTTGATTTGCATTTTCCTAATGACTGGCAACGTTGAGCATCTTTCTTATGCTTGTTGGACATTTCTATATCTTCCCTGGAGAAATGTCTACTTAAGTAAGTCCTTTATCCATTATTAAATCGTTTTATTATTGTTGTTGAGTTGTTGCTCTTTATATATAATCTGAATATTAACCCCTTATCAGATATATAATTTGCAAATATTTTCTCCCATTCTATACATTGCATTTTCAGTCTGTTGATTGTGTCCTTTAGTGTACAGAAGATTTTAATTTTGATACAGTCCAGTTTTCTAAATTTACTTTTTTCCTCTGCCTTTGGTGTCATATTCAAGAAATCACTGCCACATGAAATGTCATGAAGCTTTCCTCCATGTTTCCATCTAAGAATTTTATAGTTCAGCTCTTTGATCCATTTTGAATTAATTTTTGTATATGACATAAGATAAAAGTTCAACTTCATGCTATACTTTTTTTTAAAGTGTGTGTATATGTGTAAATGAATTGTAATCAGGCTATCTGAGCTTGGGCATTCCTATTTAGTGAAGAGCTAACTCATCTGAAGTAAAAAATACCACTCTATTCCAAATCAGTGTAATAAATACTTCCTTAAAAACCTCACACAGATTTTAGGTGATATATCTAAAAGGGAAAGCTTCATTTCTGAATAAAAAGGTATCATCACAGAAGAAATGAAGATTTAGAATTTTAAGAGAAAACTTATCTCCTGAAAGCTGACAGCCCGTTTTATGAAAATAACTGTGGTAGAGACATATAGAATTTCAATTATGTATATGGACGAATTCTACAGTGCCATGAAAAGTGTATGCTAAGTATTCTCTATGCATGGGGCATCAAAAGAATCTGCATTTCTGAGACAGCTTAGTATTTAGTGAAAATAAGGCAGCTGGTATACAGCACATAGAAATAATTACATACACATATTTATTGGTGATTGTTTGACATAACCTTTACCCTTATGAGAATATATATGCAGTTGCCCATAGATATTGATGTTCAACAAGTAAGGGGAGTGTGCCAAGCTTGTCAAGGAATGCCAGATAGTCTGCAGAGAAGTTGGTGCAGACAAAACATCAGTCTGGCTGTACTTCCCCAGAGAGTGTTTTTCCCATCTGTTTTAAAAATGAAGATCCTTTTTAATTTTATATTTTCTCACTTTGGTGGTGTTGTTAAGAAAATAAGAAAACGAAGTTTGATAAGGAACATTTTCCATCAATTACCAGTGCCATACATCCTCTAAAAAACCCTACATACATATGAATACATACAAGCATATATTTACATACATGTATATGACGTATGTAATATATGTAACACATTGCATACAATTTTATGTGTATTAACATACATGTTTGTCTGAATAAACTTATATATTCAAGCTTAACCTCTTCTTGAAAGAAAACACAAATATTTTTAGATCAGGGAAAGACTGAATGAAGACGCCACAGGTTTTGATAGCTTCATATTCTTGCATTGTTTCAGATAGCATTAGGACAGTTATTTCCATTGCTTGTAATCACACTGTTTGATGTTTTCAGTGTTCTCCCCTAAAATGTATTAAACAACCCTTTCTACATTCTTGTCATCTGGATCTCGTCCCCATGCATGCAAGATATTCACCCACGTGGCCCTCCATCTGTACAAAATTGTTAAGGGAACTTAAGGATGATTTACTTAAAATTCCAAGCATTTCAATATACTGGCAAGAGGGGCTAATTTAAAAGTAGAATTATATTTCTTTTAAAATGCCTTTCTACAAGTTAGCTGTCATTGTTAGTAGTTTTATGAGCCATTTTCTGGGATTTATATAAGTAAATTTTGACAAGTAAATTTTTTTAAAGAACCTGTAAAGTGATATCTGAATCAGAACAATGTCTGTTTGGGTGGGTGGCCAAGTGGGATTCTATGACCCTGGCATGAAGATTGGACCAAGACTTGCCTTAGCACAGTTTGCCCACAGAATTAAGCTTTTCCTCTAGAGCTGCCTGAATGAAAACAACTTCCCACCAGCACTCTAGAAAGCTTCTTTGCACCAATTAGGGGGGATTTAAACTGAACAAATGTGGATGTCAGCTGAACATTTAGATAACACTTCAGGCATTAAAAACCAACAGATGTAATAGAATAAGGTGAAAAGAGACACAGATGGAGACAGAGTATTACATTTGGGGATTAGAGGTTGTCTGCTAAACTAATTACAATTGCACCTAAGATTTTTTTAATGATATGAGATTAACTTCATACATATTTCACTCGTATGTTGCTTTTAGACACTATTGAAAACAACTAGTCAGGACAATAAAATCCTAGCTAAACTAATTTTCTTTTGACCACTGGATTGACATTGCTAAACAGGGCAAATAGCAAAAATCTACTTGTGGGTGCACGTTCAGTCAAGTTCAATTCTTTGTGGCCCCATGGACTGTAGCCCGCCAGGCTTCTCTGTCCATGAGATTCCTAGGCAAGAATACTGGAGTAGATTGCCATGCCCTCCTTCATGGGATCTTTCTGATCCAGGGACGGAACCCACGTTTCCTGCGGCTGCTTCAGTGCAGGCGGATTCTTTACTGCTGAGCCACCAGGGAAGCCCTTAAGAACCTACTTGGCAGTTACTTAGTGGTTGCTTCTTCAGCATCCATTTCCTCTCCTTCCAGCTTCTTCTTTCCTAGCAGAATCCAATTGAGTTTAGGTATCTGCTTTCCATACAGCATATCATGAGAAAGTGCTCCTATCCGCAGCTCTATGAAATGGACCTTGATTTAAGCAAATCCTGACAACTCCACTTCTCTTCTCTTGCCAGCAACTGGTTTAGAAATGGGGACGTGACCCAAATCTAGTCAGTAACACATGAAAAGAGAGCCTTCCGGTGTGGGGAGAGGGGAGGACCTTTAGGAAGGTTTCTCACTCGAGGAAAAAAGATGGTTTTTCTTCTTTCACTTGATGATGTTGCATCTGAATGGAATTCCTGGCACTTCTGAGGCCATCACTCAGTCAAAGTGGAGTTGGCCTGAGAGCACAGTCAGCCCTTTTAGGGTGCTAGGGCCATGGGTTGGAATGAACCTGAGTCCCTAACAGCTTAGCTGTGTGGTGGAGGAGCCAGTGCAACCTCTGGACTTCTTATTATGTGAGATAACACATGTATTTATTTACTCAGTTTATAAGTCTGTTTGGGGGCTTCCCTGGCGGTCCAGTGGTTAAGAATCCACCTTGAAATGCAGGGAACTTGTGTTCAACCTCTGGATGGGGAACTAAAATCCCACATGCTGCAGGGCAACTAAGTCAGAGCACCGCAACTTAAGAGTTCTTGCACCTTAACGAAAGACAGCAAAGATCCCATGTGCTGCAACTAAGACTCAACACAGCCAGTGAAAGAAAATTTAAAACATCTTTTCTAAAAAGTCTATATACATCAGGCTAAATGTTTGCACTAACCCCACCCCCAGCAGCAAACAAACTCCTAATGCCCTATGTGATGCTATTAAGAGGCTGGGCCTTTGGGGGTGATTAGGTCATGAGGGAGGAACCTTCATGAATGGGAATGATGACCTTATAAAAGGCCCTAGAGAGCTCCCTTGACCTTTCTGTCATGAGGACATAGTGAAAAGTCATCACAACCCAGAAGAGGACCTCCACCAAAAGGCAACCAGGATGGCCCCTTGATCTTGGACTTCTGGGCTTTAGAACCAGGAGAAATAAATTTCTGTTCTTTATAAGCCACCCAGCCTGTGGTGTTTTGTTATAACAGCCCAGATGGACAAAGACAGAGTCAGTGTTTGCTATTACATGCTGTTCCAAAACATCTAAACTGATAAAATGTCCTCTTAAAATAGACATCAAGCAGTAAGTTATTATCTAGTTAAATAGACACTGTTCTTTTGTAAGAAAAGCATATCATAGAGAAAGAGTGATGTAATAACATTCCCTCTTTTCTTCTCCAAGGTGTCAAAATCCAAGGATTATTTTTTAATGTCCTTCTTTAACCAATTATTTTCATTGCCAAGTCCTATACAATCAAAAAACATTCCTGTGGCGATTTTCCAAAGCCATATCGTACAGCCAAAGTTTCCATTTAAAGTATAAGTTTTGTCCCCAGTGGGACATACTAAATTTAAGGAAGGGTGGCTGTTCAAAGTGCAAGACTACACAATTCTCAACACCCTAAATGACCAAAAGGAAGAAAAAGATGCAAAAATAGCATTGCAAGTGTTAGTACTTAAAAGTAGGAAGAAGCCCAAATTCACTTCACAAACTAAGAAATATTAGCCAGGAAAAATATAATTTAGGTCAGGGTCAAATATACAAATTTAGGTCAGAGCTGACTCCTGGTTTTGAAAGAGTAAAGCTGAGTGATAGGAAGTAAGAAAAGGAAATTCTGAGAAATCTTCTGATCTAATATCATCTGGGTTCAGATTTCCTCTAATGAAGCACAGATTGGTCACTAGAATGCAAGCTCCTTCAGGGCAGGAATTTTTGTCTGTAATGTTAACCACCATATCCTAGCATTTACAATAATATCCATTGAATGCTCTTTGAACTAATAAATACATATTCTGTCATCTTGGTGGAATTGGACCCCTGCATAAGGGTGTCAACAAGTTTAGAAAGAACAGCTGTGGTTTTCTCTACATATTTACCCAACAGAAAGAGTTGCTGTAAACTTCTGATTAAAAGTATATATATTGTTAACAAAGTCAGAGAGCTTTGACTAAGTATGACTTTATTTCTAAGGGAGCTGGGGCCACGTAGCATAGTTCTGAAAACTCCTATGGAAAGAGGAGACTGTTGGGAGATTTCCGGGAGAGATTACGTTGATTGTAAAAAGACAAGTGATGAAGTCTTTCTTGTTCTGTTCCTTCTCTTTCTTCTTGCACATATTGCTGTGGTGTGAGGATAAACTGTCTTGTTCTCTGGCAGTCATTTTGTGACTATAGGGTGACAAGGGTCAGGAAAAAGGCCAACATGCTAGGCATGACAGAGTGAACAAATAGAGAAGGCTCGATCCTTAATGACAGCATTGGACAGCTATACCAAACCAGCGAGCACTTTCCCAACTTTTCTTTGTGAGATTTATAACTGTTTTAACTGTTTGAGTCACAGTTGATCAGGATTTCTGCAGCCAAAGTCACTCTGTACTGATAATTCTAAACTTTAACACATTTCAGAAAAAAGTCAAAAGGTATTCCATTATCATACATTATCTCTCATTCAAGGTAACAAGTTTATGAATTCAGTTGACCATGCAAGAAAAAAGCAAAGACAAAAAATAAGGCTGTGCTTATGATGATAGGGGTTAATAAAGAGAGACATATAAGAAATGTTTCAGAGATGGACTCCACAGAATTTGAGGACTAGATTTAAGAAGGTTTAGATTGAGAAGTGAATGAAAATGATTTTATTGTTTCTTGTTTATGGGGCTGGGATAATGCTATCTTCTTAGCTATAAGGTGAATATCGGGAGTAGAAGCAGAACTGGGGGGAAAGAATGATTAGACTTCTAACCCTGGAGTTGATGCTCACGAGATGAAGTCAATGAGCAGATAGATATCTGGCAAGGAAATTTTGGTCTGGTGTTCAGAAGCAAGATGGGTGTTTCAGTTGCAAATTACAGATCAGTCACATAGAGGGGAGTGTTTGACAGCTTCCGTGGTGTAAAGACTCCAACCATGACCAATGTCAAGCTATCAGCTTTCAAAATTTCTATAAAATTCACAATTGGGAGATGGTAAAATTTGGCTCTAAAACAACTCAGGAGTAGAATAATCACTTTTATTGGAATTAGAGGTATGTATGAACTCATCCCATATATGCATATATGTAATATATGTATTTATATAATGTAAATATATGCAAATGTATGTATTAATATATTGTACAATACTTATATGTATATATAGATAATATAGAATATCAGATCAGATCAGGTCAGTCGCTCAGTCGTGTCTGATTCTTTGCAACCCCATGAATCGCAGCATGCCAGGCCTCCCTGTCCATCACCAACTCCTGGAGTTCACTGAGACTCACATCCATCGAGTCAGTGATGGCATCCAGCGATCTCATCCTCTGTCGTCCCCTTCTCTTGCTCCCAATCCTTCCCAGCATCAGAGTCTTTTCCAATGAGTCAACTCTTCACATGAGGTGGCCAAAGTACTGGAGTTTCAGCTTCAGCATCATTCCTTCCAAAGAAATCCCAGGGCTGATCTCCTTCAGAATGGACTGGTTGGATCTTCTTGCAGTCCAAGGGACTCTCATACATAAGTATATATACATATACCTAAATACAGTTATTAATGTGTGTATGTATATACATAAATTCATCCCCAGTTCTTTCCACTAGGTCCTGAAAACAAATATCCTAAAGAATGAGTCTACTCAGTGTTCAGATCTTCTTAGTTTCTGGATTTTATGTTACACTAAATCAGAACCAGGAGTCTTTGGAGAAATAATTGATTTGGTGGCTTGGGCAAGAAAAATACAGGATGTGCCTGATACATCTTTTGTGAGCTGTAAAATAACACAATGTTCAAAGAAGGAAAGGAACTTGTGAAAAGAACATTGAGGCCAACTCAAAAAGGCACTCACTGGCCAATTCTGGGAAAATTTTCAATATCCAAAGGAAATGACAGCATCATATTACAACCCACTGAATAATATAGGAAGCCATGATTTGATTTTGATATAAGCAAATAAACAAATTAAAACTTTGATGAAGAATAATACATTGTCATGGTTTCATATTACCTCTTCCACAAAATACTTATTAATTGCAAAATGTACAAAAGTGTTGGACTGTGAAGAAAGCTGAGTGCCAAAGAATTGATGCTTTTGAACTGTGGTGTTGGAGAAGACTCTTGAGAGTCCCTTGGACTGCAAGGAGATCCAACCAGTCCATTCTAAAGGAGATCAGTCCTGGGTGTTCTTTGGAAGGACTGATGCTAAAGCTGAAACTCCAGTACTTTGGCCACCTCATGCGAAGAGTTGACTCATTGGAAAAGACTCTGATGCTGGGAGGGATTGGGGGCAGGAGGAGAAGGGGACAACAAAGGATGAGGTGGCTGGATGGCATCACCGACTCAATGGGCGTGAGTTTGAGTGAACTCCGGGAGTTGGTGATGGACAGGGAGGCCTGGCATGCTGCAATTCATGGGGTCACAAAGAGTCAGACATGACTGAGTGACTGAACTGAACTGAACTGAACCTTATAGTGAATAATACTTAAGTCACCCTACTGATAAAATGATCAAAATAAACATATCTAAATATGGGCTATATTGAAACCATTAGCCATTTGATAAGATACAATGAGGAGTAAACATTGACAATTGTATATTTCTGCATAAGAGTAATTAGCCCAAATGTAATTGTGAGGAAACATCAGAATAACTCAATTTACAAGAATAACTGGCCTATGGCAACCCACTCTGTTCTATGAAATCCCATGGACAGAAGAGACGGGTGGGCTACAGTCCATGGGGTAGCCAGAGTCAGACTTAGCAACTAAACCAGCCAGGAACAGGGCTGAAGACCAAGACCAACCAAGAGCTTCAAGAGTATCAAAGTGTCAGAAGTCAAGGAAGTCATAGGAACTTTTCCAGGACAAAGGCAATTAAAAAGACATAGTGACTAAATGTAATGAGTTATCTGGTGTGGATTTTTTTTTTTTCACTATAAAGGATATAATTGAACACTTCATGAAACTTGAATGGGTACCTAATCTAATGAGAATTAAATAGAAGTAATGTATTATTTTGAACTTCTCAATTAATATGGTTATATGAAATTCTTGATTATTATGGATCTGCAGAATGTTCTTGTTTATATAAAATATACACCAAAGTATTGGAAATGATGGGGCATCTTGTTGGCAGCTTACTCTCAAATAGTTCAGGAAAAAAGTTATTTGCATGGTACTTGCAACTGTTTTTTATATAAATTTAATATACACTGATCTGTCCTACCTTCCTAATTGTTATAACTCAATCAGAAGACACTAAATTAGTTTTCCAAGTTAACTACTTCTTTGTATACAAAATTTTAACTGAACAAAACTCTTCCTTATTTATTACTTAAATGTTTTTCCTAGTTAACTCAATTCCTTATGTGTGTTTTTTTTTTCTTATATCAACCATCCAAAGTAGTTTGGAAATTGCCTACTTGATGCTTGAATAGATAAAATGAGGCGGAAATAGTTCGGTAATGAATAGTCACTAAAAGAAGGATACCTGTTGAATATCTACGTCATGCAAGACACCACACAAAATATATCACATGGATTTCAGAGTTGTTAGCCACGAAGCTGGACCAGGATTTCAGTTCAACCTGTATTCAGTTCATCCTGTATTTTTTAACTCCATATCAGCTCCATATCAGCTGCCAACATGATTCAGGATATAGTGGCTCCTCGGAGTGCTGTGTCCAGAAGGGGGAAGAAGCTACCTGGCTTCTCAGGGAAAAATGCCTCGCCTGATGGTCCATGTCTGCTGGGGTGGGGTTGAGAGGAGAATGCAAGTAGTATATATTTACCAACATTTTGACTGTAAAATGTTGTCTTCCTAAAAATTAAATCTAACCTCATGAGAAACTAATGTTAAAGAAAGGACCATATCCCTGAATCCTTAGTCTTTTTGGCCATGCTGTGCACCTTATGCGGTCTTAGTTCTGGATGAGGAATCAAACCTAGGTTCTTGGCAGTGAGAGTAGGGAGTCTTAACCACAGGACTGCCAGGGAATTCCCACTAAGTTCTTATAAATAAATGGAAAAGGACATCCAAAGAAATCTAACACTTAAAGAAGCCAGCAGGAAATGGTAATTATGTTATCAGCCATTTATATTGCTTTTCTGTTGTCTGTTCTTTTTCTATTGCCAGTCACTTTACTAGGTGTGAAAGTCACTCAGTTGTGTCCGACTCATTGTGACCCCATGGACTGCAGCCCTCCAGGCTCCTTTGTCCATGGGATTTCCCAGGCAAGAATACTGGAATGGGTTGCCATTTCCTTCTCCAAGGGCTCTTCCTGACCTAGGGATCGAACTTAGATCTACTGCATTGTAGGCAGATTCTTTACTGTCTGAGCCACCAGGGAAGTACTGAAGAAGAAGAAGAAAAAAAAATACCCCTTGCCTTTGAGTTCAAAATTCACAGTTGGTGGGACCAACATACAACAAATAAATACAGAAATATGCAGAACACAACACGTTCTTCTATCAAAGACAAGTGGGCAAGGATTGGGCCACTCAAAATCTGTGTCTTAAGTGTTAAGAGTTTGTCAGTTGAAGGAGGAGGAGAGAGTACTCCAAGTGGAGGTAAGAATACGCTAAAGGTAAAGCTGTGCTAAAGGTAATAGGTAAAGGAAAAGTTGAACTGTGGTGTTGGAGAAGACTCTTGAAAGTCCTTTGGACTGTAGGGAGATCCAACCAGTCCATCCTAAAGAAAATCAGTCCTGAATATTCATTGGAAGGACTGATGCTGAAGCCGAAGCTCCAGTACTCTGGCCACCTGATGTGAAGAACTGACTTATTTGAAAAGACCCTGATGCTGGGAAAGATTGAAGGCGGGAGGAGAAGGGAATGACAGAAGATGAGATGGTTGGATGGCATCACTGACTCAATGGACCTGAGTTTGAGTAAACTCCGGGTATTGGTGATGGACAGGGAGGCCTGGCATGCTGCAGTCCACGGGGTCACAAAGAGTAGAACACAACTGAGCGACTGAACTGAACCAAAGTTGTGAAAAGGTTTGGTGTGTTTAGGGAATTTTGGTGTGGCAGAAATATCGTGTGTGAGTGTGTGTGTCTGTGTCTGTGTGTATTCACATGCCCTGTGACTTGGGAGAAAGGAAGGGCAGGAGATAACACTGAAATAGTAGCTAGGTACTATATTGTAAAGTTAAATGAACAGGGTGACAATATACAGCCTTGACGAACTCCTTTGCCTATTTGGAACCAGTCTGTTGTTCTATGTCCAGTTCTAACTGTTGCTTCCTGACCTGCATACAAATTTCTCAAGAGGCAGGTCAGGTGGTCTGGTATTCCCATCTCTTTCAGAATTTTCCACAGTTTATTGTGAGCCACACAGTCAAAGGCTTAGTCAATAAAGCATAGTCAATAAAGCAGAAATAGATGTTTTTCTGGAACTCTCTTGCTTTTTCCATGATCCAGCGGATGTTGGCCATTTGATCTCTGGTTCCTCTGCCTTTTCTAAAACCAGCTTGAACATCAGGAAGTTCACGGTTCACATATTGCTGAAGCCTGGCTTGGAGAATTTTGAGCTTTACTTTACTAGCGTGTGAGATGAGTACAATTGTGCGGTAGTTTGAGCATTCTTTGGCATTGCCTTTCTTTGGGATTGGAATGAAAATTGAACTTTTGCAGTCCTGTGGCCACTGCTGAGTTTTCCAAATTTTCTGGCATATTGAGTGCAGCATTTTCACAGCATCATCTTTAAGGATTTGGAATATCCTCAACTGGAATTCCATCACCTCCACTAGCTTTGTTCATAGTGATGCTTTCTAAGGCCCACTTGACTTCACATTCCAGGATGTCTGGCTCTAGGTCAGTGATCACACCATCGAGATTATCTGGGTCGTGAAGATCTTTTTTGTACAGTTCTTCTGTGTATTCTTGCCATCTCTTCTTAATATCTTCTGCTTCTGTTAGGTCCATACCATTTCTGTCCTTTATCGAGCCCATCTTTGCATGAAATGTTCCTTTGGTATCTCTGATTTTCTTGAAGAGATCCCTAGTCTTTCCCATTCTGTTGTTTCCCTCTATTTCTTTGCATTGATCCCTGAAGAAGGCTTTGTTATCTCTTCTTGCTATACCCTGTTTATTTAACTTCTATGCAGAGTACATCATGAGAAACACTGGACTGGAAGAAACACAAGCTGGAATCAAGATTGCCGGGAGAAATATCAATAACCTCAGATATGCAGATGACACCACCCTTATGGCAGAAAGTGAAGAGGAACTCAAAAGCCTCTTGATGAAAGTGAAAGTGGAGAGTGAAAAAGTTGGCTTAAAGCTCAACATTCAGAAAATGAAAATCATGGCATCTGGTCCCATCACTTCATGGGAAATAGATGGGGAAACAGTGGAAACAGTGTCAGACTTTATTTTTTGGGGCTCCAAAATCACTGCAGGTGGTGACTGCAGCCATGAAATTAAAAGACGCTTACTCCTTGGAAGGAAAGTTATGACCAACCTAGATAGCATATTCAAAAGCAGAGACATTACTTTGCCAACAAAGGTTCGTCTAGTCAAGGCTATGGTTTTTCCTGTGGTCATGTATGGATGTGAGAGTTGGACTGTGAAGAAGGCTGAGTGCTGAAGAATTGATGCCTTTGAACTGTGGTGTTGGAGAAGACTCTTGAGAGTCCCTTGGACTGCAAGGAGATCCAACCAGTCCATTCTGAAGGAGATCAGCTCTGGGATTTCTTTGGAAGGACTAATGCTAAAGCTGAAACTCCAGTACTTTGGCCACCTCATGCAAAGAGTTGACTCATTGGAAAAGACCCTGATGCTGGGAGGGATTGGGTGCAGGAGGAGAAGGGGACGACAGAGGATGAGATGGCTGGATGGCATCACTGACTCGATGGAAGTGAGTCTCAGTGAACTCCGGGAGTTGGTGATGGACAGGGAGGCCTGGCATGCTGCGATTCATGGGGTCTCAAAGAGTCGGACATGACTGAGTGACTGATCTGATCTGATGTTGTAAAGGGATTTACTGCTTAGATAAAAAAAAAAAAAAAACTTTAATTTTTCTCTAAAGACAGTGGGAAGCCTGCCCAAACAGCGGGGTTGTTAGGTAGAAGAGGTGGCCATTAACTCCAACGGCATGCTGGAGAATGAACAGACAAAAGAGACCAGAGGCAGACTGATCACCAGAACTAAGGCAGAGATGATGAGGTTGGTTTAGAGGCCAAAACGGAAACATCTCTCATTGATATAACATCAGAAGGCTTTGTTAATTGACTTGATGAAAAGATGAGAGAGGGGGAAGAGTAGGGATGACACAAAGATATTATTATGCAGAAGGAAGGTCATGGAAAGCAGATCACGACAGAAGTAGGTTCTGGAGTGGACAACAAAGTAATAATTTTCCACTTGCTGTGCTGGGCTCTTTACATATAATCTAACAAATCCATTTACAGGTGAGGGAACAGAAACTTGGAGATATTTTTTTTTTTAATTCAAATCACATTTGGAAAGTGTGAAAATTTTGCAATGTTTTGAAAATACAAGATGTATCTTGGCTGTCTGACAACCAGGTGGGAAACTCCAGCAGGAAGTGTAAAACACAGATGTGGAGTGACAATGAGAGCCTGGGACCAGAGGTGTAGCTATGGAGCCAGCTTTTCAAAGCCATAAAAGTAGAAGATCACCCAGAGAGAGAATACAGTCTTCAGGCTGGAAGACTTGAGTCACCAGAATCAGGGGTTAATCAAAGTGTCACGTTCTATGAAGATATCAAATAAGATAAAGACTGGAGTCAGTTATGGGATTCGGAAATTAGAACTCTGATAGAAATGGCTCTGATGTAAAGATAGAAGTCATTACAAAGTCTTAAATCTGTGCCAGTACTTAAAAATGAGGCTGAGTCTGCTATTACACTGAGGCAGAGACCACTACATTCATTTAGCAAAATGGTAGAAATGGGGCCAAAAGGAGCCTGAATAGGAAATGTCTACAAAGGAAGGAAAATGACTCTGAACCTAAACTGTTTGAAATTTATGTGAATATTTAGCTATACCTTCTGGATATAATGTGGCATAATGAAAGTTTCGGTCCTGCTTATTCAGGACTATGTGTACATCACTGACTGTCTCTGGATCTCAGTTTCAGTATGTGTAAAACCATCATCTCTGAATTCCCTCCAGCACAGTAAAAACTCCTTGAGGCTATGGCAGAACCAAGACAATGTTAACTGGCTGACTTAAAACTCACTTGATGTTTTATAGGATAATTAAGAAATGTTAATTAATTAAGTTAAACTTAATTAATTAAATGTTAATTAAGGAAAAAAAAGAATTTTAGCTACTACTTGAAATCAGTATATTTTTTCATTTGCCATTTAAAAATTCTGGTTTGAAATTTGACTAGAGATTTATTGCTGTTGAAGTGAAATTTTTAAAGAGAACCATTTATTTGCTTCTACAAATTGCATGCTGTGAACTTAGGTTTTAAAACTTCTCTCTTGCTATATGATAGAGAAAATGGCTTAATACTTAATGCCCAAGGGGAAGACTTCTGTTGCTCAGAAACACCCGCACCCAATTTTTAAATAATTTCATTGGCAAAAGAAAGCATACCAGAAGTGGCCAAAATTAATATGTCAAGTAACTAATATGTCAAATGTTTCTATAATTTCTATTGGACAAACCATCAACTGACTAGAAAAAAATTGAAGTGGGAAGAAAGAAACAGAAAATGAAAACAGAGTGAATTTTTAGTTAAAATAATACTATGGCCTTAAGAGTAGGTAGTGAAATGCCAAAATAAAACAAACAAATAAGTATGAATTTTTTTATAATAACAAAAACTGAAATAACAAGCTGTTTTGAAATCAGCTCTAAAGTGAATTCAAAATAGAATAAAAAAGCATCAAACTTTCTCATCATTTCTTAAAAAAAAAAAAAAAAGGAAAGAAAGATCCCAGAGGCTCTGAACTAAACTATTGGCAAAAACATGTCTCTTATGGGCATTTTGCCCAAAATATGATTTCTTCAAAACAGGATGTCCACTATTCATCATAGACCCATTAATTCTATTCCCAATATAAAAATCACATATGGCTTTGCAACCAATCCAGGACTAAAAGGTCCAAATCATATCACAAAGGTAATGTATATAAGCACAAAGAAAGTGTATTTTAAAATATTTTACATTTTAGTAAAATATCCACCCAATATTTCAAATCAAATTTCACTCATTTTCTAGAAAGGAAAGAACAAAGCTTTGCAGGGTGGTGAGCAGAATTTGAGGGAAGTCCAAGGGAAATGGCAGCAAATACACTGAACAAATTGTATGGTCAAATGGTCTTCCAGTTTAGTTGCTCTGGACAAGGAGAAATTATATAATAGAGAGGAACAAACCTGACTCCATATTGGATCTAGTCTTCTTCCTGTGCCGAGTCATGCTGGCTCTGCACCACTGTTGCCTATACCCTGAACTATAGAGGACAGTCTATTCTCAGGGCTCTGACCTCTGTTTACAGAGATAAAAAAGTTGCAGAGCAGAGAGTAACAGTTGTCTTGTTGGAGATTTATAGGAACATACTGACCTGACCTACATGGGCAGCTGCAAGAACAGAGGATTCCTACACCAAGAAGTTTGCCACAACTAACCACACCCCTCCCTCACCTTGCCTTTAAAAGTGTTTTGCTGAAACCCTTCAAAGAGTTTGGAGTTCTTTGGCCACAAGCCACCTGTCTCCTTGCATGGCTCTGCAATAAACCTTTCTCTGCTCCAGACTCTTGAGTTTTCGTTTAGTTTGGCCTCACTGTGCATCGGGCATACACACTTGTGTTCAGTTACAATCAGGGAGGCCGTTGTGGGCTAACGAATGGGATCCAGACAACTATCCAATTGGTACCCTGTTCATCGCTAATTCTCCTCCAGTGGAAGGACCTTGGTCAATCTCAGTCGTGGGCCCACCCCTTTAGAATAACTGATATTAACATTCATTCTGTACTAGCAGAAGGATCTTTTCTCTTTCAGATAACAGTTACAGAGACAAGTACCTGCCTTGAATATAAAAGGAGTGAAATTCACAGTTCCTTTGAGGAGATTTCAGGCAAGTCTTTAGAATGTTCTCTGGTTCATCTGGTAGATGGGGAGGATCCTGCACGGATGCTCCCTAGGGAGGAAGAGAACAGCTGGGCTGGCTTATGGCTCAGACCGTCTTGCAGTCTCTTATGCCAAACTTAGATCTATTTGAAGAAAGGAGTAAAAGGCCTTGGAGCTTTGTTTTACTTTTTTGCAGTGGGCCCTGCCTGCTTTCAGGGAGCTTTGGCCCTCTGGGAAAATTTCTCCGAGACTATTTCCCATTGGAAACCACAGATAGGTCATTGACTGCTATTCAGGCTTCTATTGTCTTACACTTGGTTGACAATGCTAATGAGGTTGATCCCCTAAAGACCAAGAAACAGACTCCAACAATCTAAATTAATTATTGCACGCCTCCCAAAACTGAAACGTGACTTCTTGACTGCTACTGCGTGGAGTCAGTCTCCCTCATCACACCCCTGTGACCCTCCTGTCTCCTTTCACTCAGCTGATTTAAGGAGCAAGACGGTTAGGGGCTAGGTAACATTGCTGTGTTCCCAAAAAGGATGAGAAGTCACAATCTATCAAATAGGTTAGGGAATGTCAGGAAGAGAAGCAATTCAAACTTTTGTGGCTCTAGTGGATACTGGCAACTACCTTACCATTCAACTGGGTCCCATCAGTGAGTGTATGGCCAAATTCAACTGCTGGGGTTTGGACAGAGTTCACAGTAACAAAGGGAAGTTAATATGACCCACAGAGTGGAGTCCTCTGTGTTGATTCAATGTATTATTGAATGTATTCAATGTATTATTATCTGGCTTCCACTGCTGAATGTGTAATTGGTATTTATGTTTTACATGCTTATATTGTAAATGCCGATAAGATTCAAAAGGGGTTCTTCCTGTTTGGGAAGAGCTGCATGTAGAGAGGTGCTGATACTTCCAGGGCCCTACATCTTCAATGATCCCTTTGAGCTACAAGTCTCTGTGACTGATGCTGCTGCTAACAGGAGCTTCCAGCAAAGGGAGGTGGCCTCCACGTGGAGGTGCCCCTTAGGGGTGAGACTCATTGCCTCCCAGACACAGCTACCAGCTTTATCTCTTCTGAAAGCAACTGCCAGCTTACTGTTGAGCTCTTATTGAAACTGAGTGCCTGACCCCTGGAGGAACTGTGATTCTCTGTCCTGGTATTTCCATTTTGGGATAGATCGACAGACTCGGTGACTAACAAAGTGAAAAGGATCCAGTAATGGAAATGGTACCTTCGAACATGCAGCCAGCCTGGCCCCAGAAGCATCTTGGCACGACATGAAAAAATGGCAGCTATTCCACTCCCCACCTGTAGCAAAGTTGCTGGCTCAACGGCACCCTTGATTCACAGAGGTTCCCCATAATGTCTGGGCCTGCTTCACTGATGGTTTGGCTAAGCTGACATGTGGTGATGTCCACTGGGCAGCTGCAAACGGTCAGGCTCGGGGCCAGCTTATTCAGAATTCAAAGTGGACAGGGTCATTCTGCTCAAGAAACTCAAGGTCATGATTATAGCTCTGGCAAATATGACACTTGATAAATCTCATTATATTTTTACTGATTCTTGGGTTGTGGCCATGGCCTGATTATTTGGACTGTCACTTGGAAAAACCACAGACTGGAAGATTCAAGACAAACCCCTTTGGCACTGCTAACCTAGGAAACAAATAGTGCCTGCTGATTGAACTGTCTGAGTCATGCATGTAGGGGGACCCATTTGCTGCTGAAACTGACTGGAATCAAGCTGCTGGTTGAGCCTGCACTGCCAGACTGTCAGCGTTGCTTACTTGAACCGTCATTAGACGAGACAGGTGACACATCAACCATTATGTTGGACACAAAGTAAAAGAACTTATGTTTTTGATCCACAGGCTACCCTTGCATGCCAAACTTCTGAGTCCTGACTAAAGCTGACCTAGTTATCTGACAGCAGAGGCAACCACATGGCCGGGGCATCGCCCAAACTTGGTCCTGACACATTGATTACAGCTGACCTTTGACCTCTTCTTGGGGTTATCGGTGGTGCCTCACTGCTTACTAATACTTCTTTAGCCTATGTGTTACCGTTTCAGTGGGTCATGAAACTAATTTGTTTTATTTTGGCTTGTATTTCTGGATGACTTTCAGTCTGGCAACGGGGTGCCTTTTGTTGCAAAACAATTCAACAATGGGCTGGTAGTCAGGTATTCGGCAGGCTTTGAACACTCCCTGCAGTTCAGTGGGATTTGGTACTGTTGAGAATTCAGGGATTCTTTCTTGTCAAAAATTGACTCAAAAGATGTCTGGCTCTGCCTCCTTCATTTTCTTCTGGTCCATACACCTTGGTAAGGCAGTCTGGTCAAGGAACACAGTTGTCCTCAAAAAGGGACCATCTCCTCTCAGCTGTTTCCTGGGTAAAGAATAAAGGGTCAGAACAAAAGTGTTGGGAGATTATATAAAGCTCTTTTGAGATTCTGAAGTTCTTCTTGACCACTGAGTGTGATCCTTCCTCTTTTCCCTATTGGCAATCAGGCAAGTCTGGTTGGTAAACCTTCTGGAGGCAGCATGTAAAAGCAGACAGGGAATTCAAATTACTCTGGTTTACAAAAATGGGTTTATTTCGATGACATGATCTTAGATAAATATGACTAATTGGCTGAGCACAGTGTTTGCTGAGTCCCTCTGTAGTGGGGAGCCAAAGAGGGGGCATGGCGGGTCTCCATAGGTTTTATAAAAATACCTTTGTCCCGCTTGTACCCAACCTGCCTGGATGAAAGGTCTGGGTGCAAGTAATGGTCAGCTAGTGAAAAGATGAAGTTACAGCTGCTGGAATAGGATATATATTATGAATAAATGGAGAGAAAGCAACAGGAAAGAGCATGTTTAACTCCAGGAACTTAGGGATGAAAGGGACATTGTTGTCTTTCAGGACTACCCCTGGAGCTTTCCTCAAGCTTAAAAACACCCTGGTGAGGTTTCCCAAACTGTTACAAGCATCTCAAATTCAACTGACTGCTGAGCCTGCCACCTGTCTATCTCCTGCCACCTTCTTGAACCTCACAGAAGATTCAAGACTTGCTTACCAGTCTTCTTTACCAGTCAATCCTAAAGGAAATCAACCCTGAATATTCACTGGAAGGACTGATGTTGAAATTCCAATACTTTGGGCACCTGATGCAAAGAGCCAATTCATTGAAAAAGACCCCGATACTGGCTAAGACTGAAGGCAAAAGGAGAAAGGGGCAGCAGAGGATTAGATTAGATAGCATCGCTGACTCAATGGTCATGAATCTGAGCAAACTCTGGGAGACAGTGAAGGAGAGAGGGGACTGGCATGCTGCAGTCCATGGGGTCACAAAGAGCTGGACATGACTCAGTGACTGAACAACTTCTTAACCTTACTAAGTCTGTGAAAACAGCAAAGGATGGCCCCCAGATCCTGAAGAAATCCTTCCCTAACAAAAAACACCTGTCAACATACCCCAGGCTCCGAGTTCTCTCTCCTACACCCCTTCTCCTAACTGTCCCTTTTTCATTTGTGGTATGGACAAATGCCACACACCCGGTGGTGTGGATAAAGGGCAGAGGCTGGGTGACTTCCCTCGGGGCATTTTCTGCAAAAACAAGGACTAAACTCAATTGTTAAACTGAACTGAGAACTCAGGCTTCTCAGCTGCCCAGAAGGTCATGCTGGAGACACTGTTATCTGTGCCGTTGGCTGATGGAGGTCCCATTTGAAAGGCCTAACAATTGTAATGTAGGTATTAACTTGTATTGCTGGAAAACAGAGTGACTTTCACCTGGCATAATAGGCTTTCAAGTGCGTTAGGAAATACCACAAATAGCTCATGCAGGTCTAGGATGATTGGAGCTTGCTCCAGGATGAAGCTACCGTGATTATTTGGGTGTGCTTACTAGAGAGATGATAACCAATTTGTTATTTACATACAGCCTAAGGGATGTGACCTTACAATGGAAACCATCCACCTTGAAAAACTGGTATGAAATTTGTGCCTATCTTGAGCTAAAATGATCAATGATACTATTTCTTTCCTGCAAGTGTTCAGGTCCACTTAAATTCACGTGGAGGATACACTGTCCGAGATTGTGGCCTCACAGGCCAAGGTGGAGTCTGTGCAATTGCTCCTGGAATGCCTGGGTGAATGCTTCAGTCTGAGTAGGAGGGTTAATGCAGAACCATAAGGACAGCTGGCCTCCTGAGGCACATCCTTACTAGGTCACATGATTTGTCTGGCTGGATTGGACCACAGCCCTGGGATGCACAGCTGAGAGCAGTGCTGCAGGTTGACTTCATTCTGGTATTTGGAATCCTGTTCACAGTAGTCTTAATGCAATGCTGTATGAAACTCACTGAGCTGATGTGGTTGCAGCTAAGTGGCAGAATTTAACAAAAATGACACAGATAACACAGGTGGGGGTGTGCATCTTATCCTCAGTGTAGGAATATGCTGAGGCTACACTTCCCTTCAGAAGACTATACCCGTGTATACCCACAGAAACTATTTCTAAAGGGTAAATTATAAAGTAGAATCAAAATATACATTAACAGTACATTTGTTCTCTGTAAATATAATTTTAGCTTTTCTCATGTTAAAATTGTATACAAAGTTTTGTGAAGCAGCTGTCTTTGTGTATTATATAAACTGAGTTTTCTTGAAATGGTTGGATGGCTTTGGTAATTCTGTTCTCCTTTTGTGTATCAAGAAATTCCTTTTATATGATAAAGACTTATGGTTTAGGCAAATTCTGGCTGAGTGATATCTGGATATTGTATTTTACATATCAAAGTACCATAAACTGTCAACAGCCAAATTGCTGGTATGCTTCATGCTTCATATTTTGTTCTTAGTACATTTTGCCATATTTTAACTGAAGTAATTAACTTCCTAGAAAGAAAATATTTAACTTTCTAACCACTGATGGCGAGCCTTCCTGTTCAGTCTTTAGTTGAGAAAAAATGCCATTAATAAGCATTTCACTTCAAGGATTAAAAAACCAATAAAGCCCATTATAAAAATTCAAACATAAGAAATACAGAGTAAAAAGTGAATGTCTTCCTTCACTTACATACTAGCTTTCTCTCTCCTCTTTTGCAGAATTCCAATCTCTCCAACAGATAAACACATATAATTTACTTTGATACTGATTTATGCTTTCCTCTTGCTGCCATTCTTCCTCTCCCAGGTAAGAAAGTATCAAGACTATTTCAACTCTCTCGCCTTAGGGGATGTTTATGTGGGTGAAGCAGCAGAACAGGAAGAAAATGGCTGAGTAGTTTTAAGAGACCACTTGGCTTTAAGAGACCACCGTATGGGTAATAGTTATCTCAAGGTGGGTGAGCACTGGATACTGGAGGACTCCCCTAAAGATAATGCTCTATGCAAGGGGCCCCAGACTGGCATAATTTGGAATGAGGTAAAACAGTAAAAGATAACTAAGGCTGAATATCCTATCAGCCTAATGGGTAGGGGAATAGAACTGGATGGAAGACTATCTATATAAAATATTTAGATATATCTTCTACGTGTAGATCAAACTGTCAAGACAGATTTATAACCATTACATGCACACATCCCTCTACCTCTGGTAAAACAAGTCTAGCAATACCTTCTTTCCGTAACTTTTTTAAAGGTTTTTACATATGCTATAAAACTTGATCTTCAAACACTTTTACAAAGGAGTATACTGTGGCAGAGGCTGAGATTTATTCCAGAATATATAATTAATAAGGGTTTCCCAGGTGGTACAGGAGGTAAAGAACCCGCCTGCCAACGCAGGAGACGTAAAGATACGTGGGTTCAATACCTGAGTCGGGAAGATCCTCTGGAGGAGGGCACAGCAACCCACTCCAGTATTTTTGCCTGGTAAATCCCTTGGACAGAGGAACCTGGTGGGCCACAGTTCATAGGGTTGCAAAGAGTCAACACAACTGAAGCGACTTAGTACACATGCACATGATTAAGTTCTAGGACAAACATTCACCAAAAAAAATCTAGATTCCTTTCTTTTATACTGTATTTGGTATGTATATACTCAACATATATAAGCCTGACACCCTTATCTATGACAGGTACATACATTACTCTTAGGGCAAACTGCAGCCATAAGGGCTTTCAACATGAGAACAGGAGTGATACCATGTATATTCAAGACAGACCATTTAA
The DNA here is from genome assembly GCF_027580195.1 of Bos mutus. Lineage (NCBI taxonomy): Eukaryota > Metazoa > Chordata > Mammalia > Artiodactyla > Bovidae > Bos > Bos mutus. The sequence goes on from NC_091632.1 coordinate 63,447,601, forward strand.
AATTTCAAGAAGCTGAAGTTCATTAAAGGCTTAAGATAATTAAAACACTGCAGAGTCTTCTCTGAGGGGATTTTGGACTTCTCAGTCTCAGTCTTCCTTCTCTCCTTTCGTTTCTTCCTCGATCCCTCCCTCTTCAAATTTACAGTTTATAGTTTCAAATATAAGGAGAATAAGGGACTTCTGCTTATAACTAAGATAGCCAAGATGGAGTAAGAGGGACCAGGTTTAGTTTTTGACCTGAAACAACTAAGAAGTGGGGCCACATTTGTATTTTCAGATACTGGGCACTGGTACTACAGAACAGTCATCTTTTAGGAAGGATTAAGTGCCCAGATTAATGTGAAGAGTTTTTTAGGCCACAGCGTGGAGAGGAGACTCAGAGGGAGCTGAGGGAGTCCAGAAGATGGAGAGGCTTAGAGTTACAGGACAGAGTATTAGAGCGTTCCAAGATTGTCAGGGCTCTGCAGAAGGCCCTCTCAAATCTTTAGCAGAGTGTTTACCATCAGATATGTGTAGGAAAAGTAAGAGCCACCTAAAAGGAACAATCACTGGGGCGCAGAGAGGGCTGGGAAAAGGCTGAGTTCCCACTAGTCAGTGTGTAAACCTCACAATCCAGTATCAGCTAGGGTCTAAAGGAAGCTAGAGGGGCTATAACCATATCACACAGTGAATATTTCAGAGCCCCCTCCCCCTCAAAAAAAATCTATCAGGGATAAAGATGATTATTTCATAAAGAAAAAGAGGCCAATTCATCAGAGGAACATAATCGTCTTACATGTTTATGCATTTAATAACACAGTCTCAAAATACATAAAGCAAAACCTGAACAATTGCCAAGTGAAACAAATTCACAGTTACAGTTGGAACTTTCAATCCTCCTCTCTCAATAATTTATAAAATAAAGAGGCAGAAAATAGGTAAGGATACAGTATATTTGAACAAAAATATCAACCAACTTGACCTGACTGATATGTATAGCACATGCCACCTAACATGAGCAGCATGCGTGGTTTTCAGGGGTACACAAAACATTTTTTAAAGTCACAATAAATTTAAAAGGTTTCAATTCATATAAAGAATACTTTATTAACCATACATTAGAAATGAACAGCAAAGATCTTTAGAAAATTCCCAGTATATTGAAACAAAATAACACAATTTTGAACAACCCAAAGGTTAAAGAAGAAATCAAAAGGGAATTTAGAAAGATTTGACCTGAATGAAAGTGAAAAGACAAAATATAAAAATTGTGGGATGCTTCTAATATAAAACTTGGAAGATTTATAGCACTAAAGGAGTGTTTTAGTTGAAGAAAATATGAGAAAATTTTAATGACCTTGGCTTTCTTAAGATTGCTTAAATATGACTTCAAAAGCAGAGTATAAATTTAAAAAAATGAATAAACTGGACTTCATCAAATTAAAAACTTCTGCTCTTTGAATTACACTCTAAAGAAAATAAGGCAAGCCATGGATTAAGAAAATATTGGTAGAACATCTATCTAACAAAGGATTTTACCCAGCATATATAAACAGCTCTTACAATGCAATAAGAAAAACAGCCTAATAAAACACACATGAAATATTTGAACAAAGATATCGTTAAAGAATTTATATAGATTGCAAATGAGCATATAAAAATTGCTTTAAGAAAAAGCAAATTAGAAACACAAAGTGTTATACTATATACCCACTAGAATGGACAAAATTTTTAAAAAAAGATTGGCCATACTGAGTACTGACTAGGATCCGGAGAGCAACTGGAACCCTAAAACTGGAGCAGAGTAGCAGTCTGGGTTCATAGAATGGGAGCTCTGCTGGGACCAGACAGCCTGGATTTTAGTCTTCACTCTTGAGGTTTTGGGAAAGTCTGTATTCCTTCTGTCACTATTATCAAATACCAGTAACAACTGGTTCTGTTTACTTCATCAAGCTCTAGTGATGATCAGGTGAGATAATGGGAAACCATTTTGTAAACATGGGGTACAATGTTATTTGGGCTTTCCTGTTGGCTCAGTGGTAAAAAATCTGCCTGCCAATGCAGGAGCTATGGGTTCAATCCCTGGGTTGGGAAGAGTCCCTGGAGGAAGAAATGGCAACTTGCTCCAGTATTCTTGCCTGGAGAATCCCATAAGCATGACAAAGAGCTGGATACAACTGATTGACTGAGCACACACGCACTAATGTTATTCTTTCAAAAATAAAATTAATGTGAATACATACATAAACATATTTTTAAAAAGGCAATTTAAAGAAAACGATAATGAAAATATCATGCTAAAATCTTTTCATGATTTCTCATTGCTGTTAAGCTAGTTTAATTATTGTAAAATTTCAATATTCAATTACTTACAAGGCCTACAAATATTTACAAAGAATTTGACAAATAATACACAGATGTTTGACTAAATTAATGTTGACCATTAATAAGATCACACTACTATCTATGGTGCTCAGTATGTCAAAAACAAGTAAGTCAGTAAACTGTTGATATTTCTTAATATTTTAATAATTATTCATCAAATCAGAACTAGACAGTAAAAAACACTTTTTATAAAGACATTACTTGCATATTAACACATCAATCTTGATTTAGTCCGGTAGCTTTGTAAGAATCCATGACTTTAGTTTCTCTAGTTCCGCTTTGCTTAACTCATGGTAAACACCTGGGAAACTATGAAACTTTGTGCTCACTCCTAGAGATTTTAACATTGAATTTGTCTCTTCACCCCAAGAATGAAGAACTAACTCATCTGCAGTACCATGACACTGAAATAATTCAGGAAGAACACCGTCACTTTTCTGAAGAGCCTAGAGAAGAGGATATAAACATGGAGAAGTTTAAGAAATTCATTTAAGAACAGTGTATATTCTTGGAAGTCAGGGAGGGCAGAAAAATGTCAATTTAACCAAAGCTTCAGGGGAAAAAGCAGTAGTGGCAGTGATGTCCGAGGTATATATTGATGGACTAAGCTCAGGAACTTAGCTGGTTGATAGCACTACAGGAACTGCAGTTGTGTGGGACCTGCATTTACTCTGAAGAGGGCTGTTTCAAAAACAGTCAAAGCATTTCCTGAAGAAACCTTGTGTCTTGGGAAGACAACCCTTCCCAACCTCCCCATACCATCCCCTGGGCCTTCCCAGCGCACCAGCCCCAAGCATCCAGCATCGTGCACTGAACCTGGACTGGCATCTCGTTTCATACATGACATTTCACATGTTTCAATGACATTCTCCCAAATCTTCCCACCCTCTCCACAGAGTCCATAAGACTGTTCTATACATCAGTGTCTCTTTTGCTGTCTCGTACACAGGGTTATCGTTACCATCTTTCTAAATTCCATATACATGCGTTAGTATACTGTATTTATGTTTTCCTTCTGGCTTACTTCACTCTGTATAATAGTCTCAGTTTCATCCACCTCATTAGAACTGATTCAAATGTATTCTTTTTAATGGCTGAGTAATACTCCATTGTGTATATGTACCACAGCTTTCTTATCCATTCATCTGCTGATGGACATCTAGGTTGCTTCCATGTCCTGGCTATTATAAACAGTGCTGCGATGAACATTTGGGGTACACGTGTCTCTTTCCCTTCTGGTTTCCTCAGTGTGTATGCCCAGCAGTGGGATTGCTGGATCATAAGGCAGTTCTATTTCCAGTTTTTAAGGAATCTCACACTGTTCTCCATAGTGGCTGTACTAATTTGCATTCCACCAACAGTGTAAGAGGGTTCCCTTTTCTCCACACCCTCTCCAGCATTTATTATTTGTAGACTTTTGGATGGCAGCCATTCTGACTGGTGTGAAATGGTACCTCATAGTGGTTTTGATTTGCATTTCTCTGATAAAAGTGATGTTGAACATCTTTTCAAGTGTTTGTTAGCCATCTGTATGTCTTCTTTGGAGAAATGTCTATTTAGATCTTTGGCCCATTTTTTGATTGGGTCATTTATTTTCTGGAGTTGAGCTGTAGGAATTGCTTGTATATTTTTGAGATTAGTTGTTTGTCAGGTTGCTTCATTTGCTATTATTTTCTCCCATTCTGAAGGCTGTCTTTTCACCTTGCTAATAGTTTCCTTTGATGTGCAGAAGCTTTTAAGTTTAATTAGGTCCCATTTGTTTATTTTGCTTTTATTTCCAATATTCTGGGAGGTGGGTCATAGAGGATCCTGCTGTGATGTATGTCAGAGAGTGTTTTGCCTATGTTCTCCTCTAGGAGTTTTATAGTTTCTGGTCTTATGTTGAGATCTTTAATCCATTTTGAGTTTATTTTTGTATATGGTGTTAGAAAGTGTTCTAGTTTCATTCTTTTACAAGTGGTTGACCAGATTTCCCAGCACCACTTGTTAAAGAGATTGTCTTTAATCCACTGTATATTCTTGCCTCCTTTGTCAAAGATAAGGTGTCCATATGTGCGTGGATTTATCTCTGGGCTTTCTATTTTGTTCCATTGATCTATATTTCTGTCTTTGTGCCAGTACCATACTGTCTTGATAACTGTGGCTTTGTAGTAGAGCCTGAAGTCAGGTAGGTTGATTCCTCCAGTTCCATTTTCTTTCTCAAGATCCTTTGGCTATTCGAGGGTTTTTGTATTTCCATACAAATTGTGAAATTATTTGTTCTAGCTCTGTGAAGAATACTGTTGGTAGCTTGATAGGGATTGCATTGAATCTATAAATTGCTTTGGGTAGTATACTCATTTTCACTATATTGATTCTTCCAATCCATGAACATGGTATATTTCTCCATCTATTAGTGTCCTCTTTGATTTCTTTCACCAGTGTTTTATAGTTTTCTATATATAGGTCTTTAGTTTCTTTAGGTAGATATATTCCTAAGTATTTTTCTGTCGGTATTTACATCCAACCTAGCCCAGCTCATCTCCGTTCAGCCTAGCTCAGCTCAGCTCACCTAGCTCAGCCCAGTTCCGAAAAATGGCATTCTTGTTCTCGTTTCTGTACCTGCTGGTTCTACTCCTGGTAATGAGGGTGTATCACTATTATATTCCATTCATAAATTAGGAATAATGCTGCAAAATAGGTGTCAGCCATGTAACTTATCCTTTGGTTTGATTAAGTCATAATTAGCAAACCTAGCTATAATCATCTACGTTTTTAATATGTATACAGGATGCATATATATTATATACATATTTTTTATCCTTTCCCCTTTGAGACTTTGATTAACAATACTCTTTGTACAAGGCATTTCCTAAACAAGAATGACCAGGTGGGATTAATCAATATAGCTCATTTGCCCATGAATTCCCAGGAATGCTCTGTGAAGCAACCGTTATTGTGTAATTATCAATGTTGTTTTAGTTTCAATGTGTGAATGCCTTATTTTTTTTCTTCTGTTTTGCTTTTAAAATCTGAAACTTACCTGGTAAACAGCAGATGCTTTATTCAGAAAACTAGACAGAGCAAATACTCCTGCCACATCTTGATGATTTCTATATGCTAAATGCATTGCCATGCACCCTCCCATAGAAAATCCTCCTACAAGAAGCAAAAATTCACTTATCAGTAAAATCAGAATAATGCTAATTTGGAACAAGATATAGCTATGCCAATCTTCCATAAATATCTGGAGACCTAAAAGAGATACAATGCAAAAGAAAAATTTAGTCTACTTTACATCTTACCAAAAAAGACCTGCCATGAGTAAATAACACTATTCCATCTACGTCATCACTAGTAAAATAATTTGTTATAAAAGGAACTAGAATTGCACAAAGAAATAAATAAATCTGGGTCATCAAGTAAAAATATTTATCATAATTAAAAATATATGAGTCATAACACAAGTGTTATTTACTTAAACATCTAATGTGTACTTATATTTTGTTAATACTTATAGGAGTACTCACACTACAATTAATAACATGCCCCTTTTTGTCTTAGTTGTCAAACTATAAGCTAGAGTTTTTCATATAACAGATGCTTAGTGATCTTTGAATTAGGAAGGATGATCAAAAATTTGGTGAGCTAGTTAAAGTATCTTTGTATTATCATATTATTTGGGGAACTAACTTGTGATGGTACAGTTAAAACATATATACTTATATGTACTTTTAAAAAAGCTTGGAAAAAACTTATTCACTTAACAAAATTTTATTGTCTTTTATGAGCCAATCACTGTCATTGGAGTGACACTAGTCACTGGAGATAATACAAATTAAAATACATGGATCCTTCTGTACGAGGAGAAAAGAGATACATCACAAAATGTGGAGATGGGGACATGACATGACACAGCAGAGAGAGTGGCCCAACTTAGAGATGTAGTGTGATATTCCCTAGCTTGACTGAGAATTAAAAAGACATCTCATGATTTAAAAGAAATCTGCATGTTATAGACAGCAAGTCTGCAGGAACATAGTTTTTATTTTTGGAGAAATTCAAGAGCGTAAATAATACTTTTGCCAAATGTACCTAAGCAAAATATTGAATGTGACTAGTGTGACTGAGGAACTAAATGTTAATTTAATTTTACCTAGTTAAATTTGGAGTTTAAATACTCACATATGGCTAAGGGCTATGCTATTGGACAATGACGTTCTAGATAACCTAAGCTGCATACCAATGATTAGAAAAAAAGCTTCAAAATTCATAAATTGAGCAAAAATGAAACTAATGTTTCATTAAGAAAATAATGTACCCTAAGATAATTAAATTTGATATTTAAATCTAAAGTGGTAAAGATCTTAAAAAAGTCATACAAAGACAAAATAGGTTGGTAAGCAAAAATATATTTAAAAATTATTATAAAAGAACACCTACTGAGAAAATTTTACACCTTAAATGCACCCAGCCCATTTTTATTAACTAATCACTTTATGTGATTTCAGAGTTCCTTGATGGGTCCAATCTAACAGCAATAACAACAAAAACTAAAAGGAAAACACTTCCTCACATATGAAATGTCATTATCAAAGGCATCCAAAGACATTTAACCTCAAGTTCAATTCTCACAATTTATAATGAAGAAAAATGTACTCACTGAAAATTTATTATTTTAAGATTCAATCTAAGTCCCTTATCCATTTATAATCTTGTGAGGTAGTCTGCAATTCCTCACCAGTGATCTCTGACAATAGTCACTTTTAACATTGTGGACACCAGTGTGAAAAGGGACTTTGTGCATTTTTTTCTTCTGATAGAAGAAAATTTAACACAAAGGACTAGTTATTTGAATTCATTTTCCATCTAAGTGTCTAAAATGCAATATAAAATATACTGTTCAATGAGTAAATACGAAATAGTAAACTCATTGTAGGTAATACTTATAATGTATATTTATAGTTGCTGGCAAAGTATTAAAATGTCAAGAGTTAACATTTCAACATACATTTAAGATTAACAGGCTGAATAAAACATGTTAAAAAATAATAAACCTAGCTTTTATGAACTCTTTAAATGAAATAAAACAGTAACAATATATAAAAACTACACTGGGAAAACCAAGCTAACCTATCTGAAAACAAAGTTGGGGGCAAGGGGATGGGGAACTTACAATTCAAGTTTATCATCAGTTGAACAGGATTTTTAAAATGCAGTAAAATCCACCCTACATTCAAATTTCAACAATTTTCCCATTTGATTTATATATAATTATTCTTCAGACTGAACTGTGATAAAGTTTCAAAAATTTGGGAACATATAAATTATGCCAATCATATTTGTATATTTTCTCTTATATAAAGTTTATAGGATAAATAGAATATTTATCATCTTCTATGGAAAGCTATTAAAACAGCAATCCCAAGTCTTAAAAGTTCTGATGATTGTTGTTGAAGAAACACAAGTAAGGATTTCCCAGGCAAGAATACTGGAGTGGGTTGCCATTTCTTTCTCCAGATCTTCCCAACCCAGGGATTGAACCCGGGTATCCCGCCTTGTAGGCAGATGCTTTACCGTCTGAGCCACCAGGGAAGTCATTCAAGACATATATATGTTGAAAGAAGGTAGAAAGATGCTATCACTTTCCAGTTTTACCTCTAAGATCATCAGAAGAAACATATATAATGTCAGGAAAGTGAGCCTGGAAATTGTAGGGCTAGGTTTCATCTTGGTAACTGCAACCATCCCTTCATTTTAGTTTTAAATCTTTTTTTAAATTAATATGCTAATACATGCCCACTGAATAAAGTATTTCCATCATATCAAAATAAAGAAAATGGGTTACCCAAAATATCATTACTCATATATAATTCTGACATGTTTTAAAAATTTATTTTAGCAGTTAAACTCACTCTATATGTAAATTTTATACCTTACTTTCTTGTAATACTGATTTGAATGTCTTTAAACAGAGTTATGAAATTCTATAATTATTTTTTTTATTCATTGAGCACACACTAAATATACCAAGTGCCTTCTAAATGTGTATATACAGTATATATCAGTTACATAACATTCAATTGTATTAACTAACCATTATTGCCTTAACTACTTTCCTCATAATGGGCTTTTACAGCATCCATGTAAAATATTTAGGTGTAATTCCAGAAGCATATGATTATCCATGCTTCAATTCTGCTAATACGCTCATATTATAAAAATTCTTATAATCTGGTCATTATCATTTGTCAGATTCTATACATCCTAGATCAAATTTAAACCTAAATTATGTCAATTTTCTCTTAACAACAAATTATCACCACCTAGTGGCTAAAAAAGGAATCTCATTATGGGACAAAGTTTCTGACTAAGTCAATAGATCTGGGTTCTGGTCCCAACTCCATTTTAGCCAGTAATCTCTTTAAATTTTACTTTCTTCTTATCTGAAGGGTGAGTAATCATTTTATATCTTACCTATTAGAAGGATCAAGAAAGATACTATATGAAAATGTGTATTATTTAAATACTTTTTAGTGTTAAACTGAATTTTAATAATTTTCTCAGAATGCAGGATCTGAATCCAGGTTTCCTGAATCCAGGAACAACTATGATGCCAAATTCAGAAAGTAATTTAAAAGTCACTAATTACTGCTTGTGTTTCCCCTAATTTTCACCACACACTCTGAAGAATTATATGTGGTATAAATATATAAAAATACAGTTTCTTGTATCTGATATTCTTAATGTGCAGGGTGAGGATTCATGAGTGTCTCCAAGGAACACATTTAAAGATTTGGCGCAGATCCTCCTATCGAACCAAAGTTTATTCTTTCCATTAAGAAAGAAATACATTCCCACTGATGAAAATAAGCAAACAAAGAATTTCTTTTCTCAGCTAAAACCTGCAGTTGAGTGCAGGGTCCTCAAGTGTAACCTTACAGCCTTGTGTTTCCGAAGTCTTGAAACACTGTGCTGGTCTCTCATTCTACTGGATCTGCGGCCTCTTCCCCGGGCCTTCAGCCTCCACATTGTTGTCAGTGTGTTCCTCTTAAAATGCTCATCCGACTGAGTCATTCTCTGTATGTAACTCAGTAATCCTAGCAGTTGAAGTGTACACCAGACTAGTAGTTCCTGAGACATTTTAACGTGTCCCTTGTTTTCCTTCATGAATGTGTTTCCCTTCTTGTTTACCAGCCATATTCTCATTCATTTTTTAAAACTCCATTGGAAATTATCTCTTCTAAGAAGCAAGTTTTTGTGTTCATTCCTCACTGTTCATACTATATACCTTGTAAATACTTTTACAATAATACTTGGATTGTATAAAACACTTTACTTTTGTTATCTCCCTCATTATAATGTAAAGTTTTTGATTCTTTTTTTTTTTTGGTACTCCAGCACTTAAAAATTCTATGAATAATTTGGAAATTAAATTTAGTATGAGAAGCATCATTTCTGACCTGACTAAGCTGTGTAAACTACTGGAAAAGGGGTATATCATATACCATAAAAACATTGTTTTTAAACTAAATTTAATATAGTAAAATACCACTAATCAAAATAAAACCAGAAAAAAAGAATGGGCTGCCACTTATTCAAATATAGAGAACAGTGTTGTTTACAAAACTATACTGGTTAAAACCACAATCTCAGAGACAAGGGTTCCATGAGGACACAGTGTATGATATTAAATCTGAAGTTTTATCACATACTAAACAAAATTAATAAGGGTAATAATTTTGTACTTATTATCTTCATGTTTTCCTCTTTAATCCTTTAATTTTCAAGTTTTTTCTTAGAATTCATTAAAAAAAATAACCTAACCTCACTGTGTTGTTCATATATGTGTTTCCCGTGTCTCAAATGCATTGTTCTTTTTAATAAAAGTGACTCAGCATCTCAAATGCACTTTTGACTTCTCATTGAATACCTCCTAGATAAAATGTTAAAAATAGCATTTAAATCTTAAACAATCTATGAGCAATGAAAACCAGCATGTATACCATTAGGGAAAAAGAAAACAGCTGGTAGGGAAGGGACACGGAGCTCCTTGAGAGTCTCCCAAGGGCAGCAGCGGGCCAGTACATTCTTCCTGCTGTGTGGAGAGACAGCAGGGCAGGTGGGATAGAGTGGCTAACAACAGCATCATCACCACACCCCAGGCGTGTTTCTAAGTACTTCACAGGAACTGATTAATTGAATTATCACAACTCTGTAAGTACTATTATGATCACCCAAGCCCAGAGGTTAAGGACACTCACATAACCACAAAAACAGGCACTGGATCTAGGATTAGAAACTTGCAATTTGAGTGCACAGCCCAAGTTCCTAACCATGTTAAACTGCTGTCAGCTGCATTAGTGTGTTCGCAATTATGATATTTATAACTTGGGAAATGCATGTACAAACATTCAAATACATAAGGATAATGCCTCATGTACCACATTTTGAAATGAACTGAGAGTTCAGTCAGATCAATAAGACAAAAAGAAAAATAATAATAACTACAAGAGAAAATCTGACACGACTAGAATGCCATTTCTCTAAGCATCAACAGCCAACTCATGTGAAGAATCCAGCATATGAAAAGAAGGCAATATAACAGGTGTTTTGTTTTAATAAAGGTTAAGAATTACATATATTTTGACACACATGTTTAACTCTATAGAAATGCCTCAAAGATTTATTTTCATTGAATGGTTAAATAACTAACAGTACAGGTAACAAAGACCAACAACCTTGGATCCACACTTCGGTGTCTCTTTCATATCTCAAGCTATCAAAGAGGCTTTATAGCGCTTGATAGACTCACCTCACAAATTCTAAAAAATTTTTTCTTATATTCATATAAGTGCATATAAATTTCCTATTACATATATATTTTGTAATGAATTTCAAATTTTATACTTTAGTAGTTTATAACTCTTCTAAATTGAAATTTGTTAAAAATTCAATGGAGCTATGATAAAATATCGATCATATTACTAACTGCTTAATAAATAAGATCATCTTTTAACAAAGTTTTCTTGGAACTTCAGAAAATAATTAAAACCTTTCATGATATAGTAGAAAGAAACTAAAATAAATTCTAGATGAATCAAAGAATTACAAATTTAAAAAACATTATGGAAAAGTCAGTAGAAAATCTATTTGAATATTTACTCAAATTCTAGAAGAATAACTTCTTAATCTGAGAAGTTATTTGGAAAAACCAGATAACTAAAAACAGCTTTCTCATGTCAGAACATAACAAACAGAATTAAAAGGAAAATAAATTAAGTGTAAATTAATTGCCACTTTTTACTTATTTTTAGCAAAGATTTTTCAAGACAGTATCATTCAGCAAGGTATAATAAGATGGATATTCTAATAGAGGTGGGAGAAGCATCAACAGGTACAGTGTTTTCGTGAAAGGAATTTGACAGCATGTATTAAGAGTTTTACAAATATTCATATAAATGTTCAGTTAAACAGAAGAATCATGGGCTTTAAAATGAAGTAAACCTAGATTCAAAATTCTTATCAACTCTCTGACCCTGTAACAATCCATACATAGTCTCTTTTCAAAAATGAGTAAGACGAAATAACTGATGGATACGGGGAAGGGCAAGGAATAGGGATGGGGGAAAGGACAAGCAGGTAAGTATCAACAGTTACAATTCAATGGGATACATTCTTTAACACACGCACATTAAGAGCACTAAGTGTATTTTCTACTTATTCACACTGTCCTCGCAGTACTTCAGTATCTTACTATCCTATAAACATAAATTCAGGAACTGGTTCTTCCATACCCAACTTTTTATCTCCTCCCTTACCCCTTCTGTGGATTAATTTCCCTAAAGCACAGTTTTAATTAACTATATCACTCAAAGACATACTTATGTCATTGCTCCTCAATCACCTATAGAATAAAGGATAAAAGGGGACTCAGAAAGAATTTATTGAGATTGTAAAATGAGCCAAGTATTTGACAGACACCATCTTCCAGTAAGGGACTTCCCTGGTGGCTCAGACAGTAAGGAGTCTGCCTGCAATGTGGGAGACCCGGGTTCGATTCCTGGGTTGGGAAGATCTCCTGGAGAAGCAAATGGCACCCCACTCCAGTATTCTTGCCTGGAAATCTCATGGATGGAGGAGCCTGGCAGGCTACAGTCCATAGGTCGCAAAGAGTCAGACACCACTAAGCAACTTCACTCACTCACTCAGTCTCCCAGTAAAATAGATACTGTATCATTATTCCCACTTTACACATGAGGCAGCAGAAAATCAGTGCAGGTTATTAAGTGATGAACCTGCTAGGCAATGGTGGGCTTCCGATTTGAACTATTTTTGTCACTATGCCATCATGCTCTTCCAGCTGTTAGTCACACTATGAGATCAACAGGCATTTTCCAGTCACACAACAAACTTTCTGCTAAAATTGTCTAACATCCAGACTACAACAAGCACTACTTTTTCTACTTTGATTTTACCATTCATATCACTCTCTATATCTAGACATCCATACTACAATAGTTAAAATTTTATTTGCACATCCTAAAATCTCATTTATCTTTGGCACTTTTTTCTTAAATTGTTCCCTAATAGCTCCAAATACTTATGACTTCTTCATCTAAATTCCAATTACTTAAATCATCAGTTTACTGCAGATCATGCCACTGATTATAATAAATGTTCAGTTCTGTGCCAGGCATTGCAGTGGGTGCTGAGAAATAAAAATAAATATACATGATCATTCCCTTTGAAGAGCGGCCAGTTATGTATCTTTAGGGCACTTGTCGAGGCTAGTTGGCAGGACAGTTATTACAAGTACCTCATGGGCTCTTCTAGGTTGTAAGCAATTGGGGCACATAGATCCTGTTACCTGTGTCTCTTTGAGCATTCGACTTAATGCCTGACACACAGTACTTAGAAAATGTTTGCTAAATGATCGAATGACAGAATCTGTTATACACTCATGCATCTTGAGTTCTATCTTGTAACTGTTTCATGATGCCCTAGACTGAGCTGGTACCCCTTTACTAGGTTCTTCGCAGTACTCCTATAATGTTCTATATCCATCTCTGTGACATGGTGCTAAACACACAAACAGTTAAACACCGATGAGGAAACAAAGGCCCAGCAAGGTGATGTTACTGGGCCAGAGGGCCAGTTGCTTTCAACTAACAGAAGTGAATACTGAAGCCAAAACAGGAAAGAATGGATTCCATCCATTATGTCACATTGCTTCTTAACTCAAAGGATAGCTTAGTACTTCAATAAACACAAAGGCAGTTTATTAATTTGCTCAGATCCTATCTATACAGGATTTCAAAGTGCATTCTAAACTTATTTACAACATGATGGTGGTGGTTTAGTCATTAAGTCATGCTGACTCTTGCAAGCCCACAGACTATAGCCCGCCAGGCTCCTCTGTCCATGGAATTTCCTAGGCAAGAATACTGGAGTGGGTTGCCATTTCCTCCTTCAGGGAACCTTCCCAACCCAGGAATGAAACCCATATCTCTTGCATCTTCTGCAATGGCAGGTAGATTCTTAACCACTGCACTATCTGGGAAACTATGAATAGGTCTCATATGATATATAAAGTGCTCCCAAATAATGTTCCAAGTAAAATTCAAAGTATAAAGTTAAAAAAGTGAATCAAAATATTTAAATTGCCAACATCTAGAAATCTTACCTACTAATATTCTGTTCTTCTTGATGCCAGTTTTTACTTCATCATCAATCAAATCTGTAAGCACCTGACACATTACATCAATTGATTCAAGGTGCTCTGGGCAGTCATTTGATATTTTAAGTCTGTCAAACCATACATTGGAGATTCCTCCTCTCAAAGGAGTATATGGCCTGTTTAAAATCAAAAAAGAAAAAAAAATTAAAACATTTTTTAATTTCTAAAATATTAGTGCTTTGAATTACAATTTCTTTAATGTTTTAAAAGTTAAAGAATTCATATTAAAGACATTTCCAAGCATATCTTAACTCTCCTATACTTACATTGGTTCTATTAACATTTATTAATGCCAGTTCACCATAGTTTCTCCATCTTTTGAGTTTCATACTCTCCAGAAAGTCCCAAAGAAAAAAGGATAATTATATTTGGTATATTGTGTGTGCATGCTATTTTTTCCACTCAATTTAAATGATTAATCAGGTCTACTATTTCTTTAAACTTCTGCCTTGATATACTTTAAAAGTGTAAGGATCAATATTTAAGCATTCACAGCTAAATAAATAATGGCTGTCCATGCGAAAAGTCAGGCCTCAAGAGCAGAAAATATGATTCACCAAAATGCTTTTAAACGATGGTTAGTTTGTAGCACAGAAGTCTGAACGCTGAGTTAATAATTTAAAGATTTCTTGATTACATCCAGGCAGATTATCTTTAGAATAGGGGTCTTCAGGTTGTTTTTTATTTTTATTTTTTTGTTTAATATATCTATCTTTAATTTTATTTTATTATTTTTTTTACAGTTAGTCCAATTCATCTTTTTAAATTTTATTTTATTTTTAAACTTTACATAATTGTATTAGTTTTGCCAAATATCAAAATGAATCCGCCACAGGTATACATGTGTTCCCCACCCTTAATCCTCCTCCCTCCTCCCTCTTCCCTCCCCATACCATCCCTCTGGGTCGTCCAAGTGCACTAGCCCCAAGCATCTAGTATCGTGCATCGAACCTGGACTGGCAACTCGTTTCTTACATGATATTTTACATGTTTCAATGTCATTCTCCCAAATCTTCCCACCCTCTCCCTCTCCCACAGAGTCTATAAGACTGTTAAATCAGGACTTAGAGCTATTTTATTTTTAAATCTTCTCAGGAACCTTGAAATGAAAGAATTTAATGGGATACAAATATTCACTGGAAGTACTCTTCATACAGATATCCCAGCACTGTCTGCAACACTCAATCTGGGTCTCAAATTGAGTGCTTTGTTGGACTTACAAAACACTCTATGTGATAAGATTCCCTGAGCTGGGTGTCTTGTTGAACAAGATTGATCTTATAAGACGCTTTACATTTAAATATCAGGTAGGATGGCCACAGTATCAGTGAATCTTGCTTTGGATTCTTTTAAGTATACGTGTGTGTGTGCGCGTGTGGGTGTGCACGCACATGCATGTGTGTCCCAAGGTATTCCCAATACTGTTTTAATCAATTACAAAGGGGTTAAGGGGTCTGGTGACAAGTCCTATGTTGGTAAAGGTAAATGAAGGGAACTGAAACACTCTTTCAGTCTCCTGTAGCAAACAGAGAGGTTTATGGGGAGATATATATGTATTTCCATATATATATGTCTCCATGAGACACACATGGAGAACCAGTGGTTTCTCAAAGATGAGGAACAGGACAGTTCAACAAAAGATACAGCTCTTCACTTAGCAAATCTTGCTTTCTATTTATGAGACAGTGAAAAATGGGTTTTATGTGCTAAGAAAGGCCACAGAAAATTCAGTGACAGAAGTATACATTATAATTTGAAAGAAATCTAAAGCAATGCTGACCACAGATGCAAGGTTTCTTCTAGATCAACACTTCTATTGCTTTCAGTTCAGTTCAGTTCAGTCACTCAGTCGTGTCCAGCTCTTTGTGACCCCAAGAATCGCAGCACGCCAGGCCTCCCTGTCCATCACAAACTCCCGGAGTCTACCCAAACTCACGTCCATTGAGTCAGTGATGCCACCCAGCCACCTCATCCTCTGTCGTCCCCTTCTCCTCCTGCCCCCAATCCCTCCCAGAATCAGGGTCTTTTCCAATGAGTCAGCTCTTCACATCAGGTGGCCAAAGTACTGGAGTTTCAGCCTCAGCATCAGTCCTTCCAATGAACACCCAGGACTGATCTCCTTTAGGATGGACTGGTTGGATCTCCTTGCAGTCCAAGGGACTCTCAAGAGTCTTCTCCAACACCACAGTTCAAAAGCATAAATTCTTCGGTGCTCAACTTTCTTCACAGTCCAACTCTCACATCCATACATGACCACTGGGAAAACCATAGCCTTGACTAGATGGACCTTTGTTGGCAAAGTAATGTCTCTGCTTTTGAATATGCTGTCTAGGTTGGTCATAACTTTCCTCCCAAGGAGTAAGCGTCTTTTAATTTCATGGCTGCAGTCACCATCTGCAGTGATTTTGGAGCCCCCCAAAATAGTCTGACACTGTTTCCACTGTTTCCTCATCTATTTCCCATGAAGTGATGGGACCAGATGCCATGATCTTCGTTTTCTGAATGTTGAGCTTTAAGCCAACTTTTTCACTTTCCTCTTCCACTTTCATCAAGAGGCTTTTTAGTTCCTCTTCACTTTCTGCCATAAGGGTTAGCCCCATCTCAAATTAGCTATATATTCTCACCCTCCAGAGTCAGTGAAATAAAAGCATAAAATGTACAACCAGAACAAAAAAATGGAGAGCTAAAAGGCACCAGGTGAGATCTGATTGTGCTTCCTTGCATATTCTTTAATGAAAAACCAAGTGGAATCCCTGCAAACCATGGAGCTAAAGCTACTCAATTTTCATTCTGTCATCCACGGTAGCAAAAGAACTCTGCAGTCTATGCAGATCTGACTGTGGGAAACAGCCAGTTAATACTATCAACGTGTGGTGTAGAAGGAAAACAGGAGAACTATACAACTGTTGCTCTGTTTAAGTCTTACCTCTCCAAAATAAATGGATATCCACTTGAGGAACCTAAAAGTCAAGAGAAATATTCTGGAAACTTTCTCAGAGAAAGCCAAAGAAGTCTAGAAACAAGAAAGTTGCTCCGACTCAGATTTAACAAGAACTCATCTGAAGAGATTCTTTCATTTACTAAAATATAACTGTGTTATAAACTTTACTCTGTAACACACTTTCTAAAATTTGAATGTATATTACCAATATCTATATGCCAGTACATAAAACCCTAACATTCTCTCCTAGTTTATGCTGTGCTGTGCTCAGTCGCTTAAGTGGTGTCCAACTCTTTGCAGCCCCATGGACTATAGCCCACCAGGCTCTTCTGTCCATGGGATTTTTCAGGCAAGAATACAGGAGTGGGTTGCCATTTCCTTTCCAGGGAACAAAACCGCAGCTCCTGTGTCTCCGGCACTGCAGGTGGATTCTTCATCCACTGAGCCACAGAGGCCTAATTTATGCACATATGTGAAATGTTGCAAATATCGGATACTTTGTCTGCATGCGGACTGCTTTGATGTTGACTGTCTTACTTTTTTGTTTGTTTGTTTTTGCTTATCTCTCCATGCCTCTTCTCCTCTCCTACCCCCTCACATATCTTGCCCTTCACTCTAGGTAAACTATGTCAACCTTCTCGAATATATCCCTCAGTGTTTTTCCTGCACATACATTAAAAGATGTTTCTTTACATTATATTTGTTTTTTAACAGCACTCTATGCTTTTCAAAAATGAAATAAGCCTATTTGGTTTTCTTATGTGCATTATACTTTTCTCCTTTAACAATACCTCATGGAAACCCTTTCATGTGATGTAGTTCTTACCCATCTTTTTAAATAGCTGTATCAGTTCAGTTCAGTTCAGTTGCTCAGTTGCGTCCGACTCTTTGCGACCCCATGAATCGCAGCACACCAGGCCTCCCTGTCCATCACCAACTCCTGGAGTTCACTGAGACTCATGTCCATCGAGTCAATGATGCCATCCAGCCATCTCATCCTCTGTCATCCCCTTCTCCTCCTGCTCCCAATCTCTCCCAGCATCAGTCTTTCCAATAAGTCAACTCTTCGCATGAGGTGGCCCAAGTACTGGAGTTTCAGCTTTAGCATCATTCCTTCCAAAGAAATCCCAGGGCTGATCTCCTTCAGAATGGACTGGTTGGATCTCCTTGCAGTCCAAGGGACTCTCAAGAGTCTTCTCCAACACCACAGTTCAAAAGCATCAATTCTTCAGCGCTCAGCTTTCTTCACAGTCCAACTCTCACATCCATACATGACCACTGGAAAACCCGTAGCCTTGACTAGACTATATAGTATCTTGTAATTAAGATGCTCCATAATTTAATTGGCCATTTGCTTACAAATGGGCATTTATTTGGTACCCAAGTTTTAGCCACTAAGGACAGTTCTGCATTAAACATATTTGCATACATGTTTTTACGTACTTAGACTTTTATTCTATGGAACAGAGTTTGTGGAATAGGCCTACTGGACTGAAAGGTATAATCTGATAATTTTATCTTAATAGAGGTTTCAGAGTTGCTTCCATGAAGACTATAAAAATTCACCTTTCTACAAGAAAAGTCAGAGAACATCTTTTGGCCCAACAGCTCTAATTATGATAGTAACATACTTTAAAACATTACCACTGAAAGGTAGTAACTACAGCTTTAAAATCAACTTTACTGAGATGTAATTTACATATATAAATGTACACCTTTTAAATACACAGTTCAAAGACTTTTGACAAACTATTTCCATAGTGATACAGAATATTTTCTTTACTTCAGAAAATTCCATGCTGTCCACTTGCAAGCAAATCCCACTCACTTCCAACACAGCCACTAAAGATTAAAGCTGCCTTTTCAGAACTCTATGTGAAGGAATTACTTATTCATATCATTGGCTATATTTTTCCTATTGGAATTTTGATTTTTTTTGTCACTAGTTTCAAAGTGTATCTGTATATTAGTCACCTAAATACTGTTCATTTGTATTTCAAGTATTTTTTCCAAATAGATTTCTGCATATTGACATATATATATAAAGTATCTTTTTTAAAGCCAAATCAAGACTTTACATTGGATGTACTCTGAGAGGTATAATTTTAACTTAAACTAATTTAAACTAAACTTTGGGGTATTCTGATTTATTTTATTCACAATTCATACATTATTACATGTAGAATCCAAGATTATCTTCTAAGATTTTTGCTTTCATTTTTACATCTAAGTTTTGAATTTTTCTGGAATTTATTTTCTGCATGGTGTGACCTAAGGGTTGAAATTCATTTTCTCCCCTATGTGTCAATTGTGCCTGCACTGCTACAAAAACAAAAACACCTTTTCTCATAAAGGTGAAGTTCACCTTTATGAGGATTTATCTCTGCCATATTATAGTTCTGAAGAATCTAGTATCTCTCGCCGTAGGTTCTATAAGAGAACTAAACCATAATGCCTAATATATTTACTACATATAATGAATGGACTTCTCTCCAAAGCATCTAGAATGGTACTAGTTCTATTCCTGGCAAAAATCAAAAAAATGACAAGTCATTTTCTCTGTTTTTGTCTCACTGGAAGAATCCTGGTTGAGAAAGGCTCTATTTTGTTCCACTGATTTATTGATCTACTCCTGTGTTAGGATCACACTGACTACATCACAGTGGTTTTAGAGTAAGTTCTGAGGTTGAGTCAGGTGGTCCCCCTCTCCCTACCATCACCACCATGTGTCTCTCAGACTTGTCCTGCCTATTCTTAAGTATCTAATCTTCTTTCTCTAAGAAATATTAATTCAATATTTAGTAAATTTTAAAATAATTTCAAATACTCCCCCTTAAAAGTCCTTTGTGGGATTTAAACTAATATTGTATTATTGCCTGAGAATTAACATTTTATGACATGAATCTGGGAGGAATGAAGATTTTGCAGACTGCACTCTTTCCAGGATCTGCCACACTCTGGGCCTTACCTAAGGCTTCTCCTGCATCATCCCCTGGGCTCTCAGTGGGTGAGATAAAATCCTGCCTAAGCTCTGTATGGGGACTCCTACAGAGCCTAAATTCTCCCTCATTCCTGTGGGCCTTCTGACTTCAGAAGCTGCTTGGCTCAAGACAGGGAGATAAATTGGAATCAGAAGGGGAGAAAGCATTCCATTCACCCCTCCTCCCAGAACCCCCTCTCAGGATTAACTTTCTTAACAGGACTCAGAAAGTGAAAGCAGGTGCTTTCCATACAGCATTAATGCCACTGTGAGACAAGATTAAATCCCAAACCAATGAAATTGCCACTAAAACCACAATGATCTTCTGAATGAAAACAATATACAACACTCAGGCTACAGCCTGAATTAGACTGGTACTCTTGTGACTTATTTCCACTTCCCTTTTCATTTTATTCTATTTCTCTTAAGTGTTTACTTGTCTGTCTAAGCACTTAAAAAAGGATGATATCATAGGCTAAAATATGAATCATTCTGGGAACTCAGCCATTAATAGAAAAAAATGACACTTACTTAACTTTTTGTCTTGACAGTGCCTTACTTAATTAGAGATAGATGCTCCATAGAATGTAAGTTTTACCAATTTAGCAGCTTTTTGTTCTCTCAGTTCTCTAACAAAACTAATTCTGTCCAAAGGAAGATAATAGGGAAAATGTGATGAGTCAAAGAATAATTTCGATCTTTTTGTTAAGAAAACAATCAAGAATGCATAATTCTCCTAAGATGGTAGAAGAGCCTTTCAGTAAAGCATGAAAGTAAGATTGTTTTTTTAAAGCAGCTAAACAAACTGGCACATATGTTATACTCATTTGCCTTCTTCCTCAAATAAATCACTTCATTAGCTGGCATAAGACGGCTGAGACATTATTACCATAAATAAGTATATTTGGCAAAGAATGTCTGTGTGGCTTCTCAATCAATCGATCAATCAAACCATTACACACTGGTAAAATATTAAGCAGGAATAAATGTTCAAGGTCTATGAAAAGAAAAGAAGCTGCCATTCAGCTTGTCACCAAGTTTTGTTCCCTCAAAGTCATACAATCAAAAGGTCATTCACAACCTTTCAGATGCCGTCACTAGGTTCCAGGCTTCCTCTCTCCTCATTTCACTGCTCCTCCCCCAGGATTCCCTAGGTTCCAGTCACACTCCCCTTGGTTTTCTTCAGAACCGCCTTGCTACTGATCCAAGGACTTAGCACCTGACATTTCCTCTCCCTGGAATGCCCTTTTCCACAGTGATTACCCCCAGTGCCAAGAACAAGTATTTGTTGAACGATGCATGTCAATAAGCATTTGTGATTTGGGAATAATTTTTGTCAGAAATAATAAGGATACCTAAAATTATTTAGCTTTGCTCTGAATATCTTTTGACTTTAATTCTTGTAAAAATCCACTCTGTGATTTCTAGAAAAAGGTCAAATTTTTCTTTTGTTTTTTAAAAGGACGTATTTCTAAGGAATAACATACTTAGAACACGTGTCTAACTCTTAGGATTCCATGGACTGAGGCCTGCCAGGCTCCTCTCTGTCCATGGGATTCTCCAGGCAAGAATACTGGAATGGGTTGCCATTTCCTTCTCCAGGGGATCTTCCCAACCCAGGAATCGAACCCAGGTCTCCTGCATTGCAGGCAGATTCTTTACCAACTGAGCTATGAGGGAGGCCCAATAACATACTAATAGATACTTAATAACATACTTAAAATACTTACAAAGAAGTAAACTACTTCTTCAAAATAGCATTCTTTTAGGACAGTTCCTTGCCAGTGAAGTGTACGTGCAGTACAGATCCACTGTTATCAGGAGACAGATCTCCTAATATCATGCTTCAGGTATGAATCCTAAGTGATGGAGTAAAGATGAACCCATTACTACTAAACCTAAATCAAAAGTGCCTAACCTTGTTTCAGAATATAAGTTTACTGAAAAATATAAACATACACTTCACGTGGAAAAATAGTACAGGCACTACTGACTGAATCTTACTACTTTTAGAATTTTTCAAAACTCTAAGAAACTATATCATATAAATTATTAATAGCTTATTAAATATTATTTTTAAAATGGAAATTGTACTAGTAAACTCAAACTAACAGAATCTCTAATTACAAATACAGCTAAAGTATGTCACAGAAATAAAAATCTTTATTGAGCACTTCAATTAAATATAGTCTAAATTAACATAATAAAACAATGAAGCAACATTTTCCATTTAAATTAACACAGCAGGTAAATGCTGACTTTTACTGAATATGCCCTAACTCAGCTGATTAAAAACATCTATTAAATAGGGCTGAGAAAAGGAATACCTTATAGCCAAAGTGACAAGTCACAGTTTAATCAAAACATACTAATTTGCTGTAATAAGCCACAACTGGGTATAAGCAAAATAGACTACTGTTCTCTTAAGTTCTTTAAAGCACGTATGACTGTTAGAAGCAAAAATTACAACCTTGTTTGACAGAGTTTTCAATGTATGTTGATAAAACACATACAACAAGCAGCATGTATAACATTAAGGAGGGGAAGATAAAGGAATCTATATGGTTATAAGGCATCTACATTTTGTGTAAAGTGGTAAACAACTAACTCTAAGTAGGTAAAAGATGTGATATATATGCTATATAGTCTTTAGAACAATCAGAAAAAACAAACAATAAATAATAATAAAGTATTAATTTTCTTAAATCAAAAAAAACATGGAAAAGGGAAAAAGAGAAATAAAAAGCAATAAATTTAAATGCAAACATAGCAATATTTACAATAAATACAAATGATGTACATAAATCACTTAAAAGACAGAAACTGCTAGACTAAGGAAAAAACAAAGCCCAAATGAGGTTATATATAAGAAATACATCTTAAAAATAATGGCACAGATGTTAAAAGTAAAAAAAATTAAAAAAGATATGCTATACAAACAGTAAACATAGAAAAGCTGATAAATCCTGTATGATTATTAAATAAAGTACAGTTCAAGGAATTACCAGAGATTGAAAAATGAGCATTTTATAAGATAAAGCTGTAAGATAAAAGATATAAGATGGCTTTTAATGAGGAAGACAGTAAGCCTGCCTGGGAACGTACCTCATACAGCTTAAAACCAAGAGAGAAAAACTGGCAGGAGGACAGGGAGGAAGAGAACAATCTAAAATCCCAGTTGGAGATGACAACACCCATTCTGCGGTAACTAATAAAATGACTTGGAATCACTAAGGAAACATAAACATTTAAAATAAAAATATAAAAGTTAGTATAATCACCTTGAACTACTGACATCTATAGAACTCTATACACAGTAAGAGTCACCAAGAGGGACCTCATGCACAACCATAACACAAGCCAGTGAGTATCAAAAGAATCAAATTGCTGCCAGAATACTGGCAGCAACAGAAACGAAATCAGGAATCAATAGCAATAAAACTCCTAGAAAGACCCCAAATATTGGGACATTAACAAGGTATTTCTAAATAATTTATGGGTTAAAGAAGCTTGCAGAACTCTTGTTTTCCATATCTGCCCAGAAAAGTATCTTTCATCCCACCTGCTCTCCTTACAATGTGACTCAGATACTCCCATCAAGAGGTAGAGTCAGTGTCTCTCTCCTTGACTCTGAGTGGTCCTCTGACTAGAGAGGAAATAGCACTATGCAACTTCTTCTAAGACTAGGTCTTAAAAGGCAATACAGCTTCCTTCTGGTTCTCCTTAGTGTATCTGCTCTTGGACATCAGCTTCCATGCGGCCAGGATGTCCAAGACATCAGACAGTAAAAACTCATGTAGTTGTTATGGTAACAAGACCAAAAGATCAAAGGAAGATCCCAGCTATTATCGAGTATTAAGTGCCAGATATGAGCGAATCTTCAGATGATTTTAGTCATGCCCAGACTTCAAGTTTTCCCAGCAGAGGCCCCAGTTATCACAGAACAGAATCAAGACATTAGCACTGTGTCTTTTCTGAATTTCTAACCCACGGATGGATGACCATACTAAAACTGTAGTTTGGGGTGCTTTAAGATTCTCCTGGAGGAGGGCATGGCAACTGACTCCAGTATTCTTTCAGAGAAGGAAATGGCACCCCACTCTAGTATTCTTGCCTAGAGAGTTCCATGGACAGATGAACCTGATGGGCTACAGACCATGGGGTTGCAAAGAGTCAGACACTATTGAGCAAGTAACACTTTTGCTTTCATGAGAGCTTAGAAAAGATTTCAATATATTAAAAATACAAAAGAAGAAATTAGTGGGAATTACCTAAGGCAGTGATTAGTGAGAAATTTAGAGCTTTAATATAAATAGAAGGAAGGAAATAACAAATGTAAAAGCAAATATAAATAACAGAAAAAGAGCACAAAATAACCAAGCCAAAACTGTCTCTATGAAAAGATTAACAAAATTAATAACCTTTGACAAGATAAAGCAAGAAAAAAGATATAAATTATTGATATTGGTAATGAAATTAAAAAATATCAGCACAAATCCTAAAGGCATTAAAAAAGAATATCATGAACAACTTTATATCAATGAATCTGGCAAATTAGATAAAAGATACAAACTCTATGAGAAACACAAATGATCAAAACTGATACAGAAAGAAACAGAAAATCTGAATATTCTCATTATATGAAAGAAACTGAATTTATTATCAAAACCTTCACAGAAGAAAACTTCATGTCCAAATAATTTCACTAGTGAATTTTACTGAACACTGAAGGAAAAAAATAATATAAACTCAGAAAACGGGAAGGTAACATTTTCTAACACATTTTAAGGGATCTAGGGAAAACTTTCATGCATTGGAGGAGGAAATGGCAACCCACTCCAGTGTTCTTGCCTGGAGAATCCCAGGGACGGGGGAGCCTGGTGGGCTGCCGTCTATGGGGTCGCACAGAGTCGGACACGACTGAAGCAACTTAGCAGCAGCAGCAGGGAATTCCCTGGCTGTCCAGCCGTTAGGACTCAGTGCTTTCACTGTCGAGAGCCTGGGTTTAATCTCTGGTTGGGAAACTAAGATCCTGCAAGTTATATGGCATGGCCAAAAAATAAATAAAATAAAAAGAGACAGTATAATCTAGATAAAAAAACTTTATAAGAGAAAACTACAGATCAACAGCCCTCATGAATGCAGATTAAAATTTCTCAACAAAATCCTAGCAAATCAAATTCAGCTATACATAAAACAAATAATACATTATAACCAAGTGGAGTTTAAGCCAGGAATGAAAGGTTGGTTTAACATTTGAATGTCCACCAATGTAACGAAAGATAAAAACCATGATTATCTCAAAAAATACAGAAAAATGATTTAACCAATTAAGAAAAAAAAAACTCAGCTAATTAGGCAAAGAAATAAATTTCCTTAATAAAAGGTGTGCAGAAAAAAACCTGTAACAACATCATACTTAACGGTGAAATACTGAATTCTTCCCTTCTAAGATTACACAAGAAGGCATTCCTTGATTCTATTAAACATTTTATCCAGACATTCAAATAAGCACAATAAAGCAAGAAGACAATAAAATAAAAGGAAGATTGGGAAGGAAAAAGGAACACTGCCTTTATTTACAGACAGTATTAACATTTACACAAAAAACATAAAGAATCTACTAGATAACTACTAGAAATAAGTGAATTTAGGAAGACAGCAAGATATAAGAGTAAGATCCAAAAATGTGTTTCTTATGTAGAGTACACAGAACTGTATTCAATATCATGTGATAAACCAGAATGGAAAAAATTATAGAAAAAGAATGTATTTATGTATATAACCGAGTCACCATGCTGTACAGCAGAGACTGTTATAGCGCTGTAAATCAACTATACTTTAATAAGAGAAAATTTAAAAGGTGTTTCTATGTACTTGTAACAATCAAATTAGAAGTCTAAACTTTTTAAAAATTCTATTTACAATACAATGAAAAAACATGAAATATTTGTGACTAAACTCAGCAAAAGATCTCTCTACTGAAAATTCTATATCACTGCTGATAGAAATGAACAAAAATCTAAAATGGTGACATACCATGTTAATTTCCTGTAAATAAACCTGCTATGGATTACATGCAATTCTAATAAAAATCCAAACAGGTGTTCTGTAAAATTGGTAAGTGGATTCTAAAATTTACATATAAATGCAAAGAACCTAGAATGAAAGAATGCTGAAAATGAACTTATATCACTTGATTTCAACATTTTGCTATAAAGCTGTATTAATCAAAACAGTTTTGTATTGGCATAAAACTAGATAAACAGACCAATGAAACAGAACACTCTAGATAAGAAGTCATTAAAATATGTTCACAAAATGTTACACAAAAGAGCTTATAGCAATGATAATCATTGTTTTTAAAAACTGGAAATAATCCAGATGTCTATCAACAGCAGAATGCATAAATAAATGTATATTCACACATAACATCTACTCAAAAATTTTTAAATGAACTACTGATAGGCACATAAACACTATGTTGAGTGAAAGAAGACAGACACAGAAGGTTAAATTATCCCCATTTAGTTGAAATTCAGCAACTGGCAAAACTATCCTACGGTGATAGAAATCAGAACAATGGTAACCTATGTGCAGTAGGAATGGATTGGAAGGAGGCACTGGGGTGATGGAAACGTTCCTGTAATTGAAGCAACTCAACAAGAGCATATATTCATAAAAACTGATTGACCTGTATGATTAAGGCATTTGCATTTCACTGTAAATTTTACTTGTAAAAAACATACTAGGACTTCTGGTCATAAGATGTCATTAAGAGAGTGAAAACGCAAACCAGACAGAGACAAGATGTTTGAATCTGTGTTTTAAAAAAAGCTTTAAGAAATTAATAAATAAAAGACAAACAAAAAAATGGGCAAACAATATGAGTGGATGTTTCTTTTGAGGATATACAAATGCTCAATAAATATAAGAAATAATACTCAGTAGCATTAGCATTAGAGAACTACAAATGAAAAGCAGAAGATACTACTACACAGCTACTAGACTGGCTAAAGTTAAAAAGACTGACAGTGGAAACTGTTTATGTGGATGTGAAATGAATGGGACTGTCAAGCATTGCTGGTAACAGTGTAAACTGCTCTAACCTCTGTGGAAATATGTTTGGCATTCCGAACCAGAGCCAACACAGCTAAACCTGCTTCAACATTTCATTCTTACTCATTTCCATAAATATCTAGCTTGGGTGAAGTTACATAACAGGAAGCATCATTTCAAAGGTGGGAGACTAGATCCATTCTAGGACAAAACTGTGGTGAACAGGTCATTTAACCCCGCATACCAATTAGGTGGCATCAATGGAAAGATTTAAAAAGCCAGATCATACTTTCAGCATACTCTGGTAAGAATAACTTAGTCAACAAAATACTACAGTCGAGAAAAACTTACAGGTTTGCAGGTGATGGAAGGCAAAACAGGAGAGAAAATAAATACTATAAAACTTGGACAATGTCAGAAAGTGTGCAGGAAAATGTCAAAGCTTGAAAATTTGCTGCAGTTTTAAAGTTTATTAAAATTAACTTTCACCATGTACAAATTACATTAAAAAAGAGAGTTAAGAAAGGCATGCATCTAACACTGCCTCCTGATGCTATCTGAAAAGATAGTTAACAAAGGAGATGACACAGGACTTTCTATGGGCAGCTTAAGAAAAGTGTTACAATAGATGTAAAGCAGCAGCTACTTTGTGTTACCAAATGAAGCCATATTATGCTACAAAAGCAAGGTCAATAAATCTGTGCCCAAACTCCCTGCCTAAACAGAGTAGACTGTTTGGAGTATCAGTCAGAGACCTTGAAACAGCAGAGTACACTATAAACATCAGATTCTTCTAATAACATACAGTCAAACAGCCTTCTAAGGTGTGGAATCCAAACTAAAAACTACAAACTTAGTAGCACTATAGGCTTCCTCAATTTGGGACTTGTTGGTGAAAAGTGGTCCATGATGCTTTACAGACAGCAAGTCACTGACCTCATGCTCACTCTAGATTAATCCTATTTTGGTCAGGTCCTAGAATGAACAACTGAAAACTCTTAGGAACTACACTTCTTACGTCATTTACTGCAACAAAACATACTTTTAAAAAACTCATGTCAGCAGTTAAGTCATTACACAGTGAAAATATCAGTACTGATATAAATATCCATAGTTACACATTCCTAGAACAGTATCCTTAATTATATCAAATTCTGTAAAGTCCTTCTAATTGATGCTACTTCATAAACATCGTGCCAGTGTGCTAAATTAAAAAGGCCTCATATAAAACACTGCATAATCACTGTATGTACAATCAATCTTTTAGGTTTCCTGTCTCAACATCACCACCTTCCCATTCCCCCTTATTTTCAGTTTCTCCCAGTACCTGCTCTATATATCTACACTGAATTGACTGCTTGTCTTACATTTTCACAAATGTCCTGGATGAGGCTTTCATGATGGCTAGACTATCACATCTCACTTTTGGCTGTGTACTAGAGCTCATACTAGAATGAAGCTTTTAAAATGTAAAAAAAGTCTTTCTGTTGTGGCCACATCCCAAATTAATTGAGTCAAACCCTGGGGGTAACAAGTAGGTGGAATTGTAGCTAAAATATAGGACACCAATTACATTTTAATTTCAGATAAAGAATGAATTAAAAAATTGTTCTGGAAAAAGAGGACCTCAATTTAAAATATTATAAATACAGAATTAAGCTGAAAAAACATTCAGCTGCTGTGTGTGTGTGTGTGTATAATGCCACAGAGTTATACTGAGTAATGATTTAAATGACTGCATACCTTGGAGGAGCTGTTGGATAGATAACTTTTATGTGCTGGAATGTTAAATCTTGGTTTAAAACTTGCTTGATCCACGTTCTCAATCCTTGTCCAGAATCACCTGATGAATCACAAAATCGAGATTAAGTTAAAGCATTTTGCCAGCACAGTGTTTTGACAGAACAGTGTATTTAAAAGCAGTCTATAACTTTCAGGTCACATAAGCTGGAACAAGAAATAAAAAAACTCTTCATAAATAAACTGTACAGAAGCCAATTTATCAATGTGGACTAACTGACCAAGCATCAATAGTTAGAAATAATTCTGATTATTTTACTCCTGACTCCACCCATTGATCACTTTAAAGCCCTCTTTAAGCTTGAGTTTTTAAGTTTCCCCATCTGTTTACAGGATATAATAGGAATAAATAAATTAAATTGATATTTCTAAAAAAAAATTACATATCTGATTTTAAACACTGTCATTTCTTATTTTATTCTTAAAAATAGTAAATTCCTAAAGTGCTTATAAACTTTTGTAATGGGAACAGTCTAAAACAATTTTCTTCATTAAAACAATAAATTTCTTCAAAAGACGTATTCAGCATACTTTTATTTTTGAACTTGAAGAAATGAAAATTTAATTTTGACAATATGTTTACATAATCTAAAATAATGATCGTACATCCCATGGATGAAAAATAACCAAGCCTCATGCAAGAATGGATATACATGTATTTCCATAAAAAAAATTAAACTATAGGTTCATTTTGTGTAGTCTTAAAGAGAAAAATTTCAAGTTAACAACTCTTAGATTGTAATCAATCAATTCATTAAGACAGCAATTTAAAAAATATCTACTGAATACCTATTAATGTGTGAGACACTATGCTTACTGCTAGAGGGGCAGTGACAGAAAGGTGATGGGGAGAAAGAGTTCCTGCGCTCACAGAGTGTACAGTTTATTGTGAGAAACAGACATCAGTCAAATAACCATATACAGAAATGTGAAAGAAAGTGGCTGCAAATGTAACCACTGCAAAAGAAAGACACTTGGTGCTTCAAGGATTTCTTATATTCAGAATTACCCCCAACAAGATTCAGAGATAACTTCACTAGAATATAAGCTCCACAAGGAAAGGTTCATTTTGTGTTTAGCCCGTGAGTTATTTGTTCATCTGATGCCTAGAACAGGACTGACACAAACTAGGCATCCAGTAGATAGTTGTGGAATGGCTGGAACTGAGATCTATGGGATGGTAAAGAGTCACGTGCAGAAGGAAAAGCAGCTCAGACAGCGTAAGGCAGATGCTGAACCAGCTCAGACAGCGTAAGGCAGATGCTGAACCCTTTACAGGAAGGAGCAGTATGGCATCGAAGAACTGAAAGGCAGAAAATGAGAGGAAGAGCAGTGAGAACATGGAGAAGCCAAGATGGTAATTTTTTGCAGAAAGGAGGCACACTTCTAAGGATTATTCTGGAATCCTTATTCTGCAAGCTGTGTGAAGACAGGCCTGAAGGAGGACAGACATGTGGAAGGATCCGTCAGGTGGCTGCTGTTCAGATGACAGTTGCTTAGACTATGGAGTAAATAGATACCAGACACAATAAAGAGATGGAATTAACATCTCCTGCATTGGCAGGTGGATTTTACCACTGAGCCACCAGGGAAGTCGGTGAAATTAACAGAACCTGGAAACAGATTAGTTACGAGGGGTCAATCGTGACAGGTTTCGAGGGGGACAGCAAAAGTGTTTGGCCAGAGAGGAAATACAGGAAGCAGCAGGTGTGTAGATGCCGAGTATGAGGTACCAAGGGCTGAGCAAACCACAGCCAGTTGGAGGACAAAACCCAGGTCCCTAAGGGCTGAGAGCTAAGGCTTTTTAAAGAATTAAAAAAAAAGAAAAGAAAGAAAGAAAATGGAGAAAACAGAAGAGAAAAAGAAAAATATGTGAAGGAGAATTTGTGCAACCTACAAAACTTAAAATGGTTACTACCTGACCCTTTATATAAGTCTGCTGATCACTGCCCCACACTATCTGCCGCCAGAATCCTCCTCAGGTATCTTTTCCTGCTCCTATCACTGTAGGCATCCTAGCCTTACGGCCATTCCTTGACTGTTCCTGGTCTTTCCCTTGTCTGTACAGTCTAACCCAATATTCACATGATTCACTCAAGTCTAGCAGCTAAAATATCTTCTATACGGTGAAATTTACTCTGATCACCTTACTTAAAACTGTAATCCCATCATACATCTCATTCTCCTAATCTTGGTTTCTTTCTTTCTGAAGAATGTACTATCGTTTACCATTAATACTTCTTCCAGTAGAATGAAAGGCCCTTGAGAGCAAGGGTTTCTGTTGTTTTGTTCATTGTTGTATGCCCAGAATCAGGAACAGTGCTTTGCACAGTGACCACATAATAGGTATTTCTTCAGTGAATGAACTCATGCATGCATGACTATTAGGCAATTGGATAAACAGGTCTAGAGCTCAAAGGAGATCTAAAATGAAGACACATATTTGTTTCACATGAATGGAGATAAAAATAGAATCTGTGGGCTTGCATGGAATTTAGCCCAGGGAGAAAAATGTAGAGGGAATAACAGAAGAGGAGCGAGGACTGAATTTTGAGGAAGTCAACATCAATGGCCAGGGAGAGGAAAATGAACGTGCAAAATAAGCCACAAAGAGCAAACAGCAGCAGAAAGAACCAGGAGGGTTTCAAGAAGAAAGCTGAATGCTGCTGACAGTTCAAATAAAAGGATGGCTTGAAAAATCCCCATTATATTTAGCAACACAGAGGTTACTGGTGACTTCAGTAAGAGCCAACTCAGTCAATTCAGTAAGACTTACTATAGGGGGAGAAAGCAAGTCATATAGGGTTTGGGCCTACAGACATTAAATTAGGTGAAGCATATAACAGCGTGAATTAATCTAACCTGAGAAGTGAATAAAGCTAATTAAGTTATCATGCTTTCATCATCTTAAAAGAAGGTATTGGTATTGTAGTAACTGGAAATGCTCAAATTAAGTTGGCTATATATAACACATTCCCACATGATGTTCTATGGTTGTCATATCCTATAAGAGAACCTCAAGTTTTTAAGATTAAAAAAAAAAAAATCTGCCTCTAAACACTTTTCTACCTTGAAAAGCAAAACTAAATGCTACAAAAGAGCATGGATCCATCCATTCACAAAGGCCAATCCTTAAAAAGCCAGCACCTGATTCTAAGAGTATAGAAATTGTTAAAACTGGTTTGCCACATTTGTATCAATCAGAAGTCAAGCATACACTGTAACACAACCACATATATCATTGTCTAATGTAAAATCATATTCCCAGTAACTTGGAGCACAAAATACATAGGAATTGCATTATACTTGCATAAGTGGCAGGATTCTTTGGATAAACTCTTTGTTGAAAGTACAAAGGGAAAAAAAAAAAAAGCAGGTATAAGTCTGGGTTTCAGATACATACAGTCACAAATTTTAAAAAGTCAGTAATTTGAACCTGAAAGGAGTAAGGAAAGTAACTTTAAGCACAGTGGTTCAGGTGGAAACAAAGAAAAGTCTCAAGAGTTTTTCCTAAAGATATTGTGAAATAATTTATTTGTTAAAAGGACTGTAGCACTGGGGAATTTCTGGGTGTTTATAAACACCCTTGCAGCCCCACATCCTATTAGTCTCTGAGTTATAGGCATCGCTGTCATCTTAGGCCTCTCATCTTCTAAGTATATTTCATCAGTCAAGTATAAAATATATCTTGGCCCTTTTCTTTTCTATTTCCAAAATGATATACACTAGATCACAATTTTTTCACTTTACCTCTCCAGAGCACTGATTTTGGACTCAGAGATTTGGGTTCAAATTCCAATTCTACCACCACTGATAGTAATAGCCAAGTAACCTTGGACAAACTATTTAATCTACCAAGACTCATTTTTAAAATGAGAGTAATTCCAGGTTTCCATCCTGTACCTTTGCAATCCCCTCCACCATCCAATCACTGTCCTCTTTAAGCCTACACAATCTTGGCTCAAAGACCATTCCTCTGTCAAACCTAACAAGCTCTTCATCTTCCAAAAGGTTTGATAACGCCTAACCATTTTTTTTTCCCCTTAAAATTCACTTGGCAGTAAATCATGCCATCTTGGGCTCTCCACTGCTGAGTCAAACTAAATGAATTGTTTCTACCTTTCGGTGGGCCCCCTGAGGACACAGGCTGCGTTTCATTTCTTTAAAAAACATTCCCCCAAAACTTACCCGAGGCCGCACTAGGGATGCAAAAATTGAAACAAGAGTTTCAATCTCTTGAGAAAGAGAAAGAAGGGAAGCGGGGAAGACAGGAGTAACTACCGGTGAGTTTAAGAAACGCTATACAGAATTTGAGTACCTTTATGAAAGGCAGGCAGTGGAAGGAGAACCTGCCCCTGGGACTCCGCTTTATTCTGGGGGCTGAATGACAAGAGGAGAAGGAAGGAAGGGGAAGGCGAAATGGGCGGGGGGGGGGGGGAGAGGGCGAGGGCGGGTGCATTTAAGTAGTGGCACAATGCCTCACAGAAAGGAGTACTAATCCACTGCGGCCAAAACTCAAATCACTAATAGCTGACTGAAAAGTACTAGATAATGTATCTGTCTCTAGGAGAAAACGTATCTAACTTGCTCTGTTTAAACTTGGGGGAAGGGAAGGGGCGGGGTGACAGGTAAGGATGTGTGTGGCCAAGGGCTGCAATGGAGAATGTGAACAGAGGGCTGGCCAAGTGACGGGGCACAAAGACCAGAAGCGAGGACCGCGGGGCAGTGGCCGCAAGACAAGAAAAAGGAAGACAAGCGGATACGGCTGTGGACAGGTTACCAGCCCCTGGGTGTATCCGCGGGGGTTAGCAAGGAGGCAAAGTCACGCGTGCCTCCACGAGGGCAACACTGGGGGAACCGAAGAGGGGGGCATTTCCCATGCTGCAGTAACCTGGACAGAAAACTGTAATCCACCTGAGCCATGCAGAAAGATCAGCGAGGCGCTGTGCCTCCCAGCCGGCGAAACCATGCAGCGTCGCAGGCGTGCTGAGCCCGACGGGGCCGCCATGACTGCCGCCTGGACCAGAGCTGCGCGGGCCCCGCCCCTACGCCGTCCTGCGGGCACGCGCACGTAAGCGCGCAAGGGGCGCGCCTGGAGACGTGCTTGCGCAGCGGGGTTGCGCAGCCCTGCCCCTGGGTGAAGTCTGAGGCCGGTTAGGCTGTACTGAGGGTTTGGATTTTCTAAGACTGGTGTCATACAGGTGACTCCTTTGGTAAGGCTAATGAATATACTTATTTGCTGTAGGATTTTTCAACTGCAGTCCTAAAACTCAAGGTTGCTTTTTCATTTGGAGACATATAGGTGTTAGGATTTACCACTGGGCCACCTGGGAAGCCCTGTGAGAGTATCTGAAATAGGCAGATTCATCAAGACGAGTAGAGTAGTGGTTACCAAGGGCTCAGGGGAGCAGGGAATGAGAAGATATCGTTTAATGGATAGAGTTTTTGCTTGGAATGATGAAAATTTTCTGGAAATAGTGGTGATGGTTATACTACATGGTGAATGTATTGTATTTAATGACACTGAAACTTATCACTTAAAAATGGTAAATATTTTGTTGTGTAGATTTTATCACAGTTTTTAAAATACCAAAAAAAAAAAAAAAAAAGCTTAAAAGCTTTCTATATCAAGGCCTAACAGTAGAGATCTTTTAATACTGATGGCTACACCCCCAGAAGGGGCTTCCCAGGAGGTGCCAGGGGTAAGGAATCTGCCTGCAATGCAGGAGACTCAAGAGATGTAGGTTCAATCCCTGTGTTGGGAAGATCCCCTGAAGTAGGAAATGGCAGCCCACTCCAGTATTCTTGCCTGGGAAATCCCATGGACAGACGATCCTGGCGGGCTACGGTCCAGGACCCACACAGTCAAACATGACTGAGTAGACTCGTATGCAGCCCCGGCAGGTGGCTCCTGCCTCCTGTAAAATTCAACAAGAAACTAGAACTTTTCAGATCAGATCAGATCAAATCAGTCGCTCAGTCGTGTCCGACTCTGCGACCCCATGAATCAAAGCACGCCAGGCCTCCCTGTCCCTCACCAACTCCCAGAGTTCACTCAGACTCACGTCCATCGAGTCAGTGATGCCATCCAGCCATCTCATCCTCTGTCATCCCCTTCTCCTCCTGCCCCCAATCCCTCCCAGCATCAGAGTCTTTTCCAATGAGTCAACTCTTCGCATGAGGTGGCCAAAGTACTGGAGTTTCAGCTTTAGCATCAGTGCCCTTAAACACTAGCCTTCCATTCACTGTGGACTGCACCATATTTAAGCAATTGCCACTTTTATTTGCTCAAGGTAATTTTGTTACTCCCAGTTGACTAAACTGCTTATCTTCATGGATCAGATGCCAAGATAAGCTCTAAGCTATCACAGTGTTATACCAATGCTGTCCATGGGAATGGCCCTAAATGCCATTAGTTAAGCAGATCAAAAAGAAGCTGAGTCATTTCTTAAGTCTCTAGATCTTCAGCAGAGAATATTGAGAACAAAGTAATTAAGGAGGACAGGCTGGGATGGACAGAGCTCTGATAGCCAATTCTCAGAAATTGCTTCTGTCTCTAGAACTGCCTTCCCCACTTGAATTCTGAATAACTTTCAAGAGCCAGGTGAGAAAAGGGTGGTGTTATAGGAGAGACCACTGGATATATGCCAGGTAAGGCTTTGAGCTCTACTCTTAGAACTCCATTTACTGCCTGAAAAACTTTGCTGTGCCCTACCCCATGCTTTTGAAATGACAAGAAAAATCAGAAACATAATTATGATGATTATTGTTGCTAATGATAGTAATAAACTCCTGAAATTCATTGGGACTTACTAAGCGTGAAGCACTATCATAAGTAAATTCCTGTAAAACTGTGACAAGCTGGAACCTGGAGCCTGGGACCCTTTGCTGCAGTGCTTGCACCTGGATAGATACCTCCTCCAGCAGCAAAATATTAATACAAAGAAACTATAAGGGACTAAAAGTAACTGTGTGCATGTGCAGTTGGGGAAAATTATGGAAAACAAGATACAGGAAGACCAACTGCCACTTATGAAGAGCTAGGAGTTAAAGCAGGGGACTGCATATGCTTCCTGCACATAGCAGTATCAAAGCAGTAGGCGAACCAGTTAAGCCACGCCTCCAGCCCAACCCCAGGGCACACCCCTACCCTCTCCATATATAATGAGCTAGTTCACCTCCACCGACCCTCCCCCTACCCCCAGGTGAGCAAGGGAGTAAGGAAACCTGTTGCTTGTTCTTCCTCCCCTCTGCTGCAGCAGGGCCTCCAATAAAGCCTTGTCTGAATTTTTTGTCCAGCCTCTTATCAGTTCCTGTTGATTAAGGAGCCCACAAAACCTGGTTGGTAACAAAACTGCGTACTATTACTATCTGTTTTGGCCAGTGAGGCTCAGAGGGCTAAAGAACTTGGCTCAAGGTCATACTGCTAGTCATTTGTAGAGCCTGAATTCATATATTGGTTCTAGATAGATAGTGAAGTCGCTCAGTCGTGTCCAACTCTTTGCGACCCCATGGACTGTAGCCCAGCAGGCTCCTCTGTCCATGGGATTCTCCAGGATCCCATGGACAGAGTGGGTTGCCATTTCCTTCTCTAGAAGATCTTCCCGATCTGACTCCAAAGTCCAGGACTTTAACTGTTACATACATTTTATACATGAGTTCACAAAAATCAGTGTATGTTCCAACTATTTTATTTTAGGAAAAAAAAAAAAGTGCTTCTGGGAATTAAACTATAGCTCTTCAGAGTCTTAATCAATTAGGAGTTCCTGTGTTTCTTCAGATATCCCCAAATGTCCTGGTTTTAATTCCTGATTTGCTCGTATACCTTGAATGAGCATCAGTTCACCTTGAAGGAGCATTAGTTTAAGCAGGTACCTGAACGTGCTGGGATTCTGAGTTTCACCTAAAACTTGAGCCTTCCCAGATTTAGGATCATTATTGGAATAAGCCAGATTTTTCCAAACCTAATCAAAATACCCCTTTGTTTCCAGTGATTTCAGTGCTTAGCTATTGTTGCTATTCCTTTCATCTTTATTTATAGAACAAACAGAAGGTTTTAGATTACTGTATTTAGAAATGCCATCTGGTAGGCAACTATTGAAAAAAAATAATGTTTTGTTCCTTTCATGTAACTTTGTTTTGTAACTTTCATGGTCTTTTCATCCATTACTTTGAAATGTAATTAAGTTTCAGGATGGTTGTTTGCTTCTTTTTATGGTGGATCTTTTGCCCTTTTGAACTTGGGGGAAGAGTTATCCTTGGGAGATTTTTGTTCACACACTCTTTTACTCTTTGTGGATCTCTTCTTTTTGTTGTTGTTGTTACTCATTTCCTCTCAGCTAATCTATATGCCTTTTGCTGATACCCTTTTGGTAACTTCATTGTTTAAACTCAGAAGAACAGGTAAATAAAAGCAAAAACAAAGTAAAAACAAAAAACCAATAACCAACCCTCCCTTTTTGCAGGGTTTTAAGCCCAATTTGGATCTAAAGATATAAATGATAGTGTTGGAATTTAGTTTGCTGCTATATATTTAGAAATCCTTAAGAACATATTTATTAGTTTAAAAAAAATAGATTGAAAAATTAGCCATTTAGAGTAGTATATTTGGTAGTTTCATTTTTTTTTAATTTTATTTTATTTTTAAACTTTACAGTATTAGTTTTGCCAAGTATCGAAATGAATCCGCCACAGGTATACATGTGTTCCCCATCCTGAACCCTCCTCCCTTCTCCTTCCCCATACCATCCCTCTGGGTCGTCCCAGTGCACCAGCCCCAAGCATCCAGTATCGTGCATCGAACCTGGACTGGCGACTCGTTTCATACATGATATTATACATGCTTCAACGCCATTCTCCCAAATCTTCCCACTCTCCCTCTCCCACAGAGTCCATAAGACTGTTCTATACATCAGTGTCTCTTTTGCTGTCTGTTACCATCTTTCTAAATTCCATATATATGCATTAGTATGCTGTATTGGTGTTTTTCTTTCTGGCTTACTTCACTCTGTATAATAGGCTCCAGTTTCATCCACCTCATTAGAACTGATTCAAATGTATTCTTTTTAATGGCTGAGTAATACTCCATTGTGTATATGTACCACTGCTTTCTTATCCATTCATCTGCTGATGGACATCTAGGTTGCTTCCATGTCCTGGCTATTATAAACAGTGCTGCGATGAACATTGGGGTACACGTGTCTCTTTCCCTTCTGGTTTCCTCAGTGTGTATGCCCAGCAGTGGGATTGCTGGATCATAAGGTAGTTTTATTTCCAGTTTTTTAAGGAATCTCCACACTGTTCTCCATAGTGGCTGTACTAATTTGCATTCCCACCAACAGTGTAAGAGGGTTCCCTTTTCTTCACATCCTCTCCAGCATTTATTGCTTGTAGACTTTTGGATTGCAGCCATTCTGACTGGCGTGAAATGGTACCTCATAGTGGTTTTGATTTGCATTTCTCTGATAATGAGTGATGTTGAGCATCTTTCCATGTGTTTGTTAGCCATCTGTATGTCTTCTTTGGAGAAATGTCTATTTAGTTCTTTGGCCCATTTTTTGATTGGGTCATTTATTTTTCTGGAGTTGAGCTGTAGGAGTTGCTTGTATATTTTTGAGAATAATTGTTTGTCAGTTGCTTCATTTGCTGTTATTTTCTCCCATTCTGAAGGCTGTCTTTTCACCTTGCTAATAGTTTCCTTTGTTGTGCAGAAGCTTTTAAGTTTAATTAGGTCCCATTTGTTTATTTTTGCTTTTATTTCCAATATTCTGGGAGGTGGGTCTTAGAGGATCCTGCTGTGATGTATGTCAGAGAGTGTTTTGCCTATGTTCTCCTCTTTATAGTTTCTGGTCTTACGTTGAAATCTTTAATCCATTTTGAGTTTATTTTTGTGTATGGTGTTAGAAAGTGTTCTAGTTTCATTCTTTTACAAGTGGTTGACCAGTTTTCCCAGCACCACTTGTTAAAGAGATTGTCTTTAATCCATTGTATGTTCTTGCCTCCTTTGTCAAAGATAAGGTGTCCATATGTGCGTGGATTTATCTCTGGGCTTTCTGTTTTGTTCCATTGATCTATATTTCTGTCTTTGTGCCAGTGCCATACAGTCATCAAGACATGTGGCTTTGTAGTAGAGCCTGAAGTCAGGTAGGTTGATTCCTCCAGTTCCATTCTTCTTTCTCAAGATAGCTTGGCTATTTGAGGTTTTTTGTATTTCCATTTGGTAGTTTCAAATGATGACAGTTAAATGGAATCACTTTAGTCATGAAGACAAGACAGTTTTTATATTTGCTTTCATCATTCTAGAGCATCAAATCTTACCCTCTCCATTGGTTGGTTTTTATCTGTTGCATTATTCCAAGGGACAGAGAAACACACACACACACACACACACACACACACACACATATATAACTGATACATAGTGGACAGAATGTCTCAACATTAGGTAACTTTGTAAATTTTGTAAGTTAGCAAAGTAAATTCCTTTATACTTTCTCCTTATGTTTTATGAAAGAAAAAGTAGAAAACACTTAAAGGTCTTGAATTCTTATTAAACAATAAAACTGAACTTTTAAGAAATGAATGGCTATATGAGATTATAAACTTTAGTATAGTTATCTTCTCAATTCTAGGGACCTTAAATTTTTTCAGTTTAGTGCTTCTGGATATAGATGTGAGGAGTCCTCCTACTTTACCCCACTATTCCTGCTAGATATACATGGCATACATACATGGGGTCTTTTCAGACGAGGAGGTCAGCGGGGGCATTGTCTATTGGGCTGAGGCAGCATGGTGGGGATGATACATGACTTACTCAAATGTGGACTAAATACAGTCCTGGAGTATGGGCACTTACCTCTCCTGCTGTATTGTTGACAGTCAGAGTGATTCACATCAAAGCAGTGTCTAGGCCTTGGATGAGGACAGTGGAAGTTTCTGCCTCAAACATAGGCTAGGTGTCAGTCTATGTGACTGGACACTGGAACAGTGTTCTCTGCATTGCCATATGACTCTTCTTTAGGAAAGGGATCATCTCTCTTTTGAGCTCTTTCTGTGATGAGTTTCCGTATTTCTAGGCTACTTTCTGGAAACACCTCCTAGTCAACTTCCTCTAAGT
This sequence comes from Bos mutus, assembly GCF_027580195.1. Taxonomy (NCBI): domain Eukaryota; kingdom Metazoa; phylum Chordata; class Mammalia; order Artiodactyla; family Bovidae; genus Bos; species Bos mutus. The sequence continues at coordinate 63,487,580 of NC_091632.1, forward strand.
CCTTATACTCCTCTTGGGAATCCCTCTATTGATCTTCATAATGTCTGTGGACTCTCCCATCCATTCTTTACTCTTGCATGACAGATCCTGATGGCTCCTCAATTTCAGAGAAAGAGTTATTAGCAATGCCTAGCCAGATACTACTCCCTTGAGGGCAGGGAAGGCTCAGTCTTCAGACTGTCCCATGGGCTGGGGGGGAAGATGATGCATGCCATACATGTATATTTTTTGAGAAAAAAAAAAGGAAAGTAAAAAGAGCAATTTCCCTATTAATACAGTCTGAACGTTTATATCCTGCACATTCATTTAAGAACAGATGAAATATAGATGTAATCATAATAGCATGCAATGAGCAGAGTATTGAAGTGATATTCCAACTTCAGGAGTAACAAGCTATGTAACATTATACAGGCCATTTAGTCTCTTTGGACCAATTTTTCCAACTATGAAATCAAGGAGTAGGGCTTGGTAAGCTCTCAAGTTCTGTGATTCTATGATCATGAAGGAATTTAAATTTGTGACACATGCCACTTCTATAAATATATTTAATTATGCTTTTAATATTATGGCTCAAAACTCTTTATTATACTGCACACACTTTTGTTGAGTAGTGTCAGAAATATCAGCAAATATAATTTTCCTTCTTCCTTGTGTGGCTGATTTTAGTACCTTTAGTCTCTACTTTCTTCCTGATGGTTTCTAAAAACCAGGAAAAAGAGGGTTTAAAGGATCTTTTAAAAAAACAATCAGATCATACCAATCCATCTTTGCAATTTATAAAGTAAGTGCAATTTATTCTGAAGTGAACTACTTTCTAGTTATCTATATATCTCTATCATTGATCAATGGAAAATATTTATGTAAAAGTATGACTATGGATTTTCTATTGTCATATCTATATTTTATTAGAATATACAGAAACTGTAAAATCCTCTTTAATTCATATTCTAAAGGCAAATACCATTCCTTTGTCTAATTATACTTTCAGAGAATTTTTTAACAAAATGCTGGCAAAATGTGAGCCTTTAAGGGAAAATTTTCTTTGTATAGGTTAAAAATGGATACAAGTAAATATATTAAAAAAAAAAAAAAAACTGAAAGCAGGGTCTTGAAGAGATAGTTGTACTCCTATGTTTATAGTAGTAATATTCAAAATGGTCAGAAGATGGAAGCAGCCCAAATGTCCATCAAGAGATGAGTGAAGACAAAGTAATGTATATAATACAATGGAATATTATTCAGCCTTAAAAAGGAAAGAAATCCTGTTACATGCTATAACATGAGAGGACCTTGAGGACATTACGGTGAGTGAAATAAGCCAGTTACAAGGGGACACATACTCTATGATTTCACATATGAAGTACCTAGAGTGGTCAAATTCATAGAAACAGAGATTAGAATGATGGTTGCCAGGGGCCAGGGCAAGTGAGAAAAGAAGCATTGCTGCTTAAGTGTGCTGTGCTGTGCTAAGTCGCTTCAGTCGTGTCCGACTCTTTGTGACCCCACAGACATAGCCTGCCAGGCCTCTCTGACCATGGACTTCTCCAGGCAAGATTACTGGTGTGGGGTGCCGTTTCCTTCTCCAGGGGATCTTCCCAACCCAGGGATGGAACTTGCAGTTCTTATGTCTCCTGCATTGGCAGGCAGGTTCTTTACCAGTAGCGCCACCTGGGAACCCTTAATGTGTATAGAATTTCACATTTAAAAGATGAGAAAGCTCTGGAGACTTACTTCACAGCAATGTGACTATACTTAGCACTTCTGAACTGTACACTTAAAAATGGGTAAGAGGGTAAATGTTATGTTATGTGCTACTGTCATTATTTAGGTAAATAGATGCAAGGGACAAAACAGGAGTTTTAGGCAGTGATTATTCAGAAAGTTAATTTGGCACTCATTACGTATTTTCATTTGTATGATTTTGTTTCATTTGCCTTCACAGAGTTTAAGAGAATATAAGAATTTATGTGAAAAGATACATTTTTATTAAACAGTGTTGAAAATCTACAAATCCACACACAATTTCAACTAATTTAGACCAAATTGTCAGTGTTGTGTGGTGAAAGGTGCATTTGGTTTGAGGTACAAAACCTAAATTTAAATAGTTTTCCTCTCAGCCCTGTTACCTGCCGCTGCTAAGTGGCTTAAGTCGTGTCCGACTCTGTGTAACCCCATAGACGGCAGCCCACCAGGCTCCCCCATCCCTGGGATTCTCCAGGCAAGAACACTGGAGTGGGTTGCCATTTCCTTCTCCAACCCTGTTACCTGCTAAACCATAATTTCCTTAGGTACAAGACCTATTTTACTTGCGAGACCTATTTTACTCATCTTCCTGAGATGCCTAGAATGGAATCCTAAATATTACTTGTTGGAATTGAATTATACTTTTAATTGAGTTATATTTTGAAGAAAAAGTATGAAGGAGGGGTAAAACTCAACAACCCAGTAGAAATATACCTGGTGTTGGTCATATTGGCAGTAGCCAGGAAGAGCCAGAAATGTGGACAACCAGACAAGGCCGAAGCCAGGATCACAATAAAGACCAGTCTCCAGCTTCACTTGGAAAGCAGAACTTTTTGAAAAATCACAAAATGCCTTGTCAAGAAATTCTGTAGTGGGAATAAAGCAAACCTAAGATATGAACCTGAGTGAAAAGAAGAACTAGGTCATAAGGACAAGGAAAAGAATGAGCCATAATCCAGAAAGGGTGGTTGCTTAAAATGTGGCATATGTGATTGGAACACACAGGTCAACCAGCCTGTGAAGATAGGACATTGTCCTGTGACAAGGCTGTTAAATTGATGGTCATGTTGGAGAGGGGATGGTCATGGTCTCTTTTAAGAGATTGTGATTCAGCTTAAAGTTATGGGCCACCTCAAGTGAAAGGGAGACAAACATACCCCAGTGCACTTTGGGGGTTTTCTGAATCCACCAAACGACTCCCTAGAAAAGTGTGGACCTCAGGTGCTCCATGCTCTTCTGTGTTTAATTATGAGATTAATGTTGACAATATCCATCCTGTTCCCAACAAGCAGGGCTTATGAGAAGCCTCTGCTTAAATCCTCAGCTAAACCTTAGCACTGTCCACCTCGCGCTAGCTACCATATCATCCAGCTTCATTGGTAGGAGAAACATGATTAACTTCTATAGAGATTGTCTCCAGAATTTTTTCATTATATGTACTCTATCACTAAAAAGATTTTAGCATATCTCTTATATTTATGTATGTTATATAATGTATTATTTAGTAATTCAGTATATGCATATGCAACATAAATAAAAGTAGAAATCTGAAAGCTTGGGATAAAAATAAGATATAAACAATTTTAATATCTTCTTTCTGCAATCCAAAGGACTATCCTGTAAACTCTTGAGATCAAGTTACCCTATTTAGAAAACTCTTTTTCTGGAAGATGATACTTGCATATCTGAGCATAGCAAGAACAAGGAAATGAGGTCATTTTTATGGGAATGCTTCATTTTAAGAAAGCGTGATATACATCTTCAAGTCTATATATATCAGACAAATTAAATATGGTATAATTTGTATTTCAATGAGTGTCTATTTCTTTGACCTTTTGGAAGACACATTGGGTTTTTTCCATCTCTCTCTTCCCAGTGCCTCGATAGTAAAAAGATTCCTCACAATTCTTTCTTTCAAAGGTGCTTTTACATCTAATATAAAGTTTGCTTTTACAAAAGGAGTTTTCAAAACACTCTTCAGGAACACTCTCTATTTATTTCCCTGTTTATTCCTGGAGACAACCAGTCTGTCCTACTCTTTTCATCGTGTTGAACAGGAAGAGTTCTCCCGATGTGCTGTGCCCACGCTGCGCCCCTTCCCCTTTTCCCCTTCTAATCTCTCAGCCAGGGATATCTCTCCCCTCCTTTACTTGCTCATTCATTCTTCAAATCTCAAATCTATCTTCTCTTCCTTTGTCTGATCCTTATGGAGCCCAAATGCCCCACCTACCTGCTCCTCTGGTACGCATGGCCACCACAAACCCCACATTTACACATTTGACCATTTACTTTCCTGTCTCCCACTTCCCACTCCCCCATGATGGCCCTAAAATACCAATGAAAATAAAGATCTTGTCTAGCCTGGTTGCTGTGTGATCACCGGAGCCTTCGAAAACAGACGAGGAAGGCAAAAGACCCGGTGGATGGATGATGCAGAAGGGATGATGCAAACCTTGAGAATGACTTGACTCCCTGTTGCTGGCTTTCAAGCTGGAGGCAGGGGACTGTAAGCCAGAGAATGCAGGCAGCCGCCAGAATGTGAAAATAGCTGACAAGAAACTGGGAAACTCAGTCTTACAAACACGTGGAACTGAACTCTGCCCCACAGCCTGAATGAGCTTCAAAGTAGGTTTATCCTCAAAACCTTGAGAAAACCTTGATTTTTGAATCATAGAGCAAAGAGTCAGCTGAGCCATGTTGTGCCTAGACTTCTGACTTAATAAATGGCTGTAATTTTTAAGTCAAAAAATAAAGAGCTTCCATTTAATGTTGCCACTGTGCTAAAACCTGTGCAATGATTCTTCACTTGAAGGCAGGCTGCAGTTGTGTATTTGTGTGTGTGTGTGTGTGTGCACGTGTGGGCATGTGCACACGCATCCGCACATGTGGGGATAGAACTGTTGTTTAAGTTTTTCTCCCATTCTCCCCATTAGTTTATATTTACGCAATTATTATAGAATGTGTAATAGACAAAGGATGTTCGCAAATATCATTCACTACAGCTGTGTCATTAGGAAAAGCACAAGAGAGAAATAAGCAATCTACTTAATAATTTCCATTTTTAAAAACACTGAACACTAGCTTTTGGAACTTTCACTGGCAAAAATCACAACTTCTTGCTTCAATTTGCAACAGTGATGGTCTTTGAAAAACTGTTTATCCGGGTAGTTTATTTCTTTCTTCTAACAATTTGTATATTCTTCTTACTAGCATGGAAGTCTAAATGGAAAAACATTAATAATATTCTGTTTATGAACACAAGTGGGTTGACTCTAATAAAAATATTGATTCATGTCTTCCTTCTCTGTGAGAAATGCCACCCATAAAGTTAGCTGGCACTTGCTTCTAATAATAATATAATTTCATGAAAGCCAGAAAAAAGTACATACCTTCCACTTGCAAAAGTGTGAATTATTTATTTTTCTTAACAAAAAAAAATATAAAGCACATCAGTGTTCAACGTTAGCTGAAAACAATTTAGCAGCAAATTTTAACTAGACTATGAAAGACATCAAAAAGGCTTGTCATAACATAGACTGTAAGAATGTATATCCCTTTCTATAGAGCACAAACATAAAATTTTAAATCTAAAATTTAAAGATAAGGAATAACCAGCTTTCATTGTTTATTTCCTGTTTTAAAAAAAGATTCACATATGCTATATAGATTTAAATCTTCCTCTTCTCCACGAAAAGTATCCCCTTTATGTAGGTTTTTTACATCATGCAGGTGGAGTTGATAGACAAAAAAGTGTGCTTCATGGTTATGAAAATCATCACATATACTAACAATTCCCATCACTTACCTCTCTAGTCAGAGAACATTTCTGCTCAGTCACATGGTTAACATCTGGAAACCACTTGGGGTAATAGCTACCACCAATTTGTTGCTTATTCAGGGAAAACTTGGTAGAATGGGGCTAGAGAAAGTAAATTCCGAGTTTCCTTCAACACACACACACACAGACTCAAATCTCATCATTGTCTTTAAGCCATTCGTTAGACCAGAAAAAAGACTGAACTATCAATAAATATATTCCTTGTCTTAAAACAAACTTCCAGAAAGCATAAAGACATACTGCAAATGAAATGTCTTGATTACTTCAGTTCACACAGGTCGTGATTTTTCATTTTGACCCATGGCCCTGGTCATAAACACAAGGTACATGCAGTTTTTCTTATAAGCTGTGCATTGTGCAAAGCGCTAAGCTTCCCTCATCACATCATTCAGGGGCTTGTTCATTTCTGAGTTAGGAAAAGAAGAAAACCAGGGAGTGTGGTATTAAAACATCAGCCAGACTCTTTGTACCTAATGGCAGCCATTTCTTAACTGCGTCCCACTGATCTCCAAGGCATTTTCAATAGGATCAATTCAAGAAGCCTCTCTAGGGATTTCATTTCAAAGATTCACATGATCTAAAGAAGAAAGAAAGAAAAGACACCCAAGTCCTGTAAAGAAACAAGTATTTTTTCCCCACTTTTCTATAGTGGTCCATGTCACAAGTTAGAAAAAAGGTTTCTCTTTATATTCAAGGGTTATGCTAATCATGCCAATAATTTGGGGATCCGAATCTTAAAATGAAGTCCTTTGAAGAGAGAACTTTAATTTGTGGCTATGGCTGTTGTTCTCTAAGGCTGTCATTGTTTATAATTATTTTCTTTCTTAACCTGTGGTTGACTAAATCCAGTCCTCAAAAGATGTCACCACATGCCACATGGCTACAGCCCAAGCTGCTCTGCTCAGCTGTCTTGACTACCTCCTACATTGTTTGAAAAAAAGTGCTTTATTTATCCCTAAGAAGGTTTTTGTCTGGCCTGGCTGTTTTGCTGTTGATTCACTTAAGCTCATTTAAGCCTTTTGGTTATTTTGTGCCTAGTCCAGTGAAGTTGCATTGTGATGGCTGTCATTTGAACTCAAGTAGAGGAAAAAAATCTCATACTAAGTGATACAAAATCAGGGATTACTCACATATCCATGTGTCTCATTAATTTAAAATTATCTAGTATTCACCACTTCTCAAAATGAAATCAAAGTCTTTTAAATATATATATATGTATATACACACACATATATATTATTATAATATATATTATAGTATATAATGACATATATATGTGTGCATGTGTGTATATATATATATATATGTATATGTATATATAAAATCTTCTCTTCCAAAGTTTAGCCAAGTTAGGTGGTAATGGTTTAGTCGCTGTTTTATCTTACTCTTGTGACCCCATGGACTGTAGCCTGCCAGGCTCCACTGTCCATGAGATTTCCCAGGCAAGAATACTTGGGTGGGTTGCCATTTCCTTCTCCAGGGGATCTTTGCAACCCAGAGATTGAACCTGTGTTTCTTGCGTGTCCTGCATGGGCAGGTGGATTCTTTATCACTAGCACCACCTGGGAATAACCTCACCAGAACACTGGCAGGCAGTCATTTTTTAGATTATGTCCTATACCTCATCTCCAATTCCAGAGAGTAACCCAGTCCTGACCCATTATGATTTCCCAATCTACCCTCAGCTCCATCCTGAAAATCACTACCTAAATTCAGGTAGTCTTTGTCTCTCCCTAGTCTATTAAAAAGGACCAATGAGTCTCTCCCTATAGCCTCTTTCAATCTACCCAATCAGTGTCCTTTAAGTTATTTCTATGTTGCCAGAGCTACCTTGTTACATACATGACCATGTCACTCCTTTATTTAGAAAGAAGAATCAGCTCTGATCTGAGATGTTTCTAAAAGTTAGCTTGTCGTTTGTGTCTTCCCAAGTTAAAATATGGTCTGTGTATAAAGGCTGGTTGGGATGACCGGGGTATAACTTTTGGCCATGTGGTTTTTACTTGAGAGATTGTTCTTATTTTCTTCTGTTGTTCAAAGTTCCAAGTGACATATGTAAAACCATTTCTTCTTCTTTCCAGATGCAGTTCCCTCTGCTCTAAAACAGGTTTCTCCATGTAACTGGTCGCATCCTAGACCCATTTGCCTGCTGTTGCAGTTTCCTTGTACCTCAAGGAAGCCATGTTAAATGATGGAATTTGGGTTTCAGTGAGTTCTCTTAAAGATGCCTCATTTATTTTCATAGAATAATCTTTTCACTTGGCATAAAAGTTAATGTCACTTTTATAAGTGCTTGCTGAAATGTCCAGTGTGCTGGCTTTCCACCTGGAATAAAATTAGGATTAGGATTAAAAGGACTCACTACATTGAAGAAGGCCCTGGATTTTTAAAATTATCTTAGAAGATTTCCTAATGTTATTTTGCATTAAACATGTGCAAACTAAGCTATGAAGCCAATTAAAGTTGCTTCTGATTGACTGCACATAAACATTCTATTCACTATCAGTGCCAGCTTGAGCATTGTCCAAGTCTTAACGCATGGATCTCCCCACTCCAGCCACCACCAATCATAGCTGGGAGAATATGATCATATTTTTCAAGCCTTGTATAGGATTTGTAAAGGCTCTTCTACTCTACCTCTCAGTGTAAAGTATTATTTCATAGAAGACTGAAAGCTTGATTTTGTGTTGATTTTTAAGCCTTTCACACAACATAAATATAAAAAGCTTTATCTGAGTTTACTTGTACTGTCTCACTCAAGATGGATCTTAAAAATGCTTTAAGAATCTCCTCCTTGTTCATCACGTGTTAGGGTGTGTGTGTGAGAGCAGGGAAAAAAAAAAAAAGCCAAGGATTAAGTTTGTTTATCTTAAAATTTTTAGCTTGTCGTCAATCATTTCATTTTAATGTGCTACATCATGCTACAGTAATTGTTTTAACCCATTTTCTGCTGACCATACCAAACCTTCTGTGAAATCAATTTAAAGTTGTTCCTTTTGAAATTTCTCTCCAAAAAACAAGGAAAATATAGCTTTGAAGTGATTATAGGAATAATCACAGTAAAATACAACTATTTAAGTACAGTTTGAACTTATATTTTTCTCTACTGGCTCACAATTTCTAGCATATTTGTCATGCAAGGCACTAGGTTATATATATATTTTGCAGGATATAAAAACACCCAGATTAAATGGGTCAATCAGTTCATTAACCAGTTAACTAACTTCCTACCTCACTTTTTCTCTATTTACATAGCTGTTTATATTTGTTTACGGGAGCCAAACATGATATCCTGAAAATCATTCTCATAAGCTATTTACTTCACATAATAGAAGTTTTGTGATACAAAATCACACAATTATAATGTTCTTTTAAAAACACACACACAACCCTTCCCCCATCTAAAAGAAAAGTTATAAATTTAGGCCAATATAAACTTGTCAGAGTTCTCGCTCTCAATTTCACACCAGGGCGTGGTGCTGCACAGCTGGGGAGCTGAGCTAATAAGTGTTGAAAAATGAAAAAATGCTGCTTTATGGCATCACATAAACTGGCAAAAAGAATACTTTTACCTCCACCCCATTTTTGACAAACAAATGGCAAAATGTAGATGCTGTAAGAATGAAATTTTATGGTATTAGACCCATGGGACAAACAGAACGGTCTTGTGGGATTTTCTTTTTATTGAATACTATATGTAATAAGAAGTGTCATAACATTTATAAAATCTAATCACTTTTGTTCCATTTTTGAACCCCAAAGGGGTCATTTCTAGGAAAGCTGTTGGAAACACTGAATAATGATCTATTTATCCAGTAGTGAAACAGGATTATCCCTTTTACAAGGAGACTGAGTTTTCCCTAACAATGTAAATGCTATAATATGAATGCACACATTGAGGTTTTTAAGGAACACCAGGTACAACAAACATTTATCAAACACCTATAATGGCATTCAGAAAGTAAGGCTGAGTCCTCTTAGGTAATTTACATTCGATACTGAAATCAGGACGCAACTGATCTTCTTGGGTTGATTTTGTTTCCTGTCTGCTGGTCATTCACTCATTCTCACTCATCAGCCATTCCTTCAGCACTCAATCTGCAAACATCTAGTGCAGGCTTACCATGTCCAAGTGCATAAGCCTACTTGAATGTCTAAAGTCACAAGAATGACACCATTAAAGCAAGATGACCCACATTTATCATGAGCAGAAATCCCTTTATGCAGGAGCTAGGAACCCACCTGACAGAGCCAGAACAGGGTTAGCAAGGAAAGAGCCAAGAGCATGCACAGTCAGGGTACATTCCATCCCCATAGAGAAACTCTGGACTTCACTGAAGGGAGGCGACAGAGCAACTCAGGACCCTCCTCTAAGGCTTCTAGATATTGCTGGGGTCCAGTAGCTGGGAATTTCCAATTACATTTAAATAACTATGATTATCTATTTTATATATACCTTCCCTGATTTTCCATAGCTAGAAATATAATGTCTCTCCTCTAAACTTGCTAAAATTGTATCTGAAACCTTCTTAAAGAAGTTACTAGCATTTACCTTACATTATAGATATGTATACTTCTTGTCTCCCTACAAAATGTAAACCCCTAAGGGTAGGACTAAAGTTTGATATATCCTTTACTCACCCACAGTATTCAGCACAGTGCATTCTGAATATTCTATCATTTGGTTGAATAAGTATCTTCAATGGAGTCAAACATACATAATCGAGTATAGCATCAGATAATACTACAGTAGTAAATAAAGGCAAAAATATAAATACTAATTGAGAAAACTAAAAAGCATGACTACTATTGGGAGGAGTACCATTCAGGCACTCTAAATCATGTGCTAACTAATAAGTAATAGGACAAATGAGGGAACTCTGACTATAGTTTTTAAAATGTGGAAATACATGAATAAGTCACTGAAAAGTGACTTTCCCCAAATTCCCCAAAGATTTTGAATATACTTTATAGGACATAGCCAAAGACTATAGTTATATGTGCAGTCATATTATCATTTTTATGTTTCATAATTTAGTAAAGTGCATCACTGGAGTATTTCCTCACAAACAAATGCAAATTCTGAAATTCAAATGATTTCCAGGAACCATTTCCCCATCACTGTTATTAATCTCAGTGTTACTACTACAAGTTATTGCTGAATCTACAATTACATACACTGAAATGGTAAAAACAAGAAGGATTTTAGTCAATTGTAGTAGGTTCTAACTATTAAGTAGGTGGCATTGAAATGTATTTTTTTCTCATCACCCTGCTTTATACTCCAGGCTATAGAGAGGAACCATAAGTTCTCTAAGAATATAGACTTGTCAATTATCTTTGTTTTAGTGCTCAGAATATAGCTGGCAACCTACCAGTGCTATTGACATTTTGTCTTCCCTGGTGGCTCAGCTGTAAAGAATCTGCCTGCAGTCCAGGAGATGCTAGTTCGATCTCTGGGTTGGGAAGCCCTGGAGAAGGAAGTGGCAACTGTTGCAGTATTCTTGCCTAAAAAATTCCATGGACAGAGAAGCCTGGTGGGCTACATACAGTCCATGGGGCCGTAGAGAGTTGGACACAACGGATCAATTAAACACAGCAGTAACAAGTGTAAAAGACATAGAAGAAAGACTAGGAGTAAAGACAATGAGTCCACCTTTGCCCAGGTTATTTGGGGTGTCAGCAGCAGTTGGTGACTGTTGGAAATACGTGTCTAAAGCTTAGACTGAGGGTAGAAGTAAACTTTGGGAGTCATTAGTATCAAGGAATCAGATAAGACCATGGGAATTGAAGAAATTACTGTTAAAGAAAATTGGTAGTAGGAGGGAAGAGAAACTAGGAAAAAACACTTGTTAAAGACCCATATTTAAAATTATCAACCTAGAATTCTATGGCTAGGTAATGTATTCTTCAAAATGAAAGATAACTAAAAAATTTTCGTACGAACAAAATTTGAGGATTTGTCTTCAAACAGATACGCTTCATGCCAATGGAAGTACTCTGGAAGAAGAGAAACTACATCAGATGGAAATCTATATACAAGGAGAAATGAAAAGGAAAAGGTAAATATGTGGATAATTTTAAAAGATGGTATTTTCCGTCTATTAATTCCTTGAAAAAACAACTGATTGCATATATGTAACACTACTGAACTATACACTTAAAAACAGATAAGATGATAAATTTTATATCTGCTTTTTACCACAACAAAAAGAAGAAAATAACTACCTAATGAAAAAATTATAATATTGTACTATGGGGATTGTAATATATGTAGATGTAAAAATTTGTAACAACAATATCATAAAGGACAGGGCTGCATGTGGAAAAAAAAAAAAAAGACTAGGCCAGGGAAGAGAAATCAATAAAAAGTTCTCAGGAGGAATCATGAAGGTAGAAGGAAATATGGAGGAATGTCATGAAAGCAAAGAAGACAATTATTTTGAGACAGTTATTTAGGTAAACACCTGTGGGTGCTATAGAATGAAAATGAGGCCATTGGATTTAATAGTTAGGAGGGAGGTGACCAGGAACATTTTTTTTTTTTTTTCTGTTTTATTGCAATATAGTTGACCTATAGCACCATATAAGTTTAGGGTATACAGCATAATGACCTGACTTACATGTATTGTAAAATAATTATCACAATAAGTTTAGTTAACATACATCACCTTATATAGATACAAGACGTTTTTCCCTTATGGTAAGAACTTTTAGGATTTACTCTCCCAGCAACTTTTAAATATACCCCACAGCAGAGTTAACTATAGTCATCGTGTCGTATGTTACATCCCCAGTACTTATTCATAACTCAAAGCTGGTACCTTTTGGACCACCGTCACTCAATTCCCTCACTGCTCATAACTCTGGTAACCACAAGTCTAATCTCTGTTTCTGTGTGTGTGTTTGTTTTTAGATTCCACACATGAGTGAGATAATACAGTGTTTGTCTTTCTCTGTCTGACTTATTTCACTTCATATCATGTCTTGAAGGTCCATCCCTGTTATCACAAATGGCAGGCTTTCCTTCCTTTTAGTGGTTGAATAGTATTCTAATGTACGCTTATACATTTTGGAGAGCATTTTCCATGAAGCAGTGAGGCTAGGCATCAGGTCGCTCAGGTTGGGAATCTGGACTGGAAAAGTGAGCACAGCCAGTGTCGTCTTTAAAAAGTTTACTTGTCAAATCCAGAAGGAGACAAAGCTTTAAAAAGGGGTATTTGAAAATATGGGGGTGGTTTGAGCATATTATACAAGTTGACAAGAGATGCCAGGAGAGGGAGAACAATGCTTGGACAAGAATTCAAAAAAGATGGAAGAGGAAGGGAACAAGAGCCTCATAGAGTAGGAATGCTCTTCCTGGAAGACTGGAAAGGAGCATAGGCACGTTGGAGCGTGGGGATCGTGAAACCGCGCATGACCATACCTTATAATGGCCATTTTCTAAGAATGAAAAGAATAGGACTTAAGAAAATCTGTAAAGGAAAGGAAAAGGTAGCTGTGTAAGAATGGGGGAGAATTACTAAGTAGTCATAAATGCATATAGAAAATTTAAAGGAGCTGATATACATTGTCATCAAATTTGTACCCGTAGCTACTGAAAAGAAACCAAAGAAATGGAATGACATATTAATCTTGTGTGGGAGTTGGCAAGGCAGAGGGTCAAGAGGAGATGGGACTATCGATTGAACTGATGAGACTGTCATACTGTATAAGGTAAGTAGGGACAGCATCAAGCTGAGAAAGGGCAGGTAGACTGGGAAGATAATGAGAGGATAAAGCCCACAGATCCCAGCAAGGTCTCTGAGCCAGTTTAGTGAGAATGAGGGACCGAGAAAGATGGAAGGACAGGCAGTTACATGTAATTAAGGACTTTGAGAGTTAAGTATTTCAGAGGTGGAATATTATTATGTGGAGTAAAGTAGTGTGAGAAGACTCCCTGAGGAAGTAAGACTGAGCAGGATCTTTAAGAATGAGTAGAGGGTTTTTTTTTGTTTGTTGTTTTGACACAACAGTGGGGAAGAGGGAGGACATTCTGTGCTTAAAATCCAAGAACTGGGGGCAGGCTGAAAGGGTCATCATGCTTCCCCCAGCTAGAAAGGCCCACTGCTGTCCTGGAGTTTACAAGAACAAGCCAGACTGAGAGATACATTGAATTACAGAAGAGTTTGAAAACCCATTATGGGATTAGCACTTTGATCTAGTGGACAATTGGGAACCATAACAAAATATTAAGCAAAGAAATGCCGTGAAGCGAGTAATGTTTTAGGCACATATGCCTGGATGGAGACTGTGGAAGGGATCTCAGAGGGGAGGTGTGCGTGCCTAAGGGTGTCCTTGAGCAGGCTCAGGAGACAGAAGCTGGAACCATGACATGAAAGGGGGTGGCTTCAGTCAAGAAGTGAAAGGATTTGGTGACAAACTAGAGGCAGGGAACATATGGAAGAAAGATTTCAAGTGGTCCTCAAGTTCCTGGGCCAGGACACCAGAAAATAGCCCTACAGCTGAGGGATCTCAGGAAACTGGAAAGGAGGGCGGCGTGGAGATGCAGAGAGGGGGGCATGTGTACATAGGAGAGTTTTCCATCCAGGAAGACCTGCCCCAGTGCTTCTTGTTTGTGCTGTGAAAAAATAAGGTCCTTCTGAAGCCACTGGATGTCAAAGGCTCATAAGCATAGCTATCATCATGTTATTTGCTTTATTAAAACTGACGTGTCATGGAGCAGTGCCCTGTTGAGAGGTGGCAGTAGCAGGCATCAGCCTGGCATGAAGGAGTCAGAAGTTGGGTGGCTCCTTTCGTCACTTGGAGCAAAGACTTCTGGTGAACAGGCTCTGTTAATGATGGCCGCATTCCAATTAAAAAACCTTTAAGGGAGGATTATATGAAAAAGACTGTTTAATCACACCTTGAGTTTTTTCAGTCACAGCTGCACACGGATAGTGAGCACCATGCTGGGAGCACTACCTTTGATTGAAAAGCATAAAATTTTTACAGGTTTTTTTTTTCCTACTAAGTTAAAATTTGAGGGTCTCTTCTGTGTTATTCTTTGGGTAATAATCTAGGACAAAATAGTCAAAAATGTATAAATGAGCCCAGTTAAAAATATGTTTTAAAATATCATCTTTGATGGTCCCTAGTTATTTAGGTTGTGGAAAAATATGGATTAATGAATATTTTAAATAAACTTTACCATGTAATAAATGCAAAACTGGGCTAGATAGATCAGTAGTAACTGAGAGTAATGAAAATATTTCTGGAAATGGTTGTTTGATGGCAGAAATATGACAGTATTTTATTATATTTTTGAAATTCATCTTTTCTAATATATTTCCTTTAAGTTCTTTTTTTTTTTTTAAATAGACTGTGTCTTTTAATAGCATGCTGTTTTATAATTACAGGGAAGTATGCTACACAGGGGAAAAAAGTCCCTCAACTCTTAACTAGATTTTGTTCTCATTATTGAACCATCAAGAGTGAAAATAAATGTTGCCCGGTAATGACTTTGTTTTTTCCATGTGGAATGTGATTAGTAGAATTTTCTCCCCATATAGAGTGCAATTTATAAAATTTTTAATTTAGTTCTAGATTTAGAATGTGATTCTTCAGTAAATTCTAAACCCATTGAAACACCTTTTCTAATTCTTTATGGAATAAGCAGTAAGAGTGGTGGATTAGTTCTCTAGGGCTATTCTAAGAAATTATCATAAACTGAATTGCATAAGAAGAAGACTTAAGTATATTCCCTCACAGTTCTGAAGGCCTGAGGTCTGACACTGAAGTGTCGGTAGGGTCACCCTCATTCCTAAGACTCTAGGGAGTCATTCTTTCTTGATTCTTCCAGCATCTGGTAGCTCCTACCGTCCTTGGTGAGTCATGGCCTTCATTTCTGTTTCTTTGTCTCTGGGTCTGAATCTCCCTTTCCTTTCTTTTATAAGGACCTCAGTCATTGGATTCCAAAATCTAGTATTTTATCTCAAGATCCTTAACTAGTTATATCTGTAAGACCCTTTTTCCAAATAAACTAATATTCTGAAGTTTTGGATAGACATTAATTTGGGAGGGATAATATTCAACCCATGATAAGTGCTAATAGTCATGTCTCAGGCTTGCATTATTTCACGTCTTAAAAGTGGTCAGCCAGACCACCTGTAGCGGGGAGGGCCTGCCGGGATGAGTGGCCAAAAATGTGGAGGCCTCAGGATATAGCGCGGGAAGTGATCTGGCAGTCAAGCCATCCCTTGGGCCTTGCACATTCCATGATGGAATGTGGATGGGCTGCAGCATCCTTGGTCTCGTGAAAGTCTTCCAAGGTCTCCTGACTCTTCCCTACACGGGCACATAGTCAGCAGCTTCTGCTCTGATGTCTAAACCTAATTCATGACATACTGGGTTAGACCAAGAAGAAAATAATGGAGCAGACCAGTCTAGTTATCTAGGCAAGGCTATCATTTCTTAATGAATATTGCTAGTAGCATCTTGCATGTATAGTCGATTAATTGTGTCCAACTCTTTGCGATTCTTTGGACTGTAGTCCACCAGGCTCCTCTGTTCATGGACTTTTTCAGGCAAGAATACTGGAGTGGGTTGCTATTGCCTCCTCCAGGGGGTCTTCCTGACCCAGGGATCAAACCTCCATCTCCTGTGTTTCCTGCATTGCAGGCAGATTCTTTACCTGCTGAGCCATCAGGTAGCCTCTTAACACTTGTATGAAATGCGTTTTCTCTTTGAGACTCACACAGGTCACTGAGGTAGGTGGCTGAAGCAGGAGACACAGACTTGTGAAAGACCATATTGCTCAAATGAGTTCAGCAAGTGTTTTATTAAGCATGTGTTCGGTTCTAGGCTCCGGCCAGGACATCCCTAAAGTAGAATAGAGTGGGTTTGCTGGTCACTGGTCCAGTGCTGTACATTATATTGAACATGTTGTGCATTAGTGGTCATCAAATAGAGGTTCTGGGCCTGGAATCTCAGTTCCTCCATTTACCTCTCTGAGCCTCAGATATTATACATGCAGAATGAGAAGTAAAAGAACTCCTTCATAGGCTTGTGGTAAAGAGTCCATCAGTTTATATGAGTAAAGTATTTAGAACAGTGCCTGACACATAGCAAGTGTTTAATAATGTTCAATTACTCTTACTGCTCTATGCAAGGTACTTAAATTGAACAAGTGTTTATATAATCCTCAACTTCAGGGAGATTATTGTTATTAATACAAACATACTTACATGGTACTTATAGCTTGGTAGAATCTTCTTCCAATTCTTTCAAAACCCCTTCAATTTAGTTGATATAGTTGTAGGCTAGAAAAATGGACTTGCGTGAAGTTAGGTGACTTGTTTAGTACAGCAAGTTAATGGCAGAGGTGTGCACTCAAATCTATATGATCTATTGGCCACACCTTAAATATTAAAAAGAGGGGAAAAATGTTGGTGGATATTCAGTAACTCTATTCCAGGCTTCAGTGATACGGTAAATTGAACTGAGAGGCATCCTGTGGAATGGAAAATATACTGGTTTAAAAGTCAGAAAACTTGCAGTTTAGCCTCTTCTCTGCCATTTCAGCCTGAAAATGATGTTCATGCTTTTGCAAAGTATCCTCACTATTCATGAGATAAATTCTCACCCCTCAAGTCCATGTAATATATTTCAAGTAGTAGAGCTTTGAGTTGTAACAGGCAAATCCCTTTTTTGTTTGCTTAGTTTGTATTTCCTGGAAAATGACAAGAGTCTAGCTCAAGAAGCAAATGTGTTTGTATAACATGTTGGTTGCCATGCATTCTGGAGATGATCCCATGCACTGCTGTTGATGCAACAAGGAGGGGGCTGTTCAGTATTGGTGCTATGAAAGTTTAATGCAACTGGACTTGGACAGGTTCCTGAACCACACCAACCATCATATTTATTTTGCTGTTAAACAGTTCAAACAAGTTCACTTGAAGGGCTTTGAACTTTCTTGATAGTGAATAACTGAACATTTCATTTTATGTATGTGATGATATTCCTGCTGAAAGCTACTTTTGTTGCATATTTTTTGAGAGATCTTTTACTTTTGTCAATTTTATGTTTAGGATTTGCTTTGAAAAGTTATCCTACTTTGTTGAGGGAGAGAAAAATCCTTTTATTCTTTTCTTAACCTTATCATGGGATTTTAATCAATGTTCAAGGTGATCCCTCGGAAGAATGATATACTTTGTTTTTTCCCTGAGTTTGTTCACCAGATCTAGTGACTAGGATCTGTCTTATTCCCATGACTCTGCCGTATGACATACCCTTCCATATGACCTGCAGGAAGTTCTCCCATGAGAGACTAGCATTATGCCCAGCATGTAGCGGGCATTCAGAATGTGCTTGATAAACACTTGACGTGTGTGTCCATCTCACTAACACAGATAGTTCTGGGTCTTAGCTTCCTTTTAAACTAACCTGTTCCCCTGACTACAAAGATCATGGTCCTCATGTCTTTTGGGGAACAAGCAGAGCATTAGGAAGCTGTCTCAGAAAGACATATCTAACATTATATTCCTCTTGTTGATGACAACTTGGTGTCACAACTAGCTCTGCCTTGTCTTAATCTGCAAAGAAAGTGAATGGACCGCATCCTTCCTCTTCCAAAAGGACTGAAGTGTAAAGTAGGCTTCCCTGTAGCTCAAATGGTAAAGAATCTGCCTGCAGTACAGGAGACTTGGGTTCAACCCCTGGTTCAGGAAGATCCTCTGGAGAAGGGAATGGCAATCCACTCCAGTATTCTTTCCTGGAGAAACCCATGGACAGAGAATCTTAGCAGGCTACAGTCCGTGGGGTTGCAAAGAGTCAGACATGACTCAGTGACTAACACACACAAATGTTAAGTGCTTGTCATCACTTACTCTGACTGTACAATTATTCTAAACCTAAGGGAGTGACTTTTCCCAACCCCAAGGAAACCAGATTTTCTAAGACAATGACTTCAGGCTGGTGAGAATGACTTGGTCTGGAGTCTGTACTTCCATATTCCTTTGATTCTGAGAAGTCTCATATATCCTGGGCTGGCATCAAGGCATGTAAGAAATTCCTTGCTTCCATTTTCTAGTGTGTCCACAAAGAATATGTTAATTTATGCTCCCTTAAATTTATATTTTTATTTATGCCCTATATGGAATCTTCAGTTCCACTTGGATATCTACTCCATTATCTAAACTTCCCTATAACTCTGAGACTTCCCCCACACTGAGAACGCAGGTCTCCTGGGTGACAGCTCATACTAAGATCAAGCAGAGCCACCAGCTCCGAGAATGACATCTGTGGCTGGGATGTAGTGAGTTTGAGAGCAGCTAAACTTCTGTTGTTGTTGTTGTTCAGTCACTAAGTTGTGTCCGACTCTTGCAACTCCATAGACTGTAGCCTGCCAGGCTGCTCTGTCTGTGGGATTTCCCAGGCAAGCATGCTGGAGTGGATTGCAGTTTCCTTCTCCAAGGGATCTTCCCAACCCAGGTTTCCTGCATTGTAGGCAAATTCTTTACCCATTGTGCCACCAGGGAAGCTTGTAGCTAAGCTACTATTGTTCAGGAAAAGACTATCAAATGTTATCTTCACAATGGCTTTAATTACTGAGAGTCAGAGACACACAGCATTCATATTTTCTCAGTTAGAAGTCTTCTTTTTATGGCAATACAATCATCTCTTTCTTTGAACTCCTTAGAACCTCGTTCTTTATCACTTGTTCTTGTCAAGCAGTTTAGCCTAGTGGCTAAGTGTGCAGACTTTAGAACCACATTGCCTGAGTTTGAACCCAAGCTCTACCATTTACTAATTGTGTGACCATAGGGAGATTACTAATTTGTTTAGGTGTATCAGTTTTCTTATCTGTAAAATGGACCTAATAAGAACACCTAATCAATAGGAACCAATAAGAGTATTAAATAAATCTATATAAAACATGCTTAAAAGAAAACCTGGCATTTTTCAAGTACTCAGTACACTGTAGTCATTATTAGTTGTGGTCCCCTTACCCCATACCTCTACAATAAGATCCCTACTGTCAAATTAGGACAAATATGCAGTCTTGGGATTCAGAATGGATTCTAAACAAAACAAACTAAGAAGCAAAAGGAAAGATTAGGTCTCAAGAAATTTCAAAATAGAAACTATCCTTCATGACCCTGATAGTTACTAGAAATGGAAAAGGGCGAGGAATTGACGTTCCTCTTGGGCAGTGTTTCTCAAACTTTTCATGCCCAGAATCTCTTGGTGAGCTTATAAAAATATGGGCGATTCAATAGGTTTGAAGTGGAGCCCAATACAGTGAGTTTAAACAAAGTCCCAAAAGAGTGAATGATGTAAACAGTCTACCAATTGCATTTTGGAAAACTCTTCTCGATATTGGTAAGTTACTACCACCTTTCTCTCTCATGTACCTTCATTCATTCAATATATGTTTTGAGCACTTGCTCTGTGAAAAAAAAATGTCTTGGTGCTTTGAGGGATCCAAGATGAGTTAAAAACTACTTCTGTTTTTTTCAAGAAACCGAAAATATACTAAGGAAGCTATGTCCCATAAAGATATTTTAATTTTGAAAGGAAATATTAATAAAAATACTGCATATTGTTTGCAGCTGAGCAGTGTAATTAGCTGGTTGAACTTGTTAGTTGGATGAACATAAAAACTGTCTCTCTAAACTCCAAAGGGACACATCCATGAATCTTAATTTAAGACTATGAATCATAATATATTAAGAAAATGGGCCTTGAATAAACCATACAACCCAGGAGGTTCTCTATGGTAGAAATATGAAGATATAACTATGGAAGGTTTAGACAAATACTTACAAAAGTTGACTCTAAATTGTTAATTAATTTCTTTCTTTCTTCAGTTTTTACCTTGAGCCTTTATTTGCTCTCAGTTTGAAGCCACTTTTCAACTGTGTCTTTAAACTCAAAAACTTCTCCTGAGAAGGAGACACTGCCATGTCCAACGTGTCACTGTCTAGGAAGTAAGACAAGCTGTTTTGGTATCCTCATTATAAAGATTGCAACAGAATCGGAAAATTTATTAAGCTTTTAAATTTTCTTCTGCTCTTAGACTCCCAGCTCTTTGATGACAGTCTTATTCACCTGCTCAGGGGCAAGTCACTGAGAATTTCAGTCCCTGGTTCTAACGTGTGCAGTGTGCTGTTGACATTTTGCCAATAGGGGTCACAGGCAGGACCTAATTTAATTTTGGACCTTCAAATGGAAATTCGGAGACCTACGTGAGTTATCCAAGGGAAAGCAGCTGAATAGTCACAGGCCAGAAACTGTGCCTCAGGTCCAGAATTACCAGCCTGGTATTTGATTTGATTGATGGATTGATAGGCTGAAGTATAGTTGCCGTACAATATTATCAAAGTCATAGGTGTACAATATAGTGTCACAATTTTTATAGATTATACTACACTTATAGTTATTATAAAATATTCACTATATTCCCCATGTTGTATAACATATCCTTGTAGCTTATTATACCTAATACTTTGTGCGTTTTATTCCTCTACCCCTAAATTACCCCTCCCCCTTCCCTCTCCTCCTGCTTTATTGACTATGCCAAAGCCTTTGACTGTGTGGATCACAATAAACTGTGGAAAATTCTGAAAGAGATGGGAATCCCAGACCACCTGACCTGCCTCTTGAGAAACCTATATGCAGGTCAGGAAGCAGCAGTTAGTACTGGACATGGAACAACAGACTGGTTCCAAATAGGAAAAGGAGTACGTCAAGGCTGTATATTGTAACCCTGCTTATTTAATTTATATGCAGAGTACATCATGAGAAACGCTGGGCTGGAGGAAGCACAAGCTGGTATCAAGATTGCCAGGAGAAATGTCAATAACCTCAGATATGCAGATGACACCACCCTTATGGCAGAAAGTGAAGAGGAACTAAATAGCCTCTTGATGAAAGTGAAAGAGGAGAGTAAAAAAGTTGGCTTCAAGCTCAACATTCAGAAAACGAAGATCATGGCATCTGGTCCCATCACTTCATGACAAATAGATGGGGTAACAGTGTCAGACTATTTTTTGAGGCTCCAAAATCACTGCAGATGGTGACTTCAGCCATGAAATTAAAAGACACTTACTCCTTGGAAGGAAAGTTATGACCAACCTAGATAGCATATTGAAAAGCAGAGACATCACTTTGCCAACAAAGGTCTGTCTAGTCAAGGCTATGGTTTTTCCAGTGGTCATGTATGGATGTAAGAGTTGGACTGTGAAGAAAGCTGAGCGCCGAAGAATTGATGTTTTGAACTGTGGTGTTGGAGAAGACTCTTGAGAGTCCCTTGGACTGCCAGGAGATCCAACCAGTCTATTCTAAAGGAGATCAGTCCTGGGTGTTCTTTGGAAGGACTGATGCTAAAACTGAAAGTCCAGTACTTTGGCCACCTCATGCGAAGAGTTGACTCATTGGAAAAGACTCTGATGCTGGGAGGGATTGGGGGCAGGAGGAGAAGGGGACGACAGAGGATGAGATGGCTGGATGGCATCACTGACTCGATGGACGTGACTCTGAGTGAACTCCGGGAGGTGGTGATGGACAGGGAGGCCTGGCGTGCTGCGATTCATGGGGTCGCAAAGAGTCGGACACGACTGAGAGACTGAACTGAACTGAACTGAACTTCCCTCTCCTCACTGGTAACCTTGAGTTTGTTCTCTGTGACTCTGCTTCTTTTTTGTTATAATCACTAGTTTATTGTATTTTTAAGATTCCATATACAAGTGATATCTTACACTATGTATTTTTCTCTATCAGATAGGATTTATTTTCATAAGTTGGTAAACCCCAAACCTATTTTTGATTTTGCATCTCTGTTAGTAAAACAAAACAAAAGGGCATTTGGAGCCTCTTCTTTTAATACCAGTGTATCTGTGAAATATATACATGTACTATTCAACTAGTATATTCACATTATACACTATATTTTTAAAAGAACATTTCAGTCCAGTTCAGTTCAGTCACTCAGTCGCGTCTGACTCTTTGCGACCCCATGAATCACAGCACGCCAGGCCTCTCTGTCCATCACCACCTCCCGGAGTTCACTCAAACTCATGTCCATCAAGTCAGTGATGCCATCCAGCCATCTCAGCCTCTGTCATCCCCTTCTCCTCAGCCCCCAATCCCTCCCAGCATCAGGGTCTTTTCCAATGAGTCAACTCTTTGCATGAGGGGGCCAAATTATTGGAGTTTCAGCTTCAATATCAGTCCTTCCATTGAACATCCAGGACTGATCTCCTTTAGAATGGATTGGTTGGACCTCCTTGCAGTCCAAGGGACTCTCAAGAGTCTTCTCCAACACCACAGTTCAAAAGCATCAATTCTTTGGTGCTCAGCTTTCTTCACAGTCCAACTCTCACATTCATACATGACCACTGGAAAAACCATAGCCTTGACTAGATGGACCTTTGTTGGCAAAGTGATGTCTCTGCTTTTCAATATGCTATCTAGGTTGGTCATAACTTTCCTTCCAAGGAATAAGTGTCTTTTAATTTCATGGCTGCAGTCACCATCTGCAGTGATTTTGGAGCCCCCCAAAATAAAGTCTGACACTGTTTCCACTGTTTCCCCATCTATTTCCCATGAAGTGATGGGACCAGATGCCATGATCTTCATTTTCTGAATGTTGAGCTTGAAGCCAACTTTTTTACTCTCCTCTTTCACTTTCATCAAGAGGCTATTTAGTTCCTCTTCACTTTCTGCCATAAGGGTGGTGTCATCTGCATATCTGAGGTTATTGATATTTCTCCCGGCAATCTTGATTCCAGCTTGTGCTTCTTCCAGCCCAGCGTTTCTCATGATGTACTCTGCATATAAATTAAATAAGCAGGGTTACAATATACAGCCTTGACGTACTCCTTTTCCTATTTGGAACCAGTCTGTTGTTCCATGTCCAGTACTAACTGTTGCTTCCTGACCTGCATACAGGTTTCCCAAGAGGCAGGTCAGGTGGTCTGGGATTCTCATCTCTTCAGAATAAAGGAGGTTAAAAAATAAAATACATAAAAGTTCTAGGAATTTCTACTTCTCCCTACTTTGGACTGTGATCTTAATAAGGCAGAATGATTTATGTAAACGGTGAAATAAAAAGTTCTTAATGATTAATAATGAAGGGTAACACATTTCCATCCCTAGTGCCTTATTTTCCACAACACCTTGGTCCAGGGATGTTTTATTAAACGAGTGGCTTAGGACCCATTGTGCACGATTTTCTTTCTTTGTATTTTTTTCCTGATAAATTTTTTTCCAACTCTTTCATTTGATAAAAGAAAAGCTCAGGATCTTCATTTATGAAACTCAGGAGGTACATTTTATGCTCTGTATTGAAAAGAACACTTTTTTCCCCCTGCAAATACCACACATATCTCTTTCATCTCTCTCTAATTCCAGAGAAAGTTGATGAAAGAGAGCTGTTTTTCTCCCTAGGAATTTCCTTCAGATTATTCTTATTTCAGTATGCTAATCCTTTGTTTTTAAGCTTCTTCTACAGAAATTACATATATCTCATAGCCAGAGGATTTTTATTTCTGTTTTTCAATGAGGAGCAGAAGAAAGGAATGCCTCTAGACAAGATTTTGTCTCCAAAAGAGTCCTTAGATGGAACAGGGAAAAAAGGGATTTGGTGAAGAAGGACAAAGCAGGGGTGGGTGGAGGGAAAAGTAGATATCACTATAACAAGATTATCTCTAATGTATTACAGAGCCTTAAGGGTTTTTATAAACACAAACCACAGGGAAACTGGGATCTGACAAGCTGTTGGAGGAATGCCCATGAAGGAGGAGGAGGAACAGGAGGTATGGTTGCTAATTTCCTAAACCCAGATGTCAACCATTTTAATGAGAAAAATAAAATCCCATGTGATGGTAGGCTAAGAGACATACTAGCCAATGGAGGAACAAAATATCTCTCATTAAATACTCAGACATAGACCTTTAGTGTATGTTTTTCCAAGTTGGTAAAGGAAGGAAATGCATGTGTCCCCATGCTTTATCTAATATACGGGATTAGATGAGAAAAACCAAGGAATTATCAGCTTGATGAGGTCATTAAATAGATAATTTTGTACTTGTTCACTCATATCCTGTAGAGAGTCAGGTAAAAATTTTTCTCTCTATATATAGATAAGCAAAGTGTAATAACTGTAGTGGTTGGGTCATGAGAGATTATAAGATTATACTGCTTAATCCTTTTAATTTACTACTGGTAGAGGAAAGCCTTCTTTTCAGACTCTGTGGATGAACAGACTTCCCTGGCAGTTGGAGCCTCATCCTGCGTAAACAAACAGAGCTGATTGGGTGTCAGCTGGTCCCAACTCCAACAACTTTTGCACCATCAAAGGCTTATAGTCTCTAAAATAAAAGTGACAAAAAATAGAGCCAGCTATCAAAATAATTCCTCCCAGCTGCAAGATTTGGAGCGAGGTGCCGTCAAAGGCAAAGTGTGCCTGATCCAGTTAAGAACTCTCTCATTCTTTATGGAATCTGAGTATTAAATAAGGCCCCAAGATTTCTGGGTTCAGGTTCTCATTGTTTACTAAGTAAAGTGAAAGAGCCCACAGAAACTGTTCATGAGGCTTTGTGCTTCAAATCATTCTTACTAAACATGTTGATGAGTTAAGTATAAATGAATCAGAAACATACGGTTCACATTTCTGTGGAAATCCACAGGGTATATTAAGGGAATTAAAGGGAAATGTGTTAGGCCAAACATATTTAAGAATTTGACAAAACCAAAATCCACCAAAATAGTTTAACATTTTCTGGTGAGTCTGTTCCAGTTTATTCTTCTTCTTTAATAGTGGATTTTCTCAATTGCCTTAAACTCACATTTTCATGTGATGTGATAAATCTGTAAATAAATATCTTACAGTGAATTTACCCATCTACTTCCTTATATTAATCCCATGTAATGAAATTTATCTCAGCTAATGATGTGGTAGTTGGACCTAATTCAAGTATATTGAAACCTCTGGGGAATTTGGGTCAATTGCAAAGAGGCTACATTGTAAAATGGTAAAGTCAAAGTAATATAATATATTGAACTTAAATCATTTCAAGTACCTTTACTATTTTAATTCAACATCAGTATTTAGTAGTGTTTAAGGCACTGTCCCTAGGTATTTTGGGACCAGGAAAATTTTAAAAAGTAAATAAATCAGACATGGATCATGCTCTCAAGGAATATACAAGACTTAGTCTGTGCTGTATATGGTATTCCTACTACACAGCTAAAGCAATACTGTAGGATTTCTTTGTAAAGTGATTCTTCTAAAGTGAGGAAGAGTCCTATCCAGAAGAAGTTTGTGCAGAAATGACAAAGTCTCATATAATTAATATTTTTGTAATTTAATATATTCTAAAAGGTATATTTTTTTCATTTTAAACATAAGTGGAAATTATCCTCTATATAAAATTCTTAAAGATAGTCTGAATTTTTAAGTAATAGTCATCTGAGTGAAAGGGAAGATTGGATCAATTACGTTTTATTTTTGTCACTGGCATTTTAGAGTAATCCTAAATGAAAGTCTCTAGTTCCACTAAAGCATATTATGCAGAAATGAATACATGGTGAGGAGAGGGCAACTTAACTTCTTATCTATTTTCTAATACTAATGTAAAATCACTCAGAACCATGTTTCATCCAAACCATAAAAAGAAAAGGAAATCTTCACTTTAGGTATCAGAAATTAATACAAGATAATTCTAAAAAAAATCTCATCAAGCTATATTTTTTATTTAAATTTTGTGTAGGTGTATCCATTGAGGGACTTCAGTTCAGTTCAGTCGCATCCAATTTTGCGACCCCATGAACCGCAGCACACCAGGCCTCCCTGTCCATCACCAACTCCCAGAGTCCACCCACACCCATGTCCATTGAGTTGGTGATGCCATCCAACCATCTCATCCTCTGTCTTCCCCTTCTCCTCCTGCCCTCAATCTTTCCTAGCATCAGGGTCTTTTCAAATGAGCCAGCTCTTCACATCACGTGGTCAAAGTATTGGAGTTGCAGCTTCAAAATCAGTCCTACCAATGAACACCCAGGACTGATCTCCTTTAGAATGGACTGGGTGGATCTCCTTGCAGTCCAAGGCACTCTCAAGAGTCTTCTCCAACACCACAGTTCAAAAGCATCAATTCTTCAGCGCTCAGCTTTCTTCACAGTCCAACTCTCACATCCATACATGACCACTGAAAAAACCATAGCCTTGACTAGATGGACCTTTGCTGACAAAGTAATGTCTCTGCTTTTTAAGGTGCTGTCTAGGTTGGTCATAACTTTCCTTCCAAGGAGTAAGAATCTTTTAATTTCATGGCTGCAACTGAGGGACTTACCTCCACGTAAAAATACAGTTGTCATGGCGTCCATCATTTTCAGACTTTCCAGATGCCTTGGAGAGACCATTTTCCTTCTTACCATTTTTTTTTTTTTTTTTTTTTGGAAAAGGCAACATCTTAGGCTTACAATATCCATCAGTCAATGTGTTACTAAACACAAATTTGTGTGCCCCATACACAGTGAGGCCAAATAAACCAAAACATCAGAGTTTGTAGCTGAGAAAGGTTTATTTAAGCAGGGCTATGCAAGGAAACAGGTGGCTCATGCCCCAAAAACCCCATACTCAGTTTTAAACCCCACACTCATTTCTAAAACCCCACAAGCATTTTTTTTAAATTTTGATTGGAGGCTAATTACTTTACAATTTTTTATTGGTTTTGCCATACATCAACATGAATCTGCCATGGGTGTACATGGGTATACATGAACCCCCCTCCCACCTCCCTCCCCATACCATCCCTCTGGGTCATCCCAGTGCACCAGCCCCAAGCATCCTGTATCCTGCATCAAACCTGGACTGGCGACTCGTTTCATACATGATATTATACATGTTTCAATGCCATTCTCCCAAATCATCCCCCCCACTGCAGAGTCCAAAAGACTGTTCTATACATCTGTGTCTCTTTTGCTATCTCGCATACAGGGTTATCGTTACCATCTTTCTAAATTCCATATATATGCGTTAGTATACTGTATTGATGTTTTTCTTTCTGGCTTACTTCACTATGTATAATAGGCTCCAGTTTCATCCACCTCATTAGAACTGATTCAAATGTATTCTTTTTAATGGCTGAGTAATACTCCATTGTGTATATGTACCACAGCTTTCTTATCCATTCATCTGCTGATGGACATCTAGGTTGCTTCCATGTCCTGGCTATTATAAACAGTGCTGCGATGAACATTGGAGTACACGTGTCTTTTTCAATTCTGGTTTCCTCGGTGTGTATGCCCAGCCATGGGATTGCTGAGTCATATGGCAGTTCTATTTCCAGTTTTTTGAGGAATCTCCACACTGTTCTCCATAGTGGCTGTACTAATTTGCATTCCCATCAACAGTGTAAGAGGGTTCCCTTTTCTCCATACCCTTTCCAGCATTTATTGCTTGTAGACTTTTGGATCGTAGCCATTCTGACTGGTGTGAAATGGTACCTCATTGTGGTTTTGATTTGCATTTCTCTGATATGATGTTGAGCATCTTTTCATGTGTTTCTTAGCCATCTGTATGTCTTCTTTGGAGAAATGTTTATTTAGTTCTTTGGCCCATTTTTTGATTGGGTGTGAAGGAGGGACGTGTGAGTTGTTGCAAACTTCTTGGTGTAGGAATCCTTTGTTCTTGCTTTGTTCTTGTAGGTCAGTTCACGATGTTCCTGTAAACCTTCAACAAGACAAACGTTATTTGTTCTGCAACTTTTCATCTCTATAGAATGGACTTTTAAAGGTCAGAGTCCTAAGAATAGACTATCCTGTATATTTCAGGCTATAGGCAACATTGTTTTATAAAAGATACGGAGCCAGCATGAATAAGCTCAGGCAACAGAACAGAAAGATTAAAGCAAAAGGAACAGATCTAATATAGAGTTAGATTTCTTCTTCCCCATTACAAATGGTCCTTGATAGAGGCAATTCCCTCCATCTGAACTTATTCTGGAGCTATGGTAATTTAGGGTCCCTGCCATTAGGCAGTGTCTTGGAGAAGGAGATGGCAACCCACTCCAGTATTCTTGCCTGGAGAATCCCAGGGACAGGGGAGCCTGGTGGGCTGCCATCTATGGGGTCGCACAGAGTCGGACACGACTGAAGCGACTTAGCAGCAGCAGCAACAGGTAGTTGCTGCTGCGTCACTTTTATCGTGTCCAACTCTGTGCGACCCCATAGACGGCAGCCCACTAGGCTCCTCTGTCCCTGGGATTCTCCAGGCAAGAACACTGGAGTGGGTTGCCATTTCCTTCTCCATTGCATGAAAGTGAAAAGTGAAAGT
This sequence comes from Bos mutus, assembly GCF_027580195.1. Taxonomy (NCBI): domain Eukaryota; kingdom Metazoa; phylum Chordata; class Mammalia; order Artiodactyla; family Bovidae; genus Bos; species Bos mutus. Next base: position 63,516,481 of record NC_091632.1, read on the forward strand.
GAAGTCGCTCAGTCGTGTCCGACTCCTAGTGACCCCAGGGACTGCGGCCTACCAGGCTCCTCTGTCCATGGGATTTTCTAGGCAAAAGTACTGGAGTAGGGTGCCATTGCCTTCTCCAAACAGGTAGTTAGGGTCCCTGAAATAGATGTTCTGATTGAGTTCAATCCCATTGGAGAGATGGATGTGTCAGGGAAATCTCAGTGTTATGGCTGGCATCTGGGAGCATGTGTGTTAGGAAGTTAGGGAGCAACTTTCTTGCTGTGAGTAGACGTAAAGAGTAGAGGACTGGAGTACCAGAACTCCCAGTCTGTGGTGGGAATCAGGCAGGGTGTTTTTCACGATTAGTATGTTTTTAGCTACGAAGTGTGTCATTTGCTGGACTTACAAGAATGATGTTTAGGGGCAGTTGTCGGGAATGAACTGTGCAGCAGGAATTGTGGGCTCTTCAAAAAACATGACTAACTGATCTGGCTTGTCTGGCATCAGTAGGCGATCTCAGCAGTAGGTATGAGTAAGTACAGGAGCTGAATCTTCAAGGAGCTTTGGTTTTCAGCAGAAGTGCACAGCTGGGTGTTATCAATTAGGAAGAACTGTGTGAATCATTGAAAGCAAAAGAGTTGTGGTATAGCAGGATTGGGGGAGTGGTAGAAATAGTGATGGGAATGAAGCGGCCTAACCATAGTTTCAAAATTAAGGTCTAGTTTCATTCCAAGAAAATGACAAGGAATTCAAATAGGAATAGAGTATCGGGATAGTAATAAGAAGTGAACGTGAAATTTGGTCAGTCGCAAAATTGTCTAATTCTGTTTATTTAAGATGTGAATTATCCAATAAAATGTTAACCATTAACTCAGAGAAAATTCTAAAGCATTTTAAGAAACCTATTAATATTTCATTGAGAATACAATAAAAAATACCTCAAAGATTTTAAGGATGGGAGGGACTAACAGAAAGATGTTTTAATTGTTAACAGGCCAGTCTGTCTTTATAATAGATGAAGCTGCTTCATTATAGCATTGTCTATATTTGCATTCTTACTCATTTCACTAAAGAGTCTGTGAGAAAACAGACCATAGTGTGGCATTTAAAAAATTTCTCAAGTAACTTGAAAACAGGGATTATAGAACCAGTAAATGCTAATAGAAACAAGGAAAGCTATGTTCTGTAGGAAGACGAAATATTTCTAAGGTTGGATTCTACAGAAAAGGGTGTAAAAAATGATTTTTTTTGAATTCTCTGTCTCCATACAGTTTAGACTTGCCAACAACCGAATCAAATATTTTATCAACAACTGAATCAAATATTTTATCTAGTTTGCTGTGACTTTTGTTCAGTAAAGTCACAATACTTGGAATTTATAATGATCAGCCAGTCACTTAAGCCATCCTAATGAAATGAAATCTACCTCCAGTGCACCAAACAATTGCTTAGTTATCTCCTGACATTAATATGGAAGTGTACTTTACTTCCATAAGGAAATACATTTTTGGCTTCAGATTAAGAAAGATACATTTAGCATATGAAGACTTGCTTTGCAGTGAAGTTGCAAAAGGAAATTAATAAGAGTTAGTGACTGTACATGCTTCTGTTTTGTGTGCCACTGATGTTTAACTGTTAGTTATCTCACCCTTCCTCAGATGAATGTTTTCTCACATCATATATTTACATCTCTGTAAGAGATGGCCTCCAATTTATCAATACTATTTAAGTGAATTCCTGCTTACCTTTCAAGGAATTTCCTAAACCTGCTTCCCACCAGAGTTAGATATGCCTTCCTTTGCTCTCACACCATGTTTTTCGTACTTTTAACAGCTCAACTTCATAAGGCTATGTACCTCGCTGTTTATTTGATAGCTACACAACATAGTGGCTGAGAGATTCAAATTCAAGTTCAAATCAGAGTGACTGGCTCTGTGACCTTGGGCAAGTCACTCAAATCTTGGAGCCTTTGTGTTTTCAACTTATAAGATGGGGATGATAATAAATCTACTTACAGGCTTTTTGTAAGGAATAACTGAGTCAATATATGTATAAAGGATGTAGATCTGTATGTATTTTCTTGGCTTCATCATTGTATGAATTTAATACATATATTTGTACAGTTTATTTCATAACTTATTGGTATATAAATATTGCTGAAAAGTCTTAATCAAATACCTGTACTTCTTGTACTATATTCAGAAAGTACAAAGAGGGACCTGGTATTACACAGTTAATACTATAGAAAGATAATTTTAATAGTACAAGTTTAAAAAAAAAGGACTTGGAAGCTACCCACATTAAACAAATTAACCAGAAAATTACCAGATCTTTGGTACACACTGCCTGGGCGCCTCCTTTGATTTTAGATTCTCTTTAGAAAAATAGTGTTTACTTCTGGTTTGAATTTTTACTAATCTAACCTGGCATAAGATACCTAAACAAGCTTACATCTAAACTAATTTTTTATTCATTTCCTCTAAAACATGTGGAATATGTTTACTTTATTGTTTTTAAAGGTTGTTTTATTAATCCTTTTATATGACCCCTTTGCTCCAAAAGATGTTGACATAGTAGAACAGTATGCTATCGATCTAGTAATAATAAGGGTATCGTATTAAGACCTGGTGTCTATTTTCCCTTATCTGTTTCTGGCCTTTTCACTGCTGTTTTAATTTCCATCATCTCACTTTAAAACATTTTTAGGTATACCTGTGGCGGATTCATTTCGATATTTGGCAAAACTAATACAATATTGTAAAGTTTAAAAATAAAATAAAATAAAGAAAAGAAAAGAAAACAAAACAAAACAAAAAAAACATTTTTCCAGTTATTCCGGGAAATGGGTTCCCAGTGCTGGCCAACTCCCTTTTTTCTTGATCCTCCTTCTCAAGGAAGTAACAATCACTGGAATTGGTATTCATGTTATTTTTTTCCTCCCGTCTCTAATTTCTCATTAATATTTTGTCAGGAAAACAGCTTTTACCTTTACTCCTTTATTCTGAAAATTTATTTCAAGAGCCCATTATTTTTCACTGGAATATTTTTCTGTGGTTTGGCATATAATCCTTTCACTCACTGCTAAAGCTAAAATCTTTTGCCTTGCTTCTACTTATTTTTACATATGGCACCTCCAAACCCTTGTACTAGCTTTCTATACATTTTTTGAAGGCTTTCTTCATATAAAAATTTTATATCCCTTTCCCCACTTTACTGTAGTGACCTGTATTATTCTTACTGTGCTTAGTTTTAGCTTGAAACATTTTCAAATGCTGGATCTTTAACAGTTTTTTAAATGTATTTCATCTTTATATAGTAGGCTTTCCAGGAACCTGCAGAAAACCAGATTGGGGTCTTCTGTCTTTCTTTAAAAGTCAGTTCTCTAAATATTCCCAACATATTTGGAACTGGCTATTGGACACATACTTAGTTATCTTATGTATATTTTCCTAAAAGTTGGATAAAATATATTTATGTTTCTCTTTTCTTGTGGTGTCTTGACCTCAAATACTTTTTAACATAATGTAAAATCAGGCCTCTGAAGCTTGCATTTTCTCAGTCTAGCTGTTACCATAGCTTTTTGAAATGCTTCTTCTAGTGAGCAGAAATATGTGGGCTCATCATGAGTTTGAGTAAGCTCCAGGAGTTGGTGCTGGACAGGGAAGCCTGGAGTGCTGCAGTCCATGGGGTCACAAAGAGTCAGACACGACTGAGTGACTGAACTGAACTGATTCTTACCCAGGGATACTTTAAAATGAAAAAAGAAAAAAATTAACACATGCTAAAAGTAAGAGCTATATTCCTATGAGGTAATTGAGAGGCCAATTGAAACTGTTTACTTCAGACTGGGACTTGAACCCACATGCTGAAACTCAAACACAGCTGAAATCCAGTTTGGGACTCGAACCCACGTGGCTAGGACTCAAACCCAGCCAAAATCCTGCTTGGGACTCGAAACCCACATGGCTGGGACTCGAACCCAGCCCAAAACCACAGTGCCTGGTGTCAGGGCCTAGTGAAGCTTGGGTTCTTGATCACTCATCACAGAAAGAATTCAGTCAAAGACAAAGTGATAGGTAAGATATGGATTTATTCAGATTCAGAGAGAAGTGCACTCCATAGACAGAATGTGGGCCATCACAGAGGGCGAGTGTGGTCTCAAAATGTGCTGTGGTTAGTTTTTATAGGCAGGGTAATTTCATATGCCAATGAGTGAGAGGATTCAGTTCAGTTCAGTTCAGTTGCTCAGTCCTGTCCGACTCTTTGCGACCCCATGGACTGCGGCATTCCAGGCCTCCCTGTCCATCACCAACTCCTGGAGTTCACTCAAACTCATGTCCATTGAATTGGTGATGCCATCCAACCATCTCATCCTCTGTCGTCCTCTTCTCCTTTCACCTTCAATCTTTCCCAGCATCAGGGTCTTTTCCAATGAGTCCTTTGCATCAGGTGGCCAAAGTATTGGAGTTTTAGCTTTAGCATCAGTCCTTCCAATGAACACCCAGGACTGATCTCCTTTAGGATGGACTGGTTGGATCTCCTTGCAGTCCAAGGCACTCTCAAGAGTCTTCTCCAACACCACCATTCAAAAGCATCAATTCTTCAGCACTCAGCTTTCTTTATAGTCCAACTCTCACATCCATACATGACCCCTGGAAAAACCATAGCCTTGACTAGATGGACCTTTGTTGACAAAGTATTGTCTCTGCTTTTTAATATGCTGTCTAGGTTGGTCATAACTTTTCTTCCAAGGAGTACACATCTTTTTATTTCATGGCTGAAATCACCATCTGCAGTGATTTCAGAGCCCCCCTAAAATAAAGTCTCTCACTGTTTCCATTGTTTCTCCATCTATTTGCCATGAAGTGATGGGACCAGATCCCATGAGCTTAGTTTTCTGAATGTTGAGTTTTAAGCCAACTTTTTCACTCTCCTCTTTCACTTTCATCAAGAGGCTTTTTAGTTATTCTTCACTTTCTGCCATAAGGGTGGTGTCTGCATATCTGAGGTTATTGATATTTCTCCCGGCAATCTTGATTCCAGCTTGTGCTTCTTCCAGCCCAGTGTTTCTCATGATGTACTCTGCATATAAGTTAAATAAGCAGGGTGACAATATACAGCCTTGATATACTCCTTTTCCTATCTGGAACCAGTCTGTTGTTCCATGTCCAGTTCTAAATGTTGCTTCCTGACCTGCATATGGGTTTCTCAAGAGGCAGGTCAGATGGTCTGGTATTGCCATCTCTTTCAGAATTTTCCACAGTTTATTGTGATCCACACAATCAAAGGCTTTGGCATAGTCAACAAAGCAGAAATAGATGTTTTTCTGGAACTCTCTTGCTTTTTCAGTGATCCAGTGGATGTTGGCAATTTGATCTCTGGTTCCTCTGCCTTTTCTAAAACCAGGTTGAACATCTGGAAGTTCACGTTTCATGTGTTGTTGATGCCTGGCTTGGAGAATTTTCATCATCACTTTACTAGTGTGTGAGATGAGTGCAATTGTGCGGTTGTTTGAGCATTGTTTGGCATTGCCTTTCTTTGGGATTTGTATGAAAACTGACTTTTTCCAGTCCTGTGGCCACTGCTGAGTTTTCCAAATTTGCTGGCATATTGAGTGCAGTACTTTCACAGCATCATCTTTCAGGATTTGAAATAGTTCAACTGGAATTCCATGTTCTCCACTAGCTTTGTTTGTAGTGATGCTTCCTAACTATTTTTGGGAAGGGGCATGGATTTCCAGAATTTGGGCCACCACCCACTTCTTGGTCTTTTGGCGGTGTCTTGGAACTGTCATGGCATCTCTGGGTGTGTCATTTCACTTGTTGGTTGAAGACCAAGGTCTAGTCTTGTCTGCCATCTTGGTCCCATTTGATTCAAATCCGTTTTCATTGTGTCCTTGGGCTATGTCATTCTTTCAAAAGTTGTGCCCTGCCCCTTTCCCTCCTGTTACACAATGACTACAGAAAATTTCCCAAATAGTACGGAGGGGGATCAGATTTAGGCTAAAAGAAAATAGAAAGCCAAGAAAGAATTTAACTAAAGAACTTAAAAATATAATAAAGATTCTTGTACTTCATTAAAAAGACCTCTGAAGTAAACAAACCAAAAACAAAACAAGGACAAAAAACTTTATTTGTTTAAGAAAGTCATCATCCTGGTACTTTTTATTTAATTTGAGGATAGTTGCTTTACAATATTGTGTTAGCTGGGTTCTGTCATATATCAATATGAATCGGCCATAGGTATACATATGTCCCCTCCCTCCTGAACCTCTGTCCCATCTCCCACCTCGTCCCACCCCTCTAGGTTGTCTCAGAGCACCAGATTTGAACTCCCTGCATCATACAGCAAATTTCCTCAAGCTGTCTATTTTACTTATGGTAATGTATATTTTTCAGTTCCACTCTCAGTTCGTCCCACCCTCTCCTTCCCCAACTGTGTCTACAAGTCTGTGCTTTAGGTCTGCATCTCCATTCAGTTCAGTTCAGTTCAGTCGCTCAGTCATGTCCGACTCTTTGTGACCCCATGAATTACAGCACCTCCCTGTCCATCACCAACTCCCAGAGTTTACCCAAACCCACGTCCATCGAGTCAGTGATGCCATCCAGCCATCCATCCTCTGTCGTCCCCTTTTCCTCCTGCCCCCAATCCCTCCCAGCATCAGAGTCTTTTCCAATGAGTCAACCTTTTGCAGGAGGTGGCCAAAGTACTGAAGTTTCAGCTTTAGCATCATTCCTTCCAAAGAACACCTAGGACTGATCTCCTTTTGAATCTCCTTGCAGTCCATGGGACTCTCAAGAGCCTTCTCCAACACCACAGTTCAAAAACATCAATTCTTTGGCACTCAGCTTTCTTCACAGTCCAACTCTCACATCCATACATGACCACTGGAAAAACCATAGCCTTGACTAGATGGGCATTTGTTGGCAAAGTAATGTCTCTGCTTTTTAATATGCCATCTAGGTTGGTCATAACTTTCCTTCCAAGGAGTAAGCATCTTTTAATTTCATGGCTGCACTCACCATCTGCAGTGATCTTGGGGCCCAAAAAACAAAGTCTGACACTGTTTCCACTGTTTCCCCATCTATTTCCCATGAAGTGATGGGACCGGATGCCATGATCTTTGTTTTCTGAATGTTGAGCTTTAAGCCAACTTTTTCACTCTCCTCTTTCACTTTCATCAAGAGGCTTTTTAGTTCCTCTTCACTTTCTGCCATAAGTGTGGTGTCATCTGCATATCTGAGGCTATTGATATTTCTCCCGGCAATCTTGATTCCAGTTTGTGCTTCTTCCAGCCCAGCGTTTCTCATGATGTACTCTGCATAGAAGTTAAATAAGCAGGGTGACAATATACAGCCTTGACGTACTCCTTTTCCTATTTGGAACAAGTCTGTTGTTCCATGTCCAGTTCTAACTGTTGCTTCCTGACCTGCATACAGGTCAAATAAGTTCAATAAGTTTAAATGGAGAGTTCTGCGAAATGTCAGAGAGATGAAAGTGCCAAAGTGATAAATTATACAAGCCTTGGCTATAGTTTAGTATTAAAAGGGCTTCTTAATGTTCAAACTTTGGTATTCAGGAAGTTACTCTTTTTTTTGAGGCTGTATGAACAAAGACACATACATTACCATAAAAAAGAATATTGAGTATGGTGAGAGTCATCATGCAATGATTCCTCAGTTGACATGAGCAACTGCAGCCTAGAGATTATATTTCAACTTCATATCTTCCAACTTAGAAATTTACCTGATGCTATCCAATAGATGTTTAATGACAGTCAAATGAATTATTGAGTCAATAACATAAGAGGTGTGAAAGAAGAACTAAAGATTGTCATGGAATGAAACATACAAGCCTGCTGAACACGAGCAGCCAGTCTAGTACCTGGCATATTAGTCAGTGCTATTAATGAATCCAGCAGCTCTGTGAGCCTCCTTTGAGCTAGACCTCTGAATCTATACCCCACATCAACCGGTAACTTTTTTGGCCACTAGAATGGGGATTTAACAACTTATAACTGCTCTTCTAGTTTCTCTGATGCTTCCACAGTCTTTGAGAAGAGATGGAGAGAGGAACTTAGGGGAAGCAAGGGCTCAGCTGTATCAATGCTGGTTCTAATTCTGCAGTCACAGCTCCAAGGGGGGTTTGTGCCCTTGCCTCCCTCCTGGTCTTGGGAAGAGAGGAAACCACCACATTTCCTCCATGCAGTGGATGAGAGCTAGTTTATCATTAAAGGAAAACCAGCAGAGAAAACCCCTCAACTGTTGGCAGTCCAGGAGACGTGTACATTGCTATAGCAGGCTCTGCTGAGAGGCAGGTTGGAGGAAGGCCCTTGTGAGCCTGGGGACTGCCTGGCCTTGAGTTCCTGCTTGTGAACTGTGTGAGACCAGGCAAGTTACTTAATGGTATTTCTGTTCCTTCGTCTATAAAATGTGGCCAATAAGTGTCTATTGCACAATGCTTGCATGGAGAGCAAATGAGCCAGTATGTGTGTGTGTGTGTGTGTGTGTGTGTATTTAGCCACTTTATTTATACACTCACAGTGGCTAAAAGAGTGCCTGGCACTTATTAGGCACTGGTGTGTTGGCTGTTATCATTATTACCTTAAGGCAACTATTTATATAATGGGGAAGAGCAATGAAATAGGATTTAGGATGTAAGCCCCCTATGAAGTAGAAAAGAGCTGGTAATGGGGAAGAGGGCAATGCGGATGTGTAGGTTCACCATGGTTCTCGGTGGCACTTGGCATGGCCTTAATGGTGCAGACTGGTGTTAAGCAAGATTGCTGCCCTGGGGAGGATAGCAGAGCATGTGCTGGGGCCGGGGAAAGGGAGAAATTCAAGATCAGGGAGAAGGGTGTTTCCTCACAATTGCTGCTTGGTGCTGACTTTCTAAATAGGCCTGGTCAGCGGTTGGATAGGAAAAAGGCTGGTGAGTTTCCAGATGTGTGACAGGAAGAGGAGGAAGGAAAGTAATGACCCAGCAACCTGATGTTAGGATCATGACAGGGACATGAACTGTGATAAAAAAGCCCAAAAAGCCCACAAAATAATAATAAACAGTCCAGCACCATGTGTCCTCAATCGTGGATCACAAACCACATTTCTGTTCAAACGAGTCTTTAGGAGAAGATGCTGAGAATTAAGACATGGAAAACTCCACGGCCAACATGATCCCCTTAGAATTTTTTTAAAGCTGCCTTTCTCCAATTGAACCATATCTACACAGCACAAATAAGGGAGAAATGTTGTAATTACCTGGTTTGCTTGATCAATTCAGACAGCCACACTGGATTACTCATTTTTATATGATTACTTGATCCAAAAAATCCACTCAGAGGGTTGAATGTTCTATTTGAGCTGTCTAACTTGATCAGATAAATCCAGTCCAATGAAATTTCTGTTGGTATTTCATCCAGTCCTGATAATCAATTATTTTCTACATCTTGAGTTGAAAATAGCCGTACAATCAAAGGCAATTAAAACACTCTGAGATGGTTTAGTGATAATATAAAGTATATTTATCTTTGTATAATGATTATAATAAGAATCTGTGATTATATTTGACATACACCAGATATCCTGTCCTCTACATGCATATGCGTGCCTGTGAGTGCGCATGCTCACTAGTGTCTGACTCTGGCACCACATGGACTGTAGCCTGCCAGGCTCCTCTGTCCATGGAATTCTCCAGGCAAGACTGTTGTAGTGGGATGCCATTTCCTCCTCAAGGGATCTTCCTGACCCAGAGATCAAACCCGTGTCTCTTCCTTCTCTGGTATTGGCAGATGGATCCTTTACACACTGCACCACCTGAGCTGACCCTACATGCACAAAGTTCATCAGATCCATCTAGAAAGAAATCTTTCCTCCTTGCTCAGTCATTTTTCTGGCATGCCCTTGATCTGGTCTGCTGATGGGACCATGAGTGTTGCAGAACAGTGGCCAGGGCAATGGCTTATAACCTATTAAAGTATTTTCTATACTCCCTTTTTTTTCTTCTTGAACATCTTCCTTTCTCTCTCTTCTTTTTCTTTTCTCTGTACTTCTCTCTATTTCCCTGATTTACCTACAGCTCTCATGAACCTAGTTGTGGTTGCCCGGAGGCTGTAAGTTGGGGCTGAGTTGGGGGGTGTGTGTGTGTGTGTGTGTGCGCGCGCGCGCACGCATGCTCAGTTGTGTCTGACTTTGTGACCCCATGGACTTGTAGCCCTCCAGGTTCCTCTGTCCATGGAATTTTCCAGGCAAGAATACTGGAGTGGGTTGCCATTTCCTACACCAGGGCATATTCCCGACCCAGGGATCAAACTCATGTCTCCTGTGTCTCCTGCATTGGCAGGCAGATTCTTTACCACTGAGCCACCTGGGCTGACATTCAAAGACAGTGGAAAAATCCAGTGGCCTACAGGTATGGCTTACACACAAGCTCTAGGAAAAACTATACAGGGGCCAATTTATCTCTGAAGCACTGCTACCTCTTCATATCCTTTCCCTTCTAGGATGCCTCATTTTAGGTTTTCTAGGTAGCCTGAGATTTTTTTTTGCCCTATTTCCACAATTCCTCCTAACTTTAGCCCATCCAAACCCATCCTTTTCCTGAAGTACATTGCTTAGATCATTTCTTCTTTTCTGTTACTTCATAAAAACAGCTCTTGCCTCAGTGTAAATATTTTATCTAAGAGGAAAGCAAACTGATTTTTTAAAAATCAGTATACTTTCAAAATACATCCACTTCACTGCACCTCCTTTTTCATAGACAGCATCATCTTCTTTGTGGGCTATTTCAGTAACCTTCTGACTGATCTCTCTGCTCCTGTTTTTGTTTCCCTGTGATTGTTCTTTTTGCAACCACCAGAGTGATTTTTTTGTTGAGTGGTCATTCTTTTACTTAGAGTCCTTCTTGGCTCCTCATTTTATTCAGAATAAAAGCCAACACCCTTATCTGAAATGGCCACAGCTCTGATCAGGCTCCTCGCTGACTTCTAAGTTGAACCTTCTGATCCAGGTACACTGCCTTCCTGCCCTCTAAGGATGCAGCAGACAGGTCCTGGGTCTTCCCTGCTTCCCTTTCCTGACTTTTTTCCTCAGCAGTCCCCGTGGCTCATCCCCTCACATCCTTTATGTCCTTTCTCAAATATATTTTCAGAGAGACTTCCCCCCAAATCCTAATTACATTTGCCACCTCCTCAACATACTCTGTCTTCCTGTGCTTCATTTTTCTTTACCATCAGCAGTACATTGTACTTTCTATTTAGTTATGTTGTTCAGTGTCTTATCTGCCACTACTAGAATGTGAGTTTTGGAGGGCAGAAATTCTATCTTCCTCAGTGTTCTCCCTACCATATCCCTGGTGCACAGAAAAGTATTTGACACTTCCTAAGTACTTACCATACTACAATTTTCCTATTAGCTGTAGTAATCCAATTTGTTGATAGCTAGTTCTTATGAGATAAGGCATTGTCTTTCTAGGTTAACACTTCCTGGTAGCTCAGAGGTTAAAGCATCTGCCTCTAATGCAGGAGACCCGGGTTCGATCCCTGGGTTGGGAAGATTCCCTGGAGAAGGAAATGGCAACCCACTCCAGTATTCTTGCCTGGAGAATCCCATGGACGGAGGAGCCTGGTAGGCTACAGTCCACGGGGTCACAAAGAGTCAGACACGACTGAGCGACTTCAGAGGAAGAAGAAGAACTTACTAAATATTTGTTGAATGAGCAACTATATACTTGATTTACAAATGCCTCAACATGTAAACAGCTGAGGATATGGGAATTTTTAGAGGTGTTTATTGATATTTTGAGGATATATTTTTCTAGACATGCTGAGAAATAATCACCTTCTTAATCTAATAGCAAGGCATCAAATGGAAGAATGAATGGCTGTGTCTTTTTAAAAAATTTTATTGAAGTACAGTTGATTTACAGTGTTGTGTTAATTTCGTCTGCACAGCAAAGTGACTCATTTTTTTATGTATGTGCATATATATGTCTTCTTTTTCATATTCTTCATCATGGTTTATCACAGGATATTGAATGTAGTTCCCTGTACCATACGGTAGGATCTTGTTGTTTATCCATACCATATATACTAGTCTGCATCTGCTAATCCCAAATTCCCAATCCTTCTCACCCCTCCTCTCCATCCTTGGCAACTACAAGTCTGTTCTCTATGTCTGTGAGTCTATTTCTCTTTTGTAGATATGTTCATTTGTATCATTTTAGATTCTATGTATAAATGATCTTTTTCTGAATTTCAACTCATTTTTTTTTTCCTCCGCTGCCTGGGCCTGCAAGAGTAAAGAATAGCAGTTTGTTCTCTTAGTTTTAAATGATTACCCAATCTGAAGTCAGTTTGATTACTCTGTATTTTATAGTTATATCCTCATATCTTGAATCTCTCATAGACATATACCATAGACATAATCCATAGACATGGATTAATGTTGATTTTTACAGGAAAATTAAAATGAATGAATACATAATTTGTAGACCTGGTAACACGTATGTATGCAACTGTGTACACCCCTCAATTAAAGCTTTGCCTGTGTTCACGATCTTCACTTCTGCCCATTTGAAGAAACACACGCTTGCACAGCTTGAAGCATTTAACATCTTTCAAGTTAAGCTTTGGCACTTCATAGAGTGTAAGCCGTGCCTAGTTAATCATAGGAACTGAAATTCTTACTTTCTGCCCTTTAAAGCCAAAACCTATTTAAGATTATCTTTTCTTTTTTCACATTGTCTCATCAAAGCAAAACTTGCAGAGCATGAAACAATGTGGTTAGGGCAGTGGATTTGAAAAAAAAAAAAACACAACAGAATCTAGAAAACGGCAACATTTTCCTGTGGCTGTGTAATGGCAAAGTCAAACCAAGCTGCCATCTGTCTGGATTCCTGTGTGAGAATTCAAAAGGAGGGTCTGAACAGCTGGGAAGCCTGCTTGATCAGGGACCAGCCCTGAAAAGGGAAACAGCCGGAGTCCTCACCATTGGCCTATTTTTTCCCCCAGTGTGAACAGACCCACAGGAGGAGCTGTGTATTTTGGATATTAGGTTATTTGTTACCTGGGAACCCATGAGGAATTTCTCAGGCCTCCCCAAACTTCCTGCCTCCATTGGTAGGCTCTGTAGTCTGATTCTCTTCATCAGCTCTCCAAGCTTTTTTGATACTAATTCCATTCCAAGGCCTCAGTTCTGTCTCCAACTCTACCCAGTTCACTCCTGCTTCTGTGCAGGGGAAGTTGTTCCCCCTTGCCCATATTCACCCTCTGCTCCTCCTTTTCCCCCAGCTTTAGCCATTTTTAAAATAAATTTTTAATTTTAACCTTCTCTGAGATCCCTTTTCTGGAGAAGCCAATCCACATGACCTCTCTCTTCTAATTTGTCAGTCATTCACACTGTAATTGAGAGCTTCCCTTGTATCAGATCCTGCTGGAAGTGATAGGGAAACAAAGGTGAGTGAGAATTCAGCAACTTGCAATCGATAATGAACAAAGATAGAAACTAACAGATTGTTCTGGGAGTGCTTAAGAGATGTCCTGGTTCTGCCTGGTAGCTCTTATTTAGCTTTATCCAGATTCACCACTTTCAACATTGTGTTACATTTGCTTTCCTCCTCTCTTTCTGTCTTTCTTGTTGCTTTTTCAGAACCACTTGCAGTCATTCAGTTGCTACCTCCTGTCTGACCTTTGCCACCCCATGGAGTACAGCAGGCTTCCCTGTCCTTCACTATCTCCTGGAGTTTGCTCAAACTAATATCCATTGAGTTGGTGATACCATCCAACCACTTGTGAGTAGGTTGACATATCATTGCCTTGTACTCTTTAGTACTCTTGTGTGTTACCTAAGAACAAAGATATTTCCCCTATAGCCACATTATAATGATCAGATTTAGGAAATGTAAAACTGATGTATACTCCTACGCTTTGCTCTTTTCACTTCATATGTTCTGGAATTTAATCTCCTGTTGCTTCACTGAAGTTTCCTGGATTCTCTTTTTGCAGCTATACATTCCTATGTTACTGCATTGTGTGCTTGTAACAGTATATTTAACCAGTCTCCGATGTTTGAACTTTGAGGTTGTTTCCAATATGTTGCAATTATAAATAATGAGGCAATGAATAATCTCTTGCATATATCTTCATATTGTTCTGGGAAAATACCAGGAAGTGGGAATACTGCATCAGAAGACAAATACATATACAGTTTTGTTAAATATTGCCAAATCCATACCCCTTCGGAAGTGTTATGACATTTTGTCTTCCCATCAGCAACTTCTGGGTGGATCTTACTGATACTGTATTATAAGCTTTTGAAGTTATGCCAATGCAATAGCTGAGAAAAGTTATCTCATTCAGTTTTAATGTGCGTGTCTCTTCCTATGAATAAAATGAAACATCTATCATACATTTAAGGGCCACTTTTTGGCTTATCATATTTTTATGTCTTTGCCCTTTTCCATGGCATTTATAAAATATTTTTTCCTCAATTTTTGTTTTATATATGAATAGTATTAGCATTTTTCTGATATTTGTTACAGTTTTTTCCTATTTTCATTTGTCTTTGATTTTCCTAAAGATTTTTTTCCTATTCACAATTTTAAAAAATGTATGGTCAGATTTATCGATCTTTTATTCTATCTGGACTTTGAGTCATATAAAGTTTTCCTCTATACCAAGGTTAATAATGAAGAATTCACCCCTGTTTTCTTCTGGAACATTTATGGTTTCATTTATTACATTTAAATCTCTGATTTGGAGTTTATTCTTGATTATTGTATGAGGACTAAATGTAGTTTTATTTTTTTCTAAACGACTATCCACTTGTTCTAGCACAATTTTTTAAAAGGTCATCTTTGCTCCATTGATTGGACATAGTACCCTTCACATAACAAATTTTCATACATATACGATAAAAGAGCAGGAGAAAATCTATTTCTAGACATTATCGTCTACTTGAGTGGTCTGTTATTCATGCACCAGTACCATACTCAACTGATTATAAAGCTATTTTATTTAATTCATAGTTATTAGCCACATGTAGCATTTAATTTTAAATTTACTATAGTTAAATAAGATTAAAAATCCAGTTCTTGAGTTGCACTGGCTACATTTTTGAGTGCTCATTTAGCCATACACAACTGGTGGCTACGACGTTGGACACTGCAGATGCAGGAGATTTCCATCATCACAGAAAATTCTACTGGACAGCTGTTGTTGAAGAAGCTTTGTAGTATGTTCTAACGTTTGGTATGGCTAGTTCTCGCTCATCTCTTCTCCTTTTAAATGTTTTCCTGGCTATTTTTATGTGCTTCTTTCCCTCATATGAATTTTATTGTCATCTTGCCTAGCTTAAGTAAAAAGCCCAGGGATATTATTTTAGGATAACATTTAATTTATAAATTAGCTTTGGAAGAACTTGATACAATTGATGATATTGAGATGTACTGTGTAAGAACAAAGGAGAGCCTTCCATTTGTTTATGTCTGTTTTTGGTCCTTTACAAGTGTTTTATCATTTTCCTCACATCAGTTTTACATATAACTTGTAAGTTCATTTTTTAATATTTCATTCATTTTTATGTGAATATTCTAAATGGAAGTTTTCCATTATATCCTTTATCTAGTTATCTGTGTACAAGAAGAATTTTGCTGTCTGCATGTTTATTTTATATTGTTATGTGACTAATTCTTTTATTGTTTTAGTTAGTTTTATTATCCATTTTCCAGCTACACTCATGTTATTATTCAATCATTTTCCCCAATTTTTATGTCTCTCGCTGTTTTCTCTTATCTAATTGCATTAGCTAATACTTCTAGTACCATTGTTAAATAGTGTAGAAATAGTGGGTACCCTTACCTTTTTCTTCTCCTTGATAGCAGTACTTATAGTTTCTTCTTTTTTTCTTTTCCTTTTAAGCAGTATATTGGGTTTAGGAAAGAGGCATGTACATTTTTTCATGTTAAGGAAATAGCTAACCAATCCTGTTTTACTAGGAATGGATGTTGAATATTATTAGAGGCTTTTTTTGGCATCTATGGAGAAAAACAATTCTCCTTAGATCTATTAATTTGATAAATTAAATTACTTTATTTCTTAATTTTGAACGGTTTTAACACTTCTGATATAAATACCGTAGATTGGTTATGGTGGATTGTTTTCTTTAATATGGTGTTGGAGTCAGTAAAATTTTCATTTATTATTTTTGCTTTGATATTGATAAGCATATTGGTCTGTGATTTTCATTTTTGCATTGTTAGGTTTAGCTATTGGCATTACATTTATTTCATAAAAATAATTCAGAAGTTTTATTTTCCATGCTTTGAAATAATTTATGTAGTATTGAGACTCTGGTTGTCAACAGTTATGTAACTCTAAATTTTGCCATATTTTTAAGCTAACAAGTTATTAGCTTGCTATTGTCTCATGGATACTAGTAGAAGACATGAGATTCCTGGGTCAGAGACAAAGGTCTTAACTGGTAAAAGCAGAAGCTAGAGTTTCATTTTTCCACCAGTCCCAGTAAGTCCCACAGGGCAATGCTGGGGGAGCCAGGTGGACGCCTGCCAACACAGTAGGTCACATTGTAGGAGACAAACACTTTCAGTAGATACGCTTTTCTCTTATTTGTAGAAAGTTTTTGTTTTTATTATTATTATTCTTAAATGCTGGTATGGTCCATGGATTTGTTACTCTCTGTTGCTCTTTTCCATTTCAGACACTTTTCCCTGGACTGTTTTTATGTTTTCTTTGTTGTATTTTCATTTTCTTGTACTTTTTTGTTTTGTTTTTCTTTAGTGCTCCTTATTACATCTTCCTTCAAATTCCATTCAGATATCCCTTTGGTACCTTGCAATGTATTCTCAGTTTCTGAAGTCATTTTATCTTTTACCTTAATATCGTCTAGGGAACCAGGCAACTGACATTACATTTTCCCTGCTGTTTTTGTTGATTTTTCCATTAGTTTTTATATTTCTGACTCAAGTCTCTAAATGGTTATTTGAGTTTATTTAACTCAGCTTGGAGAGCTATGATACAGTGATTCATGTTTTGTTGCTTGCTTTAGAAATTTTTATCCAGTAAAATAATTTGATTCAAATTTTCTGGGTTATTCCAACAGTAGCTTTGTATGCAATTTGACTGCTTTTTTTGTACTCATAGCAATGTTATAGATTGACATCCTGGTTCAGTAGCAACCTTTCTCTCAGAATAGTGAAGCATAATTTCTTTAATGGATGACATTGTTGGTGGCAGGAATGGGTAGAGATTGGCATGTTTTGTGATTCTTTTTTGTTTCTATAGGCTCCTTGAAAACTGAAAGTTAGTAGCTCAGTCGTGTCCAACTCTTTGTGACCCCATGGACTGTAGCCCACCAGGCTTCTCTGTCTATGGAATTATCCAGGCAAGAATACTGGAGAGGGTTGCTGTTTCCTTCTCCAGGGGATCTTCCCAACCCAGGGATTGAACCCGGGTCTCCTGCATTGCAGGTAGATTCTTTACCATTTGAGCCACCAAGGAAGCTCTGTAATACTCCTCTTATTTCCCTCTTTTCCTCTTACAGCTACTTGTATGAAGGTATCCTTCTGTCTTTGCCTCTTTATCCCCTACAAGCTCTCCATCTCCGGTACTGCCTTCTCAGGGCCTTGCTCACTTTCAAGAAGCCTTCCTATACCTGTTGCTGCTGCTGCTAAGTTGCTTCAGTCGTGTCCGACTCTGTGTGACTCCATAGACAGCAGCCCACCAGGCTCCCCCATCCCTGAGATTCTCCAGGCAAGAACACTGGAGTGGGTTGCCATTTCCTTCTCCAATGCATGAAGGTGAAAAGTGAAAGTGAAGTCGCTCAGTCGTGTCCGACTCTTAGTGACTCCATGGACTGCAGCCCACCAGCCTCCTCCATCCATGGGATTTTCCAGGCAAGAGTACTGGAGTGGGGTGCCATTGCCTTCTCTGATACCTGTTGCTATAAACTGTCAAACCAGATCTATAGTTTAGGGCATACTGATAGTCTTTCTTTTTATAGCAATGATTTTTTTCTATGCTTTATCTTTGTTACCAACTGCTTCCTCTCTTCTTTTCTACAGCCTCTTAAAACTCCCTGCTGCCAGTGTTTGCATACACAGGCTGGCAGCCATGGTGGGCAATTCCCGTGGGAGTCCTGTTGGCAATTCAGTTTTATTTCTCTTTTTACAAGGATTTGAAATTCATGGTCTTTATCATCTCCTGATATGGAGGAAAGCATGATTCGTGTATGGTTTTATTTTGTACTCCTTATTTTGATCTTATGAATTTTGAGGAGAGTTTGTGCAACGATTTGGATTTAGGATGCTGCCATTATCCTGTGAAATCTCTTTAAAGTGAGAAGTGAGTTTTTGATAAATTTTGATTACCCCATACCAACTGCCATGATGGAAGAAAAGGAAAACAACCAAACTGGCCATGGATGATGTAGGAAAACTTATGTCATTGGTTAATAAATATTGACCGAGTACCTGCAATGTATTAGGCGCTGAAGCTAGACTAATTAGCTAAACAGACGAGATCTGTGCTCTCATTAGCTTACATTCTACTGGGAGAATGGTTACAAAATAAATACACAGTGTGATGCTAAGAAGTGTTAAGGACTATAAAAATTATAGCATCATAGGGGATAAAGAGTAGGCAGTGGCATGATATTTAGTTTAGCAAGGCTGTCTCTGAGGAGAGGACTTTTCTCTAAAGACTTGAAGGAAGGGAATAAGCAAGTCGTGCAAATATTTTTAGGGAAAATAATTTTAGAAAAGACAGTATGTGTATAGGCCCTGAGGCAGGAACAAACTTAATGTGTTTGAGGAAGGGAGGAGCATAAGGACGATCGGACCTGAGATTGTAAGAGGAAATATATTACAAAATAAAGTCAGAGAAGCAGGCAGGAGCTAGGTCATGTATTATCTTGCAGGCCATAATAAGCTTTTGGACTTTGTTGATGATGGGAAGCCAATGTAGGCATTTAGGCAGAAAAGTAATGGGATCTGATATACATATTAAAGGGATAACTCAGACTTCTGTGTCCAGCATATACTAAGGGAAAGAAGAAAAGCAGGAAGATGAGTTTCTGTGGTGTTGCCTCTGTACAGCCCTAATGACTGGACCTCTTAACTTTCTCTTGACACAAAATCACTATCTTTTGACACAGTTATTAAAACTGGATATTTGCCTTTCTCCTCCCATGCCTGTACACAAACTCTGCTGATGTGTGCAATTTTCCAGTCTTTCTGTATTACATCTGTGGGTTCCCTGCTGCTGCTGCTGCTAAGTCACTTCAGTCGTGTCCAACTCTGTGTGACCCCATAGATGGCAGCCCACCGGGCTCCCCTGTCCCTGGGATTCTCCAGGCAAGAACACTGGAATGGGCTGCCATTTCCTTCTCCAATGCATGAAAGTGAAAAGTGAAAGTGAAGTCACTCAGTCATGTCCGACTCCTAGCGACCCCGTGGACTGTAGCCTACCAGGCTCCTCCATCCATGGGATTTTCCAGGCAAGAGTACTGGAGTGGGTTGCCATTGCCTCCCTATAGGATCATTAAAGTGTCCTGACTCTCTGTTCTTGTTAATGTGAACTTGTTGCTTTCCCAAAGATACCTCTAAAGTTAACACTTGTGAACATTTCCTGATCCAGGGTTCCTTATTACTGTGTTCCCGTCGACCAATATCTCGTGTTCTCTCAGCTGTGTCTTTTGATATCAGCACTTTCTTCTGGCCCTGATTTCTGTCACTCATCAGGCTCTGCTTAGTGACTTCACCAGATCAGTGGCCTTTGTCTGTCCTCCCCCACCTTCCCATCGTTCCTCTCATCTCTTTTGGCTTTATCTGTGCACCTGTCTTCTTGCCTCCTGTGACCAGCCATATCATCTATAGATAGTAAGGACTATCATCTAGTAATTCACTCAGTGAATACATATTGAACATAAATTAAATGTACAACTTGAATTAGATCCTGTGATATCTAGACTCACAATCTCTGTCCTGAGTTTTCAAGTCTAGTGGGAGTTGCAAACAAAGGAATGTCTTTTAATGAGAGGAGTACTGTGTGCAGTAATGAAGCCAAAAACAGATTCCAAGAGGAGATGATATTTATCTGAAATCTGAAAGCTGAAAATGATGACCAGAGAGGAAAAATAGATATAGAAGCAAGACCCTTTGAGGTAGTGTGTATAAGTGGCTCAACAGCATGAGAAAACCATAATATGCATGAAGAACTTAGAAAGTCAATGTGATAGGGTGAGAGGTGTGAAGGATGAAGTGATAAAGTATTTCCATGACTGGTTCTTACTGTTGTCATTGTTTTCATCGAATAAATCAAGAGCCTAAACGGTTTTTGTTTTTACCTTCTGTCACTTTGGGTTTCATCTGTGGAACCTCTAGAGCCCTTGGCTTGACTTGAAGTCATGGATTGCCATGCAGGTATCTCTCCAACCCTCTTTTCAAGACATAAATCAATAATTGCTCCTTGTGAAGAAAAATCTTTTGTTCTCTTTTGTTAGGAACTGCTTCATAAACCTCAGACATATTAGTTTATTTTATCCAAACTCTCTACTTGAACAGGCAGAACCTAAGTTAGAGTCCCTAGAGGCCACATTGGACATTGGTTGGTTATTTGTGGCAGTAGGGGTGCATGAGCAAGTTACTCAAGTAGCTTCAAGGATGGAACCAAAACTAAAAGCCAGGAAGATAGTGTAAGGGCTCAACCTTAGGAGGCAAAGCAGAGGGGCAGAACCCACCAGTTTAACCAAGAATAAGGCATTTAGATATGAAGCAAGTCAGTACTAGACTAGGATGAGGGATTTGGACAAAAGAGTGGGAGTAGATCCTGGACATAGTCCATGAAATGTTGGAGGCGCCCCAGGGACATTTTTATAGGGTACATATGGTCTCAGCTGTGAGTGAGGAAGGAGCTATTAAGGGCTAAGCTAGTCCTTAAGGAGGTCTCAGTCTTCTTGGGGTAAACATATGTGAGAACGAAAAAATTACAACGCAACCTGAGAAGTTCTATAAAGCATGTGCCAAGTGGGAGCAAGTTTTAGGGTTTTAATGAAGACTTCATAGGAGTGCCATTTGAAAGGTTGGCAGAGGTTGGATGATTGGACAAAGGTAAGGAAAGCCTAAGAAGGGTGTATAACACAGGCCAGGGCTTATGTACAAAAGAGCATGGTAGTGCATTAGAGAATCAGCAGCTAGACTGTAGGACTGTCACTGATGTGAAGTATGCCAAAAGCATGTTAGGATATCTTAGTTACAAACTAATAAAGTTGGTGTAATCCTGGGGCAGTAACAGCTAGGATTTAGGAAATTACCCTTACCATTATCTTCACAAGTCTCAGTTGGTGCTATCTGAGTTAGAACCAATACACTAGAGAATCTGACCTATTGGAGAGAACACAGCAGAACCCTAGTCTTGGGGCAGCAGGACAAGTTCCAGACCCGAACAGTCCAATCCTCCCAAAAGGATAACTGGCTTGTGTGGGGTCAGTTCTAAGCCCAAGCAGGGCTATATCTTTGCAGTGAAAAATCCTTAGGACCTATGGCTGAATAGGGCCTGAATAGGCTGTTGCTATATTAATTAGAGTCTGTTATTTCATCATAAGAAATCTGGGCTTTATCCTTTGGGTAACTGGGAATCTTTAAAGAATTTTGAGAGGTGACCAAACATAATATTTATTTTTGGAAGATGACTCTGGTGGTGATATGGAAGGCATGGAAACTTGGAGTCCTAGCTGGAGGCTTTTCTCTCTTACTATAAGCTATGCAGTAATGGTTGGAATTGAGTTAGTGATGGTGGGGGGTGGAAATAGGGGATTCTTTATAAATTATTTGTTCTTAAAAAATGTGGCTTAGGGCTTTTTGGAAAGGTAATCATATTCATATGTATTCCTTTATAGATACATTCAGTTTCAGGTATAAATGGAGAGATGTATTTCTTATATGCGTATCTATCTTTCTTTTAACCCTTATTAAATCTTCTGTTTACTGTGTGATACACTAGACTACCATTAGTGTCTTTTTTGTTGTTGTTTTTGAATGTAAGACTTGGCTTAGATATTTCTTTCCTGATATGATATTGAACCTTAAGCTATCAGTCCTTTTTTTTTTTTTTTTTCTTAGCTTGAATTAAATCAGATAATGTATTTGGAATGAGGAATAAAGTAGGTAACTGTATAAAGATCCTCGTCCCCTGGGTAAGAGCAAAGAGGCTAGTTATGCTCCCAGATAGGGAGACTAAGATTACTGAGAATAAAGATTTTTGACTACTTCAAAGTCTTGACCAAGTAGTACAATAAGGGGAAAAAAAGTTTTCACTAGAAGCGAAGTGTAAGAAAACTGGGTTTCATGAGATGATTTGGAAAGTTTTCATTAAGTGCACATGCAGAGATTCCAATAGCAAGTGATAATGGACTCCTAGAAGCTCTTCACATGCATTGTATTTGTACTAGATAATTCACACGAGAGAGCGGCAATGAGCTAAGCCCAGTATTAATTTCAAGCCACCTCCCTTTTTGTTTAAAGGAAACTCATGCTGCTTTATAGAATTTTCAGATTCAACTGGATTTTGCCTACTTCTTTAATTGGCATCCATCCCAAATGACAGGTGGCTTTATCTAAACTAATATAAATAGCCTTTTCTTTGTTTTCTTTCTTTCTCCCTCCATCCCTCCCTCCCTTCCTTCTTTCCCCTCTTCCTCCCCTTTCTATGTTTTTATTTATGGATCATACTTGTTTGCTGGTTAATATAAGATAATTTTGGTAATCTTGTCACTTTTGACATCTTTTTTCCCCCTTTTTGTTATAGATACACATTATTAATTTTAACATTGGCTTTCTATTTCCAGCCTCTTCTCCTTCCTCCCAAGAATTAAAAATTTTAGTATACTCTCAAAATAAGAAAAAAAAATCTGTATACTTTCAAAGGTGAAGTGTCAGCCTAAACTGTATCTACATGGAGACTCTGACTCAACCATTTCTATCAAAATTCATTTCATTGCCCATATAAAACCAGAAAATGCTACTCTCTCAATTTGTCCCACCACAGGGAGCTCAACCCAGTGGCTCTGTGACAAACTAGAGGGGTGGGGTGGGATGGACGTTGGGAGGAAGGTTCAAGAGGGAGGGGACATATGTACACCTGTGACTGGTTCTTGTTTCTTGTTTATGTTTGGCAGAAACCAGCTCAATATTGTAAAGCAATTAACCCCCAATAAAAAATTAAAAAAAAGAAACCCATCTCTACGGGTGAGAAAAATAGTCCAAGTGAAACTAAAATGTTCCAATCACTGATTTGAAGCAGCCAGGATGCTTAGAGGAGCACCCAGGGATTTTTATCAAGATAGGCAACAGAAAGCAAAAAAGCACTTCAGAGTGTTTTGGGATGCAAAAAGTTAATCATTGTAATGGCCTAGCTGGTACAGGGGCATCAGCTACCCCAAAACTTTGGAACGCCACGTCTACATGAGTGTAGTTCCCTGCAATGTAATCCCACTTTCCGAAGGAGAATCCTTTCCTGCTGGGAACAAACGAGGAATTCGGTTTCTAGAAATCAAAGGCACCTGGGGAAGATTTTGGTCTGGACCTGAGAGCCAGTGAGTTTGATGCCTCCATTTCTCAGAGTGGGCTGTGGCAGAGCTGTTAATAGCAGCCTCCTGCATCTCCAGCTTCCTTACACTGGCAGACACATCAGCTTCCTGGGTGGGCCGGTTGGGAGTGTGATTCTGGGAGTCATTCCTGGAATCTCGCCTAAAGTCTGTTTCCTTGGCCTCCCGATGATTCTGTGAGCCACCCAAAGCTCGTAATAAAACCCTTTCTGCTTCAAGTAAGTAGAGTGGATTCTGTTATCACAACTAAGAATATTAGTGTATCTGATAATTGCTCTTGTAGGATTGACAACACCGGCAGCCAGTTTCAACTGGGAGCAAACCAAATTGTATAATAACAAGAGCATAGCCATGAAGGGAAACGTTTTTAAAGGAGACTGAGCTAGCTACTTTTGACTGTATTAATTTAATCTTATATGACCAACAATATAATTTGGGGATAAATGATGATGCCTTTAATTAATTTCACACAAAATAGGGCCTCTAATGTGGTTTAGAATACTCATCTTGGAAATCTTTTACTGTAGGGATATTCAAGCATTAGAATTTTGATAGCAGTGTATTATTTTTTGATATGGTAATTTCTGATTGATACTGCTTCTTTAACATATTGATTAAAGCCTGAGATAGTATAAATTTTGTGTAGAGATTAAAATATTCTTTGGGCTTCATAAAACTCCAAAACAACCCAAACAAATGTTTTGTTCCATCCTAGACCTCCTAAATCTGATATTCTGAGATTAATGCTGAGGACTTCGAACTTTTAACAAAGTGACAAGTTCATTCTTAAGTATACTAAGGTTCTTGGACCAATGTTTTAGAACATCGAGAGAAAATTCCTGTTAGAGAACTCTAATAAATCTTCGTTAATTAAAATGGTTAAAATTTATTAATAAATTCACCACCTGGTTTTCAGTTCAGTAACTTTCACTCTTAAATGCTGCATATCAAAAAGATGTTGTTCTTCTCTCAGGGATGAAATTGTAATAGCTTTTCCAACTATCTTTTAGAAGTCACAGCCTATAGCTTAAAAAATGTTTAAGACAAACAAAAGTTCAGCTTTTACTCAGTCATTTTTCCCTATCCTCTTTTTGAGCCTTTTCCTGGTCAATACAATAGGAAAAATCATCCAAAGGGATCTAGACTGATTTATAATTGTCTTACATTTAATTTAACATTTATTGAACACTTGGTGTGTAAAAGTCATGGTGCTAAGTTCTAGATATGAAAAGAATAAATGAAAAGTGAAATAAATAAAATAAAGGAGGAAGCTATTGTCGAGAAAGGCAGATGGACACAAGGACACGCAGATTTGATGCAGTGTGTTAAGGGCTGTGACGAGGTCTGCATATGATGTTAAGGAGCAAAGACTAATGACTCTCATACTTGGCCACACACTGGAATCACTTGGGATGCTTAAAAAGAAAACATACCTGATGCCTGAATCCTACTTCCAGAATGTCTGATGTGTTGCCCCGAGATGTGTGGCCTGGCCATCAGGATTTTTAAAACCTCCCTGTGGATTCTAACGTGCAGCTCAGTTGAGAATCAAGGTTCACAGTAGGCTCCTGGAGACAAGTATATAAAGCAAGTGTCACAATTTATATCAATCCATAGCACAGATCTAGCAAGATAAACCATTCATTGAATTTATTGTTTACCAGATTAACCAAGCTACATCAACTACAGATTAAAGCTATAAGGAAGTTATCCATCCAAATGCCTTTACAGTGTACAAAGCAGTTTCACATACTGGATCTCATTTGACTTTCTTAACAACACCATGGGGAGTGAAAGAACATTGGAGGGGCTGTTTTCAGAAACATGATGGGGAAGTTGCTGTGCACGTGAGGGAGTGCTGCTACCTAGATTTCACTGTGCAAGATTGGGCTTTTGTCCAGCAGCATTGTTAGTCTTAGGATAAGTCAAGAAATTCAAGTTAAAATACTTTGGACTTGAATCAAATAAAAAGTAGAGACATCTGGAAAAGAGAGTGATGCAAGGCTATATACTTGGGTGGAGGTCAAAGGAAAGGCAAGGGGTTCAGTGGCCAAAAAGCAAGCAAAAGGGGTTGATGGGCCATGCTACCATGACTCCGCAGTAACAGAGAGCACTTGGGAAAATCAGCAGGTCATGTTGAAAACAACACATTCTGAGAAATGATGACAGATCCATTTATTTGCAACTTGGATTTAACTCATAAAAATGAATAGGGGAGGCTGCTGAAAGAAGTCATCCTACAGGAAGAACCCTCCAAAACTGCAAACTCAGACTGGACTTATCAGAGTACATGCTCTTAGTTTAAAGATAAATTAAAACATCTAGAATCCAACTGTCAGTATATGCACTTTATGTCATGTAACCTCACTGTTCATGGCTGGGAAGTATATTTTTTCTTCAACAGAGTATGGATTAGCTTTGTTTAGTATAACTTGTTTGTGTCATAAAATAATCAGGCTCCTTTAAAAAATATTAGGCTGCAGAGTCATGCTAAGTCATTCACCCAGGGACAGCCGGAATTACCTAATTAGAAGCAGATGGTGCAAGGGTGGTGCCCAGTGCTTTTTAGCCGCACACCCTTCCGAATTCATGTGGAGAAGGATGGTTCATAAAAATTGGGACAATCCTATATGTCAGGAAAACAAAATAGTTGGGACTAGAAAATAATTATTTTTTAAATAATTCTCCCTGCAGCCTATATGGAGAGAGAAAAATGAAAGCCATGACCCCTTCCTTCTTAACTGCAGTAACTTGTTTAAAATGCATTGCTTCTGTGAAATTTCTTCCCTGACTCCAGCCTGCCCTCCTGCCAATCACTCCATCTCCCCAGTCTTGCAAAGGTTGGGTTTGGTGACTCTTCTCTGCTGCTGTAATGCCCTATATTTAATACTCTCAGTGTTTAACACTTTAAATTGTGGTTGTGTTTTTGTCTCCTCAGCAATTGAACTTATCTGATATGACAATTTATAAGAAACATAATTTAGTAATTGTTGGATGAATAGTTCAGAATTTGCTTCTCCTTTGTGTTAGTCACTCGGACTCTTTGAGACCCCCAGGATGCATGAAGTCCTCTGTTCATGGAATTTTCCAGGCAAGAATACTGGAATGGGTTGTCATTTTCTCCTCCAGGAGATCTTTGTGACCCAGGAATTGAACCCAGTTCTCCTGTGTCTCTTGCATTACAGGCAGATTCTTCCACCACTGCTTTTCCTAGTAGAAAACTAAATGTAACCCTCAGGAAGGCAGAGACTGTTTGTTTACCATCTAGCCCTGTGCCTCTTCTGATCCTGCATATAATAGGCCCTTGAAAAAAATCTAATGGGTAGAAGAATGAGTGAATGAATGAATGACCTGAATGAGCTATCTGGGGATAGGGACTGGATCTTATTTCTCTCTGTTCCCAGCACTTAATGGTCTTCAATGTCCGGTACTAAGAAGGTACTGTTTTCAAGGGCAAAGCAGTTAACACAAAGGTGAGGGATTGCTCCATCTGCTTGATTATAAAACAGTTTTACTGGATAATGCAGTTTTCCTTGGAGAAATCATGACAAGGGCTTTGAAATAATAACTTGAATATATCTGAGTCTCTTTCATAGCTTCTGTTTTTTCCCCACATTCTCTGTCAATTTTGTGTTTATTCTCTATTTTAAAAAGTCTTATTGTGTTAGCATGTATGCCTAAACTATCTTTTTAAAATACACACACAGACACACACATGGGCTTCCCTGGTAGCTCAGCTGGTAAAGAATCTGCTTGCAGTGTAGGAGACCCTGGTTGAATTCCTGAGTTGGAAAGTCCCCTGGAGAAGGGAAAGGCTACCCATTCCAGTATTCTGGCCTGGAAAATTCCATGGACTATATAGTCCATGGAGTCACAAAGAGTCGGACACGACTGAGCGACTTTCTCTTTCACTCATGTATATATATAAACAGTGGAAACAGTGGCAGACTTCATTTTTTTGGGCTCCAAAATTACTGCAGATGGTGACTGTAGCCATGAAATTAAAAGACACTTACTACTTAGAAGAAAAGTTATGACCAACCTAGACAGCACATTAAAAAGCAGAGACATTACCTTGCCAACACAGGTACATCTAGTTAAGGCTATGGTTTTTCCAGGAGTCATGTATGGATGTGAGGAAAGGAAAGGAAAGTGAAGTCACTCATTCATGTCCAACTCTTTGCGACCCCATGGACCATAACCTACCAGGCTCCTCTGTCCATGTGATTTTCCAGGCAAGAGTATTGAAATGGGTTGCCATTTCCTTCTCCAGGGGATCTTCCCAACCCGGGGATTGAACCCCAGTCTCCTGCATTGCAGGCAGACGCTTTACCATCTGAGTCACCAGGGAAGCCAATGGATGTGAGAGTTGGACTATAAAGAAAGCTGAGCACCGAAGAATTGATGCTTTTAAACTGTGGTGTTGGAGAAGACTCTTGAGAGTCCCTTGGACTGCAAGGAGATCCAGCCAGTCCATCCTAAAGGAAATCAGTCCTGAATATTCATTGGAAGGACTGATGCTGAAGCTGAAACTCCAATACTTTGGCCATCTGATGCAAAGCACTGACTCATTGGAAAAGACCCTGATGTTGGGAAAGATTGAAAGGAGGAGGAGAAGGGGACAACAGAGGATGAGATGGTTGGATGTCATCACCGACTCAATGGAGATGAATTTGAGTAAACTCCAGGAGTTAGTGATGGACAGGGAGGCCTGGCGTGGTGCAGCCCATAGGGTCGCAAAGAGTAGCACACAACTGAGCGACTGAACTGAACTGACTGATACTTTATTAGCCTGTTTTACAGTTTACAAGTGATACTCTATTGTATGTGGTGTTCTGGGCCTTGTTTTTGTATCCAGTATTATTCTTCTATAATTCATCTATGTTATTACATATAGTAATAGTTCTTTCAGAGGCTTCCCAGGTTGGTCAGTGGTAGAGAATCCACCTGAGATGCAGGAGACATAGGTTCGATCCCTCTCGGGAAGATCTGAAGAAGGAAATGGCAGCCCACTTCAGTATTCTTGCATGGGAAATCTCATGGACAGAGGAGCCTGGAGGGCTATAGTCTGTGGGGTCTAAAAGTGTCAAAAATGATTGAGAGACAGAGCACACATAGTTCTTCCATTTTCACTGTTATGTGATGTTCAAATATGTGACTACACTGTAATTTTATATCTATTTTTCTTTTGGACACTAGATTGTTTTCAGTTTTCTAATATCATAAAGAGTGCTTCTATAAACACTTTTTCAGTCACCTGGTATTTAAGAGCAGGAGATACATCTAAGAGTAGAATCCTTGGGTTGTGGAGTATGCAGTGCTCAACTTTGGAAGATGATGCTGAACAAGTTACTGACTTACAATCCCCAGAGCATTTTATATGGCTACTCTCCAACACTTGGTATGATCACACTTGCTAATCTGTACACATTTATTGGATACGTGTGTGCATGTGCACTTAATTGCTCAGTTGTGTCTGACTCTTTGTGACCGCATAGACTGTAGCCCACTAGGCTCCTCCGTTCATGGGAATTCTTCAGGCAAGAATACCGGAGTGGGTTGCCAAGTCCTCCTCCAGGGGATCTTCCAACCCAGGGATCGAACCCAGGTCTCTCACATTGCAGGCAGATTCTTTACTGTCTTAGCCACCAAAGATTTCTGATTGTGATGTCAATAGTTATTTCCCTGATCCCTAATGAGGTTAAGCACCTTTACATATATTTAGCCATTTCTTATCTGTGAAACATATGTTCATATCAGTTTTTCTTTTAACTTTCTAGTTCTTTATTTTTATTATTAATTTATAGGAGTTCTCTATGGGTTTTGGATTCCAGTTCTTTGTTGAGAAAAGAGTATGTGTTGCAAATATTTTCTTTCATTTTGTGACTTTTTTTTGTTATTCTGTGATATCTTTTGATAAACATGTGTTCATTGTTTTAATGTAGTTAATTTTATTATATTACTTTTAAGATTAGTGAATTTGTATTGTATATTAAAAGGCTGTCTTAACTAAATCATAAAAATATTATCCTATATTTTCAACCAAATGCTTTGCTTTTTACATTAAATTTTTCACCTACCTAGAGTTGTTGTTTTTCATTTTTTTTCTTTGTGGATAATGATTTGTGATAGATTTATTGGAAAGCCCCACCTTTCTCTGTTGACCTGCTGTACATGTGTCGCTCATATATCAATGTTGCATAAATATTGAGGTCCCATCTTTCTATTCTTTATTGTCAGATTTGTCTCTCTTTGCCTATGTGTCCTACTTCACAGTTTTATAGAAATATTTCTAAATATCTAATGCAGAAATTTGCTTACTTTCTACTTTTGTTTCAGAACATCTTGGTTATTCTACCACATAAACCTTAGACTTAGCTTGTCAAATTTCACTTGACTTCAGTCTATATTTGGCAAGAAGTAATATTTTTATAGTTTCAAATCTTCTTATCCCCAAACTGGTGTTTCTCCAACATCTTTAAAATATGTTTTTAATAGATTTCTATCATTTTCTCCACACAGGTCTTACATATCTTGTATTAGGTCATTCTCAGGTGTCGTATGGTTTTCATTGCTGTTATGAAAACTGTCGCCTTTTCAAATTATACTTCCTAACTCTTGAGAATATGTACAAATAAAATTGATTTTTTTGTTTATTGATTTCCTTCTTAGCTCTCTTCCTAAGTTCTCAAGATTTCTAATAATTTGTTTTGGTTCTTTGAGATATTGAAAGATTACAATTACATCATTTAAAAGTCATGATAGGTTTTTTTTCTTGTTAATCAGTATGCATTTCTTTGAATTTTGTTTTTTTATCATGTGCTGGTAGGACTTCCAGGAAAATGTTGAATAAAAGCTGTGATGTAGGAAAAAGGAAATTTTCCCAATGCTTTCTCACACTGAATCATCTCTTGTTTTGGGGAGACACATTTTCTAAGATGAAGGAGTCATTTTCCATTCTTGTTTGGTAAGAGGCATTATAACGAATATGGGTTTTTATGAATAACTTTTATAAGTTTTCTTCGTGAAGTAATATGTTAATTGTTCAGTCATATCTGACTCTTTGCAACCCTGTTGATTGTAGCCTGCCAGATTCCCCTGTCCATGGAATTCTCGAGGCAAGACTACTGGAATGGGTAGCCATTCGCTTCTCCAGGGGATCTTTCAGACCCAGGGATCGAACCTGGGTCTCCTGCATTGCAAGCAAATATTTTACCATATGAGGCACCAGGCAAGCTCAAAGAAGATATGATATGATATATCTTCTACGTAGAAGATATATCTTCATAGAAGATATAATATATTGTATTTCAATTTTTTATTTGATGAATGGCGTGCATTGATTTCTGATACAAACTATTTTGCAAGTTTGCAATAAGGCTCAGCTTGGTTACAGGTGATTGTGTATGCTGCTGAATTCAGTTTGGTAGTTTGGTAGTTTTGTTGTTGTTGTTGTTTTTTCCAGAAGTTTAAATCTCTTTGTGAGTGAGAAAAAAATCATAGCTGTCTTGTCTATTGTGTTTGCTGTGTTTTGGGTACCAGGGAAATTCTGGACTCATAGAATGAATTGGAAAATAGTTCCTATTTTCCTATATTCTAAAGGAACTGTGATACAGTACAGGGACCTGCTTCTTAGAAGTCTGTTAAATCATCTGAATTTGGTACTTTTCTTTGCAGGAGGAATTTCAGCTCGATTCAGTTACTTTAATATGTGCTGAACTTTATCGACTCTAGATTCATTTCTTGAATCCATTTGGTAAGGTATTAATTTTTAGGAATTAATTTCTTTTATCTAAAATTTTGAATTTATCAGCTTTTCAGTGTTGATTTTGTCTTCTTGTTTTTAAAATCCCTATTATTTTGTATATATCCATGTTTTCACTTCTAAAAATTGTGTGAGAGTTTTCTTTCCTTAGTATCAGAAGTCTACTTTATTATTTCAAGTAACGATATTTTAGTTTATCCTATTGTTTTTTTCTTAATTGGACAGTTACGTCACTACTTTTCGACTTTATTTCTGAAATAAGCATTTTAAGGCTATAACTTTCCCTCAAAATGCCCATTTTATTGCATCTCATGTTTTGATATTTACATTTTTTTTCATTTCTAAATATTTCTTAATTTCTTCATGAATTCTGTTTTGAATGAATTATTTTTAAATGCACGTCAAAAATTACAGATACCTGGGATTTTTAAAATATCTTTTATTTCCTGAGTTTTAATTTAATAGAATTGGAATTGAGGTCACAGAATGCATTTCATTTGATATTAATGCCTTGAAACATTTTGAATCTTGTTTTACAGGCCATTGGTGTGCCCCATATTCCATTCTATTCCTATTTGAAGGAGTTATAAGATGGGAGACAGGCCCACCTTCCACTCTAGAAACACAAGGGGTCTGTATTAACTTTTTAGTCTGTAGATATGGATACATGTTTTTGGCTTAACTAGTAAGATTCTCTTGCCTGTGGCTTTGAATAAGACAGGAGTAGGATCAGTTAGAGACTTTTCCTAGCCAACATGAGTTGTTAAGAGGTCTTTGGTGTGGCATTAAGAATCTAGTAGCAATAGAATCTGGGGAAGGCAATGGCAACCCAGTCCAGTACTCTTGCCTGGAAATCCCATGAACGGAGGAGCATGGTAGACCGAAGTCCATGGGGTTGCTAAGAGTCAGACACGAGTGAGCGACTTCACTCTCACTCTTCACTTTCCTGCATTGGAGAAGGAAATGGCAACCCACTCCAGCATTCTTGCCTGGAGAATCCCAGGGACAGGGGAGCCTGGTGGGCTGCCGTCTATGGGGTTGCAGAGAGTCTGACATGACTGAAGCGACTTAGCAGCAGCAGCAGCAATAGAATCAGTTTCTGTGTCCTAAACAGACTATGATGTATAAACATCTTCCCTTGGTTTTCTGCCAGAGCCTTGCTTTCTACTCTTTCAGTTGGTTTTCTAAGTTATTGGTATCTTGCTGAATAAATTTCTTTTCTGTTTAATTTAGCCAAAGTCAGTTTCTACTTACTTAAAACTGAAAACCCTGACAAATGTAAAAAGGTAATACTTCTGAGGGAATGACAGTATATTAATTTCTATTTTTAGTTTACTTAATCTTAGAACTCTTTCTTCAGTAGGCATTATTTATTTTCCTCATTTAACAGATAAAGAAGCTGGGGCTTCAGGAGTTTAAATGTTATGCCCTAAAGCCACAGAGCTTGTTAATGGTGGAACCAGGATGCAAGCCAGCTTCTTGATCAGCTCCTCTTAACCATTATATATAATCAGCTGATAATTTTTAAGCCTTTTCACCCTGACTGTAATAGCCTATAAGCTGAAAGAATCAATACAGATTGCCAAAGAATAGGTAAAGGTACTGGGAGGTCAGAGACTAGATTCTGCAAATATTCATGCATTCTAAAATTTTAATTGGGGAAAAGTACTTCTCCTAGGCTTTTAAGAAATACATGGTATTTCTTTAAAAAAAAAAAAAAAAACACCACTTTTTAAAAACTGGTTTTCTCCTAGCCACCTAGCCTACCCCCGCCCCAACTCTGCAGATTTGCCACACGTGCCTTGGCAACATAAACAAGCATCACACACAGGCACCAATGACAACATCCTTCATCATCTCCCTGGCCTAACAGAGGGGTCCTTTTAGGTCATGGACCACTTTCCTTCCTGTAGGTTTACTGAGACTTTGTGTGTTCATGCTCATTAAGTAACTTCTAGCAATCTTGGCTAAATAACTTGGCAAAAGACTGAACTCATAGTCAGTCAGTATTGCTTCATAACACACACATGCAGACCTCATGATATATGTGACAGTTGACTCACTTAAATCACCCAATTAATTTTTTGTAGTCTTGTGTAAATATAATAAAGTAGCTATAGAAATGAAAGATGTTTTCAAGTTTAATCTGACTCCCCTGAACTCATGGAGTCAGAGTTAACTTATATTTCAGTTTAGGTGATTTTACAGAAAGTTATTTTAAAGACAAAATATTCTTAGAAGATTGAAGTTGTTTCTGCCTCCATTTTTCTTAATTGCTTTCATGAAAAGCCTACTGATTTTATAATCTATTAATTTGCAGTGGAAAAAAAAAACTGTACTCTTGTTGATGTAAAAAGTTTACCAATAATGCGTATATATATAATAGATGTATATTAACCTCATCTTTAATATGTTAGTTGCCGAATTACACATTACTGGCATTTGTAGTTATTTCTTGGCTTTTCCCACAGTAGAATACTTCAGTGCTTTAAGTGATCCATTCAAATTTAAGTGAAGTAAAGCAGTGAGGATATTTTGACAAGAAGCAGTTTAGGTAAGTGTTAATTATTCGTATTCTTCTGTCTTGCTATCAATAGAGACACTGACCAAGCTATAGCAATTTAAGCTCTATCAGAAGAGCAACAAGGGTCCCACAAGTGGTAGCCAGGTGCCAAAATCAAATTAAACTCTTATGTTTCAACAGGGATTCATTTTTTGAGAGTACAATGACAATAGAAAGTCAAGGGAGAAGTGCTAATTTCAGCTGCCCTGTACCAGTTGAAATATCTTGGTAAAAATACTCGTGTTTGCCACATGACATAAAGAGCCATGAAAATTTGGCAAATGAAGTATAAATCTGTATAAACAAAGTGAGAAATATCACAGGAGTGATCTAGGGAAATGCATTTTGAGATGAAAACCAAGAATTCCTCATTCTGACTGTTATTCCCTCAGACAGAAGAGATTGCTCCCTGGATTTGTCTATAGATAAGCTATAGATAAGTATATAAAAGAGGGAGCTGCAAGAATTTATTTATTTTTCCTTAAAAATGGCCTCTGAAGGCAATCTGATTTCTTGTTCATTGTTGCACTCTGGCTTAGACTCTGTGTTTTGAAGACAAATTAAATAATAGATTGGTTGTTCTCTGGCTCATGCCAGCAACCAAATTTGATCGAGTGAGGGAA
Source organism: Bos mutus (assembly GCF_027580195.1). Lineage (NCBI taxonomy): Eukaryota > Metazoa > Chordata > Mammalia > Artiodactyla > Bovidae > Bos > Bos mutus. The sequence continues at coordinate 63,551,026 of NC_091632.1, forward strand.
GAGTAGCAAAGATTGCTGATGTATTTATATGCAACTAACGGAATAAAAAAGGAAAGGTGAAGTTATCCACTGATTTTTTTTTTATCAAGTTCCAGCTTGATATGTTGACCTGATACATTACATGATACATTCATAACTAAAGTCTCTGCTCTAGCAAGGGATGGACCTACCTCTCCAAGTTCCATGTTTTTCCATCATATGCCACTGATAATCCACCTGAGTTGGGGAATGTTGATTATCAAAAGATGCCTCTTCTTTCAGATTTAAAAATTTTTTTCTCGTTCAAAAACCAACCTTTGGGACTTCCCTGTTGGTCCGGTGGTTAAGACTTCATCTTCCAACACAGGGTATGCGGTTTCGATCTCCGGTTGGGGAGCTAAGATTCTACCTGCCTTGTTGCCAAAAAACAAAACACAGAGCAGAAGCAATACTGTAAGAAATTCAATAAAGACTTTAAAAAATGGTCCATATCAAAAAATATCTGAAAAAACCTACCATTTATTTAAAAGTACTATTTTCTATTTAATGCTAAATAAAATGATGAGCTCTTAGCTAATCAGGGATTTAAACAATACTTTATTTCTACATTTTCTCCCTCCATCTGCTGCTATTATTATTTAAGTTTTAATGTTTTGACAGAAAGCTAATATTTCAATAGCATTTCCCCTAATACTTAATAATAACTCAGAGCTGAGAGATGTATTAAGGCATGGGAATGCCTATTTTCCTCAACCATCATCACTTTACATAAAAACTTAAGAATATTTAACACTTAGTATCATTTTAATCCTTATTCCGACTCACAGATGGCATGGAACAGTTTCTCTGAGTATTCACAGCAGTAACACTTGCTTTCTGTAGATTCTCCTTCCTGGGGTTACACTGAGATCATTGTCCTAGAATATTCTCTTCTGTATTCTGAGAAGTTACTAGCAATGGCTTAGATAATAAGACTTTTTTGAGGTTATTTGTGTTTCTCACATGTATGAGATGAAGATGAAAAGTTCTTTGAAGAAATTATTGCAAAAAAGACCACTTTTTCTCCATTATTTTTTAACTAAGGATTTCTAATCAGTTAAATTCATAAACCCGTCCTTTTGGATCAGATAATGAACATATGTGTGTGTGTGTGTATTTTATATATAAATATATTGAATATAAAATGAAATAAACATATTGAAATATACATTAAAATTTTAATATAAATATGTATGTGTATATCTAGTAAATAGTCTTAATAAATTTTGTTCACATGCTTCTTTTTGTTTTTCAAAAGTGTATATTATAGTACTCCTTTATTAACTCTCAGATTAAACCTTTTTATGTGTTAAGCAATTTTCTGGGCCCTGGAGATTAAAGCCCCAGAAAAAGAAAAAGGATCCAAAAACCCAAATCTGTCATTCTGGATTGTATATTCTATGGGAAGAGGGCCAACAATAATCAAATAACCAAGTATATGGATACTGTGTCAGATGCTAACAAGTGCTGTGAAAGGAAAAAACAGAATTGGGGAATGGGTGTGTGTGTTGATTTCTACTTTATGTTGGACTGCCATGGAAAGGAACTTCTGATCAGAGGACTAAGGAAAGTTAGGGAGTGGATGGCCCATTCAGTCCAAAGTAATGGGACTGAAGGAGTGAAGTCTCTGAGATAGGATTTACATAGCATGTTGAGGAAACATAAGCAGGCTAATACAGCTACAGTGACATGAGCTAGGATAGTAGTAAGAGGGGCTAGATTTTCAGGCCTTTTCAAATTCATAGGGAGGGCTAGGTTCTATGTTTGATGTGATAGGAAACCAGAGAGAGAGACATGATCTGATTTAAATTTTAAGACAGGCATGCTGGCTGGCTGCAGTGGAGAGTAAAGTAGTGAAATTGTTAATTCATTTTGAGAGACTACGTGCTGTGTGCTAAGTCACTTCAGTTGTGTTCCACTCTTTGCGACGCTAAGGACCGTATCCCACCAGGCTCCTCTGTCCATGGGATTCTCCAGGCAAGAATACTGAAGTGGGTTGCCATGCTGTCCTCCAGGGGATCTTCCTGGCCCTGGGACTGAACCTTTGTTTCTTACATCTCCTGCATTGGCAGGTGGGTTCTTTATGACTAGGGCAACCTGCGAAGCCCCTTGAGAGACTATGGGCCATAAAAATGCTCTTTGTGAGTGAAGTAAGTCAGAAAGAGACAAAACAAATATCATATATAAATGAATATATACGGAATCTGGAAAAATAGTACTGGTGAACCTATTTGTAGGGAAGGGATGAAGACACAGACATAGAGAACAGAGTTGTGGACACAGCAGGGGAAGGAGAGGGTTGGATGAATTGAGAAAGTGACACTGACATATATACACTAAGTAAATAAGTGTTAGTCACTTAGTCAAGTCCAACTCTTTTGCGATTCCATTAACTGTAGCCCACCAGGCTCCTTTGTCCAGGGGATTCTCCAGGCAAGAATATTGGAGTGGGTAGCCATTCCTTTCTCCAGGGGAATCCTCGCCAGCCAGGGATTGAAACTGGGTCTTCTACATTGCAGACAGATTCTTTACTGTCTGAACCGCCAGGGGAGCCCGTATATACACTGCTGCTGCTGCTAAGTCGCTTCAGTCATGTCCGACTCGGTGCGACCCCATAGACAGCAGCCCACCAGGCTCCCCCATCCCTGGGATTCTCCAAGCAAGAACACTGGAGTGGGTTGCCATTTCCTTCTCCAATGCATGAAAGTGAAAAGTAAAAGTGAAGTTGCTACCATGTGTAAAATAGCTAGGGGAAATCTGCTGTATAACACAGGGAGCTAAGTTCTGTGCTCTGTGATGACCTAAAGGAGTGGGATGAGGGGGGAGTGGGAGGCTCTCAAGAGCGAGGGGATATATGCATAATTATGGCTGATTTACACTGTTATGCAGCATAGACTAACACAACACTGTAAAGCATTTATCCTCCAATTAAAAAAAATACTATTTGTGGTCTGCACCTCTTTAGTGCATACAAAAGTAAAGAGAAGTCGCTCAGTCGTGTCCGACTCTTTGCGACCCCATGGACTGTAGCCCACCAGGCTCCTCGGTTCATGGGATTTTCCAGGCATGAATACTGAGTGGGTTGCCATTTCCTTCGTCAAGGGATCTTCCCGACCCAGAGATCGAACCCGGGTCTCCCGCATTGTAGGCAGATGCTTTACCGTCCAAGCTACCAGGGAAGCCATATGAAGAGTTAAAGTTAAAAAGTTAAGTCACTCAGTCGTGTCCGACTCTTTGCGACCCCATGGACTGTAGCCCACCAGGCTCCTCCATCCATGGGATTCTCCAGGCAAGAATACTGGAGTGAGTTGCCATTTCCTTCTCCAGAGGATGTTCCTGACCCAGGGATCGAACCCAGATCTCCCGCATTAGAGGTAGACGCTTTAACCTCTGAGCCAGCAGGGAAGCCTAAAGAAGCAACACCGAAAGTTTTGGACATAATATTGAAGTGTTTTCTTTTTTTCCTTATTTAGATACCTCTTGCAGATTTTTCACTATGTATGTGAAAAATCATTTTGAACTATCAGTTATTGGTTCAAAAGTGAGGCATGAATGTGGACTTAGTCACTTGGACAGCAAGAAGATCAAACCAGTCAATCCTAAAGGAAGTCAACCGTGAATATTCTTTAGAAGGACTAGTGCGAAAGCTAAAGTTCCAAACTTCGGCCGCCTGCTGGAAAGAGTCAACTCTTTGGAAAAGACGCTGATGCTGGGAAAGACTGAAGGAAAGAGGAGAAGGGGCGACAGAGGATGAGATGGTTGGATCGCATCACCGACTCAATGGACGTGAGTTTGAGCAAACTCATGGAGATAGTGAAGGACAGGGAGGCCTGGCATGCTGTAGTTCATGGGGTCACAGAGTCAGACATGACTTAGTGACTGAACAACCACAGCAAGAAGACTGAGCAAAATCTTTATTATCTCTGTATATTTTGCTACTGTAGCAAGTTATAAGCTCTAGAAAATGCACTTGAAAATATAAAATCAGAGAGTGAAATAGTTTTCCAAGCCATTCTTCCCATTTAACACTCAAAATTTCTACTAAGCACAAATGGAATTTATTTTTGCATGAATTTGTTTTTGTGATCACTCTTCACCTGTAAACATGGAGCAGCACTAGATATAGTATCATGTAAACTAATTAAGAAAATACATAGCCAAACACAACGAAAAGGAAACCCCTAACTCTAAATATGAGAAATTAATATAACTCAAATCCAAAATGAACCTTGGAGTGATGCCCAAAGGACTATCAGGTACAGCCTTGAGTCTCTTTAGGATAGGTCATTAGAAGAGAAATCCCCATAGAGAGACACAGGCAAGTACAAAGATGTGTTGCTGAATTGCCAGGTCCTAGACAGAATTATAGGTAATATCATGAGAGAAAAATCGAGGACCCAAGTCTCCATCAAAAGCTACCGTGTGGTCAAAACTTATAGTAACTACATGAAGCAGAAATAACAAGTTTTGAAATTAAATAGAAATTAAATTAAATTTGTTAGTGACCAAAAGAATCCTCTGGGACTGATGCTTAAGGAAACAAGAAAGAAAGAAAAAAATTATTCTAAGGATAATTCTGTACCCCGGGAGGCATGGGGCACACAAAAGAAAAAATAAATTACTCACTGAGGATAATCTATTTATGTGTACCTTGTTTGTATATATTATATATATACCTATATATCTGTATTTATATTATATATACATATTTGTATTATATATTATCTATGTAAGTTATTTTTCACAAAGACACACTCTTTGCTGTGAGTTAACAGAGGCAAGAAGCAATCTCCCACTGAAGATGATATTTAAAATATGTTTATATATATGTACATTTTGGGGTAAAAAGAATTTTAAGGGAGAGTTAACCAAGACAAACATAACTATAACGTACAAAGAATTGATGCTTTTGAACTGTGGTGTTAGAGAAGACTCTTGAGAGTCCCTTGGACTGCAAGGAGATCCAACCAGTCCATCATAAAGGAGATCAGTCCTGGGTTCATTGGAAGGACTGATATTGAAGCTGAAACTCCAATACTTTGGCCACCTGATACGAAGAGCTGACTCATATGAAAAGACCCTGATGCTGAGAAAGATTGAGGGCATGAGGAGAAGAGGATGACAGAGGATGAGATGGTTGGATGGCATCACCTACGCAATGGACATGGGTGTGGGTGGACTCTGGGAGTTGGTGATGGACAGGGAGGCCTGGTATGCTGCGGTTCATGGGGTTGCAAAGAGTCGGACACGACTGAGCAACTGAACTGAACTGAACTAAGAAACAGTGATAATAATTAATAAGTATGTTTATAGTTCTTCAGCTAAATATAAAATTATTTAATAGTTGAAGAAGAAATAGTAATCTAATGTAATGATAAGTTATAAATATTAATAAAGTATTCTGAGAAAGAACAAAATGAACTACTAGAAATAGAAGTATAGCCATTGCAAAAACAAAACCCTCCATAGATGTGTAAAGTTGAATATAAATGAAGAAAGAATTAATAGAATTGATGAAGGACAATATTCAAGAAATATAGACAAAGAATTTAGAATTGAAGGAAGACTTGACTTTTGAGATTGCAGAAGCAAATTATTTACTGAGTAGGACAAGTGAAACAAATCTACATAAAGCCATCAGATCAGATCAGATCAGTCGCTCAGTCGTGTCCGACTCTTTGTCACCCCATGAATAGCAGCACGCCCGGCCTCCCTGTCCATCACCAACTCCCGGAGTTCACTTAAACTCACGTCCATTGAGTCGGTGATGCCATCCACCCATCTTATCCTCTGTCGTCCCCTTCTCCTCCTGCCCCCAATCCCTCCCAGTATCAGAGTCTTTTCCAATGAGTCAACTCTTCCCATGAGGTGGCCAAAGTACTGGAGTTTCAGCTTTAGCATCATTCCTTCCAAAGAACATCCAGGGCTGATCTCCTTCAGAATGGACTGGTTGGATCTCCTTGCAGTCCAAGGGACTCTCAAGAGTCTTCTCCAACAACACAGTTCAAAAGCGTCAAATCTTCGGCGCTCAGCCTTCTTCACAGTCCAACTCTCACATCCATACATGACCACTGGAAAAACCATAGCCTTGACTAGACGGACCATTGTTGGCAAAGTAATGTCTCTGCTTTTTAATATGCTATCTACAGCTCTACATCAAATTAAACAATTATTTAAGAATGAAAGGTGAAAAAAGGCCTAAAAAATTCTCAAAGAATGAGAAGGCTTGCATTCATAAACTTCATTGAAATATCTTACGTATTTGGATCAGCAAAATTAAACCCAAAGAGAAAGGATGTAATACAAAAGCAGTGGCTGCGTTTGAAATTTGTAAACAAGTCAGTGAATATAAATATGCTTGACAGTAAAACACTTAGAATTATAGTGTTTATTTGAGAGGATTTAAAAAACAGGTTAGAAAAGCAATAGAGAAAATCTATCACCTTTTAGTGATAAAAAAAAAAAAAAGAACAAAACTGGTCAAAAAACAAAGGACCAGAAATGAATTTCCTCAACCTAATAAAGGTATCAACCATAAAACCCACAACTGACATTACTGTTAGTGTTGAGACTTTGAAAACTTTCTCCAGAGATTAGGAATAAGACAGGGATGTCCACTCTCACCACTTTTATTCTGCACTGTATTGAAGTTTCTACCCATGGAAATCAGGAAAGAAAAGGACATATGGGGCATCCAGATGGGAAAGGAAGAAGAAAAAAATGTTTGTATTTGCAGATGACATTTTCTTGTATATAAAAAACACCTCCAAGTCTAGAAAATATACTTTTAGCACTAATAAAGAAGTTCAGTGAGGCTGTCTGATACAAACGTGGGTGTGTCTGCATGCTTAGTTGTGTCCAACTCTTTGTGACCCCATGGACTGTTGCCCACTGGGCTTCTCTGCCTATGGGATTTCCCAGGCAAGAATACTGGAGTGGGTTGTCATTTCCTCCTCCAAGGGATCTTCCTGACCCAGGAATTGAACCCACATCTCTTGCATTGGCAAGAGAGTTCTTTACCACTTGAGCTACCTGGGAAGCCCATCAGATACAAGATCAGAATGCAAAAATCAATTATATTTCTATACAGTAGCAATGAAGAAACCAAAAATGAAATTAATAAAAAAAAGTCTCATTTGCAATAGAATCAAAAACCATGAAATAGGAATGAAATTAACAAAAGAACTATAAAACACATTTGCAAAACCATTCAACATTGCTAAAGTAGGAAACAAGTAAATGGTAAGGCATCCCATGTTGTCATCTCATCCCCAAAGGACATGTAACTAGAATTTACAGAGTTCTTACAACTCAATTATAGAAAGAAAAATAGCCCAATTAAAAATGGGCAAAGGATCTGAAGAGAGATTTCTTTGAAGAAGATATACAAGTGATTAATACATGAAAAGATGCTCAAAATCATAGTTATTTGGGAAATGCAAATCAAACTCAAAAATGAAAGGCTACTTCACACCCATATGAAGGTTGCAATCAAAAAGACAGTTAATTTAAGTGTTAGAGAGGATGTGGTAAGAATGAAAACTGTTGGCAGGAATGTAAAATGGCTTTTCTACTTTGAAAATTGTCTCAGTTCCTTATAAAGCTAACCATACAGGTATATGTGACCAAGTAATTCCACTCCTATCTAGATTTATACCTAAAAGAAATGAAAATCTCTGTCAGTGCAAAAATATGTACACAAACATTCATAATAGCATTTTTTCATGCTAACCAAAAGAGAAATGACCTAAGTGTCCATCAACTGGTGAATGATAAAGAAAATAGGGTATATCCATACAATGGAATATTATTCAGCAAAATAAGATAAATGAAATTCTAATACATGCTACAACCTGAAAAAATCTTGAAAAGTCATGTTAAAGTGAAAGATGCAAATGATAACATATTGTAGGATTTCATTTATATGAAATGTACAGAGTAGGCAAATCTATAGAAATAGAAATTAGATTAGTGGTTTCCTAGGGCTGAGGGTCCCATCGCTTCATGGCAAATAGATGGGGAAACAATGGAAACAGTGACAGACTTTATTTTCCTGGGCTTCAAAATCATTGCAGATGGTGGCTGCAGCCATGAAATTAAAAGAAAAAGCTTGATCCTTGGATGAAAAGCTATGACCAAACTAGACAGCATATTAAAAAAGCAGAGACATTACTTTGCCTACAAAGGTCCTTCTAGTCAAAGCTATGGTTTTTCCAGTAGTCATGTATGAATGTGAGAGTTGGATTATAAAGAAAGCTGAGTGGCGAAGAATTGATACTTTTAAACTGTGGTGTTGGAGAAGAGTCTTGAGAGTCCCTTAGACAGCAAGGAGATCAAACCAGTCAATCCTAAAGGAAATCAATCCTGAATATTCATTAGAAAGACTGATGCTGAAGCTGAAACTCCAGTACTTTGGCCACCTGATGTGAAGAGCTGACTCATTAGAAAAGACCCTCATGCTGGGAAAGATTGAAGGCAGGAGGAGAAGGGGATGACAGAGGATAAGATGGTTGGATGGCATCATTGACTCAATGGACATGAGTTTGTGCAAGCCCCGGGGGTTGTTGATGGACAGGGAAGCCTGGTGTGCTGTAGTCCACGGGGTCTCAAAGAGTCGGACACGACTGAACGACTGAACTGAACTGAGGGCTGAGGGTGGGGGCATGTGGATTCTGTCTAAGGAATAGAGAATATCTTTGGAAGATATTCCAAATGTATTCTAGAATGTATTGTGGTGATGGTTGCAGATCTCTGTAAGTATATAAATATATTATAAGCACTTTGAATTGTATCTGTTACATGGGCAATTGTATGATGTGTGAATCATATCAATAAATCTGTAAAAAAATTAGTGATGAAATTATAGATGTGAACATGGAATATTTAGGGGATAGATTTTATAAAAGGAATTTTGTTCCCTATAGGAACAGGAGAATTAATACTGATTAATTTTAGACTGTTAATTTAAGCATGTAAGTTAAACTTTTGAGAGCAAAAACTAAAGGATAGAAACAGAATATTAAACCAGTAACAAGAAAGAAAAAAGTAACTAGAACTGAATTAATAGAAGGAAGAAGAGGGGGAAAAAGTAAAGAAAAACATCATAAATCCAAATATATGAGTAATTCACAAAAATGTGTAAATCATCTTGTCTTCTAAAAAATAGAAATTCTGATATTAAATAAGTAACAAAAAATATTTTCTAGGAAACTTTTCAAAGCATAATGGCCCAAAAAAGCTAAAGGTGAAAGCATGGGAAAAAGTCTGTTAGTTAAATGCTAATAAAAGAAAGCTTGTATAGTGATATTATTATCAAACAAGATTGATAGTTTTTAAGACTTATAGCTTTCTTAAAAATGCTTTCATATGTGATAAAAGCAATGTTTCACTAAGAAAATAGAATAATTTAAAATGTCCACAACCTAGAAAATAGGCTCAAAATATAAATAAATAATAGTAAAGGCAATTAAATGGAGTGATATAGAAGATTTTAACTGTCTCAAAAACTGATAGATCAGGCAAATAAAAATTAGCAAAGTTGTAAGAGATTTGAACAATATACTTAACAAGTCCAATCTAATGTACATGTTTAGAACCATGTATAATGTGGCAATACACAGTTTTTAAAAGAATTCCCATGCTTTTACTTTTAAAATTTGTATTGGATTATAGTTTATTTCATACTGTTCATGGGGTATGAACTGGAAGAAACACAAGCTGGAATCAAGATTGCCAGGAGAAATATCAATAACCTCAGATATGCAGATGACACCACCCTTATGGCAGAAAGTGAAGAGGAACTCAAAAGCCTCTTGATGAAAGTGATAGTAGAGAGTGAAAAAGTTGGCTTAAAGCTCAACATTCAGAAAATGAAGATCATGGCATCCAGTCCCATCACTTCATGGGAAATAGATGGGGAAACAGTGGAAACAGTTTCAGACTTTATTTTTCTGGGCTCCAAAATCACTACAGATGGTGACTGCAGCCATGAAATTAAAAGACGCTTACTCCTTGGAAGGAAAGTTATGACCAACCTAGATAGCATATTCAAAAGCAGAGACATTGCTTTGCCAACAAAGGTTCGTCTAGTCAAGGCTATGGTTTTTCCTGTGGTCATGTATGGATGTGAGAGTTGGACTGTGGAGAAGGCTGAGCGCCAAAGAATTGATGCTTTTGAACTGTGGTGTTGGAGAAGACTCTTGAGAGTCCCTTGGACTGCAGGGAGATCCAGCCAGTTCATTCTGAAGGAGATCAGCCCTGGATGTTCTTTGGAAGGAATGATGCTAAAGCTGAAACTCCAGTACTTTGGCCACCTCATGCGAAGAGTTGACTCTGGAAAAGACTCTGATGCTGGGAGGGATTGGGGGCAGGAGGAGAAGGGGACAGCAGAGGATGAGATGGCTGGATGGCATCACTGACTCGATGGACGTGAGTCTGAGTGAACTCCGGGAGTTGGTGATGGACAGGGAGGCCTGGTGTGCTGCGATTCATGGGGTCGCAAAGAGTCGGACACGACTGAGTGACTGATCTGATCTGATAATTTATTTATAATGATGTGTTAGTTTCAGGTGTATAACAAAGTAATTCAGTTGTACATATACATATATTTTTTCTCTTTCAGATGCTTTTCTCATATAGATTATCTCAGAATATTGAGTAAAGGTCCTTGTGCTATACAGTAGGCCCTTGTTTTTTATCTATATTATATATAGTAGTATGTGTATGTTAATCCCAAACTCCTGATTTGTTTTTAAAATGTATAGAACCTAAACCTCTATTGGAACACAAGGGAAGTCTCCAAAATACCAGTTTTTGTCTAGGTAGATGATGTTCACTGATCACACTAAAGTAGAAATCAATAAAAATATATAGCTTTATTTCCTTCCCCATGTTTAAACATTAGAAGACATGAGTCTAAATAATTTATGGGTGAAATAAATCATAATGGCAATCACTCAGTATTTAATACTGAATGTCAATGTAAACACTACATACCAAACTTGTGAAAATACTGCTAATGCAATGTATTGATTTATATTCTTAGGTATTAATATTAGAAAGAAAAGTATACTGAGAAGAGGCTGATTAATTTTACGTATCAGTTCAGTTTGGTCTCTCAGTCATGTCTGTCTCTTTGTGGCCCCATGGACTGCAGCATACCAGGCCTCCCTGTCCATCACCAACCCCTGGACCTTGCTCAAAATCATGTCCATTGAGTCAGTGATGCCATCCAACCATCTCATCCTCTGTTGTCTGCTTCTTCTCCTGCCCTCAGTCTTTCCCAGCATCAGGATCTTTGTCAGGAGTCAATTCTTCACATCAGGGGCCAAAGTATTGGAGTTTTAGCTTCAGCATGAGTCCTTCCAGTCAGTATTCAGGATTGATTTCTAAACAACAAAAATGTAAACAGTAAATTCTTATGAAATAGAAGGAAGGTGAAATAACTTCATTTGATTAGATAACTGACATCGATAGATCCTCACATAATCTAAGAAATGATCTTAGCACAGGACATGCAAATAGACCATGAGTATTCTCCACATCTACATTTGTTTATTACATACAGGGAAAAATGAGATCACACTGTCTTGCTGATACTCACATGGCCAAAAAAGAGGAATCAAAAGACCAGATTATTACCCCAAATCAAGAAGGTAATGCCAGAAATAGATTAACCACTATCAATACCATTGAATTACCCCAGTCTCTAAATTAAACTGGTCTTAATATTGCTAAATTGATATTTAAAGTTCAGATTCTTTAATGCCTTATAATGAACAATATTTGAAACAGTATAAATAATTACTGAGAAAAACCAAACATCGTATTGTGGGGCACAAAACACAACATATCCTATAATGAATTTTCTTTAGCATTATAAAAATCTATGACAACTTTTACATAGAATATATAAAATAGTTTGAATAATTATAATGTTAACTTTGGTAATTGTAAAGAAATAATGGCTTGGTGAAAATTATTGTATCTCTTTTACTTATTGTTCATCTACTTTTCAGTTTATCATACAAAACATGCTGATCAGTCATAAAACTGCCTTTAGCATCAGTACCAGTTCAGTTGCTCAGTAGTGTCCAACTCTTTGAGACCCTATGGACTGCAGCACGCCAGGCTTCCCTGTCCATCACCAACTCCTGGAGCTTGCTCAAACTCATGTGATACCATCCAACCATCTCATGCTCTGTCATCCCCTTCTCCTCCTGCCTTCAATCTTTCCCAGCATCGTGGTCTTCTCCAGTTAGTCAGCTCTTCGCATCGGGTGGCCAAAGTATTGTATTTTGAACTTCAGCATCAATCCTCCAACTAATATTCAGGACTGATTTCCTTAATGATTGACCAGTTGGATCTCCTTGCAATCCAAGGGACTCTCAAGAGTCTTCTCCAACACTACAGTTCAAAAGCATCAATTCTTTGGTGCTTAATATAGTGTAATGCCTTAAATACAAAACTGCCTTTCAGTTCAGTTCAGTTCAGTCGCTCAGTCGTGTCCAACTCTTTACGACCCCATGGACTGCAGCACTCCCTTAATATAGTGTAATGTAGACTTTTTTTTTTCCTCATTGAGCTGTGCTTTTTCATAAGCACAGTTTGTGATATGTGAATGAGAATTTACTATGCTATAAATAGTTTAGTTCTGCAAATGAAGAATTATTTTACCTGTAAGATAGCTGGTATGTTTTTTCATTATTTGTCTATTTTCTTATGTAACATTGTACTACACTTCATGGGATTTATGTTCAGTAGACTTTTTTTTTTTAATTGGGGAAACTTGCTTTACAGTGTTGTGTAGGTCTTTGCCATACAACACGTGGAACCAATCATAATTATATATATGTCCCTTCCCTCTGGAACCTCCCTCCCACCTCCCCCATCCCACCCCAGTTAGGTCTCACAGAGCACCTGGCTGAGCTCCCTGTGCTATGCAGCAGCTTCCCACTAGCTATCTATTTCTTGCTTCCCTGATAGCTCAGTTGGTAAAGAATCCACCTGCGATTCAGGAGATCCTAGTTTGATTCCTGGGTCGGGAAGATCTGCTGGAAAAGGGATAGGCTACCCACTCCAGTATTCTTGGACTTCCCTTGTGACTCAGCTGATAAAGACTCTGCCCGCAATGTGGGGGACCTGGGTTTGATCCCTGGGTTGGGAAGATCCCTTGAAGAAGGGAAAGGCTACCCACTCCAGAATTCTGGCCTGGAGAATTCCATGGACTATATAATCCAAGGGGTTCCAAACAACACGACTGAGTGACTTTGACTTTCACTTTCAGTGTATGTGTGGGCTTTTCCCAGGTGGCACAGTGGTAAAGAATCCACCTGCCAATGTAGGAGATGTGGGTTCAATCCCTGGGTCAGGAAGATGTGCCCTGGAGGAGGAAATGGCAACCCACTCCAGTATTACCTGAGAAATCCCATGGACAGAGGAGCCTGGTGGGCTATAGTCATGGGGTCCCAAAAGAGTCGGACACAACTTACTGACTAAACAACAACAGTCTATGTATGCCAAGGTTACTTTCTCAATTTATCCCACCCTGTCCTTCCACCGCTGTGTCCACAAGTCCTTTTTCTACGTTTGTATCACCATTCCTTTCCTGCAAGTAGGTTCATCAGGACTCCAAGCTGAACCATTTAATTAAACAGTTCTGTAATTAAAAAAAAAAATCTGTGAACCATTGTTTCTGATCTGTGAAACAGGGCTTATACCTCACAGGACTAATGAGAATTAAATTAGATAATACATGTGAAAGTCACTTTGAAAACTGTCACGTGGTTTGTCACCATTATCTAGATACTTGATAGACTCAAGTGGTTTTCATTTGCATATTGGTTGAGTAAAATGACAGCATTTTATTGTCACAGTTCTACCAACCAAAAGGATGTGGAAACCCCCAGGCAGAAAATTAAACAGCCTGACCTGAATTTTTGACTGCCTATCTTCATTCTGTGATTCCCAAGATGACTTGAGGGAAAGTGCCAGAAACAGATTCATAAACTGCCCAGGAGAAATGCTATAAACACGAAATGCAACCACATTTATGCCAGAGCAGGTGATTAAAAAATTAGAGGCATTTGGGATGGAAAATTCTGCATATCCAGATGGCCTTCAGGCAAGGAGCTTCATGTGCAGAGTCGTAAGTGATTTGGGGGAATCTGTAGTTGAAGTGTGCGAGTCATCTTTGGAAACCCGGGGCTCTACCGGTGGCTGGTGCTGGATTGAACACTGCACCTCTCTGTAATAATGCTTGTAGCTCCATGATACCTTTCCTTAGAGCTCCCCAACAAACTTTGCAGACACAGCACTTCAGCTCTTAGAAGAGACGTGAAACCCCTTCTGGAGAGTGAAATCTTAGAATCTTGTGACAAAGTCAATGTTTGAAGGTTGCACAGTAGATTGGAATAGAACAAAGGCATCCTGATAGTCCTCCTTCCCTGAATCTGATGTATGGTGTGCTTTGTATTTCTGTTAAAACCAATCTCTGTTTAAATCTGGCTTGGAAATTAAACAAATATTTACAAAGCACTTACTGTGTAGGAGATACAGTATACAAGGCATGAAGATAATATGCAAGGAATGAAGAATATACAGAAATGAGTGCTGACTATTCCCTGCATAAATGGAATTTGTATTTAAGGGACAGAAAGGTGCCCATTCATAACTTGCAAAACATGGAAACATTGTAATTGTGGTATAAATAATGTTAAGTGAGCATAAAATACAGAGTCATTTTGGTAGAGTTGTTGTAGAAGCTTCATAGAGTGAATGACAATTGAATAATTAATTGGATGTTTACAGAAGTTGAAGGAGGAAGGAAGCAGTGAAGACAGAAGGAGTCGTTTAAGTAAATGTACATTTATGTGAAATGTACATGTATATGACAGATTTATAAATGAGCAAATCATCTGGGATTAGTCAGTAGTCCAATTGACTAGATTGTAAAGCATATGTGTATGGCTGTATAGAGAATATGAAGGCTAAGAGGCAAGAATAATTGTTGGCAGTCAGTAAGGTTGGAAGGGTAGGCAGGGGTCCGATTGTGAAGATCTTAAAACTGAAAATGGATTTGTTTTCTGTAGAAAATGGGGCAGGGATGGGGGACAAGATGATGAAGTGAACACGCTGATTCTGGTAGAAATGTGATTAGTGGATTAAAGAGGGAAGGACAGAAATAGAGCAGTTAAATGCCCAGTAAATGAATTAGCTCACAGGCTTGGAGAATGATGAAGTCAGATATTTGACATGGGATATATCTTATCTCTGATTGAATCCTGAAGGTTAGGTAAGAGAGAGGTTGAAAATGACTCTAAGACCTTTAGCTAGTGACTATGTAGATGATGAAGCTATTAACTAAGAAAAGTGATGAAGCCATCCACAAACATGGACAGGCAGGTATAAGATGAGAAGGAAGATATTGACTTAGCTTTTGAAATTCTAAGTTTCATGTGCATCTTTAAAAAAGACCAGTATGAAGTCAGAAATTCATGTTGACTTTAGATAAAAAACATTCATGTCTTTCCCTAAGATTTGTGTGTCCTCGGGTAAAAGCAAACATGCAAGACCGCATAACATATGCTAAATATTTAAAAGCTAGAAATCAAGTCAGAATTGCTAAATGAAATGTAGCCTACCCTCCTACCATGACAAAATTCCCTTCATATCAACCTTGAAGGCCAGGTTTGAATTAGAATTCTGTATTAAAATGTTGGAGACTAGCTAAGAAAGAGCTTCCCCTTTTTCTTCCAACCCTGGAACAGGTCTCAAGTGCACTTCTGGGAAGCCCCAACTTGCAGGCTTAAGCCCTGTCTACATTCCTGTTGCCTGCAATTGCCCGTTCTCACCATCACCAACTCCTTGGCCACCTCCAGCATCTCAGAAAACATTTTACATTTTAGAAGTATTAATATAACTCAGATTCAAGAAGAAAAGACTCAGTGAGATTCAAGTAAGAACTCTGAGATCCTGGGTACCCAAGTGTGGTTTGGATGGAAGGATGTAGGCTCCAGATGAGCACAGCCTGTTGGGCCTGCAGGCTGCTCGGCTCATGAAGGGCGGAGCAGGTGTCTACAGTTTGAATTTCAGGAGAGGGCTCTGCTTGCTCTAATATAAAGGCAGTGATGAAAAGGCATTCCTAGAAAAGCAGATTTGGGAGTCTAACATGTTCAAGGGAAGGAAATAGAGTGTACAGAGAAAGGAGAGAGATGTAACAATAGAACTTATCAGATAAACAGTATAGAACTAAAAAGTCCCTTGATGAAAGTGAAAAAGGAGAGTGAAAAAGCTGATTGGAAATGCAACATTTAAAAAACTAAGATCATGCCATCTGGTCCCATCACTTTATGGCAAATAGAAGGGGAAAAAGTGAAAAAATGACAGATTTTGTTTTCTTGGGCTCCAAAATCACTGTGGATGGTGACTGCAGCCATGAAATTAAAAGATGCTTGCTCCTTGGATGAAAAGCTATGACAGACCTAGATAACATATTAAAAAGCAGAGACGTTACTTGGCTGACAGAGGTTCATATAGTCTAAGGTATGGTTTTTCCAGTAGTTGTGTATGAATGTGAGAGTTGGCTGAGCTGAAGAATTGATGCTTTTGAACTGTGGTGCTGGAGAAGACTCTTGAGAGTACCTTTGACTGCAAGGAGATCAAACCAGTAAACCCTAAAGGAAATCAGTCTGGAATATTCATTGGAAGGACTGAAGCTGAAGCTCCAATACTTTGGCCACCTGATGCGAAGAGTGAACATATTAGAAAAGACCCTAATGTGAGGAAAGATTGAAGGCAAACGAAGAAAGGGGCAACAGAGGATGAAATGGTTAGATAGCATCACCAACTCAATGGACATGAATTTGAGTAGACTTGGAGATAATGGAGAACAAAGGAACCTGGCATATGGTCCATGAGGTCACAAAGAGTCAGACATGGCTTAGTGATTGAACAAGTATAGAACCTGAAGATGGAGCTGCAGAGGAAGCAAAGATAGCATGTGCAGAGCATCCTTTCAAGGGTTATCAGAAGAAAAGACAAGCTGAAGAGGGAGTTTACAATGGATCAAGAATAGAAGAAATATTTAAATTACTTAAAAATTAAAAAGAAAATTATAAGGGTAGAGGTCAGTTTTCCTTGTTAATATGTCATACTGCATTGTAAAAGGTCAACAATATGACATTCAAAGGTTAAAAATAGTGCATTTGGAACAAGGCGTTTAACTGATTAAGCCTAGATTTATAAATACAAGAGGTTAAACATCTGAGTCTAGAGATATCCATTATTGTTTTTTTAATGAAAGAAAGGCTCTACTGAACACCATTTATGCCAACTCTAATACATTGTTTGGAAATAGAAAAATTTATATAAAGGATGGAGGTAGTGGCATTTCAGTCAATCAGTTCAGTTCAGTTCAGTCGCTCAGTCGTGTCCGACTCTTTGCGACCCCATGAATCGCAGCACACCAGGCCTCCCTGTCCATCACTAGCTCCCAGAGTTCACCCAGACTCATGTCCATTGAGTCAATGATGTCATCCAGCCATCTCATCCTCTGCTGTCCCCTTCTCCTCCTGCCCCTAATCCCTCCCAGCATCAGAGTCTTTTCCAGTGAGTCAACTCTTTGCATGAGGTGGCCAAAGTACTGGAGTTTCAGCTTTAGCATCAGTCCTTCCAAAGAACACCCAAGACTGATCTCTTTTAGAATGGACTGGTTGGATCTCGTTGCAGTCCAATGGACTCTCAAGAGTCTTCTCCAACACCACAGTTCAAAAGCATCGATTCTTCGGCACTCAGCTTTCTTCACAGTCCAACTCTCACATCCATACATGACCACTGGAAAAACCATAGCTTTGACTAGACGGACCTTTGTTGGCAAAGTAATGTCTCTGCTTTTCAATATGCTATCTAGGTTGGTCATAACTTTTCTTCTGAGGAGTAAGCGTCTTTTAATTTCATGGCTGCAGTCACCATCTGCAGTGATTTTGGAGCCCCCAAAAATAAAGTCTGGCATTGTTTCCACTGTTTCCCCATCTATTTCCCATGAAGTGATGGGACCAGATGCCATGATCTTCATTTTCTGAATGTTGAGCTTGAAGCCCACTTTTTCACTCTCCACTTTCACTTTTGTTAAGAGGCTTTTGAGTTCCTCTTCACTTTCTGCCATAAGGGTGGTGTCATCTGCAATATCCTGACATTAATGTCTATGCTTCTGGAAAGGAAAGACAGAGCAAATGTATTTTCTGAACCTAGACCTCTTCTAAGAGAAGAATAGAAGAATAAAAATTACACCTTGCCTCACTCAGTGTTATTGGACAGACAAACCACAAATGTGTAAATAACAAAAGGCCCTATTGAGTCATTAGTAGGAAATTCTACTACTAAAGTAGTAGATAAAGTAAATCAGTGTAGCTAGGCTGGAAGTTCAAAGATTCTAGAATTTTAGCCTAGTTTGTCCTAGACTGTTTATAAACCAGAATAAGACATTCAGTGGACAGCCTTGGTTTATTTATCATTTTGGACCATGGGTTTTACCTCCCCAAATCTCCAGAATTTATTGTTCATACAATTTCTTTCTTGGAAAGGTGGAACAATTGGTATGATATAAGCAGTTTTGGATGAAAGAGGGTGAGGGCCCTAGGATCTGCTGCTCACTTAAACTGCTCTTTCCATTTCTGACTCTCTTTTGAAATGTTCCTAAATGTCTCTCTTTTGCACAGTTGGAAAATATTTGAACTAGATAATCTCTAAGATCCATTTCAACTATAAAATCCTATGACTCTCCTAAGTCAGGTAGAACTTTGCCGATGAGGTGGAGTTTGATTGGGCCTTTGAAGCGGGGCCATATATTTGGATTAGTGGGTAGGAAGAGTGAAGATATTTAAAACAGGAAGAGGAGCATCATAAAAATAATAAAAGAAATAGTGAAAGGAATAATACTGGTTTCCTTGGCAGAGGATGTGTGGAATAATAAAGAGACTTTGCTAACTAAACTGTAGGGATTGTAAGGGAGAGCAGTGGGAAATAAAATTTAAGTACAGGGCACTTGCTTTTCATATAAGAGAAATGTTATTCCTGGAGACTTTATATAACTTACAACTCAAATAATTCAAAACAAATTTTCCCAAAGGGAGCACACATTTTGGAACTTATAAAAATTCATAATTATTTTAGTGTATGTTTGCTTTGAAGTTGTTTTTTACATTTCCTTTATTATTTTGCTGAGGGCTCTTTCCAAAATTAATGTTGGTGATTGTTTGTTCTCCTTCTAGTGGTTTATCCCTTCTTACTTCTATTCCAAAGTTATTGATTTTTGGTTTGTTTTCAGCACTGGCTCTGGCAGCACCACTTAATGAAGTTGGATAACACTGTGAAAG
Source organism: Bos mutus (assembly GCF_027580195.1). Lineage (NCBI taxonomy): Eukaryota > Metazoa > Chordata > Mammalia > Artiodactyla > Bovidae > Bos > Bos mutus. Next base: position 63,570,417 of record NC_091632.1, read on the forward strand.
GCTATAAAAAATGAGATTTGAAATGATAATAACAGTGTTTGCTTAGGTTATAAAACCAAAGCTCACTTTCAGAAATTCAAATACAAGTAACCAAGAGTTCTCATAAGACTGACAAAGGAGGGCTTGTGCTTCTTTTCACTGGTGCTGTAGGTGATGGCAATCACAGAAACACAGTTTGCAATTAACTCAGTCTTCAAATTGGGCAGTTTTTCAAGAAATAAGTAAATTGAATTTCTCATTGGTTCAAATTAGCCACAATCCTTTTTTTAATCCCACAGTTTCAAGTTTTTCATAATTTTGAATCCCATTTTTATGTATTGCGAAATTGGTCTGAGGTCACTGGATATATGCAATTTATCTTTGTAACCCCTGAGGCATCTTTGCAGTATGCCTTTCAAGAAACAGACATTGAAGTCAGCTTTGGCTAAATGAAATTGAATTGTTCCATGCAGCTCACACTGGGAGAGGAGGTAGGATTAGAGAGTGGAAATTCATAAGGTAGGCCCTCAGAATTCAGGACCTGGCTATACGTTAAACATAAAGGAAGTGCTCGATAAACACTTTTGATTGCTAGATTAGGGGAGTGGGCATTTCTGATCACGCCTTACCCATTGCAATCTCCTGTAAAGCTATAAAGGAATACTTCGACACCCAGTGACTTATGACTGGGTTCAAGGATTCAAGAAAGAAGTGTGTCTTGGACAGGGAGCAGAAGAGGCTTGGTGCTCAATTAGGCTGGGATGACATATGGAAGGGGAGAGGGGGCGAAACATTCAGAGGCCGGGCTAAGTGTAGTCAAGAAGAAAGGTGAAGCAGTGTAGTATAAAGCATGCAGCTGCAAGCAAGTTACAGACTGAAGCCCAAAATGATACAGCTCTGTCTGTGCAATGCCAAAAGTCTAGGTGAAGAGTGGAAAAATCGAATCAATCATTGGGATGATTCAAAACATCCAGATGTGTGTTGTCATCAGGGCCATCACTAAAGGGTACGTGGGGTTAAGGCAAATATCAGTCTTCCCACACTCCCCCCAGATATTTTTATTCAGTTGAAATCATGCTGAAACAGAGGTTTCAGTAGAAATAAGTCATAAAAGAGCTCTGCACATTCAACTAATAGGGAGCTTGTGAAAAGATGAGGAACAGTTACCGCTCGTTGCCTTTGTGGATTCAAATGGTTAGATTCTAGTGACAGAACTGTATGTTAGAAATGCTTGCATAATTAATTTTTCAAATTAATTTTACCTAGTTCTTTAAATCCTACTTTCTGAGACAGGCTCCTCTGCCCATGGAGTTCTCCAGGCAAGAATACTGGAGTGGGTTGCCATTTCCTTCTCCAAGGGGTCTTCCCGACCCAGGGATCAAACCGGGATTTCCCACATTACAGGCAGATTCTTTACCCTCTGAGCCACCAGGGAAGCCCTAAAAGGAAATTTAAATAAGTTTAAATACATAATGGCAGCAGAAATATAGGAATACTGCAACATAGCCCTACACAACGTGATATTTAAAAATGAATTCTAAGATCAAACTTAGGGCAAAACAAGCATATCATCAGAAATGAAGCCACAGAAGCTTTTTTTTTCAAGGATCTCTATGACCAGTTTAACTTATTCCTAAGGCCAGAGGTTTTGACTTACATGCCCCTTATAGTGCATAATAAAATGTTTTGTTTGGCCAAAATACCATTTTGAATTCACAGTAGTAGAAAGGGAAAAGACCTTTGGCCTTTTGGTTTGGCCACAAGATCACGAGTAATCAGCATTTATTTCCAGGTCAGACCTTAGATTCTCAAGCCAAACTCTCAAGCAAATAGTTCAGTTGGGAAGAAGGGCTAGGATTTTAGACTGGGTTCAGAAACACTTGAGGGGATTTTTGAGTAGAATAGAAACACTGACCTTTGAAGTAGTTAGGGCCGGGGTGCATAAGTGCTCAGAGCTCACAGGGTTACAGGCAAGTCACCAGAAAGGGAAGGGCTTAAGGGACGACTTGACATTCTTGACTTTAAGTATTACGTAATTCTAGTGTTAGTTTTCTTCCCCATTGTCTAATGGAGAAAAAAAAATTTACTCCATTTTTTTTCTCTCTCATCTAACATTTCTTCAGTGCCTCCCTTGCTCTGTGCCAGGCACTCTGCTGTTCTAGGTCATGCAGATACAGCAGTGACCCAAAGCAATATCTTGAAGCTTACATTCTAGAATGGAAGATAGGCAATAAAAGAAAAAGTAGTCAAGCTGGAAGTCAGCTTTGTGCAAATAATACAGTTTCTGCTTGATTGAATCATATACTTTTAAAACCAAAGACATGCTTTAAGAGGTATTTTTGTCCATAATAGGTACTCTAAAGACATAGGGACTATTGTTAGTAGGTGATATGCTCCATTAAAGAAGTGGTATTATTGAGGGGAGAAAAAAAATCGTGTCCAATCAGAACTTTCTTTTGTAAGGATAATGACAAGACTATATTGATTTCATAAAAGAGATGAAGAAATCAGGGTGAAAAAAGGAAGAATCTGTAATATTGACTCAACACAGCAGAGAGATCGAGATGGTCTCCCTGAACTGCTTTTGCCTGGAAATGTCCTATTGTCAAGGACTCTTAACCAGAATGAACAAACTATTAACACTTTTTTAAATGAACTTTGGCACTTGGTGCAATTCATGGGAAAGACAGGTCAGTTCTACTCTTGTGGCTGGGTCCAATGGCCTGACTAAAAATTGCAGTGTTTTCTATCAGATTGTTGACCCTTTAGCTTGCGAGCCCCCGAGAAGGGGAGCTTTGTCATCTCTCCTGTCCTGGGCCTCACATTCTTTTGGCTGTCTCGAAATCTGTGAATAATGTCTGCCTATACAGCTGAGAGAAATTTGTCATCCTCTCAACTGTAATATGTCATCGCTTTCATGCCCTAACTCTGGCACATGCTAGCCACAGGGGCCTTGAACCCGTATGAACACTTGTGCTTGTCAAAATGTCTACAAGAATGGACTTGGGGCTTGGAGGCAACCGTCTTCCCACCTCTCAAAAGAGCGGCACGGAGACAAGAGTTCTACAGTTATTTGTTGAACTTGGATTTTCAGTCGTAGCCAAGGCACAATCGTGCCTTCTCTGGGTTGTTTTTCTCTTTTCACATGACAGTACTTCATTATTGCCACAGGGGGAACTGTTGGCTTAATTTTGCTTTAGAGACACTGCTGCTGAAATTATTAAGCTAATGATTTATGCCCCCTGTGATACAGCAATCTCTTGTGCTTCAAATGGTTACTATGTTTTGTTTACTGTTTATAACTACCAGTGGTTGTGCCATGAAAAGCCCCTGCCAGCTTGCAGGGTTTATTTATCCCTGTGGATCTTTAGAAACCACTGATTAATATAGAAAAAATTTGAATGGTTTATATTAAAAAAAAATATCTCATAAGCCCTGAATTAAACCACTGTGCTGTGCTGTATCGGAGGAAAAGTTCACTGAGAATAAACAATGGATGTCAAAACCTACTGACTCTACTGTGTGCTTCTGGTTTTATCAAAGTGGAAAGTGTGAGTGCTTTTCAGGAATACAGTGCTGTGACTCCATCAGTTTTGGGCTATGAGATCACCAGCATTTCCCCTTGGGTGCCGCACATTTTACCATATTAAGGAACCAATTTGCTTAGAGAAATGTTGCACATGTTTAAAGGCTGTTAAGTTTGATGGCTGGCAGAACTCTGCATTTTAGCCCTGAGGCTGGGCCTTGGTGAAAGAAGCTTTACAGCCAGCCTGCATTTTTTGTTCTGAAGTGCTTTCTGTAACCAAAGGATTACATGGAGCAGATGAACCACGGGGCAGGGAGGGGTATGATTTGTGAATGTTGATTTGTTTAAAATGGCAAAATCGTTCTTATAGAATGTGTAAGTCTTGACCCTGTTACCTCTCCAAGAGAAATAAAGTAAACATCACTGATGTTTTGGGCAGCTTCAGCCCGATTCCACACCTTCAGTCCTAGGCATCACTTGCTGGTGCTTCAGTTACACCTTCCCACTGGCTCCTGAATGAACTCTGTCAGTCCATTTGGCTTTGTGTCCACTGCAAAATAGTTCTCTCACCCCCACCCTCTCTGGGACTGCTCCACAATTCCACTCCTCCTGCAATGGGCCAGTTCTGCTTGTTTACTGAGCTCCTTTCCTCTGTGGTCTGTTGTGGTCCATTCAAACAGTGACTGCTCTTCCTTCCAAGGACCTCAGGCCTCCCACAAACCAAGCCAGGCCAAGGTACAAGAGAGGTCTGGCATTTGTGCCACAGTTCAGTTCAGTTGCTCAGTCGTGTCCAACTCTTTGCAACTCTATGGACTGCCAGGCCTCCCTGTCCATCACCAACTCCTGGAGATTACTCAAACTCATGTCCACTGAGTCGGTGATGCCATCCAACCATCTCATCCTCTGTCGTCCCCTTCTCCTCCCGCCTTCAATCATTCCCAGCATTAGGGTCTTTTCCAATGAGTCAGTGCTTTGCATCAGGTGGCCAAAGTAATGGAGTTTCAGCTTCAGCATCAGTCCTTCCAATGAATATTCAGGACTGATTTCCTTTAGGATGGACTAGTTGGATCTCCTTTCAGTCCAAGGGACTCTCAAGAGTCTTCTCCAACACCACAGTTCAAAAGCATCAATTCTTCAGCACTTAGCTTTCTTTATAGTCCAACTCTCACATCCATATGTGACTACTGGAAAAACCATAGCTTTGACGAGACATACCTTTGTTGGCAAAGGAATGCCAACAGGCTGAGTACAATAACAAGATATTTTTCAGGTGGGGGTTTGTAAATGTGATGAACATATACCATCCAACCCAAAAGGCCACACTTAAGGAAACTAGTTTGGCAATAGGAAAGAGGACAAGGCCCTGAACATTGGTTTAAAATTGATCCAATGTGCACATCTGTGTGCACAGTTTGAGCCTCAGACATTCCCTTGCTACAGAACTCCATACTCAAAATGCAATCAGAGCCTTAAGAGAAAGAGATAAGCTCATCATTGAACACCACACCAAGGAGTAATAGTGTCAGTTGCTCAGTCCTGTCTGACTCTTTGTGACCCCATGGACTGTAGCCCACCAGGTCCCTCTGTCTATGGGACTTCCTAGGCAAGAATACTGGAGTGGGTTGCCATTCCCTTCTCCAGGGATCTTCCTGAACCAAGGAGTGAATGCAGGTCTCCTGCAATGCAGGCAGATTCTTTACCACCAGGAAACTCATGGAGTAATAATATCTATTTTATTCTTCCTTATAACTCATTATTTTTCTTCACGAAAATGCAAATTTTAGCCCAAAGATATTTATAATATTATAACACATACATATGAAAAACAAATATCCATTATTGAAGTAGCAATTTTGATCGGAAATATTTGATTTCATAGGTGTCTTCATTCAGTATGTATTTTCAGTTACTCTTAAAATTACTCTTTTTTTTAAATTAGAAAAACAAAATGAAAGAAATAGAAATTTCAATGTAATATATTTTGAAGATTTTTTATGAACTCCATTTGTGATTTTTATTTTTACACAATATTTAAGAAACTAAATCCTATACAGCTTAAGTGTGTTGCTGATCATTTTTTTAAACCCAAAATGTGATTTAATTATAAATTATTTTTAAGTCACAGAAAATCTAAACACCAGTATGATATGTTATCTGAAATTTTATACAATCACAAAACAGATTAAATATAAATTGTAATGAGCCTGATGGGTAAAAATATCTGTAATGTGTAGGATTTTCTAGCATGAAAAATCCCAGGCTTCAGTGGATAGATGTGAGGATTAAATTTTTCAGAGTCAATTGACAGAATAAATATTCAAGGATCCTGAGTGAAAAAGAATGAAAATAACTTAAAAATTGAATGCTTGTTTGGGGAAAGCAGTGACCAATTATTAAACATGTCACCAAAAATTGATATTATTTTTAAACATTATTCAGGATGATACACATTTATTCTACAGAATCATAATATTTTCTAGGAGCATTCATTTGTAACATTATTCTAGATATAATAGCTATATTATTTATTGAATTTCCTTGTACCCTAACAGCTCCTCTTGTTTCTCTAAGACCACTGGATTCTGAAGGTAGAATGTGAATTCTGAAAGTGTCAGAGACCCTTTAAGATTTAAACTTAGCTCCAGAACACATAAAACTTCATTACTCAAGAAGAGGAAAAGCAAGAGGACTCCTCTCACTTGGGGATTTAAAAATAAATAGAAGATATTGAGGCTATGGTCTTACTCTGATTTTTTCATTTAATTAGCTTTCATTGAAGTATGATAAACTTACAAAAATTTACCAACTTTATAAAAGTATGATTGGAATAGTTTTGACAAATTCAGTTATATAACCACCACCACCATCAGGATATAAAAATTTCCATCCTTCCGCAATTTTCCCTCATATCCTTTGAGTCAGTCTTCAAACTCCCAGCCCACAATAGATATTCATCTTCTTATGTTACTCTCTGTCATTTCTTAAATTTCATACAAATGTACTCATACAGATCATGCAGTATATCACTGTGAAGTTGTTAGTGTTGGATTTCTTTCACTTAGCATAATGCTCTTGAAATTCATTTATCAATAATTCAACCATTTTTAGTATGGAATAATAATCTCCCAAGGCTTCCCTTGTAGGTCAGCTTGTAAAGAATCCTCCTGCAATGCACGAGACCTGGGTTCGATCCCTGAGTTGGGAAGATCCCCTGGAGAAAGGAAGGGCTTCCCACTTCAGAATTTTGGCCTGGAGAATTCCATGGACTACATAGTCCATGGGGTCGCAAAGAGTTGGACACAACTAAAAGAAAGAAATTTGAGCATACACAATAATCTCCCATATGGATATAACAAAATGTATGATATATTCACTGTATTATGGACATTTTTATTGTTTCCATCTTGAAGCTGTATTAAGACTAAAGCTTTCTGAGTGTTCAAGTTAAAGATTTTGTGTATATATTTTCATTTCTCATAGCTCATATCTAGGAGTGAAACTGCTGGGGCATATAACTAAGAAACTGTCATATTTCTTTCTAAAGTGGGAACAGTAGTTTGCATTTCCACTAGTAATACCTGCAGTTTCCAGTTGCTTCATATCCTCTTCACCATGTATAATTGTCAGTCTTTTAAATTTTATCCATTTCAGTGGATGTGTAGAAATATGTTGTTATGGATTTAATTTTCATTTCCCTAATCATTATTGATGTTAAGTATCTTTTTGGGTCTGTATTTTCCATTTGCATATCTTCTTTGGTAAATTTGTTCAATTCTTTACCCATTTTGCTAATAACTTTATTTTTTATTATAGTCTTGCAAGTATTCATTACGTATTCTACATACAAGTCCTTTATTGGATATGTATTTTGCAAATATTGTCTCTTAGTATGTAACCTACATTAAAAAAAAAATAATGACTCCATTATCTAAAAGTTTTTTGAAGTTCAGCTTACCACTGTTTGTGATTAGTGCTCTTTGTTCCTATCTGAGAAAGCTTTTCTAGCCCTAGGTCACAAGAATTTTGCTTTATTCTAGAAAAGTGTTGCTCATATATTTAGGTATAGCATGAGTTTAGATTGATTTTTCTATACCATGGGAAGTAAGGGAATTTTTTTTTTTGCATATGAATATCAATTGTTTTGTAACATTTGTTGAAGATGTGAAGTCAAGTGGGCCTTAGGAAGCATCACTTCGAAAAAAGCTAGTGCAAATAATGGAATTCTAGTTGAGCTATTTCAAATCCTAAAAGATGATGCTGTGAAAGTGCTGCAGTCAATATGCCAGCAAATTTGGAAAAGTCAGCAATGGCCACAGGACTGGAAAAGGTCAGTTTTCATTCCAATCCCAAAGAAAGGCAATGCCAAACAATGCTCAAACTACCGCACAATTGTACTCATCTCACACGCTAGTAAAGTAGGGCTCAAAATTTTCCAAGCCAGACTTCGGTAATACATGAACCGTGAACTTCAAGATATTCAAGCTGGTTTTAGAAAAGGCAGAGGACCCAGAGATCAAATTCCCAACATCTGCTGGATCATTGATAAAGCAAAAGACTTCCAGTAAAACATCTATTTCTGCTTTATTGACTATACCAAAGCCTTTGACTGTGTGGATCACAATAAACTGTGGAAAATTCTGAAAGAGATGGGAATACCAGACCACCTGACCTGCCTCTTGAGAAACCTGTATGCAGGTCAGGAAGCAACAGTTAGAACTGGACATGGGACAACAGACTGGTTCTAAATAGGAAAAGGAGTTCGTCAAGGCTGTAGATTGTCACCCTGCTTGAAACACTGGGCTGGAAGAAGCACAAGCTGGAATGAAGATTGCCGGGAGAAGTATCAATAACCTCAGATATGCAGATGACAGCATGCCGAAGTGCTGTCAGAAAGTGAAGAAAGTGAAGAAGAACTAAAGAGCCTCTTGATGAGAGTGAAAGAGGAGAGTGAAAAAGTTGGCTTAAAGCTCAACATTCAGAATACTAAGATCATGGCATCCAGCCCCATCACTTCATGGCAGATAGATGGAGAAACAGTAGAAACAGTGGCTGACTTTATTTTTGGGGCTCCAAAATCACTGCAGATGGTGATTGCAGCCATGAAATTAAAAGACACTTACTCCTTGGAAGGACAGTTTTGACCAACCTAGACAGCATATTAAAAAGCAGAGACATTACTTTGTCAACAAAGGACCGTCTAGTCAAGGCTATGGTTTTTCCAGTGGTCATGTATTGATGTGAGAGTTGGACTGTGAAGAAAGCTGAGCGCCGAAGAATTGATGCTTTTGAACTGTGGTGTTGGAGAAGACTCTTGAGAGTCCCTTGGACTGCAAGGAGATCCAACCAGTCCATCCTAAAGCAAATCAGTCCTGGGTGTTCATTGGAAGGACTGATGCTGAGGCTGAAACTCCAATACTTTGGCCACCTGATGCAAAGAACTGACTCATTGGAAAAGACCCTGATGCTGGGAAAGATTGGGGGCAGGAGGAGAAGGGGAGCACAGAGGATAAGATGGTTGGATGGCATCATGGACTCAATGGACATGGGTTTGGGTAGACTCCGGGAGTTGCTGATGGACAGGAAGACCTGGCGTGCTGCGATTCATGGGGTCTCAAAGAGTTGGACACGACTGAGTGACTGAACTGAACTGAATCCTTTCCTTTCTGAATTACCTTGACATGTTTATTCAAAGTCAGTTGACCATGTATGTGTCTATATTCTCTCTATTCTGGCCCATGGATCTGTATGTCTATAGAAATATAGTAAGCCTTGAAAACAGATAGTATTAGTCCTCTAAATTTGTTCTTCTTTTTCTAAACCATTTTGAATATTTAGGATCCTTTGAATTTCCATATAAATGTAAAATCAATATGACAGTTTCAACAAGTAAGTCTGCAAGAATTTTTATTGAGATTGGCAATTTTAATGAATAAGGCTGTTGATCAACTGGGGGAATTAACTTGAGAATCAGTTTGGGGAGATATCTTAACAGTATCACGTTTTCCAATCAATAAACTTGGCATATATCTCCATTTATTAAGCCTTCTTTAATTTGTCTCTACATTTATCTGTAGTTTTCAGTATAAAGAAGTTACACGTATTTGGTTAAATTTATCTGTAATTCTTATTTTATATGGTAAAAATTTGATTTTAAGGTATAAATCATATATATTAGTTGGAGAAGGAAATGCAACCCGATCAAGTATTCTTGCCTGGGAAGTCCCATGGACAGAGGGGTCTGGCAGGCTAACCTCCATGGGGTTGCAAGAGTTGGACATGACTTAACAACTAAACAACAACAAAATATATATTTCTACTTCAGTTATAGCCTATGATCTTGCTAATTCACATATTCTCAAAAGTTTTCAGCTTACACGATCGTGGTGTCTGTTAATAAAGAAATTTCTACTTCCCCTTTTCAGTCTGTATGTCTTTTCTTTCTTTCTCATATCTTTTTCTCTGGCTAGAATCATCAATGTAGCATTGAAAGGAATTGGTGAGGGCAGCCATTCTTGACTTGTTCATGAGAATTCACTGTTTTACAATTAAGTACAATGTCAACAGTAGAATTTTTGTGAAGTTCTCTTTTGAATGAGAAAGTTCTTTTCAGTTTTTGGTTTGCTGAGAGTTTTTTTATCAGGAGTGGATACTGTATCAGGAATAGGAATGATCTTTAAGGGAAAGCTCTCAGTTTTTCATTAATAAGTATTATTTAACTATAGTAAATATATATGTATATATATATTTATAAATATAATTTTAGCTTGAGGAAGTTTTTTCTACTTTTAGTTTGTTAAAAGTTTTATCATGAATGAGTGTTGAAATTTGTCATATGCTTTCTCTACATTTATTGATATGATCATATGGATTTTTTTATTCTTAAAAACAGTGAGGTAAAATTCAAATATAAAACTAGCCTTGCATTCCTGGGATAAAGCCAGTGATCATAATTTATTATTTTTATTTACATTTGTTATTTTAACTTAAAATTAACAAGTATGACTGTGTTCATTAGGAATATTTTTTCTTTGTTTTCTTTTTTTATAACATGTTTGTCATTTTTTTTGATATCTGGTTACTGCTTACCGTGTAAAAAGAGTTGAGAAAATTCATCTATTTTCTGAAATTTTGTACAGAATTCTTGGTATCTATTTTCTATTTAAATAATATACATTTTTAAAATTCACCAATGAAAGCATTCAAGCCCAGAGTTTTAATTCTAGGTTCAAAATTTTTAAAGCATGAATTTATTTTCATGGTTTATAGATATAGCATTTCCTCATTAGCCTTTTAATTTCTATAGGATCTGGAATGATGTTTCTTCTTTTCCAGATAGTTTTTCTTTTGTGGTCTGTCTGGCTGTTTTTTTTAATCAATTTTATTGATCCTTTCAAAGAACCAGTTTTTGGTTTCATCAACTTTTCCCATTGTTTTTCCTTTCTCTATTTCATTGATTTCCATGCTTATTTTTAGTTTTTCCTTTTTGTTCTCACTTTGGTTTAATTTATCTCTTTTTAAGGTGGAAGATTATGTCACTGATTTGAGATCTTCTCTTTCATAATATATATGTTTTATTTTTGCTATAAATCTCTTTAAAACTTGCTTTTCTGTAGTCTAGAAATTTGGTAATTTTTATGCTTATTACTAATTTGTTGCTTCTCACCTCATATTTACCTTTCTTTGTTCTACTTTGAGAAACTGAAGATGAATCCTGTAAAAATTTTCTATTAGCCAGTTAATGTGATGTTAGCATTAGTCAAAAGTGGGTTCTAGAAGACTAAATGACATAAGCAATAGAGCATTCCTTCTGATGTGATATACAGTTTCCTCCCATACCAACCAGTGCTGTGAAGGCGGCTTTAAATTCTCAGTCACTAGTGAATTTTTTCGGCACTCTAGTGGACTGTTTCTGGTGGCACGGCTCCAGACTACCAGCATCCAGCGGAGGCCACTTTCTACAGAGAAGCTGTCTGACCCACTGGCATCTACAGTACATTTCTCTACCAGTGAAAGGACTGTTTATTTGGACCAGCTCTGGCCAGCCTTACTATTCGACTTGCTTTATGGTCACTTTATGGTCCCCTGCGTGTAATTTCTATAGAACAGCTCCATCCTGCCCGTACCCTCTATTGAGTTTTTCAGACACTCAGTGAACTCCTCTTACTGGCTTAAGCCTCTGGCAGACTTGTCTGTCACAGGCAGGTTGCAGTTTCCTGTAGCAGTCATACTTTCTCCAATAAGATCTTAAAATTATACTAGTTGTGTAATGGGGATTTCTTCCCAATTCTAAGCTTCTTCCTGATATGTTCTTTTTTAGCTGTAAAAATAGTAGATGGTTTCTGGCATTTGCTATTAGTATATGCTGTAGTTCATTGCCTTTTATTAGTTAAAGATTCTTAACCTTCAGTTTTGTCTATTGCTGTGATTTCTAGATACTGATTGGAACCTGACTTGATGCACTTGTGTTTTTATACTTCAGTTCAAACTATTTTCTAATTTCCCTTGTAATGTCTTCCTTGACCAACAACAGTTGTTTTATTTTCATGTATTTTTGAGATTTGGGAGATAACTTCATGTTATTCTAGTTTTAATTTTGTTGTGGTCACAGATCATACTTTATATGATTATAATCTCTTTTATGAAGATAAAACATGACATAAAAATACCTTATTAACAAAATTTTAAGTGCATAGTACAGTATTATTAATGCTAGTGTGTGCTGCTGTATATAATGCTATGTGTATATATAATGCATATGTGTATGCTATAGTATGCTAATAATTTCCTATATAACGTCTTTTGTACGGAAGATCTCTTAGAACTTTTTGTGTTGCTTGACTCAAACAAACCCATTTTACAGGAATTCCCTCTTTCACTCAGGCCTTGGCAACCACCATTCCACCTTCTGCTCAATGAGTTTAACTACTTTAAATATCTTATATAAATATAATCGTGCAATATTTGCTTGGCTGTGACTGTCTTATTTCACTTAGCATAACGTCCTTCAGATTCATCAATGTTATCACAAATAGCAAGATTTCCTGTGTTTGTTTGTTTGTTTTTTGATTGTTAAGTAACATTCCATTGTACTTATATAAAGAACATGATACCACATTATCATTATTCATTCATCTGCTAACAGATATGTAGGTTGTGTCCATATCTTGGCTATTGTGAATAATCCTTCAAGGAACAAGGGAGCAGAAATATCTCTTCAAGATCCTGTTTTCAATTTTTCTGGATGAAAATCTAGGAACAGGATTGCTGAAACATATGATAGTTCTAGTTTTTACTTTTTTTGAAAACATTCCATACTGTTTTACACAGTAGCTGCACCATTTTACAATCCCACCTATACTGTACAATTTCTTCACATTTTCACTAACACTTGTTAGTTTCTTTTCTTTTTTCACATGGTCATCCTAATAAGTGAAAGGTAATATCTCATTATAGTTTTTATTTGCATTTCCAAATTGTGATGTTGAAGGTCTTTCCTACACCTTTTGGTCATTTGTATGTCTTCTTTAAAGAAATGTCTGTTCAGGTTCCTTGCCCAGTTTTTAATTGGGGTTTTTACTTTTGTTAATATTTTTATTTTTGTTACTGACTTGTTAGAGTTCCATTATACATTTGAGTATTAAATGCTTACCAGTTATATGACTTGCACATATTTTTTAGCTTTTTGTATGTTGCCTTTTCACTCTTGATTATTTCCTTTGGTAAACAAAATTTTTAGTTTTATATAGTCCCACTCATCTATTTTTTTTTTTTTTTTTGCCTATGCTTTTGGTGTCATATCAAGGAAATTATTGCCAGGACCAATGTTACAAAGATTTTCCCCTGTATTTTCTTCTAGGAGTTTAGTAGTTTTAGATAATCTATTTGAGTCTTAAATCCATTTTGAGTTGACTACTGTATGTAATATAAGAATTCAATTCATTTTTTTGCATGTGGCTATAGTTTTTCCAAGATAATTTAGTGAAGGAATCATCCTTCCACATAGTATAGTCTTGGCTTCCTATTGAAGATCTTTTGACCATACATGCTTGAATTTATTTCTGGGCTGTCCATTTTGTTACATTGGTTTACATGTTTGTCTTTATGTGAGTACTATACTATTTTGGTTGGGCTTCCCAGATGGCTCAATGGTAAAGAATCTGTCTGCCAAACAGGAGACGTGGGTTTGATAGCTTGGTCAGGAAGATTCCCTGGAGAAGGAAATGGCAACCCACTCCAGTATTCTTGCCTGGAAAATCCCATGGATAGAGGAGCCTGACGGCATACAGTCCATGGGGTTGCAAAGAGTCAGACATGACTTAGCAGCTGAAAAGTGGTAGCAGCAGCAGATACTGTTTTGGTTACTGCAGCTTTGTAATGTTTTATGAGTCAGCAAGTGTGAAGCCTTCAGCTTTGTTCTTTCCTGAGATAGTTTTGACTCATGAGGTGGTTTTGTGTTTCCATGTGAATATTTGGATTGTGTTCTGTATGTATTAATTCTATAGAACACTTTGGGAAGTATGAGCATTTTAATATTAAGTCTTCTAATACATGGACATAGGATGTCTTCTCATTTATTTCTGTCTTTAATTTCTTTCAGCAATGATTTGTATTTTTTATTGTACATGCCCTTCACCTTCACAAGTATTTTATTCTTTTTTATGCTATTGTAAATGGGACTGTTTTTTTAATTTCCTTGTTAGATTGTTCATTATTAGTGTATAGAAATGTTGATTTTGTTACAACTTTACTGAGTTTGACTATTGGTTCTAACAGATTTTTGCATTTGCAATCTTTAGGGATTTTTATGTATAAGATCATGTCATCTTATACATAAAAAAGTATATATGTACTTTTATAAAAAAGTATGTATACATATTATGCATTAAAAAAGTACAAATAATTGTACTTTTCCCTTTCCAATTGGGTACTTTTTATTTCTTGCCTAATTTCTCTAAGGCTTCCCGTACTATGTTGAATAGATGAGGTGAGAGGGGACACTCTTGTTCCTAATCATTGAAGAAAAGCTTTCACCTTTTCATCATTGAATGTGTTAGCTTTGGGTTTTTATATGTGGCCTTTATTTTGTTGAGATCATTTTCTTCTATTTCTAGTTTATTTAGTTATTTTATATGAAACGATATTGAATATTGTCAAATGCTTTGTCTGTATCTGTTGAGATGATTATGTGATTTTTTCCTTTGTTCTGTAATGTGGTCTATCATATTGATTTACTTTCATAAGTTGACCCATCCTTGCATCCCCCAAGTAAATCCCTCCTAGTAATGGTGTATGAGCATTTTAATGTACTATTGAATTCAATTTGGTAATATTTTATTAGGAATTCTTGAATCTATGCTCATCAACAATATTGTTTGTGGTTTTCTTCTCTTATAGTGTCTTTGTCGAGCTTTGGTATCAGGACAATGTGACTTCATAAAATGATTTTGGGAGCATTCTCTTCCTTTCTATATTTTGGAAGAATTTGAGAGTAGTGTTAATTCTTCTTTAAATGTTTCATAGATTTCTCCAGTGTTTAATAGATTTCAACAATGTTGGTTCACATGAGATGTGTTGTGTGTAGTGCAGAAACATATTAAAGGATGATGTGAATAATATAAGAATATAACTCAAATTGGACTCAGCAATTATAAGATGAAGGTTTAAACAGTGGTGTACTGGAGTTAGCTCATGCTAGTTTATGAGAGTGAATTTTTAGGTTGGTAGCTGGCTATTAAACACAACTATTATTAGAAATTAAATTTACAGATTTTATTCTTCAGTTTGTGAGTGTGGTGTGTCACAATGATTGATTTGCATAAACTGAACCATCTTGCATCCCTGGGATAAATCATGATGGATGATTCTTTTAATGTATTGTTGGATCCATTTGCTAATACTTTGTTGAGGATTTTTGCATCTATAGTCGTTATTGATATTGGATTGTAATTTTATTTTTTTGTGTGAAATTTTTGTCTGATTGTGGTATCAGGGTGATGCTGGCCTCCTAGAATGAGTTTGGAAGTATTCCTTCCTCTGAAATTTTTTTGGGATAGTTTGAGAAGAATAGGTGTTAACTTTTCTGTAAATGTTTAGTAGCATTTACCTGTGAAGTTACCTGGTCCTGGAATTTTGTTGGTTGGGAATCTTTTTTATTACTGATTCAGTTTCATTACTGATAGATTGTCTCTTCATATTTTCTCTTTCTTTCTGGCTCAGTCTTGGAGATTGTACATTTCTAGGAATCAGTCCATTTTTTAAGGTTTTCCATTTTATTGGCATATAGTTGTTTGTAATAAGCTCTTATGATCCTTTGTATTAAACATCAGTAAGCACATTCAGCTCAGTTCAGTCATGAATGACTCTTTGCGACCCCATGGACTGCAGCACTCCAGGCTTACCTGTCCATCACCAATTCCCAAAGCTTACTCAAGCTCATGTCCATTGCAGCAGTGATCCCATCCAACCATCTCATCCTCTGTCATCTCCTTCTCCTCCCACCTTCAATCTTTCCCAGCATCCAGTGTCAGTTCTTCGTATCAGTTGGCCTAAGTATTGGAGTTTCAGCTTCAGCATCTGTCCTTCCAATGAATATTCAGGACTGATTTCAGTTCAGTTGACTGACTGGATTGACTGGTTGGATCTCTTTGCAGTCCAAGGGACTCTCAAGATTTTCCAACACCACAGTTAAAAAGCTTCAATCTTTTGACACTCAGCTTTCTTTATAGTCCAACTCTCACATCCATACATGACCACTGGAAAAACCATAGCTTTGACTAGATGGACTTTTGTTTGTAAAATAATGTTTTTGGTTTTTAATGTGTTGTCTAGGTTGGTCATAGCTTTTCTTCCAAGGAGCAAGCGTCTTTTAATTTCATGGCTGCAGTTACCGTCTGCTGTGATTTTGGAGTCCAAGTAAATAAAGTCTGTCACTGTTTCCATTGTTTCCCCATCTATTTGCCATGAAGTGATAGGACCAGGTGCCATGACTTAGTTTTCTGAATGTTGTGTTTTAAGCCAACTTTTTCACTGTCCTCTTTCACTTTCATCAAGAGGCTCTTTAGTTCTTCTTCACTTTCTGCCATAAGGGTGGTGTCATCTGCATATCTGAGGTTATTAATATTTCTCCTAACAATCTTAATTCCAGGTTGTGCTTCATCTAGCCCAGCATTTCGCATGATGTACTCTACATATAAGTTAAATAAGTAGTGTGACAATATACAGCCTTGTACAATATATGTACTCCTTTCCTGATTTGGAACTAGTCTGTTGTTCCATATCCAGTTCTAACTGTTGCTTCATGACCTGCATGGAGATTTATCAGGAGGTAGGTCAGGTGGTCTGGTACTCTCATCTCTTTAAAAATTTTCCACAGTTTATTGTGATCCACATGGTCAAAGGCGTTGGCATCATCAATAAAGCAGAAATAGATGTTTTTCTGGAACTCTCTTGCTTTTTCTATGGTCCAGCATCGCCAGTTTGACGCTGGTTCTTCTGCCTTTTCTAAGTCCAGCTTGAATATCTGGAAGTTCACGGTTCATGTACTGTTGAAGCTCGGCTTGGAGAATTTTGAGCATTACTTTGCTAGTATATGAGATGAGTTCAATTGTGCGGTAGTTTGAACATTCTTTGACATTGCCTTTGTTTGGGATTGGAATGAAAACTGACCTTTTCCAGTCCTGTGGCCACTGCTGAGTTTTTTATTTCAATTAATAAGGAAACATTGGTATTCACAGACATTTGCTAGTAAGTTTTGCATGAAACCCTATTCAGTTCAGTTCAGTCACTCAATTGTGTCCAACTCTTTGCGACCCCATGAACCACAGCACGGCAGGCCTCCCTGTCCATCACCAACTTCTGGAGATTACCCAAAGTCATGTCCATTGAGTCAGTGATGCCATCCAACCATCTCATCCTCTGTCGTCACCTTCTCCTCCTGCCCTCAATCGTTCCTGGAAACCCTATTCACCACTATTGGCTGCAAAGAAGGTTGCAAATGAAGACTCAACTGAGGAATATTTATGTCCTAGAAAAAGACTTGAATATTCTTAATGAGGAAGAAAGGGGAGAATGGACATTAGGCAAGTGGCCTTTTCTGTCATTAGTACTTTATAATTGCTTTGTAATTAGAGCTATGTACCATTCCTTTTGCAAATATAGCATCTACTAAAATTTGCATAATATGGTTTCAGATCAATGGATGATTCCATTTACTTGTCTTTATAGTGCCCTAAATAAGAATCACTTCATGATTTATTATGGAGTGGTACACACTTATATCAGTAGTGCATATTATTTATTAAAATTTCTAATGGTTTAAAAAATATTGTTTCCATATGTGCTTCCTTAATTACTAGTGAATTAAAGCATAGTTTTCATTGCTTATAGATATGACCATCTACAATCTCAGAAAGCATCTCCCTTTCAGAATGCATGGCCTAGTCTGGTTTAAGTATCTCACTACTAAACACATAGTCAAAACAAAACAAAAATCTAAATTTTTGTTTAGATTGATCACAATGATCAGTCCAGGTATTGCCAAGCAGGTATCTTCATTTGACTGTATAGTTAAGATAATTAGGGTAACTGATTATTTTTATACAAAGAAGTTTTACAAAAATTTAGTTTTGTTATACTCATTTTCTTTTACAATTTTAAAAATGTTATGCAAAATTTAATGTCCAGAAATATAAATAATACAAAGTATAAAACTCTAGTAATGTTGCCCTTTGGAAATATCCTTATTAAGTTTGGTAAAAATATCTCTAACTTTTTTTCTTTATATCTATGAATATTTTTGTATTCTAAAGTTATTATTTAAAATTTGGATTACTATTTTTATAGTATACTAAACTTACTATAAAAGAAAAATTATCAGTGTATCTTGAATTCTCTTGCATGTTCTATTTAATCATATACGCCAACTTCATTCTTTTCAAAGATTGTAATAGTCCATTGTAGAAATGCACTATACTTTTATCCACATATTAATAAATATTTAAGTTATTTCCCATTTCTGATTATTAGAAACATTTTGATGAGCATTCTTGGATCTGTATCTTTGTGCACATGTACACCATTATTCTGTAGGATAAACTCTTAGAAGTAAGACTTCTAGGCCAAAACATACGCAGGAATAAGATGTTAATAGCTGCTGCCTGATTACCTAAAGTGTTGTAAAAAACCACACATATATCAATAGTGGATATAATTTATTAAAATTTTTCATTGCAAAAATTTATTGTTTTAATATGTACTTCTTTAATTATTGAGATAAAACTTATCTTTCATATGCTTGTGAATGTACTTGGATGACTTTTTAATTAGAGTTTCTTCCTGATGTGATTTGTAAATAACTTTTAAAAGCACTAGCATTTAGATTTATCTTTACTGTTTCTGTTTACAGTTAATTTTTTTTTCTGTTTTTGTATATGAAGCTCCTTGTATTGTTCCCTTATGCCTACTTTGTAGTTTTCCTAACTTCTCATTTAAATTATTAATTTAATTTTATTTTCTTGCTGGTAAATAAACATATTTAAGGCTATCAGTTTTCATTTTAGTAAAACATTGGTTTATCTTATAGTCTTTGGTTTGTTATTGTTGTCATTTTCTAAATATTTTCAGTTATGTTTTGGTTTTCTCCTTGATGTAAAAGTTCTTTAGAAGAAAACTTTAAATGTAAAAGCAATTTGAATTTTATTATTACCCCATCTTTGTTGTTTATCTAGATATTTTAGTGTAAAGTTAGATCTTAGCACTTGCAAATAAAATCAGAATTTAATTGCTATAAATATATGTGTATGTGCATGCATATGTGCACACACACACACACACACCAAAAATAAAGAACAATTTTTCACATGAGTCTTTCATATTGAATTTGGGATACCCTTCCCTGTGTCTCTTGCCCTATTTGGGTAGACTGGCTAAATATGTGCTGGATGTGTTTAAGGAGAATGAGGAGATTTAAATACGTTCTCTTAATTGTTTTTCTCTACCCCGTTTTGTTCTTTCTATTTCTCCCTTTTCTCTGTCTTCTTTTTCCTTCCTCTATAAACTTATCATTCTTTTCAAATCTTTTCTTTGACTTAAGTTACTTTAAAAAACAAACATTTAGATGAGAGGAATACTTTGAAAACACATTCTTATGTATGAGAGTCTGAGTTAAATATGTTCTTTTAAACACTGAGTGCTAGTGGTGACTGGAGAATTTGTAGCAAATGAAGAGAAAAACTGCATCTATGTTTGCCTAGTATCAGGTCTTTCAGTCCGAGGTCAAAACTGGTGTACTTTAGCAAATAACACAGTGCTTGACACACAGTTTGTGTTCAATAAATGTCTGTTGAATGAAAAAAATACACCTTTTCACTCTAAACTTTTCCTCCCATTTCTAGCATATTCTGCCTCCCCATTCATTCTGTCTAATATCCTAAAGATTTTATTTGTTTGGATCCTACCTTTGGAATATACCTTTGGTTGACATTCTGAAGCTTTACAAAATTACAAGTGCCTGTCATGATTCCTTGATTTTCCAAGTATTTTCACATTGTTCCTTCAAATAGTACTACAGAGCCTCGCATGCTAACTTTGTCTCCTATATCCTCTGCCTTTTATAAATTAATGAAGTTCATGGAAGGAAAAATGTGTGTTGTGACGATGAACATTTAGTTAGTTGATTTGTTTTGTGCTCTCAATTTTGTGTCCTCAGGAGCATTTATTAAGAATCAACTCTCTAAGCTATAAAAAAGAATGGAATAATGTCATTTGCATGCAGGGACCTAGAGATGATTATACGAAGTGAAGTAAGTCATACAGAAAAGAAATATCATATGATATTGCTTATATGGGGAATCTAAAAAAATGGTATAAATGTGTTTATTTACAAAACACAATCAGACTCACAGACATACAAAACAAACTTATGGTTACCAAAGGTGAGGGAGGGATAAATTGGGAGTTTGGGATTAGCAGATATAAACTACTATACACGAAACGGGCTTCTCTTGTGATTCAGATAGTAAAGAATCCACCTGCAATGTGGGAGACCTGGGTTCAATCCCTGCATGGGGAAGATCCCCTGGAGGAGGGCATGGCAACCCACTCCAGTATTCTTGCCTGGAGAATCCCCACGGACAGAGGAACCTGGCAGGTTACAGTCCATGGGGTTGCAAAGAGTTGGACACGACTGAGTAGCCAAGCACAGCACATATACAAAACAGATAAACAACAAAGCTCTACTGCATAGCACAGGGAACTAACTGTATTCAGTGTCTTATAATAAACTATAATGGAAAAGAATTTGAAAATTATGCATATACACACACACACACACACATCATATATATGTAACTGAATCACTTTGCATCAGAAACCAACACCACATTGTAAATCAACTATACTTCAGTTAAAAAAAAAGGAATTAACTCTCAGATGATTAGGGTGCAGCTTACTTGAGCTATTACAAATCCTGAAAGATGATGCTGTGAAAGTGCTGCACTCAATATGCCAGCAAATTTAGAAAACTCAGCAGTGGCCACAGGACTGGAAAAGGTCAGTTTTCATTCCAGTCCCAAAGAAAGGCAATGCCAAACAATGCTCAAACTACCGCACAATTGCACTCATCTCACACGCTAGTAAAGTATGATCAAAATTCTCCAAGCCAGGGGGAGGAGCTAAGATGGAGGAGGAGTAGGACGGGGAGAACACTTTCTCTGCCACAAATTCATCAAAAGAACATTTAAACGCCAAGTAAATTCCACAAAACAACTTCTGAAAGCCGGCAGAGGACATCAGGCACCCAGAAAAGCAACCCAAGTCTTCCAAAGGAGGTAGGGGAAAATATAAAAGACAAAAAAAGGGACAAAAGAGGGAGGGACGGAGTTCGGTCCCGGGAAGGGAGTCTTAAAAAGAGAGAAGTTTCCAAACACCAGGAAACCTTCTCACTGCCGAATCTGCGCCGAGCCTTGGAAGCACAGAGGACAACATAACAGGGAGGAAAAATAAGTAATTAAAACCCGCACATTGCGAGTCCCTACGGTAACTCCCACAGCGGAGAAGCAGCGCAGACGCCTGCACACGCCATTAGCAAGCGGGGGCTGGGCAGGGAGGCGCGGTGCGGGCTGCATCGCAAGAATCTGGCCTGAATACCCCGAGCACTATCTGAGCGAAATAATTTGGGCTAGCAAACCGGACTGTGGGATATCTACCACGCGAAAAGCCAGCCCTAGCCTATGACACCGCCAGGCCCGCGCATGGAACAAAGGACTGAACAGAGATAGCCGGCGGCAGACCATCCCCCTCCGGTGATAGGCAGCCAGAGCTGGAAGGGGACAATCGCAGCCCCAGAGAGACTTTATCTATAAAACTGTAAGCGGGCTTCTTTGCTAACTAAAACTTCTTGGGGGTCTGGACGGTCAACATCTGCCTGAGAAGGTGTGCCGGTACACAACTAGATAACCGAGCAGCGGGGAGGTGATAAGTCGCAGCAATCGCGCGCGCAAAACACCTCATCACCTGAGCTGCTCGGATCTGGGAAGGGCACAAAACGCAGGCCCAACTGAGAGTCTGCGCCTCTGAGGACTACCCGAGTGCCTGAACCTGAGCGGCTTGGACCTGGGAAGTACAGGCAGCCCAGGGCCGGCCGCGGATGGTTCGCGGCGGAGCAACCTAGAGCCTGAGCAGCGTGGGCAGAGAGGCTACACGCACCGTGAACTGGGGGCAGACCCAGTGTGGCTGAGGCACTGCGAGCACACGCCAGTGTTATTTGTTTGCAGCATCCCTCCCTACCTCCCCTCAGTGCGACTGAACAAGTGAGCCTAAAAAAAAAAAAAAAAAAATTTAAGTCCTCTATTATTCCTTTAATTTCCACTTTTATAACCGATTACTTTGCAAAAAAAAAAAAGAAGACCCTATTTTTTTGAAAGTAAACTTCATATATATTTTTTAATAATTTTTTGACTTTTTTTTTTCCTTCTTTTATTTAACATTGTATTTTTTGAAATTCCAAACTCTACTCTAGATTTTTAATTTTAGCTTTTTAGTATTTGTTATCAATTTTGTACCTATAGTTTTGTTTTTGTTTTTGTTTTTATATAATTTCTGTGACCCTTTTTTTTTTTTTTTTCTCTGTTTCTTTCTCTTCTTCTTTTAAATAACATTGTATATCTGAAATTCCAAACTCTAATCTAGATTTTTAATTTATGCTTTTTTGGTATTTGTTATCAATTTTGTACCTGTATTTTTTTTTTTTTATAATTTATGCGACCTTGTTTGTTCTTGTTTGTTTTTTTTTCTCTTTCTTTTTTCTTCTTTTTTTTTAACATTGCATTTTGAAATTCCAAACTCTACTCTAGATTTTTAACTTTTGCTTTTTGGTATCAGTTATCAATTTTGTACCTATATTTTCTTTATAATTTTTGTGACCTTGTTTGTTTTTGTTTGTTCGTTTTTTGTCTCTTTCTTTTCCTTCTTCTTTTCTTTAACATCATATTTTTGAAATTCCAAACTCTACTCTAGATTTAAAATTTTTGCTTTTATGTATTTGTTACCAATTTTGTACCTTTAAGAACCCAATCTTCAGTACCCATTTTTCACTAGGGAGCGAGATTATTGGCTTAACTGCTCTCTCTCCCTTTGGACTCTCCCTTTTCTCCACTAGGTCGCCTGTGTCTCCTCCCTAACCCCTCTCTACTCTACCCAACTCTGTGAATTACTGTGTGTTCCAGACGGTGGAAAACACATAGGGAACTGATTACTGGCTGGATCTGTCTCCCTCCTTTTCATTCCCCCCATTTATCCTCCTGGCCACCTATGCCACCTTCTTCCTTCTTCTCTTCTCTGTATAACTCTGTGAACAACTCTGAGCGGTCGAGTTGTGGAGTGCACATAAGGAAGAGATTACTGAATAGCCCACTCTCTCCTCTATTGACTCCACCTCATCTCATTCGGGTCACCTCTAACTCTCTCCTCACTCTTCTCTTCTCCATATAACGCTGTAAACCTCTCTGGGTGAAACAAGTTTCAGGGCAAGACATACCAAGCAAATTCTCCAGCAGCAAGGAACACAGCCCTGAGCTCCAAGATACAGGCAGTCCAAAGTCACCCCAAAACCATAGACATCCCATAACTCATTACTGGACATTTCATTGCACTCCAGAGAGAAGAAATACAGCTCCACTCACCAGAACACCGACACAAGCTTCCCTAACCAAGAAACCTTGACAAGCCACCTGTACAAACCCACACAGAGTGAGGAAATGCCACAATAAAGAGAACTCCACAAACTGCCAGAATACAGAAAGGACACCCCAAACTCAGCAATTTAAACAAGATGAAGAGACAGAGGAATACCCAGCAGATAAAGGAACAGGATAAAAGCCCACCAAACCAAACTAAAGAGGAAGAGATAGGGAATCTACCTGATAAAGAATTCCAAATAATGATAGTGAAATTGATCCAAAATCTTGAAATCAAAATGGAATCACAGATAAATAGCTTGGAGACTAAGATCGAGAAGATGCAAGAAAGGTTTAACAAGGACCTAGAAGAAATAAAAGAGAGTCAATATAAATGAATAATGCAATAAATGAAATTAAAAACACTCTGGAGGCAACAAATAGTAGAATAACAGAGGCAGAAGATAGGATTAGTGAATTAGAAGATAGAATGGTAGAAATAAATGAATCAGAGAGGATAAAAGAAAAACGAATTAAAAGAAATGAGGACAATCTCAGAGACCTCCAGGACAATATTAAACGCTACAACATTCGAATCATAGGGGTCCCAGAAAAAGAAGACAAAAAGAAAGACCATGAGAAAATACTTGAGGAGATAATAGTGGAAAACTTCCCTAAAATGGGGAAGGAAATAATCACCCAAGTCCAAGAAACACAGAGAGTCCCAAACAGGATAAACCCAAGGCGAAACACCCCAAGACACATATTAATCAAATTAACAAAGATCAAACACAAAGAACAAATATTAAAAGCAGCAAGGGAAAAACAACAAATAACACACAAGGGAATTCCCATTAGGCTAACAGCTGATCTTTCAATAGAAACTCTTCAAGCCAGGAGGGAATGGCAAGACATACTTAAAGTGATGAAAGAAAATAACCTACAGCCCAGATTATTGTACCCAGCAAGGATCTCATTCAAATATGAAGGAGAAATCAAAAGCTTCTCAGACAAGCAAAAGTTGAGAGAATTCAGCACCACCAAACCAGCTCTCCAACAAATACTAAAGGATATTCTCTAGACAGGAAACACAAAAACAGTGTATAAACTCAAACCCAAAACAATAAAGTAAATGGCAACGGGATCATACTTATCAGTAATTACCTTAAATGAAAATGGGTTGAATGCCCCAACCAAAAGACAAAGACTGGCTGAATGGATACAAAAACAAGACCCCTACATATGTTGTCTACAAGAGACCCACCTCAAAACAGGGGACACATACAGACTGAAAGTGAAGGGCTGGCATAAGATTTTCCATGCAAATAGGGACCAAAAGAAAGCAGGAGTAGCAATACTCATATCAGATAAAATAGACTTTAAAACAAAGGCTGTGAAAAGAGACAAAGATGGTCACTACCTAATGATCAAAGGATCAATCCAAGAAGAAGATATAACAATTATAAATATATATGCACCCAACACGGGAGCGCCACAATATGTAAGACAAATGCTAACAAGTATGAAAGGAGAAATTAACAATAACACAATAATAGTGGGAGACTTTAATACCCCACTCACACCTATGGATAGATCAACTAAACAGAAAATTAACAAGGAAACACAAACGTTAAACGATACAATAGACCAGTTAGACCTAATTGATATCTATAGGACATTTCATCCCAAAACAATGAATTACACCTTTTTCTCAAGCGTACATGGAACCTTCTCCAGGATAGATCACATCCTGGGCCATAAATCTAGCCTTGGTAAATTCAAAAAAATAGGAATCATTCCAAGCATCTTTTCTGACCACAATGCAGTAAGATTAGATCTCAATTACAGGAGAAAAACTATTAAAAATTCCAACATATGGAGGCTGAACAACACCCTGCTGAATAACCAACAAATCACAGAAGAAATCAAAAAGAAATCAAAATTTGCATAGAAACTAATGAAAATGAAAACACAACAACGCAAAACCTGTGGGACACGGTAAAAGCAGTCCTAAGGGGAAAGTTCATAGCAATACAGGCATACCTAAAGAAACAAGAAAAAAGTCAAATAAATAACCTAACACTACACCTAAAGCAACTAGAAAAGGAAGAAATGAAGAACCCCAGGGTTAGTAGAAGGAAAGAAATCTTAAAAATTAGGGCAGAAATAAATGCAAAAGAAACAAAAGAGACCATAGCAAAAATCAACAAAGCCAAAAGCTGGTTCTTTGAAAGGATAAATAAAATTGACAAACCATTAGCCAGACTCATCAAGAAACAAAGGGAGAAAAATCAAATCCATAAAATTAGAAATGAAAATGGAGAGATCACAACAGACAACACAGAAATACAAAGGATCATAAGAGACTACTATCAACAATTATATGCCAATAAAATGGACAACGTGGAAGAAATGGACAAATTCTTAGAAAAGTACAACTTTCCAAAACTGGACCAGGAAGAAATAGAAAATCTTAACAGACCCATCACAAGCACGGAAATTGAAACTGTAATCAAAAATCTTCAAGCAAACAAAAGCCCAGGTCCAGACGGCTTCACAGCTGAATTCTACCAAAAATTTAGAGAAGAGCTAACACCTATCCTGCTCAAACTCTTCCAGAAAATTGCAGAGGAAGGTAAACTTCCAAACTCATTCTATGAGGCCACCATCACCCTAATACCAAAACCTGACAAAGATCCCACAAAAAAAGAAAACTACAGGCCAATATCACTGATGAACATAGATGCAAAAATCCTTAACAAAATTCTAGCAATCAGAATCCAACAACACATTAAAAAGATCATACACCATGACCAAGTGGGCTTTATCCCAGGGATGCAAGGATTCTTCAATATCCACAAATCAATCAATGTTATACACCACATTAACAAATTGAAAAACAAAAACCATATGATTATCTCAATAGATGCAGAGAAAGCCTTTGAGAAAATTCAACATTCATTTATGATAAGAACTCTCCAGAAAGCAGGAATAGAAGGAACATACCTCAACATAATAAAAGCTATATATGACAAACCCACAGCAAACATTATCCTCGATGGTGAAAAATTGAAAGCATTTCCTCTAAAGTCAGGAACAAGACAAGGGTGCCCACTTTCACCATTACTGTTCAACATAGTTTTGGAAGTTTTGGCCACAGCAATCAGAGCAGAAAAAGAAATAAAAGGAATCCAAATTGGAAAAGAAGAAGTAAAACTCTCACTGTTTGTAGATGACATGATCCTTTACATAGAAAACCCTAAAGACTCCACCAGAAAATTACTAGAACTAATCAATGATTATAGTAAAGTTGCAGGATATAAAATCAACACACAAAAATCCCTTGCATTCCTATACACTAATAATGAGAAAACTGAAAGAGAAATTAAGGAAACAATTCCATTCACCATTGCAACAGAAAGAATAAAATACTTAGGAATATATCTACCTAAAGAAACTAAAGACCTATATATAGAAAAAAAAAACTATAAAACACTGGTGAAAGAAATCAAAGAGGACACTAATAGATGGAGAAATATACCATGTTCATGGATTGGAAGAATAAATATAGTGAAAATGTCTATACTACCCAAAGCAATTTATAGATTCAATGCAATCCCTATCAAGCTACCAACAGTATTCTTCACAGAGCTAGAACAAATAATTTCACAATTTGTATGGAAATACAAAAAACCTCGAATAGCCAAAGCTATCTTGAGAAAGAAGAATGGAACTGGAGGAATCAACCTACCTGACTTCAGGCTCTATTACAAAGCCACAGTTATCAAGACAGTATGGTACTGGCACAAAGACAGAAATATTGATCAATGGAACAAAATAGAAAGCCCAGAGATAAATCCACACGCATATGGACACCTTATCTTTGACAAAGGAGGCAAGAATATACAATGGATTAAAGACAATCTCTTTAACAAGTGGTACTGGGGAAACTGGTCAACCACTTGTAAAAGAATGAAACTAGAACACTTTCTAACACCTTACACAAAAATAAACTCAAAATGGATTAAAGATCTAAATGTAAGACCAGAAACTATAAAACTCCCAGAGGAGAACATAGGCAAAACACTCTCCGACATACATCACAGCAGGATCCTCTATGACCCACCTCCCAGGATATTGGAAATAAAAGCAAAAATAAACAAATGGGACCTAATTAAACTTAAAAGCTTCTGCACAACAAAGGAAACTATTAGCAAGGTGGAAACGCAGCCTTCAGAATGGAAGAAAATAATAGCAAATGAAGCAACGGACAAACAACGAATCTCAAAAATATACAAGCAACTCCTACAGCTCAACTCCAGAAAAATAAATGACCCAATCAAAAAATGGGCCAAAGAACTAAATAGACATTTCTCCAAAGAAGACATACAGATGGCTAACAAACACATGAAAAGATGCTCTACATCACTCATTATCAGAGAAATGCAAATCAAAACCACTATGAGGTACCATTTCACACCAGTCAGAATGGCTGCGATCCAAAAGTCTACAAGCAATAAATGCTGGAGAGGGTGTGGAAAAAAGGGAACTCTCTTACACTGTTGGTGAGAATGCAAACTAGTACAGCCACTATGGAGAACAGTGTGGAGATTCCTTAAAAAACTGGAAATAGAACTGCCTTATGATCCAGCAATCCCACTGCTGGGCATACACACTGAGGAAACCAGAAGGGAAAGAGACACGTGTACCCCAATGTTCATCGCAGCACTGTTTATAATAGCCAGGACATGGAAGCAACCTAGATGCCCATCAGCAGATGAATGGATAAGAAAGCTGTGGTACATATACACAATGGAGTATTACTCAGCCATTAAAAAGAATACATTTTAATCAGTTCTAATGAGGTGGATGAAACTGGAACCTATTATACAGAGTGAAGTAAGCCAGAAAGAAAAACACCAATACAGTATACTAACACATATATATGGAATTTAGAAAGATGGTAACAATAACCCTGTGTACAAAACTGCAAAAGAGACACCGATGTACAGCTCAGTCTTATGGACTCTGTGGGAGAGGGAGAGGGTGGGGAGATTTGGGAGAATAGCATTGAAACGTGTATAATATCATGTATGAAACGAGTCACCAGTCCAGGTTTGATGTATGGTACTGGATGCTTGGGGCTGGTGCACTGGGATGACCCAGAGGGAGGGTAGGGAGGGAGGAGGCAGGATGGTTCAGGATGGGGAACGCGGGTATACCTGTGGCGGATTCATTTCGATATTTGGCAAAACTAATACAATATTGTAACGTTTAAAAATAAAATTAAATTAAAAAAAAAAAATTCTCCAAGCCAGGCTTCATCAATACGTGAACCGTGAACTTCCTGATGTTCAAGCTGGTTTTAGAAAAGGCAGAGGAACCAGAGATCAAATTGCCAACATCCGCTGGATCATGGAAAAAGCAAGAGAGTTCCAGAAAAGCATCTATTTCTGCTTTATTGACTATGCCAAAGCCTTTGACTGTGTGGATCACAATAAACTGTGGAAAAATCTGAAAGACATGGGAATACCAGACCACCTGATCTGCCTCTTGAGAAATTTGTATGCAGGTCAGGAAGCAACAGTTAGAACTGGATATGGAACAACAGACTGGTTCCAAATAGGAAAAGGAGTTCGTCAAGACTGTATATTGTCACCCTGTTTATTTAACTTATATGCAGAGTACATCATGAGAAACGCTGGACTGGAAGAAACACAAGCTGGAATCAAGATTGCCGGGAGAAATATCAATAACCTCAGATATGCAGATGACACCACCCTTATGGCAGAAAGTGAAGAGGAACTCAAAAGCCTCTTAACAAAAGTGAAAGTGGAGAGTGAAAAAGTTGGCTTAAAGCTCAACATTCAGAAAATGAAGATCATGGCATCCGGTCCCATCACTTCATGGCAAATAGATGGGGAAACAGTGGAAACATTGTCAGACTTTATTTTTGGGGGGTCCAAAAATCACTACAGATGGTGACTGCAGCCATGAAATTAAAAGACGCTTACTCCTTGGAAGGAAAGTTATGACCAATCTAGATAGCATATTCAAAAGCAGAGACATTACTTTGCCAACAAGGTTCGTCTAGACAAAGCTATGGTTTTTCCTGTGGTCATGTATGGATGTGAGAGTTGGACTGTGAAGAAGGCTGAGCGCCGAAGAATTGATGCCTTTGAACTGTGGTGTTGGAGAAGACTCTTGAGAGTCCCTTGGACTGCAAGGAGATCCAACCAGTCCATTCTGAAGGAGATCAGCCCTGGGATTTCTTTGGAAGGAATGATGCTAAAGCTGAAACTCCAGTACTTTGGCCACCTCATGCGAAGAGTTGACTCATTGGAAAAGACTCTGATGCTGGGAGGGATTGGGGGCAGGAGGAGAAGGGGATGATAGAGGATGAGATGGCTGGATGGCATCACTGACTCGATGGACGTGAGTTTGAGTGAACTCCGGGAGTTGGTGATGGACACGGAGGCCTGGCATGCTGTGATTCATGGGTCCGCAAAGAGTTGGACATGACTGAGCGACTGATCTGATCTGATCTACTTCCAAGAGAGCTGAACAGAGTTTAGATTGGTCCTCTAGAAATTTATACTCCAATGGTTTATTAGATATTTAGAACAGAGATCTCTTTCCTTATCATTTTTCGAGATAGTTGAGATTAAAGCAGAACAAGAAAGTGTTCCCCATGGCTAGAGAAGAGAATAAATCAAGTGATCTGGTGAAAACATGAAATTCAAAAAATTGTAAATGGTTTTGATTATCTAACTTTTCTTATAAAAAATATAGTCATGCCATGGGAAGCTGCTGGCCATGATTTGAACTGATCTCAATTGTCCTGTTAACATATTCCCCTCAAGAGTTGGATGAGGATAACCTTTATGTACTTCTGTACTTAGTACTGTTTCAGTTGGGATTTCCTGGAGAAATGGAACCAATAAGGATTATATCTATATCTAACTATATTATATATAGCTTAATATGTATATAAATTAAATGCAAAAAAATTTATAAAAAATTGACTAACATAATTATGGAGGCTCTCAAATTCAAGTTCAAAATCTACAGGATTGGTGAAAGGCTGGAGACTCGAGAGCTGATGCTACAGTTCCAATCGGAGAGCAGTGTGCTGTAGAATTCTCTCTTGCTCAGGGAAGACCAATGTTTTTGTTCTAGTGAAGTCTTTGACTGGATGAGGTCCACCTACATTATGGAAGGCAGTCTGCTTTAAGCAAAGTCCACTGATTTAAGTATTAATTGCCTCAAAAAACACCCTCACAGAAACATTCAAAATGATGTTTGACTAAACACTGGACACCCCGTGGCCCAGACAATTTGATACATGAAATTAGGCATCATAGTACCCAAACAAGCTTCAGGATAATTTTCTTACCCAGATTCACATGTAGAAGACAAATTAAATATGAAATGATTTACTGATGTTTCATAGAATGTCCTGGTATAGACTAGTGTTCAGGGGATTACCGAGAATAAGAAGTAACTAAACAGAGAACTTATGAATAAAGTATACCTCATGAGAAAGTCACAGTGTTCAGAATATCCCCAAAGAGCCATAATTTCCTGTACCTTGTATCCTCAGAGGTAAAATGAAAAGAAGCTATGTCAGCAGGAAAACTAGATAATTTATATCAGCAATAAAAATTCCGTTTTCCTATGTTTTGTGGTAGCTCACCACACAGATATCTCCTGTCTAGGTAACTGCTGAATTTAGATCTACAATTCATTTTACCGGAGTGTTTTTAAAAATATTTTAGATTAAATCATTTTAATATCTTAGGTGAAAACAGTTACAAAAACAAAGTTATCTGCACAACCACTCAATTCCTTCACTTCATTTTGTTAACATATTTTCTCATTGGTATGTAATCAAAGCATATTTAAGCTAAAAATAGACAACAAGCAAGGAGTTATTTGTACATATTATAAGAAGACTATTTTTATTCAGGTAGAAAAGGCTGAAACGTTTCTAATGATTCATTTTCCTTTATTTATTAAGTAGTATGAATGCGTAAAGAGACAGCATAGAACAGTGTTTTTTTTTAATCACTCAGAATGCATTACTTTTAATAATATTTTGTCCTTTTTATTTCTGTTTATAAATCCACATTTTATATGAATAATAATGACCGTACCTTGGGCTTTTCACTAAAATATCAGAAGCCAGAGTTCTTAGCTGCCCAGGTCCTTTTAGAACTTTGCAAATATGCCTCTTGAAACTTTCAATTGAATAATGTTATAAAAACAGACCTGGCAAGAGAAACTCATTTTCAAAAATTTAGTCTTGAAGACTTTTTGTGACTTTCAGGATAATTTCTTTTATGTATTTTCTTTCCCTAAATGAGTTCCTGTACTTTAGATTATAGGACTGTCATGGTCCCTAAGGCAAACCCCTGATTTATCAATGTCTGCCCTTAAAAACCTCAGGACATACAAATCAAACTTCCAGTCATCATTATAGCTTTAGTCCTTGACTTCTCATTTCCCAGTCTACTGTTTTGCTTTGTTTTTGTTTTTAAGTACGCACTAAGCCTTTTGGGTAGGCCAAGAGAGATCTTTTTTTTTTGATAGATTTTTACTTGTTTTTTATTACCACTTTTTAGAACTCTGAAGACAAAGAAAACCATAACTTCTCAAATGAAGTTTTAACAATTGAGCTTCGTCACATTGCATCCATCTTTTCACCAAGCATAAATCCACTAGTGACCCAAATAAACATGAAATAGAGTAATATCATGCCTAGTGATTATAAAAGGAAGAAACCCTTAGATAAATGTTAACCAGTGAGACCACATTAAGAGGGAAGATTGAGTCCCTGAAAGGTATAAGTGCCACACTCTGGCATCACCTTTTTATGTGAACTGTTGCCGATATTTCAAATGGCTCTGATGTGTTCTACACCCTCCCGTGAGTGGAGTCAGCAGAAATTCACTAATTGTATTTCTATTTAAATGTTTAGCTCCAAAAATCAGTTTAGAGAGTTGAGGCCATAGTAAATATGCCTCTCAGATTTGAAATAAAGAACATTAGTTGGATATAAAATAAAAGTATTTTCTATCAGATTGGCCACTGAACCAGTGAGAAATGTAGAAGAGAAAGAGGTATTGAATCTTCTTTAATTGAGAAAGCAGATTTCTCCGGTCATTATTAAGGGAGTTTCCATGTCTTATTTTTGTAACCCCTTTACTAAGGAACTATGCATGATTTTGATCTCTGTGGTAGTCAGTATAACACTAGGCAACTTTGCAGGAACAAACTATATTCTCGGTGGCTTAATCCACAATGGTTTATTTCTCATTCATGAAAATTCTGATGTGTGTTGGGATGCTGTCCTTCATCTGGCAGCTTCACCATACA
Source organism: Bos mutus (assembly GCF_027580195.1). NCBI lineage: Eukaryota > Metazoa > Chordata > Mammalia > Artiodactyla > Bovidae > Bos > Bos mutus. Next base: position 63,603,471 of record NC_091632.1, read on the forward strand.
GATTTCGTGATCTTGAGCTGTTTCTGCGGGAGAGAGAGCTGGATTGGCCTGGAAGAGACATCCACCACGTTCTCCCATGCACTGGCCAGATCCTTACTATATGGTCTCAATGAATAGCCAAGTGCTCAGTCACTTCAGTCGTGTCCGACTCTGTGCGACCCTATGGACTATCGCCCGCCAGGCCCGTCTGTGTGTGGGATTCTCCAGGCAAGAATACTTCAGTGATTGCCACGCCCTGCTCCAGGGGATCTTCCCGACCCAGGAATCGAACCCACGGAGCTCTTACTGCATTGGCAGGCAGGTTTCTCACCACTAGCGCCACCTGGGAAGCGGTCTCAGTGAACAGCAAGGGTGACTGGCAAATAAATGTAAGGACTACCTCTGGTCTGTTGTATGGACTCTTTGGTAAAGACTAAATGTCTCTGGTGCAATCAGAGACTGGAATTGGAGAGCTGGATAATGTACTTTGTTACATGGGTACAGGAGAAACAGATTCAAAGTTTGTTTATTAATATTTGTTCCCCAATCAGCTACATGGCATATGATAATCATATAATGGTTCTGAGTTACTGAGGACGTACTAAACTCCGGAAACCATTCTAAGCACTATACTTGCATCATCTCATGCAGTACTCACCTGTGCTTTTATGGTAGGCATTATTATTATTACCTCTATTGTACAAGTGGGGAAACTGTGGCAAAAGTTGGTAAATGACTAGTCTCAGGTCACATGGTGAATAAGTGATAGAGCCACTTTGGGAAGTTAGGCTCCAGACCTAGGAACTTTGCTTTTGTGTTTTAAGGTGAAGATCAATATAAAGCCACTAAAGAAAAGAAAAAAAATCAGCCCAGGTATGTTTCTTTATAACATTTCTGCAATGAACAACATCTCATAGAAATAGCAACAGATCAGTGGGCAGGTGTGTATGGATGGTGACCAGATAGGGAATGAAGGATATTAAAGCTCTTTCTACCATTAGTTACAGTTACACATTCAACAAGGAACTCAAAACCTTTTTTTTTTTTATTAGAATGAACCATTTCCTTAGATATTTACATCTGTGCTTTACACCTTAAATTACTAGATGTCTCTAGAGAATAGAATGGAGAAGGCAATGGCACCCCACTCCAGTACTCTTGCCTGGAAAATCCCATGGATGGAGGAGCCTGGTGGGCTGCAGTCCATGGGGTCGCAAAGAGTCAGACACAACTGAGCGACTTCACTTTCACTTTTCACTTTCCTGCATTGGAGAAGGAAATGGCAACCCGCTCCAGTGTTCATGCGTGGAGAATCCCAGGGATGGGGGAGCCTGGTGGCTGCCATCTATGGGGTCACACAGAGTCGGACACGACTGAAGTGACTTAGCAGCAGCGGAGAATAGAAATTTCATTAGAAATTGCCTCTTGATACTCTCAGTTATTCTTCAATAGAATAAACTGAAAAATAATATTAAAATCTCTCCCCTTTGTCTTCTGCATTTCTCTCCTTATCTTTGTCTTTTTGTTTTAAACTAATTTCTGCAGACATCCTCTGTTTCCTATTTGCTTGCCAAATTTTAATCTATTTTAATACTCCAGTGTTGCTGACATATAGTTTCTAACTTTTCAAATCAAACACTGAATGCTTTTTGTTAACCAGTAAATTTCACATAATGAGTTTCTATAAGCATGCTTCTTTTATGGAAAGGAATAAAAACTGTGATTGAGTTTTCTACTATTTATGAAGAATTAAAACTCTTTTAAAAAGCAGTAGAGCTCCATCGTCATATTTCTTTGACTCTAAACTTTCTAAGACAATGTATTTTCTCTCAGTGCAGCATCATAAAGCTTAAGTAGGATAATGGTAAATACAGCTTTTCTATGAAGATGAACATTTCTGCTCTTGCTCTGGACTAGTTCAGTCTTTGCAGTGATTTGAGCACTGCATCACATGCCTTGCTTTGTCCGATCCATAATGTTTACATTTATCCCTTAGTATCTCACTACATCACGTTTAAATGTAAAGAACCGAGATTTGTTTCCCTCCACTGGAATTTCTAAATAACAGTTCTGTCTATTACAGCTTAAAAGATGTGTCATGGCAGCTGCAAATAACTTTCAAAAAGAAATGTTGTGCAGCAAACTATCATGTTTCATGTACACTCTGGCAAATAGTGCTTGCTTTTTGGCCCCAATTCAGCCTTCTTTTGCAAACCAACTTCCTGCAGCATGAGGATATACATTTTCCTGGGCCAAATATTCCAAAGTGGACACCAATTTGGGACTGCTAGCTTTTTCCAGCTCTCCAGCTTTTGGACATATGAGCATTGAAAATACTAGATTTCTACTTTTGATGCCAAACATTTAGGCTTTGGAGGCTGAAAAGTCAAGTCTTAATTTTAGCATTTAATGCCAGAAGCAAGCTGTCCTTTTGAAACAACTCCTCTCTGGCAGTGGGTCAGCACAGAACACCTCCTTTTCAGGCAATCTCCGTGTCATCTGCTCAGCACACCCGGAGTGGTCAGTTACTTCTGGTTCTGGACTAGAAAGTGGATAACATGAAGTGGGGGTGGAGGGGTGGGAGGATCATGGATATGGCAGCATGGATATTTGGTAAAAGGGAAACTAACTCGATTTTACTTTTTCATGTTTGTTTCTTGGTTTGTTTCTCAGCTAATATGCAATTTTCTTTTTTTACTTCTGCATCTTTGGAGTGTAGGGAAGTAGTTGCTCTTCTATTCTAGCATCCTCTTCATTCTAAGTGCTTTAATAGTGTAATGGGATAAAGAATAACTTAGGTTTGGGGAGGACAGTTGTAGACAGGGTAGTCAGAGAGAGTTTCTTTGAGGGGATGACATTTGAAGTAAGACCTGGATGAACAAAAGAAGGAAGACATGAAAAGTTATATGGGAAAAGCATTCCTGACAGTGGGGATAGCTTATGCAAAGGCCTTAAAGGAGAAGGAAATGGCAACCCACTCCAGTGTTCTTGCCTGGAGAATCCCAGGGACAGGGAAGCCTGGTGGGCTGCTGTCTATGGTGTCGCACAGAGTCGGACACGACTGAAGCGACTTAGCAGCAGCAGCAGCAGCACTAGCTTAGTTTATTTATGGAATAGAAAAGCCAGTGTGGCAGATAATATTATTTTACTCATCTAGTAGACAATTTTTTTCTCACCTGCCTCTTACCAATATGGTGTTTGAAATTTAGATAATAGCTTTCCCAACACCTCTAATTACAAGGTTGATCATTAGCCTATTTTGAAGCAATGAGACTTACAGAAGAGTCTATTTTCTGTAAAACTGGGAAAACTTGCCCAGTGGCTCAGCAGTAGAGAATCTGCCTGCAATGGAGGAGATGCAGATTCAATCCCTGGGTTGGGAAGATCCCCTGGAGAAGAAATGGCAACCCACAGACTATATTCTTGCTGGGAAAATCTCATGGACAGAGGAGCCTGGTGGGGTACAGTCTGTGGGGTTGCAAAAAGTTGGACATGACTGAGCAAAGGGAAAGTTATTCCTTTCCAAATAAAAAGATAGCTACAGCTTCTCTCTCTTCCCCTCTCTTCCTACCTAGAATGCAGATGTGAAGGATGGCATGACAGCAGCCACACTGTAACCATGAGGCAATAAGGCTAAGGCCCATAATCCAACATGCTAAGCATGGTAGAATAGAAACTTAAATTAACCTGGATTCCTGATCACATTGTTTTATGGATGAATTATGAGTTCACCTATTTATGGGATTTAGGGTAAGTAAATTATTAATGTCCTTATGGTTTAAGCCAATATTTGTCAGATATTCTATAAACTTGCAGCTAAAAACATTCCTACCCATTTCTAACATTAAAGGTAGTAGAATAATATAGAGTAGTGAGTGAACACAGTACAGTTTAGCTGCTCAGTCATGTCCTACTTTTTGCAACCCCATGGACTGTGGCATGCCAGGCCTCCCTGTCCATCACCAACTCCTGGAGTTTACTTAAACTCATATTCATTGAGTCAGTGATGCCATCCAACCATCTCATCCTCAGTCGTCCCCTTCTCCTCCTGCCCTCAATCTTTCCCAGCATCAGGATCTTTTCAAATGAGTCAATGCTTCGCATCAGATGGCCAAAGTATTGGAGTTTCAGCTTCAACATCAGTCCTTCCAATGAATATTCAGGACTGATTTCCTTTAGGATTGACTGGTTGAATCTCCTTGCTGCCCAAGGGACTCTCAAGAGTCTTCTCCAACACCACAGTTCAAAAGCATCAATTCTTTGGCACTCAGCTTTCTTTAAAGTCCAACTCTCACATCCACACGTGACTACAAGAAAAACCATAACCTTGACTAGACGGACCTTTGTTGGCAAAGTAATGTCTCTGCTTTTCAATATGCTGTCTAGGTTGGTCATAATTTTCCTTCCAAGGAGTAAGTGTCTTTTAAAAAATTTCCTGGCTGCAGTCATCATCCGCAGTGATTTTGGAAACCAAGTAAATAAAGTCTGCCACTGTTTCCACTGTTTCTCCATTTATTTGCCATGAAGTGATGGGACCGGATGCCATGATCTTCGTTTCTGAATGTTGAGTTTTAAGCCAACTTTTTCACTGTCCTCTTTCACTTTCATCAAGAGGCTTTTTAGTTCCTCTTCACTTTCTGCCATAAGGGTGGTGTCATCTGCATATCTGAGGTTATTGGTATTTCTGCCTGCAATCTTGATTCCAGCTTGTGCTTCCTCCAGTTCAGCGTTTCTAATGATGTACTCTGCGTATAAGTTAAATAAGCAGAGTGACAATATACAGCCTTGACATACTCCTTTTCCTATTTGGAACCAGTCTGTTGTTCCATGTCCAGTTCTAACTGTTGCTTGCTGACCTGAATACAGGTTTCTCAAGAGACAGATCAGGTGGTCTGGTATTCCCATCTCTTTCAGAATTTTCCACAGTTTATTGTGATCCACACAGTCAATGGCTTTGGCATCATCAAAAAAGCAGAAATAGATGTTTTTCTGGAACTCTCTTGCTCTTACGATGATCCAGTGGATATTGGCAATTTGATCTCTGATTCCTCTGCCTTTTCTGAAACCAGCTTGAACATCTGGTAGTTCACGGTTCACGTATTCCAAGCCTGGCTTGGAGAATGTTGAGCATTAGTTTACTAGTGTGTGAGATGTGTGCAATTGTGTGGTAGTTTGAGCATTCTTTGGCATTGCCTTTCTTAAGGATTGGAATGAAAACTGACCTTTTCCAGTCTGTGGCCACTGCTAAGTTTTCCAAATTTGCTGGCATATTGAGTGTAGCACTTTCACAGCATTTTCTTTCCGGATTTGAAATAGCTCCACTGGAATTCCATCACCTCCACTAGCTTTGTTCGTAGTGATGCTTCTTAAGGCCTACCTGACTTCACATTCCAGGATGTCTGGCTGTAGGTCAGTGATCACACCATCGTGATTATCTGGGTCGTGAAGATCTTTTTTGTACAGTTCTTCTGTGTATTCTTGCCACCTCTTCTTAATATGTTCTGCTTCTGTTAAGTCCATACCATTTCTGTGCTTTATCAAGCCCATCTTTGCATGAAATGTTCCCTTGGTATCTCTAATTTTCTTGAAGAGATCTCTAGTCTTTCCCATTCTGTTGTTTTCCTCTATTTCTTTGCACTGATAGCTGAGGAAGGCTTTCTTATCTCTTCTTGGTATTCTTTGGAACTCTGCATTCAGATGCTTATATCTTTCCTCTTCCTCTTTGCTTTTTGCTTCTCTTCTTGGACCCAACAGAAGCAGAAAATATTAAGAGGTGGCAAGAATACAGAGAACTATACGAAAAAATATCTTCATGACCCAGATAATCAAGATGGTGTGATCACTCACCTAAAGCCAGACATCCTGGAATGCGAAGTCAAGTGGGCCTAGGAAGCATCACTGTGAACAAAGCTAGTGGAGGTGATGGAATTACAGTTGAGTGAACACAAAGGTGGAGAAATAGGAAGGGACCATATCGTGTAGGACTCTGTAGACAATAAGGGATTTAGGATTTATTCTGATAGGGAAACTTTAAGGAGAAAATTCTTATCAGAATTATTATTTTTTTTTATGAAAAAATTTCTCTGATATGTGAAGGATAGACTTAGGGAGACAGAAGCAACAGGAGGCAAGTTAGGAAATTGAAATAGTCAAGGGAAAAGATGAACACAGATGTGACTATGAAGATGACAATGGAGAAGGATATGAATTCAAATTCAGTATACATTTACAGATAGAGCTAAGTGGATTTTCTCTGGCTCTGTAAATGAAAGTGAGGGAAGGAGAGTGATCAAGGATGACTCCTAGATTGTTTGCCTGAGAAAATTGGTGCTCAATGGTGTCATTCACTGAGATAGAGGAATCAGGAAAAGGAGCCGATTGCTAGGAGTGGTGTAGTGACAAGGGAAACTGGGAGTTATTTTTGATACATTAATTTTTGTATACTTAGTACACATGAGAGTGGAGATGGCATTTAGGGAAGAGGGTATGAGTAGATATATAAATTTTGGAATTTGTAATTTCTTTATCTTAAATAGAAAATTAGAAAAAATCTTCTAAATATTTTTATGACTACAATGAATCTTTAATAAATTCCTTAATAATGCTAGAAAGAGAAATGGGATTTAAAATTTCCCAGGGTTTTCCTAAACATTCAGCGACTTTTTTTTTTCTTAGCAAGTCTTTGATAAGTGAGTGTGATATTGGGGTTGAGAGTACTTTATTTTAGGGTTGATATCCATTTATCTATCTATTGCTCTGGTCTTTAAGTTCGCAAGTGGAGTCATCTTATATGATTTCCTAGTTTACATAGTACTTAATCAGTTGCTGTACTCCTCTTGTTTTCACTTTTAGTCTGTCCTTTTCTTTTCCTATTATTTCTTTATCCTTACCATGATTTTGTATTGTGCAACCTTCTGGAACATTCTCTAGTGTAGTAAAACCATCTGGAGGAGTTTTTCATTTTCTACAGGCTAATTTACACCAAACTTTAGGTCATATCCTTCTTCATCTAAAGGTAAAAACTGGCAAGATTTATCATTATCCTGGATTAGGAAATGTATAATGTTATCTGCTACCAGGTAGAGAATCTATCTCTTCCTCTGAGACCAGTATTTTTATAGTAGTGCTTCTCCATTGACCTTTGTTGAAAATAAGGATTAGAAGTGTATATAATTACAATCTAGTCTAATCTGTTTATTTTGAAGAGGCAAGGATTTAGGTGGGCACAGGTGAGATTATTTATTCGTGGATATTTGAAAACATATAATTCATCCCAATGATAGGCAAGTGTCTGTGCAGTCATCATTATTGGGGCTATCTGTCCAGCTACTCTGATATTCATAAGCATGATAAGGAGTTGTGAATACTTAAGTAATAACGAGGAACACTTCTTGACCATTTGCTGTGTGACAACATGCTGCTCAAAATGCTCCTTCTGTCTTGTTCACAGCAGCATCTCTTGTAGTTTGCAGATTTTCCCAGGGGGAGAAAAAGGGCAATTTTTTTTAAGTTAAAATAGAATTGTTTCCTAAAGGTCAAAATACAAGAATTTCCTTTCTTCATTGTCTTTGTTTATAATTTTTATCTTTAAAGGATACCTTTGGAAGCAAAAATCCCAGGACTGAAAATGTGAGCACGTTGAGGCAGGACACCAGTTGAGAGAGTGTTACTATAACCTGATGACAAGCTTAGGCTGTCGTCATGGAGATGTAGACAAATATAGAGGGGAAAAAAAACATTTAGTAAGTACTCAACATTGGGGGCTTCCCTGGTGACTCAGAGGTTAAAGCGTCTGCCTGGAATGCGGGAGACCCAGGTTCGATCCCTGGGTCAGGAAGATCCCCTGGAGAAGGAAATGGCAACCCACTCCAGTACTCTTGCCTGGAGAATCCCATGGAGTGAGGAGCCTGGTGGGCTGCAGTCCATGGGGTCGCAAAGAGTCAGACGTGACTGAGCGACTTCGCTTTCACTTTCAACATACTGATTAATCTTTTCATCACAGCATATTTCACAAAGGCTAACACAAAGCAATTTCTTAATAAATAGTGTTATATGGAAAAGCAAGTTTGATGTGGAAAATAGGGGGAAAAGGAGAAACATGAAAGGATTCCTAGGTGTCTTACTTGATCTCTGTGTGGGTATTTGTGTGATAATAAAAGAAAGGCCAAAGGCAGTTTATGTTTCAAGAGGGGGGAAAAGCATATTAGGTTTGAGTTTGAAATATTCCTAAGACATCAGGTGTCTGGCAGGAAGTTAGAGTCTGGCACTCAACGTAAAGGTACAGATTTGAGGGAGTGTTATAGGCATTTTTGCTGATAACTCAGCCCATGGGAATAGACAATGAATAGAGTAAGAAGAAAAGGAAGACAAGAGGCACACCAGACTTACACCAGTCTCCAAGCTCTTTTCCAGACGCTGTTCCCTTTGCCTGGAGTGGCCTTCTTCCGGATAGCCCGTGACCCCACCCTCACCTCCTACAGGTCTTTGTTCGTATGGTATCTCAGTGAGATGCCTTGACAACCCTATTTCTACTGGACACCCTCCTGGAACTTTCCTCTATGACTCTTCTTTATTTCCCCTGATAGAACTTAACAGTATCTAGTCTATTAAATATTTTATTTCTTTTTGTTTTTTACCTACGATTTACCCTCTCTAAAACTTGCAATCCATGAGAGCAGGCTTCTGTTTGCTCCTGCTTTGTTTATTACTATAAACAGAGTGCCTACAACAGTGTTAGGCACATAGGAAGTACTTAATATATATTAATTCTATGAACTAAGAACCTAGGAAATCCCAAACAATGAAGGGTATTTAGATTATGCAAAGGTCAGAGTAAAAATTGAAGGAAGACCAGAAAGACAGATGGAGCATCAAGAGAAATTAATGCCATGGAGGATTAAGGAGAAAGAGTTTCAAGTTAAAAATAGTGGTCAGAATGTTCAGAACATCATGGAGACAATAAGAAAGAAAAGAACTGGAATTTCAATTGGATAGAAGCAATAACAAATCTTAAATTACATGGGAGAAAATGTCTCTAATGAGCATCATGCATTCAGACTTCTTATGCGTGTAAGAATTTCTGTGGAAACCTGGTTCTCACAATGAAGCAGGAAGTAAAAGCACGCTATAAGAGCATCTGTTCTCATGAGATTTTCAGAGTTGAATCACAAACTAAAGGAAGTTTGGATAGTTCGGATAAAGTTCAGATACTTATCTGAACTTTGGGGGTGGTTTTTTAACCAAACTGAATACAGTGTACAACAGTTCATCTCCTAAAGACTAAATCATTTGAGAACACTAACCATAATGGTATTCACACCACATATTTAATTACTGGCCTTTCATATTTTCTGTATATAATAAAGAGGAAATGGAGAAAATACATAGATTTTTGTGCTATCATTATATTGGTTAGAGGTGAAGTTAAATAATCATGTAATCTGTTTTTGCCCAGTGTTTAATGGATTAACATGTTTATGTATTTACATCTTAGTTTTATAGTAATATTCCAGTGAAATTTGAAAAAATATCAGAAGTATTAAGACAACATTGAGAATAAGTCTCTCCCAGCTGCAAATCAATGAGTGTTTTGATTATAATACAAAATAATGGCTCACAATTTACATACCTAAAAAGTATTTTTAACCATTTTTAAGTTGAAGTATAGTTAATTTACAACATTGTGATAGTTTTGGTGTACAGCAAAGTGATGCAGATATATGTGTGTGTATATGGATGCTAAGTTCCTTCAGTCGTGTCCAACTCTGTGCAACACTATGGACTGTAGCCCACCAGGCTCCTCTGTCCATGGGATTCTCCAGGCAAGAATACTGGAGTGGGTTGCCATTTCCTCCTCCAGGGGATTTTCCCAATCCAGGGATCAAACTTCATGTCTCTTATATGTCTCCTGCATTGGCAGGTGAGTTCTTTTCCACTGGAGCTGTCACACACACACACATATATTCCTTTTCAGATTATTTTACATTTTAAGGTATTATAAGATATTAAATATAGTTCCCTCTACTATACAGTCAATCATTGTTGTTTATTTATTTTATATGTAGTAGTGTGTATCTATTAATCCCAAACTCCCAGTATATCTCCCCCCACCTCCCCATCCTGCATCCCCTTTGGTATCCATAAGTTTGTTTTCTTAAAAGTCACTTGTTTTTGACCTACACTAAAAAATCAAGGCCACTCATATGGACAATAAATCATAATTGGGTTGCATTTCAGTCTGATGCAGAGAAACAGAATAATTCCCTTTGTTTATGTAATGTTTTGCTGAACTTGGTCTATATTTTAAGGCAGTCAACAGAGAGTGCTCATTCTGGGAAACAGCCCAATGGGAAATGGGCTTAAATACATGGCATAAGTCAGAATTGGGTGACTATAACTGCGTTTTTGGTTTGGCTAACACCTTGAACCCGTTTTCAAACATCTAGATTTGGCAAAATTTGAATACATGTTGTACAGCACAGTTATCTCCTCTTTTTTAAACTGATATGCATTTAACAGGAATTAGAACCTGTAAATCCTTCTGCTTTTATAGCTAATTCATCATCATACCTCATAAAAGCTCTGTAATGTTCAGTAAGTCAACAGATCCAGTTTTCTTAAAAAGGCACTTTTATAAGGAACACCTACAACTAAAACCTTGGTTCTAAATTCATGAAATATGCAAGCCTACATTGATCATAGGGCATCAGGCTGTGGGAAACACTCTTCTATCTTGGATTGGATTATGTTACAAAAGGAAGGGACCTCTGGCAGAAACCCAAACCTAGAAGAGAAGTCCCCTAAAACAGGATTTGTCTGTTTTCTGTACTTGTCTCTAAGAAGCTTTTTATCTTGGCTTACCAAAGGCAAACATCTCAGAAAACTTTGTTACAGACAAACTAAGCAATTAGGATTATAGGCAATGGCATCATTAGGTTCTAATGAAAGAGAAGAGCCTTCAGTACAGTGCAGTCTGTCCCCAAGAGGTCAGGGAAGGGCTGAAGCTCCACTTCCTCCCTGCTCCAGTGAAAGTTCCATTTCAAATGATCTTAGGGAAAAAGGGTGTCATAGGAAAGGTTAAGGAAAGGCCTGGCAAAGAAGAGGATTGCAAAGAGGAGCTTATGTAAATCATCGAAGAAAACAAGGTTGAGGATTCTTCTATAATTAATGTGTTTCTAGGATTTTTTTAAAGTGCTTGTTAGGAAGTGAGGGCTAAAAAAGTGTGGGACTTGTAGAGATGCAATAAAGGGATTTAGGATATTACAAATAATCAATTTGTAACCTTTTGTGTTAAGGTTTTAAAGTATTTTTGACTGATAACAGGATGCTGTTAGAACTGTGCTTTGGGTAATTATACAGCTGAATTTAATCAATACATGATTCTGTGATTTTACTGAGCATACATGTCTGAGGATTAAGGATTAGAGAATGTTGCTAATGTAAATGGAGAAAACTTTAGGGTGAACTGAAGGCCTGAACTTCATATTTCTCCTGATGTATTCAAAATACTTTTGAAAGTTCTGTTTCACAGCTAGATAGTGCAGTAATAATCAATAACCAAAGTTAGTTGTTATTGATGATATTTATGAGAAATATCCATCATGTGTTCCCATCACTACTTTTCAATAATTCCACTTTATTCAGTTGTTCTTTCTGTGATGTGGTCTGTTGCATACAATGGTGCAAAGCTCTCAGAAAACTACAAAGAAAATGAAAAAGGAGAAATGAAGAGGTCAAAATAACATAATGGAGACGAGTTTGATCCAAGGTTTTGATAAGCTAAAAGGTGTTAAGAAAATATGAGGATATAGAAAATTAAGTGGTCTATATGATTTAAGGAGATCAGTATGGATCACTTGAATGAGGGAAGTCATTTAGAAAACATTTGAAACAGTTTAGAGAACAAAAACTACCTCCTTGATGTTTGGATTTTCAATATGAGGACTCAAATCATTTTTTAATTCTGGAAAATTCTCAGGTGATATTTTGTTTTATTTTTAGTTATGGTAATTACTAATATCATGTGTGTATATCTTACTATTTTCTTTGTGTTTTAAAAAAAACAATATTGAGTGAATTTGAAGGTCTAATTGGCTTTATTTCATTATTCATGAATAGGGTAGCATCCAGTCTGGCAGATAGAACAGAGCTCCAAGGAGCTGTACCAAGTGGAAACCTTTTGTAAGCTGAAGAGGGAGGGGAAAAGGAAGTTTCTGGCAGAGAGTGGATTGTTTCGGGCAAGGTCACCTTCCTGTGGGGGTCAGGAGAGGTCTTTCGGACAGTTTACCTCACTAGTACTGACCAGATAGTTCCTGACTGGTTAAAGGTCATACTTCGGGGAGAGGTTGAAACCACAGTTAGACTAGGTATTAAGTCTTTGCTCACTGAGGTTTAGCACAAGTAACTCCATTTTAGGCCTGGTGTTTTTCTTTCTTTTCTCTCTCTCTCTTTTTTTTTTTTTTTTAACAGTTTCCCCAGTTTTGATAGACTTTAATAGACTTTTGATAGACTCAAAAATAAGAGATGTGATCAACATTTAAAGAGTGCTAACTCCCAAATATTGCTTGGTAATTCTCACAGCTTTCCTGGATCCTCTGCTTGATATTCATAAGTGATGATGTTTTTTTGCCGAATGTCTGTGGTATCCACAGGCCGCAAATTTAGATTCATGTGTTTTAAGTTGGTCATTCTCTGTTTCACTTTTGGTCTTCCAGTCTTAGATTATTTACTTGGTGGTTAGCAGCTGTGATCGTGCATTTAAAGCTTTCAAGAGAATACGAGTATAGGGGAGAAAACTACGATTATTATAATTCCCAATATTTCGAGAGCACTTCAGATCCATTGTCCCCCAAATCCTAACCAATCAAAATCAGATAGATCAAAGAAAGGCTCCACTGAAGGAGTCATCTTTTTAGGCCAAGTGTCTTTCTCAGGGATCTTACATAGCTAACTGAGTTTTAACTTCCCCAGAAATGCTAATCCAGGTGTAGCAGGTGGTGTTGGCCACAGCACAGATACCTCCTGGCTCAGCTAAATGATAATCAAAGGCCATCCTATGATCAGGAACTACTTTGGCCAGAGAGTATGAGGATTTGTATCGGGCAGTTGTTGCTTTAGCAGCAGATTCTGCAATACTTTCCAGAATTAAGGGGAGGGTCCCATCATAGCTTCATTTACATTTACTCCTAGGCAGGGGATCAGGGATCTTCCAGAGGAAACAAATTTTGAATCATGAATTGCTGTTATTGTTCAATTGCTAAGTCGTGTCCGACCCTTTGCCACCCTATGAGCTGCAGCATGCTAGGCTTCTGTGTCCTGCATTATCTCCCAGAATTTGCTCAAATTCATGTCCATTGAGTTGGTGATGCTATCCAACCATCACATCCTCTGCTGCCCTCTTCTCCTTTTGCCTTCAATCTTTCCCAGCATCAGGATCTTTTCCAATGAGTCAGCTCTTCACATTAGGTGGTCAGAGTATTGAAGCTCCAGCTTCAGCATCAGTCCTTCCAATGAATATTTAGTATTGATTTCCTTTAGGATGGACTGGTTTGATCTACTTGCAGTCCAAGGGACTCTCAAGAGTCTTCTCCAGCACCACAATTTGGAAACATAGGTTCTTGGGCACTCAACCTTCTTATTGTCCAACTCTCACATCTGTACATGACTACTGGGAAAACCACAGCTTTGAGTATACGGACCTTTGTCAGAATACCTCTTGGTAATTCCCATTTGAGTCTGTGGCTCTGGGCTGAAAGGTGACAGCCATGGAGGCCAGTAAAACTTAAAGAGTCTGTCAACCACACAGGTAGTTTTACTTTGGATACCCTTGCTTTGTGTTCCCATGCTTTTTCATACTAAATTTTTTAGTGTGGCACAAAGTACATTTACTAATTGATCCCAGTGTAATTGGTTTATCTGTGAAAGTGAGGGAGAAATTGCTAGGCAGTCAGTGTAGGACTCTGAGACCTTGGTCTTGTTTTCAATAAACATCTTGTTCCATTAGCCTAAAGCTATACCCTTTGTCCCACATTCCTGGAATGTGTCCTTGGTCTGATAAATTATCAGCACTCAGATCCAGAGAAGGGCAGTAATTAACTTCTGTTCCATATGCCTGAGGGAAAAATAACTGGTGATCATTAATCTTAAGACCATACATCTGGTCCATTGTGGAATGGCCAGGGGACATGAAAAAGGTGATCTGAAGATGGAGAGAAGCCATACAAATGTTAAGCATCTTGAGAACTGATCGGTTAAAATTAAGTATTTTAAGGACAGGAGCCCACCAAAAACGCACAGATTAAAGATATAAAAAGACCTGCCGTTGGGGAACTCTTTACCCCTTCTCAGTGTCTATGCTGAGAGCTTTGTACTTTCTTTCTCTTTAATAAATCCTGTTCTCTTGCTACCATGAGTGTTTGTATGTTCTTGAAGTTCATTCTTTGGCCCTGTGAACAAAAACTCGGATTCCTGATTCAAAAGGAAGCCAAAAGTGGATAAAAGTTCAGTAATTAATGTTTTAGTATTTTACTATTTTATCTTATTTAGAAATGATCTAGATTTTGAATTTCCATCATTAAACAACTCAGAGGAACCTATGTTTTCAAGTTACCAAAATATTTTAGAAATTAATTTTAAGTAAACATTTCCTAAAGTCTCTACATCCTTGAAAAGTTGCTTCTAAATCTTGTTCCTCTTTCAGCTATTTAATTCACTGCTTCCAATGATTACACATTGACTAGTGATAAAAACTTAATGAGATATTAGACAAAATTAGCTATCATTTTAAACTATTTTTCTTGCTGACAAATTTTCTAAGAGATACCATGAACTTGTTTGACCTTTCCTAAATCTGGGTAGAATAAAATATATTTAATGCTGCAAACTCTAACAACATGCCTGTTTTAATTAAACCCCCATGATTAGCTTTAATCCCAAGTAAATTTCCAGATCATATAAATTTGAAAAGCATTTGGATTCGTTTCTATTATGTTTCTGGAAGTTTTAAGAATCCTTCATTCATAGAGGAACTTAATCTTCTTTAAGCCAATAAAATAGAGCTCTTTTACAAATTAATTTTTAGTAATACCATTCACAGGTAGAAAATATCACACATCTACATGGACATACATAAACTTATAGACACAGAATCTGTAAGGCTTTTTTTGAAAATTGCAGTCATGAATCAGGTGCAGTAATACAAAACTCACTACTTATAAGAGAAGTTGGATCCAAATTACATTTTTGACATATAATTTAAGGTTACCCGCTCAACCTCAACTGGCTAAAGTTTTTTTATTAATACTTACAAAGAAGACACTTTAGGATTTTTTTCATTTTGTCTAGGTTTTAAAATAACCTTTCCTCCTTTTGTTTTTCCTTCTGATAAGAATTACCTCCCTGAAGTTTGTATTTTAAAGAGATGACCTAAATAAGAGTTCATGCAGAGATCAAGAAGAACATTTACATCTCAAAGGCACAGGGAAAGAATGCTAGTTCCTCTAAGAAGGACTTTTGTTTCCTATGGCTAGAATTTTTACAATACACGTAAGCCTTTTGAGATGAATAGAAGAAGAAAGAAAGAAAGTGAAGTTGTTGGGTCCTGTCCAGCTCTTTGGGACCCCAGGGACCGTAGGCTGCCAGGTTCCTCTGTCCATGGACATTTCCAGGCAAAAATACTGGAGTGGGTTGCCGTTTCCTTCTCCAGGGTATCTTCCCAACCTAGGGATCAACCCCCGGTACCAGCACTGCAGGCAGACAGCAGGGAATGAATAGGTGAGGATAATTGTTTAAAAAGGTAGGTGGACTCTGATTGTTTCTAGAACTGCATTTCTGGTTTTGCAAAGATTTGTACTATAGGGACAGATCAGATCCGATAGTCGCTCAGTCGTGTCCGACTCTTTGGACACAACTATAGGGACAATTGCTTTTAATTCCTCAAATAATTGGTTTGCAACTTAAATGACATCATAGCTTGTTCCACTCTTCCAGTCACATTATCTTTAATTTGCTTTTTTTATATCAGGGAGATTTCCAACTAAAATGGAAATCAGAAGGTTTCTATGTTCTGTGGGTTTAGAGCTGCTTGTCTTTGGAATGTTTTAGTAAATCCTTCCACAAAGGCTTTAGAAAGATTTTCTTTCCCTATGGGTACATAGTTTTATTTTAGCTTGAGGAAGAAGGCCAAAAAATTTTTCTGTTAGATTCTGAGTATCAATCTTTAATTTGACCAACTACTGAAAAACAGAAAAATTTTTTTTTTTTTTGCAAGTAGAAAATGAAACTTTATTGACCGAACTTTAATAGTCAAATACACAACATAAGAACAGCATAGATGGTTTCAGTTTATCTTCTTTCAAGCAAATGGTTGCCCTTCACCTGCTTCTGGCATTTCAACAGGCTCTATATTTGATGCAAACTGCTCCCTGACATTAGAACCATCTCCACCTTCACCCCCAGTCTTTGCCACAGCCAATTGCTGGAGATCAGCTTTCAGGCCAGAATCTTCAAAGGGATCCTTCTCCTCTTCTTCATCACAATTCACTGGATCCTCTCCATGTACTTCCTCCTTTCTAGGTGTGATATCCTGAATCTCAGCTGGTGGTTCCTCTTGTTGAGGTTGCTCAACACTGGGCTGCTGGTCAACCACAGGTTCATCCATCTGGGAGCAATCTTGCTTTGTAGGTCCCAATGTTGATGCGACTTGCCCACTCATATTTCTCCCTGGTGAGTCTCAAATAGTGAGAAAGAACCGGGACTGAATCAACAAACCTGTCTCAGGCCTTCCAGCAGTATTAAATCATCCCTTAGACTCAAGAAGTATGTCAGGGTACAAAGGACATTTATTTTCCTCTTTCTGTTGAGAACTAGGGACTGAGATCCAGGAGAGCTGACTATATTGAGAATTCTCATCACTAGCCAGCTTTTGCCAGTTTTCCCAGGTTCCCATCTGTAAGTTTTAAGTGAAGCTTAAAGTAGAGAGTGTAGCTCTGATATCTACCAGAATTAGGAAAGATTTCATTAATTAGAATTTTCAGTTTCCCTTTAGCTGACTAAGGGGAAAATGAAAACTCCCTCAGAGTCCTACCAACTCTGGCAGAAACCCACATGGGTTCCCACCTTTGGGGTGATCTGGAGAGTCCTGTAAGTCCACTGATTTGGTGGACTTTTGTTTACATTCTTGTACTAAAGAGCTTCTTGATGAGGGTGAAAGAGGATGGTAAAAAAGCTGGCTTAAAACGCAACATGAAAAAACTTCATGGCAAATAGAAGGGGAAAAAGTGGAGGAAGCAGTAACATTTTCTTTTCTTGGGCTCCAAAATCACTGCATTGGTTACTGCAGCCATGAATTTAAAAGATGCTTGCTCCTTGGAAGCAAAGCTATGACAAACCTAGACATTGTACTAAAAAGCAGAGACAGCACTTGCCGCTTGGTTTTTCTAGTAGTCATGCACAGATGCGAGAGTTGGGCTATAAAGAAGGCTGAGCACTTGCTTAAGAATTGATGCTTTGGAACTGTGGTTTTGGAGAATACTCTCGAGAGTCCCTTGGACTGCAAGGAGAGCAAACTAGTCAATCCTAAATGAAATCAACCCTGAATATTTATTGAAAGGACTGATGCTGAAGCTGAAGCTCCAACACTTTGGCCACCTGATGCAGAGTCAACTTTTAGGAAAAGATCCTGATGCTGGAAAAAATTGAGGGTAGGAGGAGAAGGGAGCGACAGAGGATGAGATGGTTGGACGGCATCACCGACTCAAGAAACATGAATTTGAACAAACTCTGAGAGATAGTAAAGGACAGGGAAGCCTGGTGTGCTGCAGTCCATGGGATCATATAGAGTGAGACATGACTGAGCGACTGAACAGCAACAAGACGTGTATAACTTCTGGAACCATTATTCTTAGATGTAAAATAGGCATATATATTGGAGGTGCCTTGCTTGACTCTTTGGAGCTTAAAATTATTAAAAATTAAAATTGTTATTAATTTCTTAATTATTTAAAACTAAAACTATTAAAAATACTATCTGTTAATTTTTTAGCTAAGTCTTTGGATTTCTTGGTGCCAAATTAAAACCTAAAAGGGTTGTACCACTGGGTTGGGAAATTTTAATTTCCCAATATATCTCATTACATGGTAATTTTCTTTAGGTTGGTGGGTGACATGTGTCTATCTAACTTGTTCTGTAACCAACTTATCCTAACATGGGACTCTTTGGATTAGGTGGAAAGTATCCAAATAGCTTTTAAATGCTCAATCAGTGCTCACTGATTTTTTTGTGGCTTTTTGATTCCCATTAATGTAGCTTCTATCTACACAGACCAAGATAAACAAACATGTACACCGTAATATATAGCAGTAACCAGAGATGTTACTTTGACTTGGCCAAGAGAAGGCTCTGGGTGCACCACCAACAATTCCCAATGTGCCACTGAGATTTGGGGGGAAAAAACAAAACAAGCAGACCCTAAAGAATGGGGACTGTGGACTGATTCCAAACAGATGGGCAGCTACAGCTGCTAACAGTAGTTCCTAGTGTGAAATCTAGGAAGGATTCCAAAAAACCAGGGAAACTGGACTAAACCCAGAGGTTTCTGTTAGGTAGGTAGAATAGGGAAAAGGAGTCCAAAATGGCGGTGGCTAAAAAACAAGGAAGATCAAAGGAAGGTCCGAGGGCCAGAGTGAAGACTTCAGGCAGAACAAACAGCACTCCTGGCTAAGCCCAATTTGCATAGGGCAGGCCCAGGTGGAGGAAAAAAACATATAAAAGGAGGAGCCAAAGCGCTTTCTCACAGACTCTCTCTCTCCTGCGTGCGTGTGCTCTTTCTCTCTCTCTCTCTCTCTCTCTCTCTCTCTCTCTCGCTCCCTCTCTCTCTCTCCTGCTATCTTCTAAATAAAATAGAGCTGTAACACTGATTTGCCTAAGAGCTATAACACGGTTTGTCCAAGACCCAAGAGCTGTGATGCGCCAAGGGCTTTAATGTCTGTCGCTCCAAATCTTTGTTGTGACGAGACAAAGAACCAGGAACATGCACTCGCGTGACATTTCCAATGTGGAATCTGGGGACAGAACTAAGAGTTGGGGTTTCCAATCAAATGAGGGAATATGGTCTGACCAATCAGTGGTTCTCAATGTGGAACTAAGGATTCCAGTCAAATGGGGAACTGACTCAAAAGATAGATAAGGAGTTTGATGAAAAGAGATTATAGCTCAAAACCTGGAGGAAATTATCCATGGCTGTTGGAAATGGCAAGAAAGAGAACTCAAACTGGTTTGCAGGTAACACCTGTGTTTTTGTTGTCCCTGACACCATTGGAAGTCCTCTTCAATCTCACTGCTGCCATCAAGTCTGTTAAAAAGCAAAATCAAAGTAAATTTAAATATTCGGTTGGTTTTATTCAGTGATTCATAAATTGGGCAACATCTCATCTAACAGATAGAAAGGAACTCTAAGGAGCTATAGAAAATGGAAGTTGTTATAGGCAGAAGGAGGTGGGAAAAGGAAGTTCTAGCAAAGAATAGTTGTTTAAGGCAAGGTCATCTTCCTATAGGAGATAGAAGGATCTACTGGGTGGATTACCTCACTAATACTGGTCAGGTAATTCTAGGTTAATTTGTTAAATTTTACCTCCTGGGAGAGCCTGAAATTGAAATTAGATTAGGTTTTAAGTCTTGGTTTGCTGACCTGTGGTTTAGCAAAAGTGACTCCATTTGGGGCCTGTTGCTTCTTTTTTTAAGCGTTAATTTGTTTATTTTTATAGTTTTTATTTTTTATCGGTTATATACTCATATCATGTAAAAGATGAAATAGTTCTATTAGGTTTGCTAAAAGTAAAAGCAGTGGCCCAAACCCACCATCCTTGCCCCATTTTTTTTTCTTTCCAGAAATAAACACTTTCACATCTTTTAGTTAATCCTTTGGCCATTTAGTTTTTGTACTATATATATTATATATATATATATATATATATATATATATATATATATACACACACACACACATATACCTATATGTATATATATTTTTTTCTCAAATTTTAAATTATTTAATCATTATCTACTGTGTTTTCTTGATGAATAAGTTTAAGAATCAAGAGAATAGATGATTTAGTTAACTGCTTTTTATCAGGTTCTGCTACAGTGTGTGTGTGCTCTCAGTAACTCAGTCAAGTCCAACTCTCTGTGGCCCTTTGAACTGTAGTTGGCAGGCTCCTCTATCTATGGAATGTTCCAGGCAAGAATACTGGAGTGGGTTGCCATTTCCTCCTCCAGGGTATCTTCCCGACCCCAAGATCAAAACTACATTTCCTGTATCTCCTGCATTGGCAGGTGGATTCTTTACCACTCTGCCACCTTATAATGCTACATAAAAAAGGACAATCAAATTTCAATCATTATGAAATTGAATGTTTATCTCTCAATTAAGAATCCACAGTCTGACTTGGGCAGCCCTGCTGCAGGATGTGGGGTTAGCTTCACGTCTGCTCCGTGGATCCTTCTGGGACCAGGGGCTACCCAGGGGAATGCTCTTCTCGGGAGGAAACACATCTCCCTATTCTCTTAGATTGTAATTTTGGTGACATAAATATTGTTAACATTTATGGCTATTGATGAAAGACAGAGGGAAACAAAAAGTGCCCACTGAACTGAGAAAGCATCTTGAAAATGAAAAAAACAAGGCATGTATTTGTGTTTCATGGCTACATTATTTAGCATTCTTTGTGTACTCTCTTTTCTGTTTAGCTTTTCAAAAATATATATAATTAATACCTAACATTTTTATTTGCTTAGTTTTTCTGTGTACTTTTAAATTGCAAAGTGAAGAAAGCTGAGCACCAAAGAATTGATGCTTTTGAACTGTGGTGTTGGAGAAGACTCTTGAGAGTCCCTTGGACTGCAAGGAGATCAAACCAGTCCATTCTAAAGGAGATCAGTCCTGGGTGTTCTTTGGAAGGACTGATGCTAAAGCTGAAACTCCAATACTTTGGCCACCTCATGAGAAGAGTTGACTCATTGGAAAAGACTCTGATGCTGGGAGGGATTGGGGGCAGGAGGAGAAGGGGACGACAGAGGATGAGATGGCTGGATGGCATCACCGACTCAATGGACATGAGTTTAAGTAAACTCTGGGAGTTGGTGATGGACAGGGAGGCCTGGTACGCTGTGATTCATGGGGTCACAAAGAGTCGGACACGACTGAGCGACTGAACTGAACTGAAATAGATCTACATTTATAGGTTGCACATCAGGCACAAATATTGAAAATTTATTTAGAATTATCCTAAGAAATAATTCCTGATAACCAAAGGTAATCCTTGAAGCTATTTATATTACAGTTCTCTGGGTTTGCTTTAGGTTGAAAGCTGGTGATGAAAAATTATTGCAAGATTTACTTTGAGCTCAGAAGCAAAAATTTAGATACTTATTCAAAACTTCTTATTCCCTTAAACATAGCACCTTCACATGATTAAAAACCTTCAGTAACTAATTTCCATGTGAATTTTCTAAGTTTTTCTTTTACTTCAGAAATATTTTGGAACTTTTTAAAGGTTTAAACTGAGACAGAAAATGAATTACTTAAAACTTTGATTTTTAAGAGTTTCAGTACTAATGAGTTAGATTTTCAAATTCAGATAAGTGAATGCTTAAGTATTATTCAATAGCTGTTGACAAACATAATTGATGGAAAATGTGCTTATAAATCATGTGTTCTATTTTCTTACCAAAATACATGAATTATAACTGGAATTCTATGGTTTGGAACAAACATGAACTTGAATTAGGAAATTTAATTAAATGTGAAACAAGGGGGAAATTGTGAATGGTGGCTTAAAGAGAACCAAAACTCATACACAGTTATATTGTTTACTAAAACCTGCCAAATTTTGAATCCCTGTATGCATGTGGTAAAGAACAATATGAGAATTCAGATTCTGTCTTAGTCATCTGTTCATATACACTATATTAGCTTGGGACGCTAAAGAAATATTTTAGTAACACTGCAAGAATTGCAGCCAACAATCTTTTCCGGGTTATGTGCAAAGTAAACAGTGACTAGGAAGAAAACTTATTCAGTGAGAGAAGTTTTTTAATTTTATAGCTATAACTTTTGGTGTACGGGGAGGAAATGAAATTAAATTGCATGGCTATTAGTGAATTCTGGTTTTGTTTAGGTATAATATCTTTTCACTAAGATCGCTGCATATCTTTTTAGCATGATAAGATCATAGAAAAAATAATAAAGATTATTCTAATTTGGGCACAAACACTAAACAATTATTTTGTGGATTGGAAATGAAATAGTTGTAAACCAAGAGAGATTTTTTTTTTTTTCAATTCATGGAGGTTTCAGTTCCTTATTACTATGAAGAAGAGCCAATAGGCAGATTTTGAACCAAGAGATGTTACAATAGAAGAACTAGCCATTTTAATGTTCAATATTATTTTGTTTACAGTTCTCTCATAGGTTATCTGTGTAATTTCTGATTTAGGTAGAAAATTGAAGTTTCATTCAATTCTTTTTGTACAGTACCTTGTTTTGTCATCAAATAAATGATGAATAAGTGTATTTATTTAAATATTCAACATTGTAAGAGGATCACCAGATTCTTTATATGTTCCTTTTTGGGGGATGGGTGGGTGCTGTGCTATGCAGTATGTGGGACTGTAGTTCCCTGACCAGGGATGGAACCCATGTCCCCTGCATTGGAAGCACAGAATCTTGGCCACTAGACCACCAGGTATGATCCCTGTATGTTCCTATTATATTTATGAACTTTTAAAAATGTTGCTTGTATATCCTCCTTCAATTGCCATAGATTAGTCTTGCAGAAAATGTTCATTTGTCACTGTTTTTTGCATATCCCTCCCCACTCCAAGTCTTCAGGTTCTATTAGTCACAGTAGTCATTTCTGGGTGGGTTTGATACAATATAAAGTAAGCAAATCAGAAGACCTGCTTATTTTATTTTTTCAGCTTTTCCACTCAGTGCTTGGTGTTTTATTTTCCTTTTCATTGAGATAGATGTCACTGCAATAATTTTACAGATCCAGGCAACGTTAGATTCCTAATAGCTTCATTGTTGATATGTGTTATTTGTCCCTGTACAGGTTTCTGATGTTCTGAACTCTGGAGCTATGCTTTTGTTTCATCATTACCCCATTGCTTTGACCTTAAGACTTACTCCTGTCTAGGGATCCTTATTTCCAATGAGAAAGGTTTGGAGAGACTTAGGAAAATATTTACCTCATAACCAGGAAGGAAACTTGTTTACACCCTGAAACATCTGAGCTCAGACAAAGAGGCAAACATATCATTGGGCTTGTTTCATTAAAAAAAAATCATCAGTAGCCTTCAACCTTTTCATCCAAACTGGTAGTAGCATAGCAAAGTAATTGGTAGCCTAACTCTAAACTATTTTGACAACCAAGACTTAAAAAAAAAAAAAATGTGTTTTATTGAAGTATAGTTGATTTATAATGCATTAGTTTCTGGTATATAGAAAAGTGATTCTTTTTCATATTCTTTTCCATTATGGTTTATCACAGGATACTGAATATAATTCCCTGTGCTATACTGTAGGACTTTGTTGTTTTTCCATTCTATATATAATAGTTTGCATCTGCTAATCCCAAAATCTCAATCCATCCCTCCACTTCCCCTCCCCCTTGGCAACCACAAATTTGTTTTCTGTGTATTTGAGCCTGTTTCTCTTCCATAGATAAGTTCATTTGTGTCGTATTTTAGACTCCATACAGAAGTGATACTATATGTTATTTGTCTTTATCTCTCTGACCTCACTTCGTATGATACTCTCTACTAACATCCATGTTGGTGCAAATGGTATTATATCATTCTTTTTATGGCTGAGTATTATTCCATTGGACTGTTGTCTATTTGCTAAATAATGTCTGACTATTTTGTGACCCCATGGACAGTAATCTGCTAGGCTCCTCGCTCCATGGGGTTCACCAGGCTAGAATACTGGCGTGGTCTCCGTTTCCTTCTCCACTGAATCTTCCTGACCCAAAGATTGAACCCATGTCTCCTGCATTGTTTAGTTCAGTAAAGTCGCTCAGTCATGTCCGACTCTTTGCAACCCCATAAACTGCAACACAGCAGACTCCCCTGTCCATCACCAACTCCCGGAGTCCACCCAAACCCATGTCCATCGAGTTCATGATGCCATCCAACCATCTCATCCTCTGTCGTCCCCTTCTTCTCCTGCCCTCAATCTTTCCCAGCATCAGGGGTTTTTCAAGTGAGTCAGCTCTTCACATTAGGTGGCCGAAGTATTGGAGTTTCAGCTTCAACATAAATCCTTCCAATGAATACCCAGGACTGATTCCTTTAGAATGGACTGGTTGGATCTCCTTGCAGTCCAAGGGACTCTCAAGAGTCTTCTCCTACACCACAGTTCAGAAGCATCAATTCTTCGGCACTAAGCTTTCTTCACCGTCCAACTCTCACATCCATACAAGACCACTGGAAAAACCATAGCCTTGACTAGACGGACCTTTGTTGGCAAAATAATGTCTCTGCTTTTCAATATGCTATCTAGGTTGGTCATAACTTTCCTTCCAAGAAGTACGCATCTTTTAATTTCATGGCTGCAGTCACCATCTGCAGTGATTTTGGAGCCCAGAAAAACAAAGTCAGCCACCGTTTCCACTGTTTCCCCATCTATTTCCCATGAAGTGATGGGACCAGATGCCATGATCTTAGTTTTCTGAACATTGAGCTTTAAGCCAACTTTTCACTCTCCACTTTCACTTTCATCAAGAGGCTTTTTAGTTCCTCTTCACTTTCTGCCATAAGTGTGGTGTCATCTGCATATCTGAGGTTATTGATATTTCTGCCACCAATCTTGATTCCAGCTTGTACTTCCTCCAGCCCAGCGTTTCTCCTGATGTACTCTGCATATAAGTTAAATAAGCAGGGTGACAATATACAGCCTTGATGTACTCCTTTTCCTATTTGGAACCAGTCTGTTGTTCCATGTCCAGTTCTAACTGTTGCTTCCTGATCTGCATGCAGGTTTCTCAAAAGGCAGGTCAGGTGTTCTGGTATTCCCATCTCTTTCAGAATTTTCCACAGTTTATTGTGATCCACACAGTCAAAGGATTTAGCATAGTCCATAAGGCAGAAATAGATGTTTTTCTGAAACTCTCTTCCTTTTTTGATGATCCAGCAGATATTGGCAATTTGATCTCTGGTTCCTCTGCCTTTTCTAAAGCCAGCTTGAACATTTGGAAGTTCACGGTTCACGTATTGCTGAAGCCTGGCTTGGAGAATTTTGAGCATTTCTTTAGTAGCATGTGAGATGAGTGCAATTGTGTGGTAGTTGGAGCATTCTTTGGCATTGCCTTTCTTTGGGATTGGAATGAAAACTGACGTTTTCCAGTCCTGTGGCCACTGCTGAGTTTTCCAAATTTGCTGGCATATTGAGTGCAGCACTTTCACAGCATCATCTTTCCGGATTTGAAATAGCTCCACTGGAATTCCATCACCTCCACTAGCTTTGTTCTTAGTGATGCTTCCTAAGGCCCACTTGACTTCACATTCCAGTATGTCTGGCTCTAGGTGAGTGAGCACAGCATCGTGATTTTCTGGGTTGTGAAGATCTTTTTTTGTACAATTCTTCTACATATTCTTGCCACCTCCTCTTAATATCTTCTGCTTCTATTATGTCCCTACCATTTCTGTTCTTTATTGAGCCCATCTTTTCATGAAATGTTCCCTTGGTATCTCTAATTTTCTTGAAGAGAAATTGTAGGCAGATTCTTTACCACTTAGCCACCAGGGAAGCCCCATTCCATTACATATACATACACACACACACACACACACACACACATATATACATACACCACACCTCGTTTATCCGTTCATCTGTCAATAGACATTTAGGACGCCTGAGACCTTAATCATGTCCCCATCACTTCCTAACGAGGTAACATTAAATGTATTCTTTAGTTTAAAAAGTATGAAAACCTACAGTCCTCTTTACAAAAGATGGGTGCATATGATCTCCCTCTGAATAATCCCCTTCTCTGCATTCCTATAAACTAAGGCTTCATAAACATGCACTTTAACCTCATACCTCTTTTTACTTTTCCCTATTAGGGTTAAAAGAAAACACACAAACACCTCCAAATAAGAACAAAGCAAAAATAAAATTTAAAACTTACATAAAATTAAAAACTTAGATTATAAAAGAAAATCCTGGTGCATAGGAAAAATCAGTTAAGACTTAAACATACTCTGCCACATGAAAGATTTTAATGTCTTACTTTAAAAATGAAACCAAGATAAATGGAAATATTGAAGAATCCCATTCAAGATAAAACTGTGGGATATAGTCTATATGTTCTGACCAAATTCTAAAGGAGAATATCTGAAAAAAAAGAAAAGATGGGGACTATAGTTATATGGTTGAATGTCGAACTCATCATAAGTTTAGATATAATGATTACATATGAACAAGGCACTGATTTACACTCAAAAACTGTTGTATTTTGTCAGTGAAGTGTTATGTTACCTTGAGAAGATCTCATCTTATAGCCTTAAAATCTTAAATTAGAAGTAATTGGTATCTCCTTGCCTGAAGGTTTAGCTTGATTATTAAATAATGGGAAAATAAGTGGTTGTGGAAATAAAACAAATGCTTGAAACTGAGGTTTCTACTTCAAAAATAGGTATTATTTCTAATAGCAAAGTCTGTTTTCTGAAAACAGAAAAATTAATAAAGGAATGATTTTTGAGAATGTGTATTGTGAATTGTTACCACTTAATTTCTTTGAGGGCAACAAGAAAAATTGAATTTACTTATATCTTTAAAAATATTTGTTTAGAGTCAAAGCATGGACATAAGTATAAGAAATTCAAAATGGAAAGAGACCAAAATAGTGTTACCCAAATCAGAGAAATGAGTTGTGAAATGAAGATGTGAGAATTATATACTTTATTTATAGATTTCATGTATCATTTTTACTGATATTGACATTTGTTTTCCATCCAAGGCAATTACACAGGAGGTAGGTTTTCAAGCTATCTGCTTTGGTTTGATAATCCTTGTGCTGCACTTCTTTTCTCACAGTGTGTCTTGTAATAATTAAAGTCACAGACAAAACCAGATCCAGAAATGGTCACTTATTATTTAAGCAATGGGAAAATACAATCCATACTAGAGAAAAATCTGTTGTTTGTTTACTTCCTTTGGATTTAATTTTTTCTTATTGACGAGAATACACAGTTTGCTCAGCATGCATTTTTTTCATTCAGTGATCAGATTTTGAATATTTGTATTACTTAGATTTATGAGAAGAAAAATGTTTCCTGACATCCCATTTACTTTTGATGTGTTTACCAGACTGCGTAATTTGGAATTTAGAATTCATAGGCTGAGTATCTTCTTATAATTTGATTTTAGCATCATAGTCAAGATTCCAAGGAAAGATACTTTGTGTTTCACTCTTTTTTCCCCCCAATTATTTGTATATCAGTTGTGTTCACAATACCTTTGATAATAGGTATGACAAGGGTAGTGCTATTATAGTCTCACAGATACAGTATCTAAGACCCAATGTACTGGGCCCAAAACGCCGTCTCCTCAGAAGGTTCCCCACTAATCTAGAGAGGAAAATACATCTTAAACCTTAATGTATTAATGAACTTAAATAAATAAATAACTTAATAATTCTTAATTATCCAAGTTGTTAGAATCTGGCCTAACAGATTCAGTACCTCAGTCTGTCCTCAGTAGACAGTAACGGTGTGAAGGAGGAAGCTAGAGCCCCAATACCACTGACCCTGAAACTTCTGGATCCTTATCCATGTTCTTCACTGGATAAAAACATTTGTTTCTGCCTGAAAATACTGTTCAGGACTAAAAGAGAAAGTTTATGGATACAGGCAACTAGCTAGAAGTCCCTGACTCTGCCTCCCCCAAATTCCCATTAAAATACTTATGCAGGCAGAGAAAAATATGAAAATTCCTCAACCTCAAACACCTGGACTGAGCATCAATTTACTTCTAGGATCTGAGAGAAATGTTTGCTTGGCAGAATACTTCTTTCATGCACTTCTGCTAGGAACAGTTTTAGTTGCCAAGCATTAAAGGGGACAATCTTCCCTCTCTAAAAATCTTCCTGCTGGCATCTTATTTTCTCCTGATGGAATTTCTTCTCCTCTTTCAAGGTATTTTTTTTTTTCTTGAATTCTATTAATAATGGTCAATAGGATTACCGTTATTTTAAAACCATTTTTAAAAAAAGAGTTTCTTCTTTTTTCTAATAAATAATCTTCATGTATGTTCTTATGAGGCTCTTGAATGATATTCTGTATTTTGTTCTTTATTTTGCATAATTTTTTGACAGAGGGCCTAAGGTCTACACTAAACAGAAAACTGGGCAGCATTTTTTTTTTTTTTTGAGTTACCATATTTTCAGCTAATCAGAGTACTTTCTCTCTACTTCCTCTCTCTTAGGACTCACCTGTCAGAGAACAATTGTGAAGACATTAATTTGAGCATATCACATCCTGAGCATTAAGGTGGGAATGGGGCTAAAGTTCCATAAGTAAAATAATTTTGAAGAGAGCAAAAATTCAAATATGAATATATGTTAGTATTGCATTTTTTAAAATGAGAAAAAGGCAGGGAGCATAGAAAGAGGATTAATTTAGAAAATATATACCAAATAAAGAATTTCTCTGTGCTGGGAAACATCTTATATGAAGGATTACTACTTCTGATTTCCAGTCTGACATGTAAGGAGCTTGGAAGTCACCATTTCACCCTAACAACAATGAAAAAAGTGAGCAAACTTAAAAGTCATCAGTTCTTCTTAGATCACTTAGAGAAGTGGGGTCACAGGGCAAACTGCTGTCCTAAAACTTGGAGAGATAGACAGGAGAACACAGAGAATCCTGACTGACTGAAACAAAAATTCTTCCATGAATCACTGCTGGAAAATCTAAATTATAATAAACAAATCAATGTAGACAACAGCAGGGGAAGGGAAAAGTTGTTATTTGGAATTACTCCAGAGCATTTAGTTCTTCTTCATAAGGCCTGAGTTCAAGAGAAATTATTTTACCAGAGTCTAACATACTGGATTTTTTTTTTTTTTTTTTTTTTTTTCCGGAGCCTAACCAACCTTAGGGAAGTGAAATATTCAACTCCAGTTCCCTTTAGCCTTCCATATGTGGAGATGAGAAACACTCAGTTTCAGCCTATTCCAGGCATTCTGTTCCACCTAAGGAAGGGTGAAGTTCACAATCCAGGGGCATAGGCTTACCAAAACTGAGACCTAATTATGGAGAGAGCAAATACCAGAAATAGACTTAGATATGGCAGTATCAGTTGGAAGTATTAGACCAGAAATATAAAACAACTATGATTAATATGCTAAAAGGGCTCTAATAGAAAAAATAAACAACATGCAAGGATAGGTAATATAAAATAGAAATTTTTAAAAAGAATGAAAAAGAAGTGCTGTAGATCCAAAACATCAGTCAGAGTAAAGAATATCTTCAATGATCCCCTTAGTAGACAAGACACAAATGTGGAATCTCTGAACATATGTCAATGGAAACTTCCAGAACTGAAAAACAAAGAGAAAAAGTGGAACATAATATCTAAGAAATTTGGAACAGCTCCAAAATATGTATCATATACATAGTGGGACTATCAGTAGCAAAATAGAGAAAAAAAAATACTTGGAGTAATAATAACTGAGAATATCCCCAAATTAGTGTCACAGATCAAACTGAAGATATGGGAAGCTCAGAGAACACCAAGCAGAATGAACGCCAAAAATACAATGCCTAGGCACATTGGGCTTCCCTGGTGGCTCAAACGGCAAAGAAGTTGCCTGTAATGTGGGAGAGCTGACTTCGATCCCTGGTTTGGGAGGGTCCCCTGGAGGAGGGCATGGGAAACAACTACAGTATTCCTGCTTGGAGAACCTGATGGACAGAAGAGCCTGGCTGGCTACAGTCCATAGAGTCACAAAGAGTCATATACAACTGAGTGACTAAGCACACACACACACACACACACACACACACACGCACACAGGCATATTATATTCAAATTGTGTGCCTTTAACTATTGTAGGTCAAGAAGCAACAGTTAAAACTGGTCATGTAACAGCAGACTGCTTCCAAATTGGGAAAGGAGTACATCAAGGCTATATATTGTCACTCTGCTTATTTAACTTATATGCAGAGTACATCATATGAAATGTCGAGCTGGAAGAAACACAAGCTGGAATCAAGATTGCTGGAAGGAATATCAATAACCTAAGATATGCAAATGACACCACACTTATGGGAGAAAGTAAAGAGAAACTGAAAAGCCTCTTGATGAAAAGTGAAAGAGGAGAGTGAAAAAGCTGGCTTAAAACTCAACGTTCAAAAAAAGAAGATCATGGCATCCAGTCCCATCACTTCACGGCAAATAGATGGGGAAACAGTGGAAACATGTCAGACTTGATTTTCTTGGGCTCCAAAATCACTGCAAATGGTGACTGCAGCCATGAAATTAAAAGATGCTTGTTCTTGGAAGAAAGGCTATGACAAACCTAGACAGCATATTAAAACCCAGCAACATCATTTTGCCAACAAAGGTCCGTCTAGTCTAAGCTATGGTTTTTCCAGTAGTCATGTATGGATTGTGATAGTTGGACCATAAGGAAGGCTGAATGCCAAAGAATTGATGCTTTTGAACTATGGTGTTGGAGAAGACTCTTGAGAGTCCCTTGGACTGCGAGGAGATCAAACTGGTCAATCTTAAAGGAAATCAATCCTGAATATTCATTAGACGGACTGATGTTGAAGCTGAAGCTCCAATACTTCAGCCACCTGATGTGAAGAACTGACTCATGAGAAAAGACCTTGATGCTGGGAAAGATTGAAGGCAGGAGGAGAAGGGGACGACAGAGGACAAGATGGTTGGATGGCATCACTAAGTTTGAACAAGCTTTGGGAGATGATGAAAGACAGGGAAGTCTGGCATGCTGCATTCCATGTGGTTGCAGAGTCGGACATGACTGAGTGACTGAACAACAGCAGAAGGAGTTTATAGGAAATCTTTGTGTAGGAAATCTCTATGCCTTCCTACTCAATTTAAAATTAAGAAGTGGGAGCACTAATCCTATTAAAGTTGGCCAGAAAGATGTCTGACTTCTCAAATCTTTGTGACCAGAAAACGTCCTAGCCTTTTGTATCCCTTTACAGCAGTAAGAGTTTTGGACCACAGACTAGAACTCACGTCAGGGCTCTAGGCTCAAGTGAAAAACTCGACTGTGGTTAGAGTAGCTATTCCTACATTGGTAGGTGCCCAAGCTTTCTCTCAGTAGGCATCATAATTTGTATCTAAAGCAATGACAGTTCCAAATTCTGCTAGACCTACCTACTAGCATGCAATCATCTGTATAAGACATTTTTTGGCAGAGCTAACTTAATATGGAAGAAGACTCTAGAGTAGGCATGTAGTACCCCCACATCAGTGCTCTGAATTAGATACTCTTTTATAAATAAAAACATTTAAATATAAGTACATTCACCTACTTGCCCAAGCTTGCACAGTTAAGTGGAAGATCCAAAATAAAAAGGCAGAACAGGGAATTCCTTGGTGGTCCAATGGTTAAGACTCAGTGCTCAGGTTCAGTATCTGATTGGACAACCAAGATCCTGCAAGCTGTGAACCATGGGCCAAAAATAAATTTAAAAAGTAAAAACCAGAACATGTTAAACATTCACATTTAGAATCTGGATAGAATTCAGTCAGTACTAAAGTCAAAGTATAAGCCAGTATTAGAAGATAGCATTGAGAGGTATTTTCCTGGAATTTGCAGGAACATTTCAATAGGACTGAGCTTTGAATTAGGTCTTGAAAGGCAGAAAAAGAAAGTTCCATTCATGAAATGTTATATTTGGTGGGCGAAGATCAATGAGGAAAAGAAAGTAAATAAAGACAGAGACAGTAGAAAATTCTGGGTGTGTTCACTTAATAGGTCTTATTCCATTTGAATAAACATTGCAGATATAGTCAGGTTGAGTAAGAGAAATGCATGGAAGTATTAATATAGTTGGGGGCTTCCCTGGTGGCTCAGATGGTAAAGAATCTGCCTCCAGTGCAGGAGACCCAGGTTCAATCCCTGGGTTGGGAAGATCCCCTGGAGAAGGAAATGGCTACCCACTCCAGGATTCTTGCCTGGAGAATCCTATGGACAGAAGAGTCTTGAGAGATACAGTCCACGAGGTCACAAAGAGTTGGGCACAACTGATCAACTAAGCACATTAGCATGTTAATATAGTTACTCAGCCCTCTTTGGGTAATATTGCATAGAATGCATTTTTATCCTTTCATTTTCAACCTATTTGTTGTCTTGGATCTATAGCAAGTCTCTTTTAGACATAAGACAGTTGGATCATGTTTATTTTTGTTTTATTCATTCTGCCCATCTCTGTCTTTTGATTGGATATTTTAATTCATTTACATTTAAAGTATTTACTGATTAAGGATGAACTTATTTCTTCCATTTTGCTATTTTCTATATATGCTTGGTATTTTTTTTGTTTGTTTCTTATTTCCTCCATTACTGATTCCTTTTGTCTTTGTTTGTTGTCATAATGAAATGTTTTGATTCACTTCTGTTTTCTTTTGTGTATTTGCTACATTTTTTTTTCTTTCTGTTTTCCATGAGATTACATTTAAAATTCTAAAATTATAACAGTCTAATTCAAATTTATATCAATTTAACTTCAATAGCTTACAAAACCTGTGGTCCTCCTTTTTTGTTGTTTTTATAAGTTACACCTTTATACACATGTTCCCCAAAACATAAATTCATAATTATTTGTTCTATGTGCATCTTTAAAATTATATAGGAAACAGAAAGTGAAGTTATAAACCAGAAGTACAACAATACTAGCTGTTATATTTACCCATTTTTTTTAACTTTACTGGGGATATTTATTTCTTAATATGTCTTCCAGTTACTATCTGGTGTTCTTTTATTTCAACCTAAAAGATTCTTTTTAGGATTTCTTTTATGAGAGGTCTAGTAATAACAAACTGCCTTAGCCTTTGTTTATTTAGAAATTTGTTAACTTCACTGTCTTTTTTAAACTGAAATATAGTTAACCTATAGTATTGTCTTAGTTTCAGGGTTATAACATAGTGATTTAGTTATATGTGTGTGTGTCTGTGTGTGTATGTATATATTGCTTTCAGATTCTTTTCTGTTATAGGTTACTCCAAAATATTGGGTGTAGTTCCCCACGCTATACAGTAGGTCTTTGTTGGTTATATATTTTATGTATAGTAGGGTATATATATTAATTCCAAACTCCTAATTTCCACCACCTTTCCCCTCCTTTCCACTTTGATAACCATAAATTTGTTTTCTGTTTCTGTGGATCAGTTTCTGTTTTGTATATAATTTCATTTGTGTAATTTTTTAAGATTCCACATCTAAGCAGTATCATATGATATTTCTCTTTTTCTGTCTGGCTTGCTTCACTTAGTATGATAATCTCCAGGTTCCGTGTGGCTGCAAATGGCATTATTTCATTCTTTTTAGTGGGTGACTAACATCCCATTGTATACATACTACCCCGAAGACCGTAATCTTGACTATACAGACTTTTGTCGGCAGAGTAATGTCTCTGCTTTTCTACAGTCTGTCTAGGTTTGTCACCACTTTCCTGTCAAGAAGCAATTGTCATCTGATTTCATGGGTGCAGTCACCATCCACAGTGATTTTGGAGCTCAAGAAGAGGAAATCTGTCACTGCTTCTACCTTTTCCCCTTCTATTTGCCATGCAGTAATAGGGCCGGATGCTATGATCTTGGGTTGTTCTTTTTTTTTTAATATTTAGTCTTAAGCCAGCTCTTTCACTCTCCTCCTTCACCCTCATCAAGAGGCTCTTTAGTTCCTCTTTGCTTTCTGCCATTAGAGTGGTCTCATCTGCATATCAATGGTCACGTATGGTTGTGAAAGCTGGACTATAAAGAAGGCAAAACACCAAAGAACTGATGCCTTCCAACTGTGGTGCTAGAGAAGACTCCTGAAAGTCCCCTGAACAGCAAGGAAATCAAACCAGTCTATCTTAAGGGAGATCAACCCTGAATATTCACTGGAAGGACTGATGCTGAAGCTGAAGCTCCAGTATTTTGGTCATCTGATATGAAGAGATGACTCATTGGAAAAATCCCTGGTGCTGGGAAAGACTGAGAGCAAGGGAAAAGAGGGCATCAGAGGATGAAATGGCTGTGCGGCATCACTAATGCAATAAACATGAACTTGGGCAAACTCCGGAAGTTGGTAAGGGACAGGGAGGCCTGGCGTGCTGCAGTCCATGGGGTCGCAAGAGTCAGACACGACTGGGCGACAGAACAACAACAACATACATACCACATCTTCTTTAGCCATTCAACTGTTTTTTGACGTTTAGTTTGCTTCCGTGTCTTGGCTATTGTAAATAGTGCTACTATGAACATTGGGGTTCATGCATCTTTTTGAAGTATTGTTTTCTCTGGATATATGCCCAGGAGTGAGATTGCAGGATCATATGGTTGCCTATTTTTAGTTCTTTTTTTAGAACATTCCATACTGTTTTTCCCAGTGGCTGCACCCTCCTTCCCAACAGTGTAGGAGGGCTGTTTATTCTCCACACCTTCTCCAACATTTATTATTTGTAAATTTTTTGATAATGGCCATTCTGACTGGTGTGAGGTGATACTTAATTGTAGTTTTGATTTATATTTCTCTAATAATTAGCAATGTTAAACATTTTTTTCATGTGCCTTTTGGCCATTTGTATGTCTTTTTTGAAAAAATGTCCATTTAGATCTTTTGCCCATGTTTTGATTTTTTTTTTTTTTAATATTGAGCTGTATGAGATTGTTGTATATTTTGGAGATTAAAGACAGTCTGTTCAATAAGAGGTGCTGGAAAAACTGGATAGCTACATGTAAAATAAATTAGGACAGTCTCTAATACCTCACACAAAAATAAACTCAAAATGAATTAAATGCTTAAATATAAGACTGCTACTATAAAATCCCTAGAGGAAAACATAGGCAGAATACCATGACATAAATTATAGTACTATCTTTCTGGATCTGTCTCTTAGAGTAATGAAAATAAAACCAGAAATAAGCAAATGAGACCTAATTAAACTTAAAAGCTTTTGCATAGCAAAGGAAACTACAAGCAAAATGAAAAGACAACCTACAGAATGAGAAAAAAAAATATTTGGAAATGATGCAGTGACAAGGGATTAATTGCTGTCATTTTTTGAAGGACAATTTTGTTACAATCTTGGTTGAAAAATTTTTTTTCCCTCTCAGCACTTTAAATATGACATCCTGCTGCCTTTGTACCTCTGTGGTTCCTGATGAGAAAATGAGTGTTAATTTTATTGAGAGCCCTTCATAAATGATGAGTCACTTCTCTCTTCTTTCTTCCAAGATTCTCTAGCTTTTAAGAGTTTGATTATACTGTGTCTCAGAGGGGGCATCTTTCTTTTTATTCAACTTGGAGTTCATTTGCTTTCTTATATTTATAGAATTATGTCTTTTATCAGGTTTTAGACATTTTTAGCAATTATTTCTTCAAGCATTCTTTCTACAATTTTCTTTTTCTTCTTCTTCTGAGACTCATAAAATGTATGATGGCTTGCTTGACAGTATCCTACAAATCTCTTAGGCTGAATTCACTTTTATTCATATTTTTTCTACTGTACATACTCAATAATTTCAATTGCTTTGTGCTCAAGTTTGCTGATTCTTCCTTCTGCCAGTTCAAATCTTCTTTTAAATTCCTCTAGTGAATTTGTTTTTTTTTTTTTATTTCAAGTATTGTATATCTTAACTTCAGAATTTATGTCTAGCTCCTTTCTACACTTTTCTGTATTTTCTTATATTCACTCTTTTATCAAACATCATTTTCCTTACTTCTGTTAGTTCTTTCCTCATGACTTCCATTAGCCCGATGAGCATGTTTATAACAATTAAACTACTTGGCCAGTTACTTTGATATCTTGGTGTCCTCAGGGATGGTTTCTATTCATTTATTTTGTTCATTTGAATGCAGTATATTTTCTGTTTATTTGTATGCTTTGTCAATGTTTGGTTGTTGTTTGAATCTGGACATTTAAATGTTATACTGTGGTAACTGTAATCAGATTCTCCCCTCTCCCTAGGGTTTGCTGTCTTAGTTGGTTGTTGAAGGTTGTCCATTCGTTCAGATATTCTTCTAAGCTATTTTTGCAAAATCTGAATTTCTTGTCCTGTGGTCACCAAAGTCTGTTTTCCTTTCTGTCATGTTCAACAAATGTGTTGACAGATATATCCTTGCATGAAAGAAGCTAAAAAGAAAAACAGAATCAGAAGCCAAAAAAATTAAAACAAAAAAAAAATGGGGAAAATAAAAATTAGTGGGTAATCCAAATAGAATTGCAGATGTATACAATAAGGATTTATTAGCATTTTGAAAAGCCTTCCAGTTTTTATTTCATGTTTGTTTTAGTACCACCAGTTTATCAATTATAATTTGGTTTTTTTCCATTCAGACATCAGAAACATCCATTCCATTCTCTCTTATACAAATCTAAGATTGCAGATCAACTCTATATTAGAAAGTTTTCAATGTCCCAAAGAAGTTCCCTAACATAGTACTCTCTTTACCAGTTATTTCCAGGCACTTAATTTTCCATCTTTATCTCTTCCTCTCACCAAGCAAGAGGAAGAAATTTTCAAAATGGAAAAGATAAACAGCAATTATTTTGGGTCGACTAAACTATCAGTAAGTGAGTGAACAGAAATAAAAAGAAAATATACATCAGAACAATTGACTTCCAATACTAATAAATATTTCTCTAGCTGCAGTAAAAGGAACAGATATTTCTTTTTATTTAAAGAAATAAGAAGCATTCCCTCTTCTAACAATTATTTATAGGTTGTAACTATTCTACAAAGAGATAACTGAAATGTAAATTAAATGATACATCATTTAGAAATTGAGATTGCTGCTGACATCCTATATTTTACAACTTGATGAAATCCTTTTTGAAAGTCCATTATATTTTGAGAAACATTTTAAAACAAGAAACTATAGCAGAGTTTGCATAAATGGGTTCATCAGTTTCTCTCCCCAAGTTCTCAATATAACATGGTTCAATGAGTGTTTGCATATGCTCAAAAGTGGTCAAAGCCAAAAATAGCTGTCACATGGATATAGTAACTTATAAGTTATATTAATATTTATTTTTTCCATTTAATATAACTCTTGTAGTAAGTCAATACAATCCTCAAGAGTTAAATATATTATGTTTCAAATAAAATATAGTTAAGCACTTAATCTGTGTTTACTATTATTAACAACACTCCATGGCAGCAATCTTTCATATTTACTACATAAAAGAAGCAATAGTAAGTCCTGGATTAAACATATGAGTAATTCATGTTCCACTTAAACTGGAAAAGCAAAGATTGATATGTTTTATATAGGCCACGATTATAATCAGAAAATTTTAATGTTGTTTTTGGTTATGGCTGTATAGTTTTCAATTTGTTCAAAAGTTGTCTTGCTGGAATTATTTAAACATAGTAGAACATTAACCTTTCTTTTAGGTGACATGAATTTCAG
This sequence comes from Bos mutus, assembly GCF_027580195.1. Lineage (NCBI taxonomy): Eukaryota > Metazoa > Chordata > Mammalia > Artiodactyla > Bovidae > Bos > Bos mutus. The sequence continues at coordinate 63,641,112 of NC_091632.1, forward strand.
CCAAAAATGACTTAAAACTTTACATGAATATATTCTATATGATTATCATAGTCTTAATGAAGCAGACTGACTTTTTATCACTTTACATCAATTTGTAGATTAATCATAAACAGTACAATTTAAAGTTCAAGTTAATTCCACTTGAAATTGTCATACTCTTCAAATGCATAATAAACATTTAGCCATTTTCTTTGGTTTTCAAAGAAAAGAAGTATCTAAACCAAAACAAAAGCAACCAAAATAATTTGAGTTGGTGCCATACTATTTTACCTGAGAGGGTAATATCTATGACAAAGGGAAGATGACTCATTCTATATTCTAAGAAAAAGTATAAATTTCTTACTTCAACAGAAAAATAAATGCTTAAATATAGAAAGCTTGTATCCTATTTCATGTACAAATTCCTCTGAAAAATGTATGTATTGCTCTCTTCATTTACTTATTCATTTATTAACACCTTATATGTACCAAACATTATAGAAGGCACTATAAAAATCAAGATCAGAAAAGAATCTCCCGTTTCTGGTATAAGAGATTATATCAAACCAGTCTTCATAACAAAAATCTTAGAGTCTGGACTAAACAAAATGAAATAAATAAAAAATAATTCTGTAGGGGGAATGGAAGAATGACTAAAGAAAGCAGAAACACGAAGGAAAGAAGTCATTCAGGATGAGATCCACGTTTGACCACTTTCTCAATGAGTACACTCCTGCTGCTGCTGCTGCGGCTAAGTTGCTTCAGTTGTGTCCGACTCTGTGTGACCCCAGAGATGGCCACCAACCAGGCTCCCCCGTCCCTGGGATTCTCCAGGCAAGAACACTGGAGTGGGTTGCCATTTCCTTCTCCAATGCATGAAAGTGAAAAGTGAAAGTGAAGTCGTTCAGTCGTGTCTGACTCCTAGGGACCCCATGGACTGCAGCCTACCAGACTCCTCCATCTATGGGATTTTCCAGGCAAGAGTACTGGAGTGGGGTGCCATTGCCTTCTCTAGAGCACACTCCTAGTCTGTGCTATATATGAGGGATAGAGGCCAACAAGAAAGTGACATTCTTGCTGGCTAACCAGTCAGAGATTGGAATTAGGAGCTTCCAGAATATACGAAAACTGAGGAAGAAGATCTCTGTGAAGAGGAATTCATAAAGATGAGGGAGCCAATGATCTACAAGTGAATTCGCTCAAAGTTTTACCTGACCACTAAACAGTGAGTTAAGGATGTTGAAATAATATTTTGAACTGAATGATATTTTGCCTACATTTGCAAAATATCACAAAAACAATAATAGAAGACAATTTATAGGTGTAAGTATGTTTGTTTGAAAAGAAAAAAGGCTTCAAAATCAATGAGATAAACTTCCAACTTATGCTAGAAAACGAGGAGCAAATTAAACTCAGAGTAAGTTGAAAGAAGGAAATAGAAAGATAAGAAAACGTATCAGTAAAATAGAAAATAAACAGTTGAGAAAGAAAGCCAAAAATATGTTCTTTGCAAAAATAAATTTAGTAAACCTTTAGAAACTCTGATTAAGGAAATATAAATAGAAAACACATATTACTAATAATAATAATGAAGGAAACACACCACAGAGCCCACAAATATTAAAAGAATAATGAAACATTATAAATAATTTTAGACCAATAAATTCAGCAACCTAGAAAAATAGACATAGTACTAAAACTCACTGGTTAATTAATAGAAGAATACCTGTGTATCTGTTTTAAAATTTAAATTTGTAGTTTAAAACTTTCCTACAGAGAAAAGTTCAGGCCCAGATTATTTTACGAGTGAATCATTTTACATAATTAAGGAAAAAAATAATGTCAGTTTAAATAAAACCTCCGTTCGTTTCCTAGTGCTGTTGGGAACAAATATTACCGCACAATGGTTTAAAAACAACAAAAATTTATTCTTCCACAGCTCTGGAGGCTAGATGTCTGAAGTTAAAGTATCAGCAGGACTGTGTTCCTGCAGACTCTTGGGGAAATCTGTTTATGCCTTTCTCTCAGCCTCTGCTGTTGCCAGTAACCCTGGGTGTTCCTTGGCCAGTAGAAGCATCACTGCATTCTGCCTCTGTTGTACATGGCATTCTCGCTATGTGTCACTACCTCTGTCTCTTTTCGTTTTCTTAAAAAAATACATCAGTCGTATTAAATTAAGGCTCACCCTAATGTCCACAGTAGATGTAGCTTAATTATATCTGCAACTGGCCAATTTCCAAATATCTGCAAATGGCCAATTTCCAAAAGGTCATGGTCACAGATATTAGGGATTATGACTTCAACATGTATTTTGGCTTCCCTGGTGGCTCAGATGGTAAAGAATCTGCCTGCAGTGCAGGAGACCTAAGTTCTGTCTCTTGCTGAGGAAGATGACCTGGAGAATTGATGGCTACCCACTCCAGTGTTTTTGCCTGGGAGGACCCATGGACAGAGGAACCTGGCTGGCTGAAGTCCATGGGGTCTCAAAGAATTAGGCACAACTGAGCAACTAACACTTCAACCCATAACAAACTATTTCTGAAAATAAAGAACACGTCCCAACTCTTGAGGCCAGCATAACCATGATCCCCAAATAAAAGAGGCATATTGATTCAAAATTCTCCAAGCCAGTCTTCAGCAATACGTGAACCATGAACTTCCAGATGTTCAAGCTGGTTTTAGAAAAGGCAGAGGAACCAGAGATCAAATTGCCAACATCTGCTGGATCATCGAAAAAGCAAGAGAGTTTCAGAAAAACATCTATTTCTGCTTTAATGACTATGCCAAAGCCTGTGACTGTGTGGATCACAATAAACTGAGGAAAATTCTGAAAGAGATGGGCATACAAGACCACCTGACCTGCCTTTTGAGAAACCTATATGCAGGTCAGGAAGCAATAGTTAGAACTGGACATGGAGCAACAGACTGGTTCCAAATAGGAAAAGGAGTACGTCAAGGCTGTATATTGTCACTCTGCTTATTAAACTTCTATGCAGAGTACATCAGGAGAAATGCTGGGCTGGAAGAAGCATAAGCTGGAATCAAGATTGCCGGGAGAAATATCAATAACCTCAGATATGCAGATGACACCACCCTTATGGCAGAAAGTGAAGAGGAACTAAAAAGCCTCTTGATGAAAGTGAAAGAGGAGAGTGAAAAAGTTGGCTTAAAGCTCAACATTCAGAAAATGAAGATCATGGCATCTGGTCCCATCACTTCATGGGAAATAGATGGGGAAATAGTGGAAACAGTGTCAGACTTTATTTTTTGGGGCTCCAAAATCACTGCAGACAGTGATTGCAGCCATGAAATTAAAAGACGCTTACTCCTTGGAAGAAAAGTTATGACCAACCTAGATAGCATATTGAAAAGCAGAGACATTACTTTGCCAACAAAGATTCGTCTAGTCAAGGCTATGGTTTTTCCAGTGGTCATGTATGGATGTGAGAGTTGGACTGTGAAGAAAGCTGAGCATCGAAGAATTGATGCTTTTGAAGTGTGGTGTTGGAGAAGACTCTTGAGAGTCCCTTGGACTGCAAGGAGATCCAACCAGTCCATTCTAAAGGAGATCAGTCCTGGGTGTTCTTTGGAAGAACTGATGCTAAAGCTGAAACTCCAATACTTTGACCACCTCATGCGAAGAGTTGACTCATTGGAAAAGACTCTGATGCTGGGAGGGATTGGGGGCAGGATGAAAAGGGGACGACAGAGGATGAGATGGCTGGATGACATCACCGACTCAATGGACATGAGTTTGAGTGAACTCCAGGAGTTGGTGATGGACAGGGAGGCCTGGTGTGCTGCAATTCATGGGCTCATAAAGAGTCGTACACGTGAGCAACTGAACTGAACTGAGTATGTATTTCACCATGCTAATGAAATAAATGAGAAACTATATCCTTTCAATAAATGCAGCAAAAATATTTGTTTCTTATTAAACATTGTCAAGATAAAACTACTCTTATCAAACTAAGAATAGAAAGGAGTTTCCTCAATCTATGAAAAAAGGGCATCTATACAAAAACCGGCCTAGTTTTAAGAAATTGAGGAAAATGCAGCTTACTTTTTAGGGTCATCTATTCAGCATGTGGAGAAGGCGATGGCGCCCCACTCCAGTACTCTTGCCTGGAAAATCCCATGGATGGAGGAGCCTCATGGGCTGCAGTCCATGGGGTCGCGAAGAGTCAGACATGACTGAGCAACTTCCCTTTCACTTCTTGCTTTCATGCATTGGAGAAGGAAATGGCAACCCACCCCATTGTTCTTGCCTGGAGAATCCCAGGGACAGGGGAGCCTTGTGGGCTGTGGTCTATGGGGTCACACAGAGTTGGACACGACTGAAGCGACTTAGCAGCAGCAGCAGCAGCATGTATTGGAGGTCTTAGTGCACTAAGACAAGAAAAATACTTTTAAAAGCATAAAAAATTGGAAGTAAAGAATTCAAAATCTTTTTTACTTGTAGACAGTATGCCTGTGTATATAGACAATCCTAAGTAACTTAGTTAGGATTTTAATTAAGAAATTCAAGAACCAGAAACACATTTAGCAAGGTTACAGCCCGCTGAGGCAAAATACAAAACACAAAACAAAGCAAAAAAACCCCAAACAACCAAGTTCCTGCCTTCCAGTAGCTCACAATCTGCTGAAAAGAAATCTCTATACAAATACAGTTTTAGAGTGATTTCAGTAATATGGCAGAGTATGCTGGTCCATGTTCTCATCCCCCCACAGACAGATCAAAAAACAAGCAGAAGCTGTCAAAGCAACTTAGTTAGACCTCTGGAAAACAGTCAGAGGTTTATAACCACCCAGTGAATGCTGAATAAAGGCAGAAGGAATCTGAAAATGGTAGCAATCTTTGTGTCATTTTTACTGGCTTTTGGCTGCATCGCTCTCCTGGCGTGGCAGCTGGTATTGCCAGAGTGGGACCCTAGTCCCTGGTTTTGGAGGGAGCACTGCTGACCTTATTTGAAAATGATTGTGTAGGTCCATTCTCACCGGTCTAGGGGCTCTCTAAAGGACTGACACAAGATAGCCTTGACTAACTCAGAACTCAGGCCAGAAGAGCAGGGTGCATAGCTGGGAAAACAACAACAACAAAAAATAGCAGGGCCAAGTAACCACCCATAGTGATGCTTGGACCTTTCTTCTTAATTAAATGTTTCATAATTATATAAAATGTTTACCTGAATCCAAAATTAAACCTAACATCAGTTCAGTTCACTTCAGTCACTGTCATGTCCGACTCTTTGCGACCCCATGAACCACAGCACGCCAGGCCTCCCTGTCCATCACTAACTCCCAGAGTCCACCCAAACTCATGTCCATTGAGTCGGTGATGCCATCCAACCATCTCATCCTCTATTGTCCCCTTCTCCTCCTGCCCTCAATCTTTCCCAGTGTCAGGGTCTTTTCAAATGAGTCAGCTCTTCACATCACATGGCCGAAGTATTGGAGTTTCAGCTTCAACATCAGTTCTTGCAATGAATACCCAGAACTGATCTCCTTTAAGATGGACTGGTTGGATCTCCTTGCAGTCCAAGGGACTCTCAAGAGTCTTCTCCAACACCACAGTTCAAAAGCATCAATTCTTCTGCTCTCAGCTTTCCTTACAGTTCAACTCTCACATCCATACATGACGACTGGAAAAACCATAGCTTTGACTAGACAGACCTTTGTTGGCAAAGTAATATCTCTGCTTTTGAATATGCTATCTAGGTTGGTCATAACTTTCCTTCCAAGGAATAAGCGTCTTTTAATTTCATGGCTGCAATCACCATCTGTAGTGATTTTAGAGCCCTGCAAAATAAAGTCAGATACTGTTTCCCCATCTATTTGCCATGAAGTGATGGGACTGGATGCCATGATCTTAGTTTTCTGAATGTTGAGCTTTAAGCCAACTTTTTCACTCTCCTTTTCACTTTCATCAAGAGGCTTTTTAGTTCCTCTTCACTTTCTGCCATAAGGGTGGTGTCATCTGCATATCTGAGGTTATTGATATTTCTGCCTGCAGTCTTGATTCCAGCTTGTGCTTCCTCCAGCCCAGCGTTTCTCATGATGTACTCTGCATAGAAGTTAAGTAAGCAGGGTGACAATATACAGCCTTGACGAACTCCTTTTCCTATTTGGAACCAGTCTGTTGTTCCATGTCCAGTTCTAACTGTTGCTTCCTGACCTGCATACAGGTTTCTCAAGAGGCAGGTCAGGTCATGGTCTTGTATTCCCATCTCTTTCAGAATTTTCCACAGTTTATTGTGATCCACACAGTCAAAGGCTTTGGCATAGTCAATAAAGCAGAAATAGGTGTTTTCCTGGAACTCTCTTGCTTTTTCCATGATCCAGCAGATGTTGGTAATTTGATCTCTGGTTCCTCTGTCTTTTCTAAAACCAGCTTGAACATTTGGAAGTTCACGTCTAACGTATTGCTGAAGCCGGGCTTGGGGAATTTTGAGCATTACTTTACTAGCATGTGAGATGAGTGCAGTTGTGTGGTAGTTTGAGCATTCTTTGGCATTGCCCTTCTTTGGGACTGGATTGAAAACTGACCTTTTCCAGTCCTGTGGCCACTGCTGAGTTTTCCAAATTTGCTGGCATATTGAGTGCAGCACTTTCACAGCATCATCTTTTAGGATTTGAAATAGTTCAACTGGAATTCTATCACCTCCACTAGCTTTGTTCGCAGTGATGCTTCCAAAGGCCCACTTGACTTCACATTCCAGGATGTCTGGCTCTAGGTGAGTGGTCACACCATCTGTGTCATGAAGATCTATTTTGTACAGTTCTTCTGTGTATTCTTGCCACCTTTTCTTAATATCTTCTACTTCCATTAGGTCCATACCATTTCTGTCCTTTATTGAGCCCATCTTTGCATGAAATTTTCCCTTAGTTTCTCTAATTTTCTTGAAGAGATCTCTAGTGTTTCCCATTCTACAACATAAATTATATTAAGAGAAATCTGTATATCCCTATATTCACCACTACATTTCATTCCTCTTGTAATCATTATCTTACCATATAAATTTGTTTTCAATTTCTCCATTTCTAACAGAGAGAGCACAATACATGCGTTTTTCCACCTTCCTTTTTTTTCATTCGACAATCCTTCTTTGAAATAATTCCATAGTGATATATAGAGATATCACATCCATATTTAAGGCTGTACTCCATTGTGTACCATAATTTATTCTAATCTGCCCCATATAGAAGAATATTTGAAATATTTTCATTCTATTTTTACTATAAAACATCCTATAATAAATATCTTTATTCATACATATATTATAGCTTTGCCACTGTATATAAGGAAGATCATAAAACACGGACTTATGAATTAACTGAGAAATATATTCGTAATTTTGCTAGATATGCCATATTGCCTTCCACTGGAAATGTATCATTTAACATTTATCCCAACAGTGTATGAAAGTTTCTGTTTTCCAACAGCCTCACAGAGTATGTTGTATTTTTTATTTTAATACTTTAATAATGTTGTATTTTGTATTTTAATACTTTTATATTTTGTTACCAATCAATCTGGTAAGGAATGGTAGAACATGGTAGTTTTAATATACATTCTCTTATTATGAATGATTATGACCAACCTAGATAGCATATTCAAAAGCAGAGACATTACTTTGCCAACAAAGGTCCGTCTAGTCAAGGCTATGGTTTTTCCTCTGGTCGTGTATGGACGTGAGAGTCGGACTGTGAAGAAGGCTGAGCACTGAAGATTTGATGCTTTTGAACTGTGGTGTTGGAGAAGACTCTTGAGTGTCCCTTGGACTGCAAGGAGATCCAACCAGTCCATTCTGAAGGAGATCAGCCCTGGGATTTCTTTGGAGGAAATGATGCTGAGGCTGAAACTCCAGTACTTTGGCCACCTCATGCGAAGAGCTGACTCATTGGAAAAGACTCTGATGCTGGGAAGGTTTGGGGGCAGGAGGAGAAGGGGATGACAGAGGATGAGATGGCTGGCAGGCATCACTGACTCGATGGACGTGAGTCTCAGTGAACTCCGGGAGTTGGTGATGGATAGGGAGGCCTGGTGTGCTGCGATTCATGGGGTTGCAAAGAGTCGGACACAACTGAGTGACTGAACTGAACTGAATTATGAATGAAGTCTTATTATGAAGTCATCTTTATCTTTTCATATTATAAAGTCATCTTTTCCTATTATTAAAAGCCATTTTTATTTCTTTTTTCCTCCTCTGAACAGTCTGCTTTTCTAGCTCATTTATTCCATGGGGCAGTGAGAATTTTTCCTTTTCTATTTTCAGAAGTTTCTTATATGTTATGAAATATGAACCCTCTGATTATGATATAATTTTAAATATTTTTCTCATTTTCTCATTTTTATTTTTACTTTGTGAAGAGTCATTCTGCATATAAGATTATAATTAAATGTATATAATTTATCCTTATTGTTTCTAGATTTTCATTCATCATTAGGAATATTTACTCCTACTCCAAAATTATAAAGGAATTTACCTATCATTTGTTTTTAAAATCTTGGTTTTATTTTTATATACAAGTCTCTGTTTCATTTTGAATTTATTCATGTGTACTCCAAGGGATCTTCCCAAGCCAGGGATCAAACTCAAGTCTCTCACATTGCAGGCAGATTCTTTACCATCTGAGCCACCAGGGAAGCCCATTGTACAAAAATTGAATCTGACTTCTGGTTTTCAGTTCTAATATGTAAAGAGTTCTGAAGTTATCACTCCCATCTTTACAGCAAGAAAATCTGCACAAACTGAAGATCAATGGCTTTTTTTAGACCCATGAGAAAACTGAGGTTCCTGGGCAAATAATCACCCTGAAATCTGGAGAGACAAGGGAACCTGAAGAGTTACAATTGAGTTCTGCTTGTTTGGATCAGAAGCCACTGGAGTTATTAACTGGTAGGAACCCTGAAATAGTAATTTTGAGATTGTCAAATTCCTCATGGTTATGGGGTATATCTCTAAGAACCCATACCAGGTTCTCATGTTGAGGTTCTGAGAAAGATCCTCCTGTGGATCTGGCAGAGCAATGGGAAGAATAATCATTATACACTTTGCATTGATATATAGGAATATTTGAATGTTTTTTAATACGAAGGAGTATGGAATTTTGTCAAATACCTCTTGTCCATTTAAGATATGATCTTTATATCTAGGAATATACCATATTACATTAATGGATTTCCTTATTTCAGATCATCCCTGCTTTCCTGAAGTGATCACTTCTTGAATGTGCTGTGTTATTTTTGAAGTGCTGCTTGTTACAGTTTGCTAATATTTTAAGATTTTTACATGGACAGTCATACACATGAGATTGGTTTGTAGTTTTCTTTTTCAGTGCAATCTTTGACATATTTTTAGAATCAATGCCCTATTAATTTTTAGAACCAATGCCCTATTAATTTTTAAAAATTCTGTGTTACGATTTATTTATTTTTGGCTGTTCTGGGTCTTTGTTGCTGTACAGGCCTTTCTCTAGTGGTAGCGAGCGGGCGCTACTCTCTAATTGCGATGCGTGGGTTTCTCATTGTGGTGGCTTCTCTTGTTGCAGAGCACAGACCCTAGGGGAGGTGGGCTTCAGCAGTTGTGGCTCCTGGGCTCTAGGGCACTGGCTCAGGAGTTGTAGTGCACAGGCTTAGTTGCTCCATGGCATGTGGGATCTTCTCGGACCAGGGACTGAACCCATGTCTCTTGCACTGGCACGCAGGCCTCTACCACTGAGCCACCAGGGAATCTCTTTACTAATTTTATAAAATAAATTTAGAAGTCTTTATTTCATTTTTCTCTATCCTCTACATTAGTTTTAAATAGAATGGAGATTTTTCTATTCTTTAAAATTTAGATGGAATTTCCCTGGGAAACCTTCTGGGGCTTATGCTTCTGTACTCCTCCTTGTTCATCTCTCATAATTGAGATTATTTAAAATTTCTTCCTCAACTGAGGACAATTTTGGCACATTTTCAAAACAAAAAAATTCACTTCATCTAGCAATGTGTCTCTCTCCTCACCTAAACTGGAGGTTCTTGGGGTATATTCCAACAGCAATTTTATGACACCAATTTGGTGTCCAACAAATCAGTTCGATTCTAGCATAATAATATATTATATATAACCAACTGGAGTTGGAACCCACAGGCTAAGGAGCCTAGTCTCATGATACTGTCCCCATTTGAAATGCCAGGTACAAGTCCCAGGTCCTCAATCTACGTGTAATTCTGACCAACTGTCTTTTCTTCAAATTCAGAGGATCTCATGACCCATCTTTAGGTTTGATGTTTTTCTAGAACTAGTCACAGAATTCACTGAAAGCACTATACATACAGTTATAATTATATTGTAAAGAATGCAGTCAAATGGAAGATGGAGCTGTGTACAGAACCTCCCTGCCCTCTCCAAGCATGCCACCCTCCCAGCACACTGATGTGCCTACACCCCAGAAACTCCAAGAACCTCTTTGTTTTCAGAGTTTTATCTGGACATTCATTACTTGCTTGATTAAATCACCAGCCACATGATTAAATGTAGTCTCTAGCCCCTTTCCCCTCACCAGAGATCAGAGAGTGAGGCTGAAAATTTTGGCTTTCCAATCAGATTGTTGTTCAGTCACTCAGTCATGTCTGGCTCTTTGCAACTCCATGGATTGCAGCATGCCAGGCTTCCCTGTCCTTCACTGTCTCTCTGAGTTTGCTCAAACTTCTGCCCTTTGAGTCGATGATGCCATTCAATCAGATGCTTGGTATCATTTCTAGGCAATCAGCCCCTCCCTAGAAACTAAGAGCCCACTGGTGCATTACCTCGTTGGTTGTAAACTCTAGTGTGGTAGAGTGGGGCTCATTACAAATAACAGAAGACACTCCTAACTTGCAGGAAACTGTGTTTTAAGAGGAGCCTGGTGGGCTACAGTCCATCGGGTCACAACTGAGCTCACATGCACACCAATAGTACTAGTAGTATTTGTATAATCATTATGTATTAAATTAGTGAACACAAGTGAATAAATTATTGTGCCAGTTAGTAAGGCTATGCTTTATTTATGGAAGAAAACTTGAACTTGCCTTTGCATATGTTATCTGGTAGTGCTAATTCATTACATTCCCTTCAGGATCTCCCCAAAGTGCAGGTTACTCTAAAGCTGTGCAATCCACAGACCTGAAACCTTGATTTAAGAAATACCAATGTGATCTTATGACCAGAGCTTTCACTGTAATGTACCTAGTCTCTAGTTACATGAAAGTATGAATCTTGCATTGACAAAAGTAGGAGAACATTTGGGATAAGGTCCAAACATCAGTTCTCTTCATTGCTCTTTTATTGACACAGGTATATTTGGAGATTTTCTAATTGCATGTTCCCTAAAGGTTGTAAAATCTAGTACAATGTCTGTGTGTGTGTGTGTGTGTGTGATCTCTCACATATTTCAATGGGAAAAGATCCAGTGCTCAGCTAGAACCACTTGAAGATAGGAACCAATTCCATTTGACAGTCACACCTGATGCTCCGTTAATCCTCAACATTTTGATCATCTGGATTTTGTGATTCTGTTGTGTTTTGTAGGAAAAGCAACTATGTTATGTGAGAGAGAAAACTTTGCAGTCTTCTCATGTTTTATTTTTTCAAGTCTGTCTTGGAGAACTTTTCCAGCTGGATGACTAATGCAGAGGGATTTTTCTCTTCCATTGCTATCATCCCTTATGTGAATTATTAATATATGTTTTTATTTATAATTCATTACCTTTTAAAAAAAGAGCCATGGATGAGCAAAGCCCCAGCTGCACTTGGGCTCATCCAATGTCCCGAACTATTTTTCAAAGTTTGAGCATATTCCCAAACTTGTTTCCATGAACATTCTCCCTTTATTTATAATCCCTGGTGTGTTTAAGGGAAATGTAAGCCTTATGTTTCTTTTTCATTTATACTTAACTCATCAAGATGTTTTGCAAAACAATTTAAATGTCCAAGAAGATTTTTATTACTGATTTTCTTAGAAACAGAAAGTTCTATTCTGCCAATAGTAGAAGAGAACAACACCTATATATAAGCCCAAGAACTAAAGTTTACTTCAAAATGTGAAACCAACAAAGTTTGATTAGGTTGTGACCTTGGCAATCCTGCCCTAAATCACTTGTAGGATACCATCATCTATTAACTACAAATAAGCAGTTTCATGTGTAAACTGACACTATAATTATATGCCTTACTGCTCGTTTTGCTTGTGCTTGTATTGATATAGAGCTATGAGTCAAATTGTAATATTTCGGAAAACAAGAGTTAGAGGCACAAACCATGTGGCCAAGTTATATTAGGTTGGTTTAAAAGTTCATTCAGGTTTTGTAAAACCAGAATGAACTTTTTGGCCAACCCAAGAGAATGAATTTGTCAGCCAACCAGGGATGAAAGAGATGTAAATTCTAGTTTATGAAGAAACAGTAAGAAACTGATTTTTTCTGTGTCTGTATAGTTTTCCATGTGACCTAATTAAAAGCATAGAATTGGAGTTTAAAATACTTCATTTCTTTAAAAGTTCCAAATGTTTTTCAAATCTTTTAGCTGCTTTTATATGGGCAATCAGTAGAGTTCAATTAGTCTAGTTTAGCCTTTAAAGCAAGACAATTAAGACTTCAATTTGGCACTAATAGAAACAGATCAAATTCGTATACTGAAGAATGAAATAGAGGCTCACCCTGAGCTTGGGTGGGGAGAGGTGGCAGTGGGGAATTTGATACATTTTATGAAACACTATCCATTTACCCTTTAGTTTCTTCAAAATAGTGGAATTGATTTTGACTTATTAAATAAAGTACTTAAATAGAGGTCTATTCTTTCTTTCATAACTTTTCAAGGTTGGGGTTCTTGGTAAGGCTAGGAATTATGACATCATAGAAAAAAGTCATATATCTGTTTTAAAATCCTGACTCGTCTGCATTGATTTTTCCCAGCTGTAAATAGAAAAAAAAAATCACTTTTGCAGGGTCGCTGTGTAAAGAGTCTAGTGTAATACCTGAAAATTGTCAGGTGCTCAGTAAATGCAAGTTCTCTGACAGCAGGAGAGCTCCCAGCAATCAGTGGTGTCTAAGCCTCAGTAAGCTCATTACTTAGTGGAAATATTATAAAGTTGGCCTCAGCATCTGGATAATGGACTTGATGATTTCAAGGCTCCTTCCAACGCTGATCTCTTTATTTCAGGTTCCTTTTCACCCACAGATGTGTTCATAACTGCTTTTTTAAGTCCATGTGCCCTAGACTAACATGGCATCATTTTGACCTATAACCTATAATCTCACAATGCTGAAGTCAATTGAGAAACCCAATGTGCCAGTTTGACAGAGGTTAACACTTTAAGAAGTCCCTATTTTTAATAAGACCTGAAAAGAATGCAGAAGGACGCTTTAGGGAAGTGTACTCCTTTCTAAAAAGCACATTTCGAGTACTCCAGTGCTGGTAGGAGAGCACTGTACTTCAATGAGAAACTTTTGTTTGTTTTTTGGCTAGGATTTATTAAAGCATGTGTTCATTAGAAAACAAAATAGAACAAATTTCTTTATAAAGCTATAGAAATAGAATGGACCCTCAGAGGAACCAATAAAGGGGGTGTCCATTTTACACACATCTGGCTTTCTTACCTCATACCCCCAGGACAGACTTTGCAAGTCAGTCAGTCAGTCTTTTTGACCACGGAGCTCTTGCTAAGCCTCAGAGTACTTTACAGTGAACATTCATTCCGTAAACGTACTGTAATTCTGTAATATGCACAAGTGGACTTTTGTTTTTAATCTAGACCATTCTTTCACTCATGATCTAAGTCATATGTTTATCAACTTCATCTCTAGCATTATTAGAAAAACTTGTCACTAGCTTTCTTTTCTTTTTTATATTTATTTATTTGGTTGTGCTGGGTCTTAGTTGCAACACGCAGGATCTTCGATCTTCGTTGTGGCTTGCAGAATCTTAGTTGCAGCATGTGAGGGTTTCCTGACTGGGGATGGAACCCAAGCCCCCTGTAACACAGAGTCTTAGCCACTAAACCACCAGGGAAGTTCCTAGCTTTCCTAATTATAAGAATTCTCAAAAGAGAAATTCTACAAAGAAATCCACTTTTGGTAATTGGTCTAGTTTACTCAAATTGACTGCCATACTGGTACATATCATGAAGGTACTAACCTGATCAGATAAATTTTGGGTTAGTCTTGGCAAGTATCCACGATTAACCAAAAAAGTACATTTCCTTTCTTGTTTGTATCAAAAGGAGAATTTCTTTGTTGTCATACTTGTTACATGAGATACAAATCAGCATGGTACTGATTTATTGTATTGATGATTTTTAACCAGCAGTTTAAAAAGTTTGATGAAAAAGACCATCTAAATGTTAAACATGAAAAATATGAATAAAACTAGGGGCTTCCCAGATGGCGCAGTGGTAAAGAAAAAAAAATACGAAGAAACTAGGGGATTCCCAGCTTGGTACACCTGCCAATACAGGAGCCCAAGAGAGGTAGTTTCCATCTCTGGGTCAAGACAATCCCCTGGAGGAGGAAATGGCAGCCCGCTTCAGTATTTTTGCTGGAAAATCCCATGGACAGAGGAACCTGGCAGGCTATAGTTGATGGGGTTGCAAAGAGTTGGCTACAACTAAGCAACTAAGCACACACATACAAACATGAAGGAAAAATAGAAAAATTTAACTCCTTGAAAATGTAAAACTTAGTACCTCAGAAAGACCAAAATCAAAGTTTAAAGACCAAAAAGCACTGAAATAGATATTCATAATGTTCAATTAAAAACTGGAAACATGTTTGATAAACAAATTTCATTTATCAATCAATAAAGGTAAAACTTAATATCCCCCCAAAAAATGGACCCAAAAAATGGACCCAAAAAAATGAGTGGAAGAGTCATTAAATAAGTGACAAAATGGACTGTAACATGATTTAAAATGTTCAGCTTCTTTAATAAAAGTATTTTCAGTTGAATTAACGTTAGATTCATTTTTTTCCACAATAAAAAAAATATGAAAGTACCCAGTGTTGGCAAGTGTGTGGGTAACCAGAGATTACTGCGCCACTGGGAGGAGGGCACCCCTACAGCTGTTGAGAGCCACGTGGGGTCTATGCGTCAAGAAGCTTTATAGACGTTCAGTCCTTTTGCCTCAGTATTTCAAAATCTAAACATCTCCTTAGAAATAACGAGATAAAAAACTAGAGTTCACAATAGTACTATTTATAATGAAAAACTAGAAACTATCTAAATGCCCAATAATAATAAAAAAAATTTTTCAATATAGTACACCCATATAAGAAATGAAGCTAGATTTAGAAAAGGCAGAGGAACCAGAGATCAAATTGCCAATATATTTTGGATCATAGAAAAAGCAAGAGAATTCCAGAAAAATATCTACTTCTGCTTCATTGACTATGCTAAAGCCTTTGACTGTGTGATCACAACAAACTGGGGGAAATTCTTAGAGATGGGAATACCAGACCACCTTACCTGCCTCCTGCGAAACCTGTATGCAGGTCAAGAAGCAACAATTAAAACCAGACATAGAACAATGGATTGGTTAAAAATTGAGAAAGGAGTACACCAAGGCTATATATTGTCACCCTGTTTATTTAACTTATATGCAGAGTACATCATGCAAAATGCCAGGCTCGATGAAGCACAAGCTGGAAACAAGATTGCTGGGAGATATATCAATAATCTCAGATATGGAGATGACACCACCCTTATGGCAGAAATCAAAGAACTAAAGAGCTTCTTGATGAAAGTGAAGGGGGAGAGTGAAAAAGTTGGCTTAAAACTCAACATCCAGAAAACTAAGATCATGGGATCCATTCCCATCACTTCATGGCAAATAGATAGGGAAACAATAGAAACAGTGAGAGATTTTATTTTTGGGGGCTCCAAAATCACTGCAGATGGTGACTGTAGCCATGACATTAAAAGATGCTTAATCCTTGGAAGAAAAGCTAGGACAAACCTAGACAGCGTTATTAAAAAGTAGAAACATTATTTTGCTGACCAAGGTCCATCTAGTCAAAGCCGTCATTTTTCCAGTGTCATGTTTAATGTGAGAGTTGGACCATAAAGAAGCATGATAGCCAAAGAACTGATGCTTTTGAACTGTGGTGCTGGAGAAGACTTTCGAGAGTCCCTTGGACTGCAAGGAGATCAAGCTAGTCAATCCTAAAGGAAATCAATCCTGAATATTCATTGGAAGAACTGATGCTAAAGCTGAAGTTCTAATACTTTGGCCACCTGATGTGAAGAACTGACTCCTTAGAAAAGACCCTGATGCTGGGAAAAATTGAAGGCAGGAGGAGAAGGGGATGACAGAGGATGAGATGGTTGGATGGCATCACTGACTTCATAAACATGAGTTTGAACAAACTCTGGGAGATGGTGAAGGACAGGGAAGCTTGGCGTGCTGCAGTCCATGCAGTCACAACTAGCTGGACACGACTGAGTGACTGAACTGAAGTGAACTGAGCCACTGAACAGCAATAATAACATGTAAGAAAATACCATAGAGGTATTTAAAGTGAGATTTTTTTGATACATGCCCTACAGTGTCCATTACAGCACTATTTGCCAGGACATGGAAGCAACCTGAATTTTCATCAACAGAGGAATGGATAAAGGAGTGGTACATATGTACATATAAGGTAATATTACTCAGTCACAAAAAAGAACAAAATAATGCCATTTGCAGAAACATGGATGGACTGAGAGATTGTCATACTAAGTCAAGTAAGTCAGACAGAGAAAGAAAAATATCATATGATATTGCTTATGTGTGGAATCTAAAAAAAAAAAAAAATGGTACAAATGAATTTATTTACAAAACAGAAATAAAATCACAGATGTAGAAAACAAACTTTTAGTTGCCAGAGAGTAAGGCAAAGTGAAAGTCGCTCAGTTGTGTCCTACTCTTTGCAAACCCATGGAATTCTCCAAGCTAGAATACTGGAGAGGGTAGCTGTTCCCTTCTTCAGGGCATCTTCCCATCCTAGGGATCAAACCGGGGTCTCCTGCATTGCAGGCGGATTCTTTACCAGCTGAGCTACCAAGGAAGCCCAGAGAGTAAGGGAGGGGAAGGATAAACTGGGAGATTGAGATTGACACATAAACACTACTATATCACACAAGGAACTCTACTCAAAACACTGTAATGGCCTATGTGGGAAAAGAATCTAAAAAGAATGAACAATTGGACAAGAGGGGAACTGGGTAGCCATTTCCCTCTCCAGAGGATCTTCCCTATCCAGGGATCAAACCCAGGTCTCTTGCATTTCAGGCAGATTCTACTGTGTGAGCTGCCAGGGAAGCCCATTACTTTTATATTTAAGAGAAAAAAGACCATTAAATATAAAAAGTATAATTCCAGTACAACATATTTGGCTATCCATGTCATTCTGAATGCCACACGCTCATTCTTAGACTTTAATTTTACAGTGGAGAAGGAATCGTTTTTCCATTTCCCCTGAACAAAATTGAGTCAAGTTGACAGCAGGATCGCAGAGGTGGGCAGAGGCAGGCAAGGCAGGCAGGGTTTTAAATTGCTGCTATCTGTTTGTCATTAGGAATTGTTTTTCTTTCCCCCTAAGACGTAAATGTCTTTTAATTATAGGTCAACTGATTCTGTAACTGAAAAGTTGAGCAGCAGATTAAATACAGCCTGCTGTTGCTATAATGAGGAGTGATTAGGATCTGAAACAGTTTTCTCCCTTGCCTGGAAAAAAGCACCAATTAGTATTAATGAATCACTACTTGTAGGAGGCGGCCAGGCTTCCAGTTTTCCCAAAATATGAGAATGACTTAATTTTGGCCAAGATAGTCTGTTCCCTTCTTCTCATTATTATTTTATTTGTATTATTTTTTAATGAAGTCTTTGTTTTGAAGGAGTATCTGAAGTTTTTAAGGATAATCTTTACAAATAATGATTGAGATTGTTTCTAATGATGAGTAGGTTTAAATTTCTCACATTGAATACAAATGTACCTAGGCTGAAAACTAAGAGATTTTTGTTTGCTTGTTTGTGGTTTGGTTACATATCTGAAATAACTTGTGTACTTTTATTTTCCTGTCTTTGTTTAAGGTGAATGTTGTCTTAACTGAAAGAGATCCTGTTTGTCAGGGAATATTGAAGTAGTCGTGATTGTACATTTGTGGTGTATAATATAAATTTTACAAGCCTTTTGGGAGGTATTTTGGCGTTATTGTAAAAAAGTTTAAGTATGTTTATACCATTTATATAATAAAAGCATTTCTAGGAATATATCCTAAGAAAATAATGATAAACACCCAAAGATTCATGGTTACAGTGTGGAAAGTTGGAAAAAAATGTAAAATGTGCAATTATAGATTTCTGTTAGAGACAGGAATTTTTTCTGTCTTGTTCAGTACCATATCACGCAAGCAAAAAAGTGACTGTTCATAATAGATAATAAATATTTATTGGGTGAATAAATATATAATATACAATGAATAAAAGTAATCTAAAAAGCCATTTTTTCTGAAAATATTTAAGAGCTAAGTGAAAAGGCAGGAAAATTTTGCATGTGTAGTATAACAGATATTAAGCTTATTTGAAAGTGAATATGTTTTGGAAGGGTAAAGAACAAACTGCAAAAGTGATTGCCTCTGGGAAACACTGGGGATTTGGGACAGAAGAAAAAGTTTTGCTTTCAATGTATAACTTTTCGTGTAGTTGGTGCTTGATCCATGCATATTCTTTTAAATTTCAAAAAGCTGACTAAAAGTGGATATTGGAATTTTATTAAAACCTTTCTCAATATAGAGA
This sequence comes from Bos mutus, assembly GCF_027580195.1. Taxonomy (NCBI): domain Eukaryota; kingdom Metazoa; phylum Chordata; class Mammalia; order Artiodactyla; family Bovidae; genus Bos; species Bos mutus. The sequence goes on from NC_091632.1 coordinate 63,659,889, forward strand.
TGATCATATGGCTTTTATTCTTCAATTTGTTAATGTGGTCTATCATATTGATTGATTTTCAGATATTGAAAAATCTCAAAATTTTTTTGGAGATTTTTGGATACATTGAAAAATATATCCAAAATTTTATATCTGACTACATAATCCAAAAATATATCCAATTATATAATCTAAAAGTATATCAGTTATATGATACAAAAATATATCCAATTTTATAATCCAAAAATATATCCAGTTTTCAGATATTGAAAAATCCCTGGGATAAATCCCACTTGATCATGATTTATGGTCCTTTTAATGTATTGTTGGATTCATTTTGCCAGTATTTTGTTGTGGATTTTCACATCTATACTCATCAGTGATACTGGCCTGTAATTTTCTTTTTTTTGTGATATCTTTGTCTGGTGTTGGTATCAATGTGATACTGATCTCAGATAATGAGTTTGGAAGTGTTCTTTCCTCTGCAATTTTTTGGAATAGCTTAAAGATAGATATTAACTATTCTTTAGATGTTTGGTAGAATTCATCTGTGTATATGTGTATTTTTCTCTGTGTGTAATATTTGAAGCATATGTGCTCAGTCGCTTAGTCATGTCTGACTCTTTGTGACCCCGTGGACTGTAGCCCACCATGCTCCTCTGTCCATGGGATTTTCCAGGCAAGAAAACTGGAGTGGGTTGCCATTTTCTCCTCCAGAGGATCTTTCAGATTCAAGGATTGAACCTGTGTCTCCTTCATCTCCTGCATTAGCAGGCAGATTCTTCACCACTGAGCTACCTGGGAAGCCCCAGTAAGGCTTAAGTCAACTATTTAATAGTAAAGCTATAAGGGTGGTATGCCTAATCCAACTGTTTAAACAGAACTGGAGAATTCACTTTGAATAAATTAAATGAGGACTACTTACTTGAACCCATGTTCTCCTTTTAAAATCACACATATGGGACCAATGCATAATGACCCCAGTTAAATACCTTATTGACATGAACCCACTCAAAAATGCCAAGACAGCAACCATTATAAATATTTTAGGCCATTGTTAAAACTGGTACCATGCCATTGGCTTAGGGTGGTTAAGATGCTGTAGCTTAATGTTGACATTTGGCATGAAAAGCTTATGGTCTGAATCATGTTCCTTTTTATGTAATTCTGGCTCAGGAATCAGATACAGAGCAGCTGAGAAATAAATTACATTGTTGAGGTTGAAGACGAGGCACAGCAGTATGGCTCCAGCTATCTGAGAGAACAACAGGGGCCCAGAATGGGCCAGGAGCCATTCCTTCCTCAGAGTCTTGTCCAGAATGATGGCTTCCATCTGCATGTGTGTGGCCAGGATCCCACACACACAAAACAACTGGTGACTGTGACAGATGCCGTCAAAGCAGCCAGGAGCTGCGGCAGATGTGCAGAGTAGAAGATAGGGGCCAGGAGGGTCATGGCCTATTTGCAGATCAAAAGCCAAATTTGAAAGCTCTACACCATTTTATATTTTTTCTGCTTTGTAGAATTACTGTAGAATTGTTTCTTCATTATGCTTTTTTGGAATTTTCCATTCTCTATGAACAATATTACATTGTAGTTAAGATTTAAAAGATATATAATAAGTAAACAGATAAGATTGGTGGAGATAAATATCTTTCATCAACAGAGCAGTTTACCTGAGCCATAGGTTATAATTCCTGGGGGGTGGAAGGGAGAAGCACAGGGTAAGAGGAGATCATTTTTATACTTGAGGCTGTGATGCCTTGACAACTAAAATTAATAGAGTAAGTTCTTAAAAGGGGCTTCCCAGGTGGCGCTAGTCCTAAGGAACCTGTTGGTCAATGCAGTAGACGTAAGAGATGTTGGTTCGATTCCTGGGTAGGGAAGACCTCCTGGAGGAGGACATGGCAACCAACTCCAGTATTCTTGCCTGGGGAATCTTATGGACAGAGGAGCCTAGTGGGCTATGGTCCATTGGGTCGCACAGAGTTGGACATGACTGAAGCATCTTGGCACACATGCACATCCTTTAAAACAGCAAGTGTGAAAAATTTCTATGGGCTCTACTGGAGGATGGATAGCTAATGGGAAGAGGAGGTTGGGGAAAAAGTATGTAGCTTGATTCAGATTGGAACCTCTGCATGTCCGGTGAATAGGAAGCTCTTAAGGGACTCTGAGCTCCTTGTTGAGTGCTGGAACAAACATACCAGAGTTAAGTCAGAGGACTGAAGAAGGACAAACAGATGAGAGTGAAAAGTAGAAATATGGAACAGAATGAGAGCAACAGAATGGTCTATGGGAGCTGAGATCCTAGGGGGATTCTGAGCCTGCTACAGTATTAGTCTATTCATATATAAAGTGGTTTGTAAATAGTCTCTATTGGCATATTTCTAAAACTTTAGGCACTTCATTTGAACCACACCACTGTGCTTCTCTACTGTAATTATAATTCTATGTATAACATGGTATCCAGGCAGGAGTTTGTATGTATAGATGAATCTGGGGAAATTGGCAGCTTCATTCCCTTGTGGGAAGCACTGTGGTTCATCAGCAGAAAGTGGAAGTGTTATGCAAACACTCTGCTGCAGGAAAACTGGTAAATGTTTGGAGTGTGACATGATATATCAGGAAAGTTGTCACAGTTGTTCCTTAGTACTAGGGAAGAGCTTCATTGCCTTCTTTTCCTCATCTCCCCTTCACTGCTCTGCTTAAAGCATTCTGCCTTTTGCAGAGATCAGAATTTGTTGATGTTCTTGCTGCTCTCATCCTGGTCTCAATTGTCTCTGATTGCAAGTTGGGAAAATGACGTTTTCCATTCTTCCTCTTGCTCCATCACTCTGAGGCACTCATGCCATTGACCACTTTCTCCTTCATGACATTCTCTTGTTACTGACTTCTGTGAATTAGAGATTTTCCTGAGTTGTACAACATTGGTTCCTTTCTGACTTTAAGTCCTTGCTGCTCGGCTCTGCTCAGTCACTCAGTCATGTCCAACTCTGTGACCTCATGGACTGTAGCCCACCAGTCTCCTCTGTTCATGAGATTTTCCTGGCGAGAATACTGGCGGGTTGCCTTGCCCTCCTCCAGGGAATCTTCCCAACCCAGGGATCAAACCCGCATCTCCTGCATTGGAGGAATGTATTTACCTCCTCATTTATCATCGAGATACCTGGGAAGACCTTAAGTACTTCCTGTGGATAATCTTAAACAGAGATACAACAACTGCATACCAGCTTTAACTTTCCATCCTCTGCCCTTATCTCTCTTCTCAGTTCAATGCTCATAGTTCTAGGTTCATACTGACAATTGTGACCCCCATGTCTTATGCATTTGGTATTTTTAAATTGAACCAGCTATCTTCCAGAAAACATGATCCTCTATCTTTATTTCTCTTAATTAACGTAGAAAAGATACACCCAGTCTTCTGAGCTAGAATGCTAGAGTCTTCCTTCTCCCCTTGATTGCTTTCACCCATTGCCTGTCTCCATCCTCATCACACCACGTATCACACTCTCACCTCATGCCACATTCTTGCTTCCTTCCCCACTGCCCCCTCCACAGACTGCATGCTTTCATCCCAGTGAACCTCTCCAGGGCCCCTAGAGACATTACATTATGCAATGACACTTGATGCCCTTAAATATGTTCTTTCTTCTGCTTGAAATGACCTTGGCTGCTTTGTTCACCTGATGAAAATGTATTCATCCTTCCAGGTCTCTGCACATATGCCTCCTCTCTGAAGACTTCTCAGACTTTCATTTCCAGAAGAATGAAACACACTTGCAGTTCTGGTTCAACAAATACTACGTAGAGTTCTATCATAATTCACATCAAGTTATACTTTCAGTGTAATATCTTCATGTCTTCATTTTCCATCATTCCATGAAAATAGGGATCCAATTAACCTAAGAAGCTTTCTAAGAATACAAAGGAAAAGTAAAACTAGATGAAAGTAATGAAAAGAGAATAGCAGGCATCTAATGTGAGAGTTATGGGCTTTCCAGGACAAGAATCAAAATAATTGGAACAGAAGAAATAACATAGTTAAAGAAAATTTTGTGGAGCTAAAAATTGTTTATTTATGAAATTCAAAGGCCTCAGTGCATTCTTGGCAAAACTAATGAAAACAAGAATTTGCATGCTATTTGGGGAAAACGTAAGATAACATGAAAAACAAACTAACTTTTCACTTTTCTGCCATACTGACAATTTTTAAGGCAGAAATTTGCGTTTCATTCATAGCCAATTAGTCCTCATATGTGAAAGCAATAGAAAAATATCATGAGATATACAAAGGTTTGGAAAACAAATTGCACATGAACATTTGGAACAATTTTCCTAGAAATAGAGTCCATCTGAACCCTGTTATGAGTGAAAAAATGTATGCACAGGCAGGAGTGCCAGGTGATTCATGCTAAGTCGCTTCAGTCGTGTCCTGACTCTTTGCAACCCTATGAACTGTAGCTCGCCAGGCTCCTCTGTCCATGGAATTCTTCAGGCAAGAATACTGGAGTGGGCTGTCGTTTCCTACTCCACGGGAGCTTCCCAACCCGGGGATCTAACCCGCCTCTCTTATGTCTCCTGCATTGGCAGCTGGGCTCTTTACCACTAGTGCCACCTCAGAGGTCAACCTATAAGACTGTCACCAGCCATAAGGGACTGTCACTGCAGAAGTTATAATAGTAATTTGTTCTCCAGCATCACAGATGGCTGAACCGATCACAAAAATGAATCAGTAAAAAAAGTGTACAGCATGGTAATGCCTTCCATTGTTAGACCTGAGTCAAGATTAAACTGAAGCAATTTCGCTGCATGTTGTTTAGCTTATTATGGAAATAATCTGATGATTTGATACATTCATTCCTGCTATGACAGGAACCTCTCTCAGGCAAAGTGTATCTCCAGATTTAAAGCTATCAGTTAAACAATATTATTAAATAGAATGACAGCTATTATTTAATGTTGTGGTACAGATTGTACTGCTCACCAGATCTATGTTAATTCTCTTTTTAGTCACACAGCTAGACTACTCCCAGGCCTAGCCTTTACTTTGGCCACATGACTGGGTTCCAGCAATAGAATTTGAGCTGAAGTAATATATAACAGTTCTAAGCCTAGTTCATGTAAATCACGCAGTCTTTGCTTTTTATTTTTTCTCACTCATTGGCTAAATGGAGAAGAATGCAATAGTATAGAAGACAGAACCTCAAGATGTAATGAAACTTTGTCCTTGAATGACTGTATGAAACAGAATCCCTCATTAAACTATTATTGATTTAAGTCACTGAATTGGGGCATCATTTTGTAAAGCTATCTTATTCTTACAGACTTAAGTACCTACAAAAAGTAAAACATCAAACTGTCGTTATGGTTGTGTTTTGTTGTTTTATAATTTTCTTCTTTCTACCTGTTATTTATATTCACTTTATTAGTATACTTTAAGTGAAAAATCCTTGGATCTTCCATATAGTGATATCAGTCTTATATGCCTAATATCTCCAATGTTCCATGCTTGAGCTCCTTGACATATGTTTCATTCTTCATTCTTCAAGGCTCTTATCACAGAACTAAGCATATGAGAGGAGTTTAGTAGTTGACTTTAATTTAACTTATAATTGTATGGAAGATTGATATTTTCTGGCTCTATAGACCGAAACAGTAGTTCCCAATTTCCTAAAAGATGCCAAGTCTTACTTCATAGGTAGTAAAAAATGTTGAATACTCTCTTCCAGAAAACACAGTTGTGGCTGGGAATATGGTAGAAACAAAACAAAGTTTCTATTGTCAAGATATTTATATGCAACCAACAGGGAGACAGACAAATAGGCAGATACATAATATAATTTCAGGGAATAATAAATTCTATGGGAAAAAATAAAGCAAAGTTTAGATGCGAAGGACTCATTCAGTGAGAGAAGGGGACTATTTGAGGCAAGAGTGATGTCTGAGCAGAGACTGGCGAGATACTGAAGAGTACGTCCTTTGAATTCTGGTGTAAGGGAGCAGTCCTTGTAAAGTTCTTGAGACAGAAAGGAGTTTGAACTATTCAAAGAGTTGAATAAGTTCCAGCATAAATTATGAAAACAATGGGAGGAGATGGTATCAGAGAGACAGTGACTCACAGGGCACAGCAAAGAGTTTGGACTTTATACTATATGACAGTTTCTTTACATTTAAAATTCCATTTGATTCTCACTGCAAACCTGAAAGGTAATGCTAGTATTTTTGTAGTTTTAGAGAACTGGGCTAAGAGGGTTGTACTCTAGACTACAAAATCAAAAGACCCAGAATCTACATTATATCTTCATTCTGATTGTCTCCAAACCCTGTTGTTCAGGTAAACACCTGGATACTCTGCCTCCAGAATGTAGTCAAGCCCATGAAGGAGCCTAAATGTATGTTGAAAGTGAAAGTGTTAGTTGCTCAGTTGTGTCCATCTCTTTGTGACCCCATGGATTGGGGCCCACCAGGCTCCTCTCTCCGTAGACTTGTCCAAGCAAGAATACTGGAGTGAGTAGCCATTCCCTTCTCCAGAGTCTGAGCCACCAGGAAAGCCCCAAGAAAACTGGAATGAGCAGCCAGTCCCAACCCACGGATCGAACCCAGGCTGCCTGCATTGCGTGCAGATTCTTTCCCATCAGAGCCACCAGGGGAGGCCTCATGTATGTTATGCCTCCCCATTCAGGTTTACAGTGCAGTTCAGTCTCTGAGTCATGTCCAACTCTTTCCCTAACCCTCCCTGGTGGTCTAGATCTGTCCCTTCTCCTTGACAAAAATCAAACGTTCCTCCTCCACCTAAGAAGATGGAGGAAACCTGCTTTGACTCAGTGATACCCGTTTCTTCTCTTTTGTCTGTCAGACACGACTGAACGACTTCACTTTCACGCGTTGGAGAAGGAAATGGCAACCCACTGCAGTGTTCTTGCCTGGAGAATCCCAGGGATGGGGAAGCCTGGTGGGCTGCCATCTATGGGGTCGCAGAGAGTCAGAAACGACCGAAGTGACTTAGCAGCAGCAGCTATTAAAAAATAATAATAAATGTTTTACTTTTTCATTTGAGTGCCATCCTAAAAAATACTATATCCTGGATTATCTGACCTCTTTGTGAATTCAGTGTCTACATTGTCTAATGTCCTTGTGAATTTAGTGTCTGTATTTGTGTTTACGTCTAGGATTTTCATGGTCCTTAAGCTACACAGGGCTATTCTATTGTTGAGTTAGTGGAGGTGAGGGAAATGAGTGGCAACCAGCAATCAAATGATGGTCACTAGCAAACAAAGGCTAAGTGATGTTAAGATAATCTATTTAAGTTGAGAAAGTACAGGGAGAATAGAACAATCCCAGGATACCCACAGTCTTCCAGGTGTGATTAATAGAAGGTAACCTGCACCATGGTATTTAATTTCAGCAAAAGCAGCATTATTTGGTGTAATAAATTGTCATTCATTCGAATTGTATTAGTCCTAAAATTTTATCTTTAGAAAATTTGTTTGATTAGATTACCATTCTGTTCGTAGTTTATACCTATTTTATGTTTGTATGTCTTTTTTGTGTGTGTGTCTTAAAGAAGCACTTGATTCAAACATTTAAATTAAAATTAGATTCTTCAAAAATAGTTTCCTTTAAAAGAGGTTCACACACTTCTTAAATTTAAGAAACTCTGGTTTAAAATGTATATTACATATAAAGGAAAGAAATGTTAATAGTTTTTGGTAATTTTATAACATCAGGACTATAACTCCAACATTTATAAAATTACTATAGCTTAATCCAGATGGCTTATTTTAATTTAAACAACAAAGGTGTCCATTGCAATGCTTTTCATGATGGTAAGTATTGGAAACAATTTAAACTTTTATTATTACAGGATTAATTGAGTTAGAAACATTATACAATTGAATATGTTTTATACTTCAAAATAATATTATAGATGCATTTTTATTGATTTGGGACAATGTTCACCATATATTATTAGGTGAAAAGACTGAACAACAAAAATGTACATATAATTTAATCCTATTTTCATAAAAAAAAAATGTGTGTTTCTGTTACATGTGTGTGGAAATCTATGCATGTGAAAAGGCCAGGCCTGAGAAAACATATACCATGGGATTTAGAGCGATCTTGTCTGGACTATTGGATTATGGTTTTTTCCCCTTTTGGTTTACCTGTATTTTCTAACTTTCCCACACTGATCAGAAACTGCTTTTGCAATAAAAAATAACTTAAATTTTAAAGTGTAGTTTAAATGTTTTAAAAATTGCCCAAGATAACCATTCAATTTTAAAAAGAGGCAGCAAGGAGAACTTTCATCAGGTTACATAAGAAAGATTAAAGAGTGGGTGAGGTAAAAGATGGTTCACAGCTTTTGATAATTCTTTGAGAAATATGAAATAATATCAGAAATATTCATTGGAAATAACAGGTTGGGGCATCACAAAACCACACATGGGAGTAACTTACTTAAACACTAAAATGTGGGTCTTTTCATATAGTCTGGGGTGTAATTTTAGTCTTTTATCTTCCCTAAATGAAAATAACAGAATCTGTTAAAGTCAGGTTGCAATTTTCTACTAAGAAGTAAAGGCATTTTTTTTTTGAAAGAGTTAAGTTTTACAATTATTTCCTGATAACTCATGATCATAAAAAGGAAAATCCTAATCATTTGTATGTTTCACTATTTTGAGAAATAAAATGGTGTGTATAAATCCAGAAAAGTAATGCTTGAAATAATTATGTTTTTCCCAATTATTCCTGTTTATAAACATTTATAAAATATATAAAATTTCAAAATATAAGCCAGAACATCCATATTTTTAGCACTCAGGGAGAATTGTTATTAACACTTTAATTCATATAGTTTTGGTTATTTTCATTTTTATTCACATTGTAAAAATACTTGGATTTAGTAAACATACTGTTTTACAAACTAATTTTGATTTAAAATACCCTTAGAACATTTTTCTGTATCAGAGAAGTCTTAGAAAAGAAAAACGTTATTTCATAGTAATCTTTTATTAAATAGTTTGCAGGCTGTTGTATTTTTGTTTACATACTACTATCTTAAACGATACTGAGAGGATCATGTTTGCACATGAAACTCTGAGCATCTCTTTAATTGTCATCTTAGGATAAATTCCAGGATTAGGGCTTGTGGATCAATACGTAGGCAGTTTAAAGATATTTACACATATTGTCATTTTTGTTTTCCTTCTAGAAGACTATATCTGCTAATACACCCATCCTTGTTGACTATTTACGGTTTTACCCAACTCCTGGTAAGTACCTTGAAGGAAGAAACCCTAAAGATTCTACTTTAATTTCTAGACACTTATGTACTTTGTATTCAGAGCTGAAGAGAAAACAGAAGGGCTATAATAATTTTAAGTTCTTACAGAACTTCCTTACTGATCAGAAAGAATGATTGTAAAAATCTTCCCACCTCAGTTTTGCAGATGGCAGAAATCAAGTTTGACAGTTCCCAGAGCTGACAGCTCCTTCATGATACCATTTCTGAAGAAGATGGAACACAGGACAGGGATCTTCTATCCCTTTGCCTTTGACAGAGTTACTTTCCAGAATGCAATAAACATCCCAGGATATACTATTGAACTGAGTTAGAAATAAAGACCCCCAAGGCCTGGAAACCATTTAATTGCTATTCAAGCATTTCTGAAAGTGCTTGGAGCCCCTCACAGGAAAATTCCCTTATGCACAAGACGAGGGAATTGCTAATAACAGGGGTGGGAGGAAAGCCATTTTTAAGGGTAAGAATTGGCTTGGGGTGCCAGAATTAAAACATTCAATGTGTCAGGTCAACCTTTATATTGAATTATAAATATTTACAGTTTCCTTTTCTTCTAAGAAGAGGAAATAGTTTTATGCTTGTTTGTTTCTTTGTTCATTTTTAATGTTGATTAGCGGGAAAAGTGTTCCATTCTCTGGCCTTGCCCCCTCCCTGCCTCTGGGGATGTCATAGAGAGATGCTCTGCTGTATAACATTGCTTCCTTACACTGAGCTATACCTTATACATCACATGCACCCCTAAATGATTGGATTCCAGCCTTGCTAGTCTGTGCCCAAACCACAGGGTTAGGGGAGCAGTGGGATAATATATGTGTATCTACTCTGAAGCTACACTTAAGGTCTTAAATGCTTTGACTATTTAATGCCTATCTCTGTTTACAGTGTTTGCCCCATAGACCTAGAGTTCCTTAGGGGCTGAATCTGACTTTCTTATTCACTTTTGTATCTGCTACACAGAAGTCCTGTTGAACTGGCAGTCTGTAAGAGCACATGCTTTCCCATAATCTTACCATCACAGGGAATTCATTTTGGTTTTAAACCTTTGCCAATTTGATAGCTGAAAATGGAGCTCATTGTGTGACGCTGGTAAAGTTGAACATAGACTCATTTGTTTATTTTTCCTTTGTAATTTACCTCTTTGTGTCCTTTGGGTATTTTTTCAATTAAGAACTCCTCTTTTTCCTGTTGATGTAAAAGAAGTATTATTTTTTATAATTAAGGATAGTAACCTTTTGTCTACCATATATTTTATAAATATTACTCCCCTAGTATGTTATATCTAGTGTTTTTAGTGTAGAGAGAATACACTAAATACTTTTTTCCTCAAATACATTGTTTTCCTTTATGATTTTTGCTTGATGCTTAGAAAGCTCTTCTCTACTAGATGTCAGTTCTTACTTTTTTAATGTTAAACTTTAAAATTAATGTAACTCATCGAATTCAACAAAATAGTATTTCAAGAGCTTTAAATTATTACCTCAAATAATGTAATTTGTGCATTATTTTTATATTTGGAATTTTTATATTTCCAAGCTTCTTAATCTGCAAATGTTACAATGATTAGGACCCAATAGAGGAATGTCTCTTTGCATGCATGCATGCTAAGTTTCGTCTAATTCTTTGCGACTCTATGGGCTGTACCCACCTGGCTTCTCTGTCTATGGAATTCTCCAGGCAAGAACACTGGAGTGGACTGCCATGCCCTCCTCCAGGGGATCTTCCTGACCCAGGGATTGAACCCACATCTCTTAAGTCTCCTGCATTGGCAGGCAGGTTCTTTCTCACTAGCACCATCCTAAATTCAAAAGAGGAATAACTAATAAATATCACTGGGTCCCCACTTGATTTCCTCTTTGCATAGATCATTTCATAGAGGGGACAGTTGGAAACTGGTCCGCCAGGGAAAGCACTACTTTTGTATGTCTCTGTGGTCTTGGAAAAATAAACCTGCACAATGTGCAAAAAAAAAAAAAAAAAAAAAGAAGAAGAAGAAGCCTTGAGAAATAATGTTGACTTTTTCCTAAAGTTTTTCTGAAAGAATGTGAGGATAGGGGTTTTACTTTAAATGACACAAGGAATGCTTCCTGAAAATATTACTGAATAGCTTCCCCTTCCCCCCAGAATTCCATATTGCAGAGTGGTAGCTAAAAATATATACCCCAGTTGTTCTCATTGAAATAATCCATGCCCCTCACTATCTCACAATTTTCCTTTCTCTGCTTCTCTGAGCCAAGGTGTTGGGGAGAAAAATTTCTACTCTGCCTCCGTCTAGTCAAGGCTATGGTTTTTCCAGTAGTCATGTATGGATATGAGAGTTGGATTATAGAGAAAGCTGAGTCCCGAAGAATTGATGCTTTTGAATTGTGGTATTGGAGAAGACTCTTGAGAGCCCCCCTGCAAGGAGATCCAACAAGTCCATTCTAAAGGAAATGCAGTCCTGAATATTTACTGAATATTCAGCTGAAGCTGAAACTCCAATACTTTGGCCACCTGATGTGAAGAGCTGACTTATTGGAAAAGACCCTGATGCTGGGAAAGATTGAGGGCAGGAGGAGAAGGGGATGACAGAGGATGAGATGTTTGGATGGCATCACCAACTCAATGGACATGAGTTTGGGTAAACTCCGGGAGTTGGTGATAGACAGGGAGGCCTGGCGTGCTGCAGTTCATGGAGTTACAAAGAGTTGGACATGACTAAGTGACTGAAGTGAACTGCCTCTCGTTGATTATCTGGAGAAATAGCCTGCTATCCAGATTTCAGTATGACAAAGAGCGTGAAAGGTGACAAAGAAGTCCAGAATCCTTTCCTTTTAGAAAGTGGACAGAGACTTCCAGTTTCTGGTTTTTCACATTAGATGCTTGGGAGTTGCTACTTTGTCCTAAAGGAAAAAGCTGAAGACAGTGACAAAACAACAGCTCTTCTTGTATTCACAAGAGAAGGGTAGACACAAGGCAGACTACTTGGAGAGACAGTCAAGTCTATGCATGGAGTCTAGGTTTCCCAGAATGAAAACTCAACATAGAAACCACTGCAGAAGTTAAAAACCTAAATGCAATTGATGGATTACTGGAGGCTCACTGGAAAATTCTGAATTAACAACTCTAGGGGATCCAGTCACAGGAGGGCTCCCACAACACTGTGACATTTACCTCCAGGAGCTCCACCAGATTCCCACAGTAAATACTAGGCAAAAATCTCCTAGAACTTCCTGCAGGAGGGGCTGGAAGACGAACCATTTTGAAATACACCAGAGGACTCAGTTCTTCCGCCATCAGGGGAAACCAGTTAACTAAAGCCTACCCTCCTGGGGCATTATTATCAGAACTTAACTGACCTAGACAGCATATTAAAAAGCAAAGACATTGCTTTGCCAACAAAGGTCCATCTAGTCAAAGGTATGCTTTTTCCAGTAGTCATGTGTGGATGTGAGAGTTGGACTATAAAGAAAGCTGAGTGCCAAAGAATTGATGCTTTTGAATTGTGGTGTTGGAGAAGACTCTTGAGAGTCCCTTGGACTGCAAGCAGATCCAACCAGTCCATCCTAAAGGAGATCAGTCCTGACTATTCATTGGAAGGACTGATGTTGAAGCTGAAACTCCCGTACTCTGGCCACCTGAGCTAAGAGCTGACTCATTGGAAAAGACCCTGATGCTGGGAAAGATTGAAGGCAGGAGGAGAAGGGGACAATAGAGGATGAGATGGTTGGATGGCATCACTGACATGGTGGACATGAGTTTGAGTAGGCTCAGGGAGTTGGTGATAGATAGGGAAGCCTGGCATGCTGCAGTCCATGGGGTCACAAAGAGTCAAACAGGACTGAGTGACTGAACTGAAATGACCTGGGGGCAGGGAACTAACACAACTCTATCCAGCTCTACCCATCCTGCCTCAAGAAAGGGAGGAAAGAAAAAATGCAAGAAACTTGTGAAGTTCATAGCCCAAAGGCACAGCTCACTAAAAGTCTGAGACCTAATCAAGACCTATAGAATACTTCCATTCCCATCTCACCACCATGTTACTAAGGCCTATTTATAGTAGTCCCTTTTGTCTTTTACATGATATCTGAATATCAAGAAAAAATTGCAAGGCATATCAAAAGGCTGAAAACACACTTTGAGAAGCAGAGCAAGCATAAGAACCAGACATGACAGGATGCAGGAATTATCAAATGGAGAATTTAAAATAAAGATGATTAATAGGTTAAGAGCACTAATAGATACATTAGACAGCATGCAATAAAAAATGGACAATGTAAGCAGACAGACAGAAATGCTAGGAAAGAGGAGGGAGAAGTTGGGAAGGAGGAAGTGTACAGATATTGATTCAGTAATAACTTTCAGTGCTATCACAAACTAAAGCTACTGTTCTTGCACAGCAGGTGATAGTAATTTAATGCCACTTTTGATGAAAAATGGTAATGCTCCTAAATTCTTCATGCTAAATCATTGAATAAAGCCTCTTTCCCTCTGATTCTCTTACAGTGTCACTTATTACCCTATTCTCAAAGGGAGACTTTTGGTGATATGATTCTTGACATGTTTTATAAACTTTCCTGATTTTATTTTTAATCAAAGCTGAGATTACTGATGGCCAAGCTCCAAGCTAGCTCACCCAGTACCTTTGATCTAATTTTTTAAAAAATTTCCGCCCTTAGAAATGGATGCCAGGTGAATTCCTTGAGTGCAAGAGTGAGATCTAAGCCTGCCGGACAGGCTCTCTTATGCAGGGCACACCCTAAACAGTTGTACAGAGCACCAGGGGTCTTGAGGCCTCTAACTTATGTAAAGAACATGAAGTTGAAAAGTGGCAACATAGTGGGCAACCACCAGATTCATCATAAGGCCGTCATGCTAATTTACTGGGTTGGATGAACCATGGCTCTGGTCAAAAACTTATTTGTACTGAACTGTAGTTGATTTACACTGTTGTGTTAGTTTCAGATACACATCACAGTGATATACATCACTTATTTTTCAGTTTCTTTTCCATTATATGCTATTACAAGATTTTGAATATAGTTCCCTGTGCTGTACTGTAGATCCTTGTCTATCTATCGTATATATAGTTCTGTGTATCTGTTAATGTCAAACTCCTGATTTATCCCTCCCCCTAATTTCCCTTTATTTATCCCTCCCCCTAATTTTCCTTCAGGACTTCCCTGGTGGCTTAGACAGTAAAGCATCTGTCTACAATGCGGGAGACCTGGGTTCAATCTCTGGGTCGGGAAGATGCCCTGGAGAAGGAAATGGCAATCCACTCCAGTGCTATTGCCTGGAAAATCCCATGGACAGAGGAACCTGGTAGGCTACAGTCCATGGGGTCGCAAAGAGTCAGACACAACTGAGCGACTTCACTTTCCTTTCCTTTCCTAATTTCCCTTAGGTCACCATAAGGTTGTTTTCTATGTCTGTGAATCTGTTTTGTTTTATAAATAAGTTCATTTGTATCTCTTTTTTTAGATTCCATGTATAAGTGATATCATGATCTTTGTCTTTCTCTGCCTGACTTACCTCACTTAGTATGTTAACCTCAGGTCCATCCATGTTGTTGCAAATTATCTTATTTCATTCTTTTTCATGGATGAATAATATTCCATTGTATATATATATATATTGTATCTTCTTTATTCATTCATCTGTCAATGGACACGTACATTGCTTCCATGTCTTGGATATTGTAAATAGTGCTGCTATGGACACTGGGGTGTGTGTATCATTTTGAATTAGAGTCTTCATCTTTTCCAGATATATATCCAGAAGTGGGATTGCTAGATCATATGGTAACTGTATTTTTAGTTTTTATGAGGAACTTCCATACTGTTCTCCATAGTGACTGTACCAATTTATATTTTTAACAATGTAGGAGGGGTTCCTTTTCTCCACATCCTCTCCAGCATTTATTATTTGTAGACTTTTTTGATGACAGCTACTCTGACTGGAGTGAAGTGACACCATATTGTATTTTTGATTTCCTTTTCTCTAAAAATTAGTGATGTTGAGCATCTTTTCACGTGCCTGTTGGCCATCCATCTGTCTTCCTACATAGAAGGATGATACTTTGAATGAATGATTGCATCATTAAAAAAACAAGCTAACTAAACAACCAGTGGCTCACTGAAGAAATCCAAGAGGAAATAAAAAATTACCTAGAGACAAATGACAATGAAAAGATGACAATCTAAGACCTAAGGGGTGCAATGAAAACAGTTCTAAGACGGAAGTTAAGACTGAAGCGACTTAGCAGCAGCAGCAGCAGCATTACCTTAGGAAATAAGAAAAATCTCAAATAACCAACTTAACTTTATACCTAAAGGAACTAGAGAAAGGAACAAATAAAACCCAAAGTTAGTATAAGGAAAGAAATCACAAAAGTAAGAGCAGAAATAAATGAAATAGACATGAAGAAAACATTAACAAAGATCAATAAAACTGAAAGCTAGTTCTTTGAGAAGACAAACAAAATTGTTAAACCTTTAGCCAAACTCACCAAGAAAAGAAGGAAGAGGACTCAAATCAATAAAATTAGAAATGAAAAAAGAGAAGCTGACACCAAAGAAGTACAAAGGATCATAAGAGACGGCTACAATAAAATGAACAACTTAGAAGAAATGGGCAAATGGTTAGAAAGATACAGTCTTCTAAGACTGAACCAGCAAGAAAAAGAAAATATGAACAAACCAATCACAAGTGCTGAAGTTACAAAACAAGCTATGCCACTTAGTCCTCATTTCCAAAAACACATAATTTTTGTTTTTGAAAAAGAAGTTTCTGGCTAATGTCGTACAACTTCTGTTTTATTTTACTTCTGTCAAACCAATGTTTGGTATTCTTCTATGTTGGGAGACTGAAAAAGTCTACATTTATTTTTAATTAGTGCTATGTGAGTTCCAGCTTTATTCATATTAAAAAGTGCAAAAAGAAAAGAAATAAAAATGTTCATATTCTCACTCTCTAAGGGAGATGCATGGAGCACTGTGATTATGCAAGTATCTGTGGAGAGAATGCACAGATTGGTAGAAAAGACCCAGCTAACCTAAATTCAGGGTCTGGCTGCTGAATTCCCTTATTTGAGCATGAATTTCCTTGATACCTAATTGCTACCGTATCTTTTTGACTTGTGATTTGGCTAGACTTTGTTTTTCAGTACCGTATATTCCATAGAGCTCTGCATCCCTCTGATTTCCTCTTCCTTATCTTTGGATTATTGATGGGATAGAGGGAATGTGGAGTCAGGTGGGACAAACACAAAGGAGAACATTGGAGTCCAGGCTACCTGAGCACCTTGAGGAGTATCAGATAGTGATAGAGTATCAGAAAGCACTGCATGTTTGATGCACTAAGTCATGGGGAGCAAGCTCAAGGGCTTTTTCACTTAATCATGGTAGGACTCAGTGGGTGTGTGTACAAGAAGAAAGCCATGTCTGTTCCTCTGATGGAGTGGGCTTTCCCATGGGCCTCACTTTTGGTCCTAACCGTATTCTTCTCATTGCTGTCTTCATGGACATCTGTGTGTCCTCTAGGGCAGCAATCCCCAGTCTTTCTGGTACCAGGGACTGATTTTTGTAGAAGACAGTTTTTCCGTGGACTGGGTGGAGGGAGGGATTTGGGATCATTCAAGTGCATTACATTTATTGTGCACATTATTTTTATTATTATTACATCAGTTCCACCTCGGATCATCAGGCATTGGATTTTGGAAGTTGGAGACCCCTGCTTTCAGGTAACTCAGTTATCTGAACCTTGGCTGATATCTATTACAGAATTACTGGCTGGTGGTGCCTGACTCAGCTGTTTCCTACTCATCAATGACGATGAAATCATGCCCATTCAAGATTGAAGGGACCATTCCAAACTTCTAGTTATACTAGATTATATTTCATAAAAGAAGCTTTATGTTCTCAAGGCATTTATTAATATAATCATTATGATTGGCAAATGTTTCTTGTCCTTCACTCTTGCCTCAGGTTGGTCAAGTCTTTGAGAGTGTTTGCATAAGATTTATTTCATGGACAGGTATTGTGTTTGAATACCTATGATAGCGTTAGACAGTCACATGGAAACAAAAATCAGAGAAAAATTCATTAGAAAGAATACTGAACTAGGTATCAAAGGACATTAGCTCTGATTCTGACTGGCTCTCTGCGAACCTTGAGAAAGACCTTTGACTTTTCTGTTTCAGATGCTTCATGCATAAAGGGAGGAAAACAATGCTTGCCTTACCCACATCAGAGGCTTGTTCTGAGAATCTTAAACGTGAAGGTACTTTTGCAAACTGTTAAGACCTTCTTAAACTCATTGTTTTCTTATTAGGAGGCTCTGCCACCTCCCTACCTGAGGGAGCCTTTTACAGACTCTCCCTGCCCCCAGCCATTATGGGCATTTCTGCTGCTCTGTTTAGAGAAACACAATTTATGGCGGCACAGATACAGACCTGGATCACAGGGTCACTGCTCTATTTCCATTACAAACACACAGGCTTCAGGCTCCAGCCCTTTCCACATGCTGAACTTCACTGGAGTCCCATGTGTTGAGAGCCTTCTGGAAGAAACCCAACAATTACAGAGCAGTGCACCATACAGACTTGGCCTGAATGCAGTTTCAGCCTGAACTTTCTGGGGAATGTTACGGGGTCCCATCCTGCAGTCTTTCAACATGCAAAACTCTCCTGGGCCTGGAAGGTTTGGAAATGATTCAAGACTGAGGAGTACTGCCTCTAGGATTGAGCATCAGGGAGGACCCTTCAGCCAGAATGGACCTTAAATCTCAATTCATGAGCCCGCTGCTTTTCTGTGTCTGTGTGGCCTTCTACTTAAAATGAATAAGTAAAGGATATCATTTTAAGTACAGTGGTTTCTACATTCCTAGGGCTGAATTTTCCTTTGTCCCCCAGGTTGATAGTAGTAAAATAAATGGATCCAAATGGATTTTGCAGAGAGAGTCAAAAAGCCACGCCAACTTGACCTTTCTTGTACAGTAAGTACAGTATAAGCAGCTGCCATTTAGAGAGGATATGACCTCAAGTCAATTATCGATTGTTTTAGCTCCTCCTTAGGCCAGACAAACACAGTTGCACATCGTGTTCTAGCACCCAGAATGTGACCTTGGAGAATGAGGGGCCACATGTACACAATTTCTGCCAAGGTAGAAATGTCAGCCCTGGTGTGGCATGACTACTGTAACTGGGCCTCTGATCTACAAGTCAGGTTTCCATGAACTGTGTCTTTTGTCCAGTGTCTCCACGTGGTGATATTTCATGTGACCCCAAGGTAGATGGGCTTCCCAGTTGGTGCTAGTGTTAAAGAATCCACCTGCCAATGCAGGAGACGTAAGAAACATGGGTGCCACCTTTGTGTTAGGAAGATCCCCTGGAGGAGGGCATGGCAACCCACACTAGTATTCTTGCCTGGAGAATCCCATGGACAGTGGAGCCTGGAAGGCCACAATCCATAGGGTCACAAAGAGTCGGACATAACTGAAGCAACTCAGCACACATGTATGCACCAGATCCAGAGGAAGGCTGGGAATGAAAATAAAATAAATTCAGTGGTATTCATTTTTCTTTTTGTGTTTACCTTAGCTTTGGCTTTATACTGATAGTCAGCATGGAGGGGTCCACCCCAGGGCCGTTAGTTCATCCTCTGCATTATGGTACCCTTCCTGCATCAAGATGCCTACTATTGCTAGTGACACGTCTCAGCACATCATAGGTACTCTTTGTTTTTTGTTTGTTTTTAATAAAATTAGGTTCTCCTTTAAAAAAGCATTGAGTAAATAATTTCCTTGGGAAAATGAAGCTTCTACATCAAAATATAATCTTCAAAAAACCACATGGTATGTGAATTAGAGGTTCTCCAAGAGCTCTCTCACTATTCAGGCAGAAGTGAATAGGTAACTCAATTCCATAGGCCAGGGTTTGGTAAAATTTCTATACAGGACCAGGGCCAGATGGTAACTATTTTTGGCTTTGTGGGCCATGAAAGGTCTCTGCAGTGAAGGCTTAACTCTCCATTGTAGCATAAAAGCCACATAAACAATACTTAGATAAAGATGTGTGGCTCCATCCCAATAAAACTTTATTTACAATAATAGTGAGCCAGATTTGGTCACAAGCTATGGCTTATGGACTTCATTATAGGTTCCTGTGTATGGTAATACTTGTTTTGGGCTATAAAAAAAATGTAGCAATCGTTAGTGCAAATTACATGCTATTGTGGATGCAAAACTGGGTTAAAACCCCATTTTATGCAGATCTGTTATCTGTTTCTGGCATCCAGCAGGACAGGATCTGGTCCCTCCCCATCAGGTCAGTGTGTCTCTCCAGTAGGCTTGCCTTTCATCACAGTCTCTCTCCCCATGTCCTTCTCCTTCTCCATCTACCCAATGTGCCTTGAGGGCAGAAAATGGTCATTTCACCCGTAAAACAGACAACTGATTCACATTCAGCTTCAATTTACACTGTACTGGGCACGCTCACATTCACATCTTTAATCTTCAAAACAATCCAGTGAAGTAAGCTCCATTATTCTTTGTTTACAATTGACACAGTATAGGTTCAGAGAAGTTAGGTCACATCCCCCAAGGGTTCTACACTAGTTGGTAGCGGATCTAGGGTCCAACCCAAACCACAAGAACGTTACCATAAGTGTCCTACATGGCAGATTTTCTTTGGGCATAAGTAGTTTATTTTGAACAAGAGGAAAAATGATAAGAAACATCTTAAAATCCAAATAAGGGAACTGGGAAGAGGGTGGCTGGGTGTCCAAGACCACTTGGAGGGTGGAGTTTTGTTTTGTTTTGCTTTGTTTTAACATTGACATTGTGGCTGTCTGCTGGAAAGGACATACATTCTTCATTCTTTTTTCATTACTTGGAAATTGTTGCAACCATTATGCAAAACCAATAAAGGGAAAACTTAAAAAAAAAAAAGTCCTTTGGCAGGCAGGCAGTACCCAGTTGAGGAATAGCACAGGTCTCAGGGGAAAACAATATGCATTTTGTAAACTTTCTTAAGAGACAATTTATGGTTTTGAGAAAACAAAACAGGAAATTGAATTAAAAGGAGAAACATATTTAAATAATGCTCAAGTGATGACATAACCAACTGAAGTCCAACAGTCACAACTTTAGAGTCAGGCATTGTCAGCTGCAAGAATCTTCTAGCATCGGGTTGGTGGTGTCCAGAGTGCAGAGGGATATTTTATTCCTTAATTGGTACAGCATCGCAACTTTGGGTAGATAAAAGCTAATTTTTAAAATTGGAATTTGGCCCTAAATATCAGGTTCCTGGCATATCTTTACTGAAAACACTGAAATCTGACCTTCCTTCTTAATGTCATGAATTTTAGTCCTTGTTTCTGAATTGGCAGTTCTTGGCCCTGGAATGAATGTAGAGTATGTCAAGTGGGTATTCTTTTTTTCTATTATTCCATACTCAATATATCTTGTGGAGTAAGGGATTAGAAAAATAAAATGTACTACAAGAAAGCAAAGATTTTTTTCTGTCAGAAAAAAAGGAAAATCAGAAGTCATTTGCTACCATCAGTAGTAAATACACACACACACATTTTTTTTTTTTTATGTTCCATCCAATTAAAAAAAATTGTTTCAGGAAAAGACAGTTGATCCCAGTTCAAACCAGTATACTACATTTAAACCTTCTTCTATTAATTTTTGTTTGGTTTTCCAAGATCCTTGAAAGGTAAGGGGTAAAGGAGAGAAACCGTTGACACTTAAGTAAGTTCAGATTCTGAATCTTTCAGCAAACAGTTCTAAATGAGAGTCCTTGTTCTTCACAAGTTATAAAATAATAATACTGTTATATATGTAATGAAGAATTTTATACACTTTGTGCTTTCTCTTCTCTGTTCCACATATAATTGTATGAGATAGATTATAGTATAGCTTCTATTTTTTGGTGAGAATGTGGAGACTTCACTTACATATGAAAAAAAAGAATATATATATATATTTTTTTTTGTTTTTTTTTGCATAACCAAATTCTTAACTACCACCCTAATCTGCTTCAGTGGGGATCAAAACCTGTTTTGTCATGCAAGTGTGATGACAATGTAATTAATTTAGTCTTGGCAAAAAAAAAAAAAGAGTATTTGATTTGCTTGCTTCTATTCATTTACTGTCATGAAGTAATGAGGTTGAGTTTGTAAATGCACATGTAAACTTTCTTGCCCAGTCCATTTTGTGATGAATGGCATACATCTCTGCAGTGCCTGGTCAGGTTCAGCAGTTCAGCTGAACCCAACTAATTGCGTCACATGGTCACTGAGCCACTTCACATCCAGGAAATGCACTAAACTTTACTCTCTGGCAGAGATGAAATCATTTAGAGCAAGAGCTGTACGCACACACACACACACACACACACACGGATACACACACACGCACACATATATAGCTCCTTCTGTATCACTAGCACCTGGCACATAGTGCATAGTAAGGAAAAAAGTCATCTAGGTGAATCAGGAAGATGAGTAGAAATTAAGCATGGATTAATTGATTCTTACAAAGGTATATGGGGCATGGCAGAATATTGGCAGTGTGGATGCTATAATTCCTCTCTGAGTATACATGTCTCTGGGCTTAGACAGAATGAAGTAGAAATGATGGCATGTGAATCTAATTCTCAGGCAGTCTTGTAGCTTCTGTACTTGTACTCTGGAACCTAGTACTCCACCAGCTCAGGCTCTCCTGCTGGAGACATGTGTCCCAGTCAACTGTTACTGATAATTTCGAGAGATTTCTGTGAGGCCAAGTTAGCCCATGACACTCCAGTTTCATTACTGGTTGACTGCAGTTTCGTAAGTGACCAAAGATAACAGAAGCAGAATAGCCTTCCAGTTGAGCCCAGCCCAAATGGCTAACACATAGAGTAATAAGCAAATAAAATGGTCATTCCTGTAAGTCATTAAGTGTTGAGGTAGTTTTTTATACAGCAATAGATAACTCATATATGAGCTTTTGACAGCTGAACAGTTTCATCTGTTACCCCCTTAAAATGAATAAAAACAGACAATTTAATAATAAGAAGCCAACTAAACAATACCCATCTGAAAAACCTCTTAAGAATCGAACACCTCTCTATCTTATGAGGGAGGTTCTTTAAATATAATCAGCAAGGGCAATCTGTTCTTATTTTGTTTCTTTTTCTTAGAAGAGTTAGTGATATGAAACCAAATTTGTGGTTCAACTTAAGGGCATTTCTTCACAGATTGAGGAGATATGTTTTGTTAGATCTATGTTTCGTATTGTCTGATAATACATTAAGTGAAAAGAAATCTACTGATACTGTTTTTCTTGGGAATTTGATTTGCAACAATAATAGTTTCAGGATAATACACTTGGACTTGAGGAGTGGTCATTAGAGTAGATTGAAAATGAAATAAAACATTGAGAGAAAGTTGTCCTGCCCATTAAGGCATGGAGCGCTTAGACCAATGAGGGGGGTGTGGATTTAAGAGGAGAGAAGTTTGAACTTACTTGATAAAATAGTAATAACATATTGACTCGATGTAGGTTGGGGTCATGAGCAGTAACCACATTCTGAAAGGCTGAGGGTCTTGTCCTGGTGGTGGGAGTCCTCAACGGTTTACAAGGCTTGTAGTTTTCCTCAGCCAGATTGCTAAGCAGCAGATAATCACTCTTTAGTTTAAAAATTTTGCCAATTTAATATTAAATATAGTGCAATTACTACATACTTAGCAGTGAATGAACCATTTTTTACACATTGTCTCAATTTCACAACAATTTTACAATGGAAGAAATAAGGCCACTATATTATAGATAAGGAAAGTTGAGTAACTTGCTCAATATACAGTTATAAGGAGTTGGTTGAGATCTCAGGCCCAAGATGTCTCACTCCAGAGCACTTTACTACCACAATACTAGATTGTAATCTAGAAACTAGAATGTGATGAGAGACCCTGGGAAGAAAAACACCCAAAAAGCCGTGCATTGATTCATTATAGAATTGCAAGACATTTTCACCAAATGGTTATTTTGCTCATATCTTTACCACCATGCCACCTAAATCATCTCAGATGAAAATGTAACTTCTTACAAGGAAGACACTAATTCCAATCAGTACTTTTTCTTTTCTTTCAAAACACAAAGTGAAACGATTTCCTTGAAGAATATTCCCCCCCAAACTGAAACAATATTATTTTCAGTTAGGATTTGCCATTGTGTAGAAATATCTTTTTTTGTTCATTGTGTCAACTCTAATCAAGATTGAAACAAATTCAAAAATCTATCTTAAAGATACTACTGAAAAGTACCAACAGATGTAAGTTCTCTAATAATTTTGTACTACCCTGAGCTATGTCTTCTTCTTCCAGTAAAATTGGAAAGCAGATTATGAAAATAAGTCCCCTTCCTAAACGATCTCCATGAAAGAAATGCTCTGTGTTATACTGTATCTGCATAATTCTTTTTGTAATTCAGCTGCAAGTCATAATATTCTGTTATGAACTTCTGGGTATAGAATCACATAAATATGGAGTCAGTATGAAGTTGTTACAGATGGCAGATGAAATGAACTGAGTGGAGCAGCTTTCCAAATCTCTGTTTATGCAACACCAAAGGAAGTTTTGATATCAAATTAGTTTAGGGTTTATAAGTGATAACAAAATTTGGGTAGTGTTGAGAGATTTTCACCTACAAATTTCTGTTTGTATTTCTTTTCTGTTGCCCACAAAGATAGGAAAGGTCTCTAATCCAGTCACTTATTAATTGAGGTTCTCATACCCCATAATTGAAGTATTGATGCCCCATCTGGAAGCAAATATCTGTTGTAATAGATCCTAAGCAATAGGAAGAATAGGATCTATGCTACTAATTAATTCAGGATGCCTTTCTAGCATGTCTTTGATATCGACTGTTTTTTTTTCTTTTCAATTGTTGACTAAGTGTAAATAAAGATGACCAGAGATGGGAAGAAAGGATGGAATCCATTTCTATCCTTTGAAAAGTTTCAGGGACACTTTGAAAAGCTTGAGTCTTGTAGTAAAATAACATCTATATAATTGAAATGAAACAGACAGCCATTCATGCTGTGACTACTTCAGGTTGTCTTAATATAATGAAATCATCACAAAAGGGACTTTCAGTCCAGGTGTATTTGACAACCCTGCTCTTGCAGAACTGGCAGACCTAGCTCAATTTCCCAGTTACTGTCCCAGCTGGCTTTTCAATTATTATTTTTTCAAATTATGTTTCAGTTTGAGTCATCTCTGATCATTTCAAATGTAGCAGTTAATATTCCTATCAGATAGGAAAATATGTTTTGTGAAAATATGTATCTTTTATTTTTTTATTTTTTCTCTTTGGTGATATTTGGTAAGGTAAGGAGGACAATAAGCAATTTGAAAATGGCCTCTCTGTTCCAGGTTGCTGGGATGTGAAATTTGGGAGAAAGAAGATGAAAGTATAAGATGATGGCTTTTCTCAGCAGCGTGGATGCTGAAATGTACAGAACACATTGTTTACAGCATCTCTGGGCTGTGAATCAGCTGTGATTACAGCTGGCTGGGGCAGAGCTGAAAGGGCAGAGGCATCAAAACCCAGCTCATTTTTTAAAAAACACAAATCCTTTTCACTGCCCGTGGACGAAATGACTGACTGACATGCTAAACCTATTAAATATGTATTTTGCAAATTTCGAAATGAGCAAAAATGCTATGTAAAAATTTTTACAGATGCTGAATGATTGTAAATGTGGTTAAAGATGTGGGACTGGCTCCAACTTTGTTCTTTCGTGGGCTGCTATTAGCTTACATTTGAAATCTCTGTTGGCCACGTAGTCCACATTGTTCTTCCAAATGTAATCATTTCTCTCTTTTATCTGATCTCCTACAGTCTTTCTGTTTTCATCAATATCTGACAGCAATTCCCAAAGATCCAATAGCGTCCACTCTAATATCCTTATGTGTACTCTCTTCTCTCTTTGAAATCTAATACCTTAGCAGTGAAATAATTTATTGTGCTTTATTTAGTCTTTTATTTTTTGCATGTGTTTTGATACTATCCTTTTGAAAAGAGTTATTTGGAAATTTAAACCAACTGTTCACCAAAAGTTATGAAAGCATGATTAAAAAATTTTCTCTGTTTTTAAATCTCTTTTTTAAACCTTGATTTTTTTAGAGTGCTATGGTCAGTGCCACCAAGTTCATGGGTCTGGCAGTGATGGGAAAATGGAGATGCATTTCTTGCAGTCCAGCTAATGGGTAAGCCATACAGAAGATCCGATGAGCCAGAGGATTCAGTGACAGTCCTAATTTTTCTCAAAAACTGTTAGTTCATGTATTTGTCCCAACCTGGAGATGTTTCATTTCTTGAATTTGATCTTCTGATAAAACAATTGTGGTTCCAACACATTCTCCTAATAAGTGAGAGCCATACTTGGTTCTAAATGGCACATACTGTACTTCTATTTGTCTTGAGTCCTAAAGAAATGCATTTTGTAAGCACTATCTGAGAAGAAATTTTTATGGGTACATTACAGTCTAGTATGTGCATTGTTAAAGGGAAAACTTATTCCAGTGAAGTAGTTGGCAGAAAACTATAAATCTTAATGGATAGGAAAATATGCATTTCTGTAAAAAGGAAAGAAAGAAACAGACACGGAAAGCAAGCAAGACACCCTGCTAGAGACTTCTCAAAAAAAAAATCACACCTCGGACCAGCATCTAGAATGTTCATCCTTTTCCAGTGTTTATGAACAGTCCACTTACATACTGCCATTCTCCTCTGCGCTCTTCCATTCTGTTTGAGAAAATTGTCCCTTGGCTGTGCCAAAAATTTGAGGCAAAAATGAAAAATGTTTTGCTTTATTGCTAACCTGTGAAAATGTGTTTTTTTGCCAGTGTTGTGATGGTTGGGTTTTTTTTTTTTTTTTTCTTTCTCACATGGCTCTAATCCTGGCTGGATAGATCTTGATGTGCAAATAAAATTCCATCCTAAATAAGTAAGTTGTGTTTCTCAGTTGGAGGCTGGAAAACCCTATTCCTTAATCTTCTGCTCATACAAAATATAATTCCCACTTCTCATTACTGAAGTTCACGTCTTACCACCAGAGTGGACAAGCAAAGAAAATATCCAGGTAAGGGAAGTGTCCCTTTTCCTTTAACCAAGACATGAGAAGTTGAATTAAGGAACCTCTATGGGTACTTCCTCGGAGAAGGCGATGGCACCCTACTCCAGTACTCTTGCCTGGAAAATCCCATGGACAGAGGAGCCTGGTAGGCTGCAGACCATGGGGTCGCTAAGAGTCGGGCACGACTGAGTGACTTCACTTTCACTTTTCACTTTCATGCATTGGAGAGTGAAATGGCAACCCACTCCAGTGTTCTTGCCTGGAGAATCCCAGGGACGGGGGAGCCTGGTGGGCTGCCATCTATGGGGTTGCACAGAGTCGGACATGACTGAAGTGACTTAGCAGCAGCAGCAGCAGCATGGGTACTTCCTACAACTCTAAGTATCTTTTAGATATCTGCAGAATACTCACTCTGTTGACAAAATTTTGTCTTTAGAGACATATCTACATTACAAAGACATGACAGACTCAGCCATTCAACAAAAAACCATAATGAGAGTCTTAAGTGCTCTGGAATCAAGCGTGAACAAAACAAACTGACCACAGAGATAGCTGTCATCGGAGCTATCCTTGCATAGTGTTCAGCACTTATATTTAATTCTTCAACCAATGAATTAATTATTTGACAGTGCTGTTTGAACCTGCGTTATGTACCACAGTTATGTTGCTACTATGTTAGGTTTTAGGATTCAAAGACTTGATCCCAACTGTCAAGAAACTCTCAGCCTAATAGTAAAGGAAAACATCTAAGCCAATACATTCAATAAATTATAATTGCCCTGGTTGCTGGGAGAAGGTGAGTGCTCAGTACTAGTGGGTCATGTGAGTAGGGGAGATACAATTTTTCAATCTAACTATACCATCCTAAAGGAGACCAGTCCTGGGTGTTCATTGGAAGGACTGATGCTGAGGCTGAAACTCCCATACTTTGGCCACCTCATGTGAAGAGTTGACTCATTGGAAAAGACCCTGATGCTGGGAGGGACTGGGGGCAGGAGGAGAAGGAGATGACAGAGGATGAGATGGCTGGATGGCATCACTGACTCCATGCACATGAGTTTGGGTGAACTCCGGGAGTTGGTGATGGACAAGGAGGCCTGGCATGCTGTGATTCATGGGGTCGTGAAGAGTCAGACACGACTGAGTGATTGAACTGAACTGATACTGTCTCCAGTGACTAGTATCCATGAGATTTCTTCCCTGGAACTTCTCCAGACAGGCCACATTAGAACTTGTATTATCCTGATGTGACTGTGAATTCAGCTTTTCTCCTGTAACTTACCTGTGCTTTGCAAAATTTAATTGTTTTTCTATAGCAAGTTTAGTTCATCTCATAAATTCAGACCCCACCAATTCAAAAAGTTTAATTCACCACACATTTTCTATAATAAATACTCTGACGATATAAAGCCTATCAGTCTTGTTTCTCATACACTGAAGATTGGTTATTGAGTGACAAAGCTAGACTTAACATGTATTTTTTTAGCAGCAGGGAGCTCTCATAATGTAGAGTTCAGAGCTGGCTTTGTCATGTGAGCACTAGTTTAATTTAGACAGGGTAGACTGAGTATCAATTAAGACTGAGTATTCTAAGGGTATTCTGAGTATTCTAAACTGAGAGGAGTAACCCCATGTCCAGGCAGCGGTGGCTGCATGGGTGCAGAAGGGCTGAGAGGAGCTACGCCATGTTCAAGGTCAGGAGGGGTGGCTGTGAGGAGATACCCCTCGTCCAAGGTAAGGAGCAGCGGCTGTGCTTTGCTGGAGCAGCTGTGAAGAGATACCCCACGTCCAAGGTAAGAGAAAACCAAGTAAGATGGTAGGTGTTGCAAGAGGGCATCAGAAGGCAGACACACTGAAACCATAATCACAGAAAACTAGTCAATCTAATCACACTAGGACCACAGCCTTGTCTAACTCAATGAAACTAAGCCATGCCTGTGTGGGGCACCCAAGAGACAGGTCATGGTGGAGAGGTCTGACAGAATGTAGTCCACTGGAGAAGGGAATGGCAAACCACTTCAGTATTCTTGCCTTGAGAGCTCCATGAACAGCATGAAAAGGCAAAATGATAGGATACTGAAAGAGGGACTCCCTGGGTCAGTAGGTACCCATATCCACTGGAGATCAGTGGAGAAACAACTCCAGAAAGAATGAAGGGATGGAGCCAAAGCAAAAACAATACCCAGTTGTGGATGTGACTGGTGATAGAAGCAAGGTCCGATGCTGTAAAGAGCAATTTTGCATAGGAACCTGGAATGTCAGGTCCATGGATCAAGGCAAATTGGAAGTGGTCAAACAGGAAATGGCAAGAGTGAACATTGACATTCTAGGAATCAGCGAACTAAAATGGACTGGAATGGGTGAATTTAACTCATGACCATTATATCTACTACTGTGGGCAGTAATCCCTTAGAAGAAATGGAGTAGCCATCATGGTCAACAAAAGAGTCCAAAATGCAGTACTTGGATGCAGTCTCATAAACCACAGAATGATCTGTTTGTATCCAAGACAAACCATTCAATATCATGGTGATCCAAGCCTATGCCCCAACCAGTAACGCTGAAGAAGCTGAAGTTGAATGGTTCTATGAAGACCTACAAGACCTTTTAGAACTGACACCTAAAAAAGATGTCCTTTTCATTATAGGAGACTGGAATGCAAAAGTAGGAAGTCAAGCAACACCTGGAGTAACAGGAAAATATGGCCTTGGAGTACAGAATGAAGCAGGGCAAGCACCAATAGTGTTTTGCCAAGAGAATGCACTGGTCATACCAAACACCCTCTTCCAACAACACAAGAGAAGACTCTACACATGGACATCACCAGATGGTCAACACCTAAATCAGATTGATTATGTTCTTTGCACCCAAAGATGGAGAAGCTCTATACAGTTAGCAAAAACAAGACCAGGAGCTGACTGTGGCTCAGATCATGAACTCCTTATTGCCAATATCAGACTTAAATTGAAGACAGTAGGGAAAACCACAGATCATTCAGGTATGACCTAAATCAAATCCCTTATGATTATACAGTGGAAGTGAGAAATAGATTTAAGGGACTAGATCTGATAGAGTGCTTGATGAACTATAGACGGAGGTTCGTGACAGGGATCAAGACCATGCCCATGGAAAAGAAATGCAAAAAAGCAAAATGGCTGTCTGAGGAGGCCTTACAAATAGCTGTGAAAAGAAGAGAAGTGAAAAGCAAAAGAGAAAACAAAAGATATAAGCAACTGAATGCAGAGTTCCAAAGAATAGCAAGAAGAGATAAGAAAGCCTTCCTCAGTGATCAATTCAAAGAAATAGGGGAAAACAACAGAATAGAAAAGACTAGAGATCACTTCAAGAAAATTAGAGATACCAAGGGAACATTTCATGCAAAGATGGGCTTGATAAAGGACAGAAATGGTATGGACCTAACAGAAGCAGAAGATATTAAGAAGAGGTGGCAAGAATACACAGGAGAACTATACAAAAATGATCTTCATGACCCAGATAATCACAATGGTGTGATCACTGACTTAGAGCCAAACATCCTGGAATGTGAAGTCAAGTGGGCCTTAAAAAGCATCACTACGAACAAAGCTAGTGGAGGTGATGGAATTCCAGTTGAGCTCTTTCAAATCCTGAAAGATGATGCTGTGAAAGTGCTGCACTCAATATGCCAGCAAATTTGGAAAACTCAGCAGTGGCCACAGGACTGGAAAAGGTCAGTTTTCATTCTAATCCCAAAGAAAGGCAATGCCAAAGAATGTTCAAACTACCTCACAATTGCACTCATCTCACATGCTAGTAAAGTAATGCTCAAAATTCTCCAGGCCAGGCTTCAGCAACACATGAACTATGAAATTCCAGATATTCAAGCTGGTTTTAGAAAAGGCAGAGGAATCAGAGATCAAATTGCCAACATCCTCTGGATCATGGAAAAAGCAAGAGAGTTCCAGAAAAACATTTATTTCTGCTTTATTGACTATGCTAAAGCCTTTGACTGTGTGGATCACAATAAACTGTGGAAAATTCTGAAAGAGATGGGGATACCAGACCCACCTGACCTGCCTCTTGAGAAACCTATATGCAGGTCAGGAAGCAACAGTTAGAACTGGACATGGAACAACAGACTGGTTCCAAATAGGAAAAGGAATACTTCAAGGCTGTATATTGTCATCTTGCTTATTTAACTTCTATGCAGAGTACATCATGAGAAATGCTGGGCCGGAAGAAGCACAAGCTGGAGTCAAGATTGCCAGGAGAAATATCAATAACCTCAGATATGCAGATGACACCACCCTTATGGCAGAAAGTGAAAAGGAACTCAAAAGCCTCTTGATGAAAGTGAAAGTGGAGAGTGAAAAAGTGGGCTTAAAGCTCAACTTTCAGAAAACTAAGATCATGGCATCTGGTCCCATCACTTCATGGGAAATAGATGTGGAAACAGTGTCAGACTTTATTTTGGGGGGTTTCAAAATCACTGCAGATGGTGATTGCAGCCATGAAATTAAAAGACGCTTACTCCTTGGAAGGAAAGTTATGACCAACTTATATAGCATATTGAAAAGCAGAGACATTACTTTGCCAACAAAGGTCCGTCTAGTCAAGGCTATGGTTTTTCCAGTAGTCATGTATGGATGTGAGAGTTGGACGGTGAAGAAAGCTGGGTGCCGAAGAATTGATGCTTTTGAACTGTGGTGTTGGAGAAGACTCTTGAGAGTCCCTTGGACTGCAAGGAGGTCCAACCAGTCCATCCTAAAGGAGATCAGTCCTGGGTATTCATTGGAAGGACTGATGTTGAAGCTGAAACTCCAATACTTTGACCACCTGATACGAAGAGTTGACTCATTGGAAAAGACTCTGATGCTGGGAGGGATTGGGGGCAGGAGTAAAGGGGGACGACAGAGGATGAGATGGCTGGATGGCATCACCGACCTGATGAATCTGAATTTTAATAAGCTCTGGGGGTTGGTGATGGACAGGGAAGCCTGGCGTGCTGCAGTCCATGGGGTCACAAAGAGTCAGGCATGACTGAGCGACTGAACTGTACTGAACTGCTCCTACTCTTTTGACCCTATGGACTGTAGCCCACCAGGCTCCAGGATCCATGGAATTCTCCAGGATAGAATACTAGAGTGTGTTACCTTTTCATTCTCCAGGGAATCTTGCTGACTCAGGGATCAAACCAGTGTGTCCTGCATTGCAGGTGGATTCTTTACTAACTGAGCCACCAGGGAAGCTCTGTTCTAAGGATAAAATTTGTAAATAAAAGTGTGATGGCAATGTTTAAAAAAAAAGCTATTCTGAAGATGATACAGATTATTCTGGAAAAATTAAGCTGGGATCAAAATATCTTTTATAGCATTTGACATGCAGATAGGGAGTGTTCTTCCTGGTTGCATGTGGATTAAGTGGCCCTCCTAAGAGCTGTCACAAGATAATATGTATGTCCTAGTCTCGCCTCATCATGTGGAAATGTAATTGCCTGCTATGATGTCAGCATCTCCCACTAGACTGCATGCAATGACGGAACCAGTGATGTCTATTTGATTCTGGCTGTGTACATAGTAGGTACTCAATATTTGTTCATTTTAAGTTCACTCAACAGCAAAAGCTTTGGCAAAATGTTTAATTATCATTCAATTGACCTTTATAGCAGATTCTTTTTTTTTTTTTGCCAAGTTAATATATAAATTTATTTATTTATTTAAAAATTTTCATTTTTAATGGAAGGATAATTGCTTTATACTATTGTATTGGTTTCTGCCATACATCAACATGAATCAGCCATAAGCACACATATGTCCCCTCCTCTTGAACCTGCCTCCCACCCCATTGCATCACTGTAGGTTGTTACAGAGCCCCCATTTGAGTTCCCTGAGTCATATAACAAATTCCCATTGGCTATCTATTTTTCATATGATAGTGTACATGTTTCTATGTTACTCTCTCTGTTCATCTCACCCTTTCCTTCCTCCCTCCACACCCGTGTCCATAAGTTTGTTCTCTATGTCTGAGTGTCCATTGCTGCCCTGCAAACAGGTTCATAAGTACCATCTTTCTGGATTCCATATGTATTTATGGAAATAGGTACAAAGCTTTATAAAGTCCCACTAGCGGATAGAACTAAAAAAAAAAAAGTTTTATGATGACCAA
This sequence comes from Bos mutus, assembly GCF_027580195.1. Classification (NCBI taxonomy): domain Eukaryota; kingdom Metazoa; phylum Chordata; class Mammalia; order Artiodactyla; family Bovidae; genus Bos; species Bos mutus. The sequence continues at coordinate 63,692,426 of NC_091632.1, forward strand.
GTGTAAGTTTTAAAATTAGGCAGAACTTATTCTTAAAACTTTACACTTCTATTGGCTTTGAATCATCTTCAAGCAGGTAGATTTGTCACTTGAAGGGCCTTGAAAAGTCATCTGAAGACTGGGACATCAAAGCTTAAATTCAAGGTATTTGCCACATTTCAGACAAAGGGAATGCACCCAACATTGGTGGGAGGAAATGTCATCTCTGGTCACTTTGTAAACTGCTAACCTACCAAGATATGTCCAAGGATAAAAGTCAAAACATTTCAACAGGGTTCTATTTAGTGGTCACATTCTTGAATATTTCATCTTGTCACTATTTTATTTCCAATCAAATATAGAAAGTGGTCTCAAAAGTTGTCTTTGTTTTTCTTTTTGTGAGATGGCAGAACTGTTTTTGCTTAAACTGGAGTAGTACAACTTATTTTTTCCTAAAACTTTCTGATAAAAAAAGTTCCAACCTAGGATGCTTTTTCAAGACTTTCTTCCAACAAAAGTAGTGGATAAGGAACAATGCGTGTATTTATTTAAGCACAAAGAACTTGTTGAGCTCCTACCATGTTATGAGACGGCAGGAGGAATGGCCATACAAAAAATAAATCGCAAACTGATTACACCTGGGTTCTCTTTAGAGGTTCAGAATGTAATGGAAATGACAGACATACATACAAGTAACTATATTAAATGTTATATATCAATGTCTGTATGTATACATATGATATGTAATTATATATATTATATAATTAAATATATAATCACTATATATTTATTCAGCACCTGCAATGTGATAGACATGAGGTTAGGCACTAGGAATATAATAGTGACTAAGATGCAGATTCTTGCCCTTGTGGTGCCTGCATTCAACTTGGCAAAGCACATGATAAATGAATGAATACAAAAAAATGATTAAATACATCATCAGTAAAGAAGGGTATTAACTGTAGGAAGAAGATCAAGAGGGGGCTGTGATAGAGAGTGGTAGAGTTTATCATCATGGAAAATGTGATCATGAAGATGCACATAGGTAGGTAACATTTTGGCAAATACCTGAAGAATAGTTGTCAGTCATGCAAAAAGAAGGAGTTGGGAAAGGATGTTTCAGGCAGAAAGAATTGTCATACTAAGGGCTAGAGGTGTGATTCAGTTCAGGTCCGTTCAAATGTCACATCTCTGTGTTAAAAACTTTCCTGAAACCCTCCAGGCAAAGTAGCAGAGTTGTACTCCTTTCCCAGTATTTGATGATGATGTTAATCCTGCTACTCTGATCTGTTCCTCATTATGTTAGAACGATTTGTATATGTGCCTGATTTCCCACTAGACTGAGTTTTCATTCACCATTCACCACTGTACCTGTTGTAACACCTGGTGTAGGAGTCACGCTGTTTGATTTTCTTCTTTCTTCCGGCAGGTTGGAACACGTACCAGGTGAGAATATGAGAAGGGCGCAGTTTCTCATATAATGCTCGTAGAATAATTAATCTTGATGGTGTGAAAAAATGTTCTCACTGACCCCCCACATTCTGAGGGAAGAATGGGTTTCTTTTCTCTTCTCTTTCCTTTAAAAAAGAAACTATAATAACCCGTACCACTGCAGCGGAAAGCCCTTGGAAGTGGAACTGACAACTAGCAGAGAAAAAGTGAGACCACAGGGGTAAGAAACAAAAAGACAAAGTAAATGAAAGAAGAGAGAGGGGATAAATGGGGGGAAAACTTCTCAGTTTATCTTAAATAACAGAAAGATATTTAAGAATAGAGACATGACATTCTTGAATGTGTAAGAGAATCTGGGAAATTACCTAAATCTCCAACTTGTCTTGAGAATATTTTTACAAGTTAAAGTATATAATCCCAATATGTGATGTTGGACAATATTATATTATTTCCTAGACATTGTGTGTTTTATTTACTAACAGTGAATATGTGAACACAGGTAGCCCTACCCTCACCTATCAGTGATTAGAGTAAAATGATGGATTTTTAAATAGTAAGTTTTTGATATTTTATCAGTAGGTGTTAAATAAAAGTTCAAAGCAAGAGCTATTTAATGACTGCTTCCCTTGTGGCTCGGCTGTTAAGGAATCTGCCTGCAATGTGGGAGACCTGAGTTCAGTCCCTGGGTTGGGAAGATTCCCGTGGAGAAGGGAAAGAGTACCCACTCCTGTGTTCTGGCCTGGAGAATTCCATGGACCGTACAGTTCATGGGGTCACAAAGAGTCGGACACGACTGAGCGACTTTCACTTTTCATGATTCTATTGGATTGTTTGAAATAAAAGTAGTTTTATCAATTCAGGCTCCTGGACATATATTATAAACGGGGAAAGAAGCCCAGTATCATTTTATAATGAAACAAAATACTGACACAAAGAATTAGCTGGTTTGGTTAAAAGTTTTAAGTTTTAAAATGGTGAAATACAAAATGTCTAGAGTAATTTGAACTGTGAGGAAAAGAAAATGGGATATCTCAGGGGGTTCTTAGTGGGTAGGATGTAGGGTGCTACTATGAAGAAAATCAGTGATGAATGAATAATCTATTATACTTTTAGGGGTTACTTTTCTGAAAAGTACCATGACTAACAAATTTTATCTTGCAATATTGATGTCCCAGCAAACTTATGAAAGCCAATAAAAATGATATTATGCCTGTGAATACCATATATAAAAACTCAAGAAGCTCTGCTTCCAAACCAAACTGAATTATTAAAAATAAAAACAAAAATACTGCAGCTGGTACCTTGTACTAGTTAAGATAGCCTAAATCATGCTATAGTACAAGAAACTTCCTAATCCACTAACACAAAGCTTACTCCTCACTCATGGGAGGGTGTTACTTCTCATAATAGTCAAGTAACTCTTATTGAACTAACCTGACATCAGGTAATACTTGTAAACAGTGGGGAAATTTTAAAAACTAATCCCTTGAAAGCTTGTGCAAATGGCCAAACCAGGAAAATATTGGAGCAGTATCAACACTTATAAGAAGAGAAGAACACAGGGTGAATTTCCAAATGTTTAAATACTCTTAGGCTGATAGCAGTCCCCAGTGTAAACACTCCTCTATTCAAAGAATTCTCCAGGCAAGAATACTGGCTTGAGTAGCCATTCAGTTCTCTAGGCTTCCTGATCCAGGGATTAAAGCCGTGTCTCCTGCATGGTGGGCAGATTCTTTACCACCTGAGCCTCTGGGGAAGCCCATAGGGCTGAAACTCAACTAGAGAACTGTCAGACTTCTGGCTTCAAGAACCAATTCAAGATTCCAAACAACATAGCAAAGGCTGGAAGAATGACTTGGGAGTCTGCTGCTGTCAAGTACAGAGGAGAGAGAATTTGTTGTTGGAGTTTCAGCTAATTAAACTATCTGCTATATAAAGGTTAATACTTCTTGAAGGAAATAACATAATCCAGAGTATCCACACACATACACACACACACACACACCACACACACACCACACACACAAAAGAATATATTATCCGGGGCAGGGGTAGGGTGGGATTGTTTGAAATTAGTAGGTGAGGATTTTAAAGCAACTATTAAAACTATGCTAAAGTATAAAGAAAACTATGTTCCTAATTACTGAAAAGTTATGAAATCCAAACAGAAACATAAACTATAAAAAAATCAATGTAGCTTCTAGCACTGAAAAATAAAATATCTGGAATAAAGAAAAATCACTGAGTGGGTTAACAGCAAGTTGGAAATGACAGAACACAAAGATAGTAAACTTAGAAATGGATGAATTGAAATTACCCAAAGTAAAAAACAGAGGAGGAAAGTCTTTTTTTTTTTTTTAATAAGAATGAGTAAAGTCTTCGGGCCCAGTGGAGCAATTCAAAACGCCTAATATGTATATAATTGTAGCCTCATAAATAGGAGATAGGTAATAGAGAAAAAATTTTGAGAAATTGCTGAAATTACCAAAATTAATAAAAATTTTAAAAAACAATTTTAGTTTGAAAAAGTTCTGTGCACGAGAAAGATAATGCAAAGAAAATCAACTATGTATATCATAGTCAAACTGCTAAAAGCAGAGATAAAGAGAAAATCTTGAAAGCAGGAAGAGAGAAAAAGACACAGGCCTTTAGGTGAACAACAATTTGATTAAAACAGTTTGTGACTTTTCATAAGTCACACAGAAGGTCAGGAAAGAATGGAATATTTCTAAGGACTAAATAGGAAAACACTCTCAATGCAGAACTTTATATTGAGTAAAAATATTCTTAAAGAATGAATTATGCCTCAAAAAAGCTGAGAGAAAAATAATGAAATCAAAAATCATTTTCAGATAAAAAGAAAGTAGAATTTGTTGTCAGCAAACCTACACTATAAAAAGTGCTAAAGGCAGTTCTTCAAGATGAAAAAAAAAGAAGAATGATACCAGATGGGAACTCAGGTCTTCAGGAAGAAATGAAGAGCCCTGGATATCATAGATGCAACATCACATTGAAAAGATATTTTCCTTTACATATACATGTAATGTATATACATATAATGTATATACATTTTCCTATACATATAATTTTAAAGTAAAAATTATAATAATTTATTATGAAAGTTTGTGGTGTACATGCTACTGCTGCTGCTGCTAAGTCTCTTCAGTCGTGTCCAACTCTGTGTGAACCCATAGATGGCAGCTCATCAGGCTCCACCGTCCCTGGGATTCTCCAGGCAAGAACACTGGAGTGGGTTGCCATTTCCTTCTCCAGTGCATGAAAGTGAAAAGTGAAAGTGAAGTCGCTCAGTCGTGTCCGACTCTTAGCGACCTCATGGACTGCAGCCTACCAGGCTCCTCCATCCATGGGATTTTCCAGGTAAGAGTACTGGAGTGGGGTGCCATCGTCTTCTCCATGTTGTGTACATAGAGGTAATATATGTGACAAATTTAGCATAAAGGACAAAAAAAGAGGTAAATGGCCATATGTATTTGCAAGTCTCATGTTTTGGGGGAAGTAATGATTATTAACAGTAAGTAGACTCTAAAAGATCAAAGATTTATGTTTTAATCTCAACAACAAAAGATTAATATAAAGACATTGATAAAAATCCAATAGATAAATTATAATTGAATTCTAAAAATATTCAGTTAATCTAGAAGACAGAAAAGGAGGAACTGAGGAACAGAAATTGAGGGAACAACCAGAAAACTTATACTAAAATGGTAGACCTAAATCCAACTATCTCAGAGCTGATATATAGTGTAGATGCTCTATGCACTCCAGTGAAAAGGCATTATCATGTTAGATTTTTTGAAAGACCCAGTTATGTCCAATCTATAAAATATGTGCTTTAAATGTAAAACATAAATACGTTGAAAGCAAATAAGGCTAGTGTGACAATCAATATCAAACAATGAATATGTCAGGACAAAAGATTCCCAGAGATACAGGGATATTTTGTAATGATAAAAGGCCAATTTATCAGGAAACATATATGTGCACCTACTAACAGAACTTAAAAATGCATGAAACAAAAATTGACAGAAACAAAGGGAGAGATAAAAAAATAAAATCCACCATTATAGTGAAGGATTCTTAATACCTTTTTCTAAGCAGTCAGTAAAAAAACTTTAAAAAAGATAATAAAGATATGGAAGATTCAATAAATAATGCCATCAACCATCTTGACCTAATTGTCACAAAGCAATCCAGCCAACAGCTAGAGAATGTACTGTTTTTCAAGTACATATGAACACTAGAAGCTTCTATTGGAAAAGAAGGGTCTAATATCAGTGACCCAAGAAGTCTTTACAACCTCTGCACTGTAGGGAGCTAGAAAAAATATCCAAAAGAGGTAGAAAGAAGGAAATAATACAAGAGTAATATAGTCAATGAAATAAAAGGAAATAAAAATATAGAAAAATGGGCAAAGTTCTTATATAAATAAGGTGTTAAGTGCATGGTTGAATCAAAATTTGTTGTGACAAACTGAGATGGTGAATGGCATCCTGAAGTACACATTGTGAGCATCAATAATACTTTAATTTCAAGATATCACTCTACTTATTAAGGGCTTCCCTGATAGCTCAGTTGGTAAAGAATCCACCTGCAATGCAGGAGACCCCAGTTCGATTCCTGAGTTGGGAAGATCTGCTGGAGAAGGGATAGGCTACCTACTCCAGTATTTTGGCATGGAGAATTCCATGGACTGTATAGTCCACGGGGTCACAAAGAGTCGGACACGACTGAGGGACTTTCACTTCACTTCACTGCTTATTAAAGAAACAAAGCCCCTTACTGAAACCCTTTCCACAAAGAAAACACCAGGCCCAAATGGTTTTCCTGTTGAATTATATTCCTCACTCACATAAAATGTGCTACAGGTAGTAGTGACTCCACAGGGAAACATTTCCCAAACTCAACAGTGCAGGGGATTTTGTCTATAGCGTCTCGGTATGCGGCTTCCAAGGTGGTCCTAGTAAAGAATCCGTCTGCCAAGGCAGGAGATGTAGGAGATGTGGGTTCCATGCCTGGGAGGACACTATGGCATCCCACTCCTGTATTCTTGCCCAGAGAATCCCATGGACAGAGGAGTCTGGTGGACTACAATCCATGGGGTCCTAAAAAGTGGGACATGACTGAAGCAACACTATCTCCTATTCGACCTCTTTGATCACTGAGGGAGCACAATAGAGAATTGAATTTCCTCCTGGCAGCCTCATCCTGGAAGGGGCTCTTCACTTGTATTCACTTTTATTGGCTAGAATATACCATATGACTTCACCACCCTTCAAGAGGTGGGAAAATATAGCTTATTATTTTGAGGAATGAAGAATATGAAACAGGAGGCAGTGAACCTTTAGCACTGTTTATGACCCAGAACTCTTTTTCTGTAACCATCTTTGTCACATGATCAGAAAGTATCACGATCAGTGAGGCAAAATCGTCTCCAAATAGTGTTTGTTCAGACTGAACTTGGAAAAGTAAGATCATGAATGATGATGATCATGATCTTACTTTTTTCATTTTTGTAAATCTTTATGAAATTCCTGAACTTTAAAAAGATGATTATAGTACTTAAAGTGTATTTCTTTTGCTGCATTTGATATTTTAGTCTTTTATCCATATTCTGAAAGGATGAAGGATTAAAAAAAAAATCTACTCTTTGCTATACTCCCAGGGACATACTGTGTTGCGCTGCGTTGCTCTGTATTTGGGAAGGACAGAGTCGGCAACAGTGATCTTTGCCCTGCTCTTTTGTTTAAGGGAATCAAATGGAATCAAATTTTGGTATGCAGATATAATATAAAATATTTTCAAACTACAAATTGGCTAGTGAATACTATGTTAGGAAAATTGAATAAGAGCCTTAGTTGAAATTGCTCTGCTCTGAAATTGACTATGTATACAATAACTAGTGAAAACCTACTGTAGAGCACAGAGAACTCTACTCAATGCTCAGTGGTGACCTAAATGGGAAGGAAATCCAAAAAAAAAAAAGGGGGGGGATATATGTATGTGCATAGCTGATTCACTTTGCTGGATATCAGAAACTAACGCAATGTGGTAAAGCAACTGTATTCCAATTTATAAAAAAAGCTATGGAAAAAAACTATTGTTTGCCTCAAGTACAAACACTCTGAAGAAGGCAATTGTCATCAAATGAGTGGGAAGGTAAGCCTGGGTAGCTGATGCGATAACTTCAGATCTTTAGTCTGAGAAAAAGAAAGCCGTGCAGTTAGTCACTGACACACACACACAGCACTTATAGAACTATAGGCAGTGCCACGTGAGGGAGAAACATTGAACAGTGCAGAGTGGATACTGTCAGCTAGAGGGCAGAAGTACAGTGGGAGAAAAATGCCATGGTGCCTTGGAGATCTAGCTTTCAGAACAGACAGCCTTGGTTTCAAATCGTCTTTCTTGCCCTTAGTAGCTTTATTACCTGGTTGGTGCCAGTTATTCCGGTTTTGTAAGCTCAATTTCTGCCTCTCCAAAATGGTGATAATTGTGCTTTCTTTGGAAGGCTCACATGGGGATTAAGTGTGTCTGGGACGTAGGAAATGCTCGGTGTATCTAGGGGCTGTTATTGTCAAGGATTCAGAAATTATCAATGCTTTGGTCGGTGAATTCAGAAAACTTTTGCCTGAAGAATGTTTTAAAGTTGTGGGGACCTTATCATGGTTGCGATTCATTTAATATGCATGGGCAGAGCCGCAGCAAAGAAAGTAGATTATGTTTCTTTGTCGTTTTCCCTCTTCCTAATTTATTTACATGTTTACTGTACACGCACACACACAGAGACACACATACACACACAGACAGAGACGCACATACACACATGTTACAACACACATCTCCATCTTTTTTTCCTGTCTTTGTGGTGGTTAGCACGTGACTGAATTGAGACTTGTTGAGACAAAGCAAGACGGAAAATGAAGTCCTGAAATAAACAGTGTGAACATCAGTAATACTTTAATTTCCATGTTTCATGGTTATGCAAGCCCACTGCTTTGGAATTTCAACAGAACCTTGAACCATCACCAACTTTAATTTTCCTCACACTTCAACCAGTAGTAATTGGGTCCTCCCTCCTGCTGCTGCTGGTGCTGGCATTTTTGCTGTTGCCTTTCCTGTGCTTTCACTCACTGGGTTTAATTCTTTTTGGCAGCTGCAAGAGCCGGATGCCAAACTCCTGTGTTTGTCACAGCAGAGCCAGGGCTCCCACTCTTGCAGCGCAGCGGGCTGAACAAAGCTTCTGATTCTTCAAGTCGCCTTGATGAGATCTCTGGACTCACCAAGGCTCTTCTCCTGAGCTGACACGAAGAGCAGGCGCTGCACTAGGGTCAGGTACAACTGGATTCAAGTCCTTGTTCTTCCTCTTATTATTGGAGCACATTGGGCAAGTTATTTCCTCTGTGGGAACCTGAGCTTTCTCTTTTCTAATATGACAATCAAAATAGTGGGGGTTTTTCTTGAGATTAAATGAACTAGTGTAGGTCATGTGTGCCCAGAAGGTATGAGGCCTTCAATAAATGTTAGTTATGTATGACTATTTCCATTTCTCACAGTAGGCCAGCTGTCCCCTTCAATTCATCTCTAGTTCAGTGCTTTGACATCCATGACTAGCTGTTTATGGTGGGGCTCAAGAGCTCTGGGGACGTTCCAAACACCGGCCTGTGCTTCATTCCCCCACACAGGATGCATTACAGAGTATCACAAACTGGGTGGTTTAAAGCAGTAGAAATTTCTTCTCGTAGTTCTGGAACCCAGACATTTGAAATCAGGGTATTGGCCAGGCAAGCTCCCTCTGAATCTGTAGAATCCTTGTTTGCCTCTTTTTAGCTTCTAGTGTCTGCTAGAAATCCTTGGCATCTTTTAGCTGCATCACTCCAGTAGCTGCCTCTATTGTCACGTGACTATCTGGCCCCTGTGTGTCTCTGGATCTTCACATGGCCTTCTCCTCTCTGTGTGTCTTTCTTCTAATCTTCCTACAAGAATTCTAGTCATACTGGCTTAAAGCCCCACCCTATTCTAGTATGGGGCTTCCTTGGTGGCTTAGAGGGTAAAGCGTCCGCCTGCAATGCGGGAGATCCAGGTTCAATCCCTGAGTGGGGAAGATCGCCTGGAGAAGGCAATGGCACCCCACTCCAGTACTCTTGCCTGGAAAATCCCATGGACGGAGGAGCCTGGGAGGCTGCAGTCCATAGGGTCGCAGAGTCGGACACGACTGAGCGACTTCACTTTTATTCTAGTATGCAGCCCATGGGGTCACAAAGAGTTGGACATGACTTGGCAACTGAACAACAACATTCTAGTAGGACTTCTTCTAAGCTATGCTGACAATAACCATATTTTCATATAAGGTCTTCAAGGTTAAGACATATGTTTTGGAAAGGGGGCCGCAATTCAACCATAACCTGTGAACTCCTTTTGTTTTTACTAATTCTGGTTGTTGTTCTCAATGTCTGTACCTCTTGGTAGGGGATGTTATCAAGGTCTGGTCAAAAGAGGTGGCTGCGATGGACTTCTAATGGGCTCAACAGGAAAGGACTGTGGGAAGGACCAGGTTAGGACCAGACAGTTATTCTTAAACTTGAGTAGACATTGAGATTGGCTAGGGAGAATCAGAAATGATGATGCCTAGGTCCCGCCGTCAGTGAGTCTGATTAAATTCGTCTGTGTTTAAGCCTAGGGCTTAGGATTTTATACAGTTCTCCAGGTGACTGCACTATTCAGGTAGGTCTAAGAACCACTGAACTAGAAGAACTCAAAGCAATGGTGGCAGCTTTTCTACTTGATTGGATTAAGAATAATTGAAAAAATAGGCCTGTATTTTCTTTTCCAAAATCCTTTGGGAATTCATATTTAGGATTTTTTTCAGAATTTAAAAAAGGAATAGTGAGTGTCTACACTATAAAACATAAAACTCCCAGTATTAAGGGGGTGTCTGGATAGTACCCCTTCATATAAAACAATATTTTTTTCCAGTGAAATATGTAAATATCTTCACATTATAAGGTGGCCTATGTCCATTCAAGCCAGGTTTTGCTGCCAGAAGAGAATTGGTAGTCAGTTATTCAATTTAGGCAAAAAAAAAAAAAAGCAAACAAACAAAAACTCAGCTTTCAGTTCTTTGTAGATTCTAGACTCAAGGATGGGGGATTGTGAATGTAAGTATAAAACTCTGTGTCGATGGACCTCAGGTATTATATATCAACACTGTATACCTGACTAAAGAAGTCTTAGGTAGAAGTCACGTGCAAAAAGAGTTCTGATGTGTAGCCAAAAGGGTCAGCCCTGATCACGTTCTTTCTACCAGAACCTGCTCCTGAAGCCTCTGCAGGTTAACTTCTTATCTTTGTTTAGGCCCTGAGTCGTGCCTGACTTTGCAACCCCATGGACTGTAGCCTGCCAGGTTCTTCTGCCCATGGGATTTTCTAGACAAGAATACTAGAGTGGGTTGCCATTCCCTTCTCCAGGGGGTCTTCCCAACCCAGGGACTGAACCCTAGGCTCCTGCATTGGCAGGTAGATTCTTTACCACTGAGCCACCAGGGAAGTCCTCTCAGGTTAACTTAGTCATTTTCAAATATCCCTTCAAAACAACAAAGAAGTAGCAGGTTTTGATTTCTGGCTGCTGCCTCAGAGGGAATCTGTACTGGGTTGCAGGGTAGCCCCCAATTCCTATCTTTCCCAGAACCTCAAATTGTAACCTTACTCAGAGATGGAATATTTGCAGATATAATGTATTTAATTGAGGTCATATTGGACTAGATCAGGGCCATAATCCAATAGGATTCGTATCAGTATAAGAAGAGGAAGAGGGTCACAGTGACAGGCATGCACCAAGGGAAGACACCGTGGAGACACAAGGAGATGGCCATGTGACCAGAGCAGCAGAGACTGAGCTGTGCAGCTACAGGCCAAGGATGGCTGCCATCACCAGAACCTAAGCGAAGGTATGGAATGGACCCCCAGAGCCTCTGGGGAGACTGTGGGCCTGCTGACACCTTGATTTTGGATTTCTGATCTTCAGAACTGGGAGAAAATACATTTCTGTTGTTTAAAGCATGTAATGAAGGGGACTTTGTATGGTGGTTCTGGGAAATTAACAGAGAACCCTAAGATTAGCACTTTAGAGAGAAAGAAACCATGTCCTGTGTTGTGCTGGATAAGATCTTTCTTCAATATCACTCTGTGAGTTGCATATGGAGAGTAGTCTCACTGATCACACAAAGATTAATCTTATATATGTGTGGGTTTTCTCGATGACTCAGCAGGTGAAGAACCCACCTGCCAAGGCAGGAGACACAGGAAACTCGGGTTTGATTCCTGAGTCAGGAAGATACTTCAGAGGAGGAAATGGCAACTCACTCTAGTATTCTTGCCTGAAAAATCCCATGGACAGAAGAGCCTGGCAGGCTATATAGTCCAGTGGGTTGTAAAGAGTCAGATACAACTGAGTGACTAAGCATGCATATATATATATATATATATGCTTATTTAAATAGAAAATTATACATATATATATCTATGAGAGAGAGACATTGGAACTGCATTTTTCTCTAATAGGAAAAAAAAAATGAAAGGATCTTGAGGCACACCAGGACACCGGTGCTATTTTTACTACAAGGAAATTTTTGGGTAATGTTTCACTTAGCTTCTAACTGGAGTGAAGCTGAGAAGAAGATCAGAAAAATATCCAGGTGCGCAAGTATTCCACACATACTTATGGAGAAGATCACTATGGGGAAGTCATGAGAAAAAGTGATAATCAAAGCAGAACATGTAAAAGGTGAAATAGATAAATACATAGAGGAAAAAATTGTTAGACATTTCAGGAAAGCTGACCAAGCAAATTGACTAATAGAAAGAGAGGGATGGAAATTATGTTAAGGAACGGAAGTCTGGTAATAGTTTTATTTTAAGAGACATAAACCAGAGCTGCACAAGTTGGGTTTGTTTGAGTTTTCTCCTTCTTCAATCCATGCCTCCTCAGTATATACATGCACCTCACTGCACATTCTAGAACTCAGCAGCAGCACCCAGCAGTCTTGGACTTTCTGCAATTCCCCTCTGCCTTTTCTCTCCAAGGGACAGATTGTGTGATAATCAGGTAAAATACATATGAGAACCTGAGTGGAATGGGGTAGGAGGGGCTTTTCTATTGAGCATAATGTGAATTCTGGGAGCAAAGAGCCACAAGAAATGATAGACGAATTTCTCACCTGTTGTTCAGTTGCTAATTCATAGCTGACTTTTTGTGACCCCATGGACTATGCACGCCAGGCTCCTCTGTTCTCCACTATAGTTTGCTCAAATTCATATCCATCGAGTCAGTGATGCTATCTAACCATGGGGAGCTTACTATCCATTTTCAGACAAAGAAAATCTGCATTAAAAAGTGACTTATGAATGCTTCCTAAAGATAAACAAGGACCTACTGGATAGCACAGGGAACCATATTTGTTATCTTGTGATAACCTATAATGGAAAAGAATCTGAAAAGGAATATGTATATATGTGTAACTTAATCACTTTGCGGTACCTGACACTAACATGATATTGTAAATTAACTATACTTCAGTTTTTAAAAATCTAAAAATAATGCTTCCAAAGTAACACAATGCCACATACTTAAACAGTGTGTTGCAGCTGGCCAAGCATCTCCCATGTGCTATTGAAATTGGTGCTGATAAGGAAGGTAAGGCTAATGTTATCAAAACCCATTTTATACAAGGAAAGGTAGGCAAGGTGCCCATAACGGGCAAGTGGCAGGCCAGGCTTAGAACCAGGTCTGGTAACTTTGGGCCCAGGGCTTTCACCACTGTCCACCAAGCACTCCATGTGCCACTGAGTAATGGAGTGGAGTGGGGGCAAGTTGAGCTCTGTTGCCGAGAATTTAAGAGGTTGGACTTTGGAATCAGATGCAAAATAGCTCTGCCTCTTAACTACATTGGTGACTTTGAACCAGTAACTTGATTTCAGCCTCTTTTCTCAGCTGCAAAATTAGTTTTCTTCTAATTCCTGAAGGATGTTGGTGATTATTAATGGGCTAATGTCCACAAAGGTCTTGACCTAAGGGTTGGAAGATGGTATTAATAATTGAAAAATAACACAAAAACTTTTTAGAGGTACTGAGAGTATCCAAAGTAATGAAGTGGTCTCACAGTCAGGTGAGATGTGCTAGGAAAGGAAGCTCTGTGTTCCTCCTTCTATGGTTTCTATTACTAGATATCTGCCTTTGTCTTAGCCTTAATATCATCCAGTGTGGAGTGGGGACAGTGTTTGGAAAAAAACATAAATATAAGCATCTCTATATAGTTATTAAACTGTTGTTATTGTCATCACCAAAATTATTATTATCATGCTTAGATGGCTGTTGGATAACAGTTCTTCCATGTTGAGTCTGGTTGGATCCCCTCCCTGATCCTTGCAATTTATCAGATTATTTTTTTGTCTGAAACTGCAGGTTGTGACATTTGTTTTGATGAAGGCTACTCTCTATTCCTAATTAGGCAAGTGATCACGGGATACGCCACTCACTACTAGGAAATAATAAATAACCATAGTCATGGAAAACGATTTCCTAAAACATTAGTTGCAAAGGAGAAACAGTAACCAGTGAAAGGAAATGATCTATTCAAAGAACGGGAGTGTTCCCATCCTAATTGGTAAAATAATTGACTTGTAAAAAATTAATTATCAGGGGATTTCCAAGGGCAATTAGTCAGACAGTCTTGATTCAGGCTAAAAAAATTACAAAGTGGAAATAACGTGTGTGTGTGTGTGTGTGTGTGTGTATACTCAGTCATGTCCGACTTTTTGCAACTCCATCGACTGTAGCCTGCCAGACTCCTCTGCTCATGGGATTTTCCAGGCAATAATACTTGAGTGGGTTGTCATTTCCTCCTCCAGGGGATCTTCCGACCCAGGGGTTGAACTCATGTCTTCTGCATTGACAGGCAGGTTCTTTACCACTGAGCCACCAGGGAAGCCTGAAAACAGCAATGGAAAAGATTAAAAAAAAACCTCAAATATTACATAGTTGGTAAATATGCAAAATAATATGGTTTGGGGTAAGCTACCAAAGTATTTGGTGAAGTCCTGTTGAACCTACTTGGCTTTTTCTAGGCTATCTCTTGCCATTTCTTCTGGAAAAATAAATAAGCTGAGGGAGTCTAAGAGGAAAAAATGTAACATCCTTATGCTGAGGAGACACTAAGAAAGTTGCTGATGCTGAATTACACAGCTTGATATTTCTCAAATTAATCTGAAGCATGAAACAATGAGCAGTGTATAAGCTCACAACTGCCTTTTATTTATAGTACAAAAGCAAAGGCTTCAATTAGTACTGTTATTGCCACTCCTAATCATACTGGAGGAATATTTGTAGTAAATAATATGCAAGGGAACAATATCCACCAAACTTTAGTTGTTCTGTAAAATATAATATAGAGTACATACATATATAGCATACATAGGTAATCCCACCTAAATACATACAAATGTAGAAAGCATACATACATAAATAAAAAATTGTTTAAAGGAATCAAAATTCCTTTAACATATAAAACTGTCTTTAGTTTAAGATACACTGATAGGATCCTTTATATGACTGGTGATGGTACCCAGGGTGTAGCCAAGATGCATCAGATGGAAGGAGAACTGAATTGCTCGACAGACAAATAGAAAAGGGAATATCATGTATTCAGGGGTATACTTCCCTCAGCCTTTTTACTCTTTGTATTTTACAAATGAGAAAAGTGAAGTTTAAAAAAGTTGAGTGATGATTCCCATATGTTCAGTCTATAAACGTGTACAGGGTGGCCATTGGGTGCCAGTCCCAAAGCCACCCAAAGTTCCTCATGGAACTTTTATTTTATGGAGTGATGGGGGAGCAGACAATGAAAAGGTAAACAAGTAAATATGTAATAGAATTTATAGTTATCATAAATGCTATAAAGAAAGAAATTAAAGGCTAAGGGAATAAATAGAACGTGGATGAGGAGTGTACAGTCTAGCTTAGAGCAATTCAACACTAAAAACACACAGTATGGATTAAAATTAATCACAAATAGTCATGTCAGTTTGAAGAAATCTAAATTAAATCATAAAAAGTAAAAAATAGTGAAAGAGCATTCCATGTAGAAAAATACCAAGTACAATGCCCTGAAATGCAAAGAGCTTGTTGTGTTAAAGGAAGAATAAGAAAGCACCAGTGGCTGGAACTTTAAGAAACAATGAAGAACATGATTGGAGGCGAAGATGGAGAAGTAGGTGTCTGCAAGATCACAGAGGACTTTAAGCTAAAGTGTTTGGAGGAGGTGCCACTGGATAGTTACAAATTCTGGAGTGATAATTTGTTCTTGGGCTTCCCAAGTGGTGCAGTGGTAAAGGATCTGCCTGCCAAGCAGGAGACACTGGTTCAATCCCCGGGCCAAGAAGATCCCCTGGAGAAGGAAATGGCAACTCACTCCCATGGGCAGAAGAGCCTGGCAGGCTACAGTCCATGGAGTAGCAAAGAATCAGACATGACTTAGTGACTAAACAGCAACAACTTGTTCTTATGTTTTGGAGGGTAACTTCTGTGAATAGATTAGAATGGTGACTTTTGTGAAGAGCTGGGAATGTGGAGTGGCAAGCCTTAAAACACTAAAACAATAAATAAAAAGGCTATTGCTGCTGTCCAGGTGAGAGAATGTGAAAATATCAGAGGGAATGAGAAACCCTTGGATTCAGGATGTGTTTTAAAAATAGAGCGGGTAAGAAAGCTATGGTACATATACACAATGGAATATTACTCAGCCATTAAAAAGAATACATTTGAATCAGTTCTAATGAGGTGGATGAAACTGGAGCCTATTATACAGAGTGAAGTAAGCCAGAAGGAAAAACACCAATACAGTATACTAACGCATATATATGGAATTTAGAAAGATGGTAACAATAACCCGGTGTACGAGACAGCAAAAGAGACACTGATGTATAGAACAGTCTTATGGACTCTGTGGGAGAGGGAGAGGGTGGGAAGATTTGGGAGAATGACATTGAAACATGTAAAATATCATGTAAGAAACGAGTCACCAGTCCAGGTTCGATGCACAATACTGGATGCTTGGGGCTAGTGCACTGGGACGACCCAGAGGGATGGTATGGGGAGGGAGGAGGGAGGAGGGTTCAGGACGGGGAACACATGTATACCTGTGGTGGATTCATTTTGATATTTGGCAAAACTAATACAATTATGTAAAGTTTAAAAATAAAATAAAATTAATTATTAAAAAAAAATAGAGCGGACTGATTGCTGGGTATGTGGGAAAGAGAACAATCAAGGATGACTCTTGGATTTTTAGCTCACAGAATTAGGTGAATGGTCCTGCCATTTTCTGAGATGCGGAAAATTACAGAAACAGGTGTGTGGAGTGGGGCGAGTCCAGTTTTGCGTACTTGAAGTGCGAGATGCTTATCAGATATCCAAGTTGAGTGTTGAAAAGGCATTTAGGAAATTTATTCCAGCACTCAAGGGAGAGATCAGATCTGGGAGTCACTGGCACCTGTGCAGCACGAAGGAAAAAGCAGCCCTTAAGACTCAGAATTTAACCAAAGCAGGAAATTGGAGCACAAGATGACTAGAGAGGTGATTAGTAGAAATACAAGCTCCCACTTTCTCCCACCTGTTCTCTCTTCTTCAAAAATTCCTGGAGAGATCAAGAAGGATGTTAAATGGGTTGAGGCTTTCAGCCTTTTCCCGCCTTCTAATAATTAAAGAATTCCAGATGTCTGAATATTTGGGGGCATTCAAGACGCAGACACTTAGGTTATGATTATAAAAGCCAATATAAGACATCTGTAGCTACACATACATGTTTTTTACGCAAGGACTGTTACCCGAATGTTTCATCTAAGGTATTTTGAACAAATTCATCTGGATAGACAGGGCAGGTAAGCTGAAATATTGGCTAATTGGAGATACTAGTTTGAATCTCAGAGGAGGAGTCATGATCAGAATGTAAGTTGGGGAACTATTAACTAGAAATGGGAACTGAGATTCACTGATATATCTAGAGAAGGGCAGACAGAGGAAGGAAACAGAATTATGTCCTTTGGGGGATTCATGGACCTAGCATCTGAAAACAGCAAGAAGACAGAAAACGTCAAAGAAGATAAACCATAGGAATGAAGAAGATAATTTCAGTAAAGTCAAGAGAGAAAAGACTTAACATTCTATAACAATGGTTTTAATATGATAAATATTTTCTGCAATAGAGTGCTTACTGTTCTTGAACAATCTAAGGTTTTTAATGTGCTCATTTTTCTGTGTTTGCTGGCAAAGTGCAATGTAAGGCTACACCTTTAGATAATGTTTTCACAATAAGAGCTAAAGTGTTTTTTCTGGTTAAGCTTCAGTGTCGGACTTGCTGAGGTGGAAAGAGAACCCAGTTGCCAAATCCCATTTCTGGTGACCTTCATAATAGTGTAGAAATGGCATCCGCCCTAGAGAGTCCATGCAAGGGATTTAAAATAGAAACTCAGAAAGTCAGCCACTCACATCCAGCCTCCACCCTTCTTTCATCTTCCTTTGTTTTCATTTGCTTGTTACTGGGAGCTCTTGATCTAAGGAGGGTTCCCATCCTTCCTGGCCAACCTCTGAACTCTGGCATCTTGCCCAGTGCTGAATAGTAGGCCAGGATCCCTTGCCTGGAGAGATGAGCAAAACGTAGAGAGGACAAAACAAGGACTTCTCTTTGATATCCTTGGCTTATGACTTGTAAATAAAGCTGACATTAGATACAAATGGAATCATTTGGCTAAAATCAGTCCTGATGTACTGAAAATCTCCAGTTTTCTCCTTAAATAATCTTCAGGGTCTCTACTTTATGATGAAGCTTTCTTTGTGTCTAAAAAACAATAAGGAAAGACAAATAATATTTTTTATTTAGAAAACATGTTTTCAAAATCATAAATGACTTTTAGCTATTGTGGTCTCCAATAAATTAGACTGCAGTCTACTGTCAAGCACCTAAAAATAGTTCAGTACATTCTCCACTGTTAAAGTGAATTGAATTATTAATGATTCTGTTGTTGCTCAGTTGCTAAGTTGTGTCAGACTCTTTGCGACCCCATGGAATGCAACATGCCAGGCTTCCCCTGTCCTTCACTATCTCCCAGAGTTTGCTCAAATTCATATCCATTGAGTTGGTGATGCTATCTAACCATCTCATGTTCTTTGATTATTCTCTCACTAAAATGTTCTACTTTTTCACTAAACCACACTCAGTGCTTGCAGAAGGAAGCATGATAGTACAATGAGAAAATGCTGGTGGAAAAGAATAGTGAAATATGGAATTTGGCTGACTTCAGGTCAGGGGAGAGTAAAGGCTCTTGCTACATTTCCATTTCCATTTCCTTTTTGGCCACTTGGAAATTTCTGTTTCCAACACAGTCCTTGGGCATCACCAAGTTTCCTTTGGTGACTCAAAGTCCCACATGTAGATATCCAATCCTTAAATTGCCTCTGTAGGCAACTCATAATCAACCAGTGAACTAATAGAATTCCTCTCCCCTTGCTTTCAGTCTCTGGCTTACTTATACAGCTACTTTAATTTAATCAAATTTACATCTACCTCTACTTCAGCACATATCACCAGTAAGTTCATGGACATATAACAAATCAATAAATACAATAATATATATTATTTCCCTTCTTTTTCCCAAACCATTAAAAAACTTTTTTTTTTTTTCCTTAGAGTCCTGCTGTGGGCTTGCAAAAGTAAAGCTCACTCTAATGAATTTAAGGTAAAGTGAAGGATATTATTGAATGTGGTTATTTGTGAGAACAGTAATTCATGCTGTTCTTGGGGAAAAATAAACAAGAACTCCATTCTTGACTTTGACTACTCCTTTTTGTGTGCTCTTTAATTTTTGAAAGATCTTGATTAACTGTAAAAAAATTAGTATTTTAATTGTGGTCTTATAATATTTAAAAATAAAACTCAAGGAGTTTGTGTCTTGTTTATGTTGAAATTTCCTATCCAAGACCCTGGTATGGCTTTCAATTAATGGTTTTAAAGTTTTTATTACATAGTTTTTAACATTTCTTGTTTTGCTCATTCTAAGTGTTTTGTGTGTGTTATTATAAATAAGGAATTCTATTCAATTCAGACTATTAGGATTATATTTTATATAGACTGTAAACTGATTATTCTAGTTAAATGTATACCCTACCTTTCTTATTCTTTCTTAATATTTTTAGAAGTTTTGTATTGGCATTTAAAGCCAGAATTTGGTGCTGGATATGCTCATTACTGATGCTCTGTCATTGCTCATAAACTCTATCAACACAGAACTAGTGGAATTGTGTAGTTGTGCAGGTACACACCCACAGCACATATTGCAACAAAGCAGATTACATAATTTATTTTATTTCCCAGTGCATGTAAAAGTTATATTTATACCATAGTCTATTAACTGTACAATAGCATCATCTAAAAAAAAAAGTGCATACCTTAATTTAAATATATTGTATTGCTAAAAAAAAGACGCTTACTCCTTGGAAGAAAAGTTATGACCAACCTAGATAGCATATTCAAAAGCAGAGACGTTACTTTGCCAACAATGGTCCATCTAGTCAAGGCTATGGTTTTTCCAGTGGTCATGTATAGATGCGAGAGTTGGACTGTGAAGAAAACTGAGTGCTGAAGAACTGTTGCTTTTGAACTGTGGTGTTGGAGAAGACTCTTGAGAGTCCCTTGGACTGCAAGGAGATCCAACCAGTCCATTCTGAAGGAGATCAGCCTTGGGATTTCTTTGGAAGGAATGATGCTAAAGCTAAAACGCCAGGACTTTGGCCACCTCATGCGAAGAGTTGACTCATTGGAAAAGATTCTGATTCTGGGAGGGATTGGGGGCAGGAGGAGAAGGGGACCACAGAGGATGAGATGGCTGGATGGCATCACTGACTTGATGGACATGAGTCTGAGTAAACTCCGGGAGTTGGTGATGGACAGGGAGGCCTGGCGTGCTGTGATTCATGGGGTTGCAAAGAGTTGGACACGACTGAGCGACTGAACTGAACTGAACTGATTGCTAAAAAATGCTCACCATCATCTGAACCTTCAGTAAATCATAGTAGTAGCGTCAAAGATCACTATTCACAGATCACTATAACAAAATAATAATGAAAAAGTTTGGAATATTGCAAGAATTATTACCAAAATGTGACAAAGAGACATGAAGTGAACAAATACTATTGGAAAAATGAAGTCAATAGATTGGCTCAAATGCAGGTTTGCCACACACCTTCAAATTGTAAAAAAAAAAAAAAAAGAATCAGTATCTATGAAGCTTAATAAGGTGAAGTGCAAGGAAGCAAGGTATGCTTGTACTCTCTTAACAACTACCCAGTATATCAAATAGCAGTGTTAGCTACAGTCACTGTGTAGTACATGTTGTTGTTCAGTCGCTCAGTTGTGTTCAACTCTGCAAGCCTCATGGACTGCAGCACACCAGGCTTCCCTGTCCATCACCATCTCCCAGAACTTGCTCAGACTCATGTCCATCGAGTCGGTGATGCCATCCAACCATCTCATCCTCTGTCGTCCCCTTCTCCTCCTGCCTTCAATCTTTCCCAGCATCAGGGTCTTTTCTAGTGAGTCAGTTCTTCACATCGGGTGGCCAAAGTACTGGAGCTTCACCTTCAGCCTCAGTCCTTTCAATGAACATTCAGGACTGATTTCCTTTAGGACTGACTGGTTTGATCTTCTTACAGTCCAAGGGACTCTCAAAAGTCTTCTCCAACCACAGTTCAAAAACATCAGTTCTCTGGTGTTCAGCTTTCTTTATAGTCCAACTCTCACATCCATACATGACTACAGGAAAAACCGTAACTTTGACTAGATGGACCTTTGTCGGCAAAGTAATGTCTCTGCTTTTTAATATGCTGTCTAGGTTGATCATAGATTTTCTTCCAAGGAGCAAGCATCTTTAAATTTCATGGCTGCAGTCACCATCCGTAGTGATTTTGGAGCCCAAGAAAATAAACGTGTGGTACATCTCTAGTATTTGTTTTATAACTGGAAATTTGTACCTTTTGACCACCTTCCTCCAATTACCCATCCCCCACCCTGTGCCTTTGGTAACCGTAAGTCTGACCTCTTTTTCTATAAGTTTTTTTTTTTTTTTTTTTTACACTCCACATATAAATGAGATCATAAAAATATTTGTGTTTCTTGGTCTGACTTATTTCACTTCGCATAATGCCTTCAAGACCCATCCATGTTGTCACAAATAGTATATGTGTGTATATAAAATGGGATATTATTTAACCATTAAAAAAATAGGAAACTCAATATATATTTATATTTATAAGTGTAAATAAAGTTGTGATATATACATATGTGTATATCCATTTTATCCATTTTTACATGTATATATAAATTTTGTGTGTATATATAGGTATAGGTGGCAGTTTAATCACTTAATTTCGTCCAACTGTTTGTGACCCATGGACTGTAGCCCTCCATGCTCTTCTGTCTCTGGGATTTTCCAGGCAAGAATAATGGAGTGGGTTGCCATTTCCTACTCCAATATAGGTATAGACACATATATAAATATATATGTATGTACATATATGTATCTCCCACCTTTTTTATCTGTTTATCTATTGATAGATGTTTAAGATGTTTCCCCATCTTGGCTAATGTAACTAATGTTACTATAATCATGAAAGTGCAGATATCTTTTCAAGTTAGTGTTTTTGATACTTTTGGAAAAATACTGAAAGAGCAGTGAAATTGGTGGCTTATATGGTAGATAACGAGATAACATTTTTAACTTTTGACGATCCTCCGTACTGTTTTCCTTTGCTACTGGGCCAATTTACAATCCCACTAACAGTGCACAATGTTTTCCTTTTCTTCACATCCATGCCAGCACTTAAAATCTTTGTATTTTTTAATAATGAACATCCTAACAGACATGTGGCGACCTGTCATTGTGGTTTTACTTTGCATTTACCTAACAGAAGCAGAAGATATTAAGAAGAGATGGCAAGAATACACAGAAGAACTGTACAAAAAAGATCTTCACGACCCAGATAATCACGATGGTGTGATCACTGACCTAGAGCCAGACATCCTGGAATGTGAAGTCAAGTGGGCCTTAGAAAGCATTACTACGAACAAAGCTAGTGGAGATGATGGAATTCCAGTTGAGCTATTCCAAATCCTGAAAGATGATGCTGTGAATGTGCTGCCCTCAATATGCCAGCAAATTTGGAAAACTCAGCAGTGGCCACAGGACTGGAAAAGGTCAATTTTCATTCCAATCCCAAAGAAAGGCAATACCAAAGAATGCTCAAACTACCGCACAATTGCACTCATCTCACACACTAGTAAAGTAATGCTCAAAATTCTCCAAGCCAGGCTTCAGCAATATGTGAACCGTGAACTTCCTGATGTTCAAGCCGGTTTCAGAAAAGGCAGAGGAACCAGAGATCAAATTGACAACATCTGCTGGATCATGGAAAAAGCAAGAGAGTTCCAGAAAAACATCTATTTCTGCTTTATTGACTATGCCAAAGCCTTTGACTGTGTGGATCACAATAAACTGTGGAAAATTCTGAAAGAGATGGAATACCAGACCACCTGATCTGCCTGTTGAGAAATTTGTATGCAGGTCAGGAAGCAACAGTTAGAACTGGACATGGAACAACAGACTGGTTCCAAATAGGAAAAGGAGTATGTCAAGGCTGTATATTGTCACCCTGTTTATTTAACTTGTATGCAGGGTACATGAGAAACGCTGGACTGGAAGAAACACAAGCTGGAATCAAGATTGCCGGGAGAAATATCAATAACCTCAGATATGCAGATGACACCACCCTTATGGCAGAAAGTGAAGAGGAACTCAAAAGCCTCTTGATGAAAGTGAAAGTGGAGAGTGAAAAAGTTGCCTTAAAGCTCAACATTCAGAAAACGAAGATCATGGTGTCTGGTCCCATCACTTCATGGAAATAGATGTGGAAACAGTGGAAACAGTGTCAGACTTTATTTTTCTGGGCTCCAAAATCACTGCAGATGGTCACTGCAGCCATGAAATTAAAAGACACTTACTCCTTGGAAGAAAAGTTATGACCAACCTAGATAGCATATTCAAAAGCAGAGACGTTACTTTGCCAATAAAGGTTCGTCTAATCAAGGCTATAATTTTTCCAGTGGTCATGTATGGATGTGAGAGTTGGACTGTGAAGAAGGCTGAGCACCAAAGAATTGATGCTTTTGAACTGTGGTGTTGGAGAAGACTCTTGGGTGTCCCTTGGACTGCAAGGAGATCCACCCAGTCCATTCTGAAGGAGATCAGCCCTGGGATTTCTTTGGAAGGAATGGTGCTGAAGCTGAAACTCCAGTACTTTGGCCACCTCATGTGAAGAGTTGACTCATTGGAAAAGACTCTGATGCTGGGAGGGATTTCGGGCAAGAGGAGAAGGGGACAACAGAGGATGAGATGGCTGGATGGCATCACTGACTTGATGGACATGAGTCTGAGTGAACTCTGGGAGTTGGTGATGGACAGGGAGGCCTGGCGTGCTTCGATTCATGGGGTCGCAAAGAGTCGGACACGACTGAGTGACTGATCTGATCTGATCTAAAAGAATAGTGATGTTGAGCATCTTTTCATGCATCTGTTAGTCTTTCATGTATCTTTTTTGGAGAAATGTCTCTTCAGGTCCTTTGCCCATTTTTAAATGGGTTGTTTTCCTGCTATTGAGTTGTGTAATTTCTTTATATGTTTTGGATATGCTAAGTCACTTCAGTCGTGTCCGACTCTGTGCAACTCCATAGACAGCAGCCCACCAGGCTCCCCCGTCCCTGGGATTCTCCAGGCAAGAACACTGGAGTGGGCTGCCATTTCCTTCTCCAATGCATGAAAGTGAAAAGTGAAAGTGAAGTCACTCAGTTGTGTCCGACTCAGCGACCCCATGGATTGCAGCCTAACAGGCTCCTCCATCCATGGGATTTTCCAAACAAGAGTACCCCCTAATTAGACATATGGTTTGCAAAGATTTTTGCCCATTCTGTAGGTTGTCTTTTCACTTTGTTGATGATTTCTTTTGCTGTGCAAAAGTTTTTTTTTTTTTAGTTTAATATGTCCCACTTTTTTATTTTTAATTTTTGCTTATGTTTTAGATGTCATATTCACAAAAGCATTACAAGATCCATGTCAGGAATCTTTGTTCATGTGTTTTCTTCATGAGTTTTATGGTTTCTGGTCTTACATTTAAGTCTTTAATCTACTTTGAGGGAATTATTGTGAGTAGAGTTACTATGTGGGTCCAATTTTATACTTTTGCATGTAAATATCCAATTGTCTCAGTACCATTTATTGAAAAGATTGTTCTAGTGAATATTCTTGACTACCTTGTCAAATATTAGTTTATTGTACATGCATAGGCTTATTTTTGAGGTCTTGATTCTATTGTGTTTGTCTATTTGTGTCTTTTTATGCTGGAATTGTACTGCTTTGATGATTATAACTTTAGAGTATAGCTTGAAATCAGGAAATGTGATGTCTCCTGATTTGTTCATCTTCCTCAGAATTTCTTTGACTATGTGGATTCTTTTATCAGTTTAGTTCAGTCGCTCAGTCATGTCCGATTCTGCGACCCCATGGACTGCAGCACGCCAGGCCTCTCTGTCCATCACCAACTCCTAAAGTTTACTCAAACTCATGTCCATCTAGTCGGTGATGCCATCCAACCACTATATCCTCTGTCATCCCCTTCTACTCCCACCTTCCCTCTTTCTCAGCATCAGGGTCTTTTCAAATGAATCAGTTCTTTGCATCAGGTGGCCAAAGTACTGGAGCTTCGGCTTCAGCCTCAGTCCTTCCAATAAATATTCAGGACTGATCTCCTTTAGGATGGACTGGTTGGATCTCCTTGCAGTCCAAGGGACTCTCAAGAGTCTTCTCCAACACCACAGTTCAAATGCATCAATTCTTCAGCGCTCAGCTTTCTTTATAGTCCAACTCTCACATCCATACATGACTACTGGAAAAAGCATAGCTTGGACTAGACAGACCTTTGTCAGCAAAGTAATGTCTCTGTATTTTAATATGTTGTCTAGGTTTGTCTGACTTCCCTGGTGGCTCAGAGGTTAAAGCGTCTGCCTACAATACGGGAGACCTGGGTTTGATCCCTGGGTCGGGAATATCCCCTGGAGAAGGAAATGGCAACCCATTCCAGTATTCTTGCCTGGAGAATTCCATGGACGGAGGAGCCTGGTGGGCTACAGTCCATGGGGTGGCAAAGAGTCGGACACGACTGAGCGACTTCACTTTCACTTTCTTTCACTAGGCTTGTCACAGCTTTTCTTTCAAGGAGTAAGCGTCTTTTAATTTCATGGCTGCAGTCACCATCTGCAGTGATTTTGGAGCCTAAGAAAAGAAAGTCTGTCACTGTTTCCATTGTTTCCTCATCTATGTGCTGTGAAGTAATGTGTCTGGATGCCATGATCTTAATTTTTTGAATGTTGAATTTTAAGCTAGCTTTTTCACCTTCCTCTGTCCCTGGGATTTTCCAGGCAAGGATACTTTGAGTGGGTTGCCATTCCTTCCTCCAGGGGATCTTCTCAACCCATGGATTGAACCCTTTTTGCCAGGCTTCCCTGTCCTTCACTATCTCCCAGAGTTTGCTCAAACTTATATCCATTGAGTCAGTGACGCCATGCCACCACCTCGTCCTCTGTCATCCCCTTCTCCTCCTGCCCTCAGTCTTTCCCAGTATCAGGTTTGTTTATGGTTCCGTATAAATTTTAGGAGTATTTTTTCTAAATCTGTAAAAAAGTACTGCTGGAATGTTGATACAGATTTTGTTGAATTTATAGATGGCTTTTGGTGTATTGACATTTTAATAATATTAATTCTTCCAGTTCATGAGTAGAGGATACCTTTCCATTTATTTGTGTCTTCTTTGATTTCTTTCAACAATGTCTTGTAGATTTAAAGATCTTTTACCCCCTTAGTTAAATTTGTTCCTAAGTATTTTATTGTTTTCAGAGAAGGCAATGGCACCCCACTCCAGTACTCTTGCCTGGAAAATCCCATGGACGGAGGAGCCTGGTAGACTGCAGGGGGTTGCTAGGAGTCGGACACGACTGTATAACTTTCAAGAAGACAACCTGAGCGACTTCACTTTCACTTTTAACTTTCATGCATTGGAGAAGGAAATGGCAACCCACTCCAGTGTTCTTGCCTGGAGAATCCCAGGGACGGGGGAGCCTGGTGGGCTGCCGTCTCTGGGGTCACACAGAGTTGGACACAACTGAAGTGACTTAGCATTTTATTGTTTTTGATTGGTTTCTTTACTATCTTTTAGAAAATCTGTCATTAATGTGTAGAAACACTACTAATTTTTGTATTTTAATTTAGTATTCTGCAACTTCACTTAATTGATTGATTAGATCTAATAATTTTTGGTTGAGTCAGATTTCCTGTATATAAAATCTTGTCATCTCCAAATAGAGATACTCTCACTTCTCTCTTCCTAATTGATACTTTTTATTTCTTTTTCTTGTCTGACTGCTCTAACTAGGACTTCTAGTACTTTGAATAGGACTGGTGAAAGTGGGTATCCTTGTCTTGTTCCTGATTTTAGAGGAAAAGCTTCCACCATTCATCATTGAATATGATAGCCATGGGCTTGTCAAAAATGGCTTTTTTATGTTGAAATATATTTATTCTATGCCTAATTTGTTAAGAGTTTTTATCATGGATATATGTTAAATTTATCAAACACATTTTTTGTGTTTGTTGAAATGATCATGATTATTTCCCTTCATTTTATTAATGTGATGTATCACATTGATAGATTGTCTGTGTTGAATGATCCTTGCATACCAGGAATAAATTCTCTTCATATGCTGTTGAATTTGGTTTTCTAGTACTTTATTGAGAATTTTGCATCTATTTTCAGCAGGGATATTGACCTGTAGTTCTCTTTCCCAGTAGTGTTCTTTTCTGTTTTAGGTATCAGGATAATGCTGGTCATATAAAATGAGTTTGGACACTACTATATATAAAATAGATAACCAACAAGGACCTACTGAATAGCGTACAGGGAACTATACTTAACATTTTGTAATAACCAATAAGGGAAAAGAATCTGAAAATTGTGTGTGTGTGTGTGTGTGTGTGGTTGAGTCATTTTACTGTGTATCTGGGACTGGAACAACCTTGTAAATCAACTATGAAAGTGAAGTCGCTCAGTCGTGTCCGACTCTTTGTGACCCCATAGACTGTAGCCCACCAGGCTTCTCTATCCATGGAATTTTCCAGGCATGAGTACTGGAGTGGGTTGCCATTTCCTTCTGCAGGGGATCTTCCTGACCCAGGGATTGAACCTGGGTCTCCCGCATTGCAGGCAGCCGTTTTACCATCTGAGTCACCAGGGAATCTCCCACTCAACTATACTTCAGTGTAAAAAAGAAAAAATAATAAAAGAAAATAAAATGACTTTGGGAATGTTCCCTCTTTTTCAGTTTTTCAAAGAGTTTGAGAAGAATTGGTATTAATTTTTTAAATGTTTATTAAAATTTACTGTTGAAGCTATCTGGTCCTGGGCTTTTTGTTGTTGAGAGATTTTTGATTACTGATTCAATCTCCTTGTAGTAGTTGATCTAATCAGATTTTCTATTTCTTCCTGATTCAGTTTCGTTAAGTTGTATGTTTTTTCTTCTAGGCTGTCCTGTTCATTGGTATATAGTTGTGCCTCTTAGGATACTTCAGTTTCTGTGGTAACCATTGAAATGTCTTCTTTTTCATGTATAATTTTGTTGATTTGGATTCTTTCTCTTTTTTTTCCTTGTTTGGTGTAGCTAAGGATTTGTTGATTTTGTTTACCTTTTCAAAGAACCAAGTCTTAGTTGATTTTGTTTGTTTGTTTCTTCTGTTCTCTATTTCATTTATTGCTGCTCTAATCTTATTTCTATTTTCTGCTAACTTTGGGTTCATTTGCTCTTCTTTTCTCTGGTTTCTTCAGGTATAGAGTTAGGCTGTTTATTTGGAATATTCCTTGCTTCTTAATGTAGGCCAACAAAGGTCCAACAAAGGTCTGTCTAGTCAAGGCTATGGTTTTCCAGTGGTCATGTATGGATGTGAGAGTTGGACTGTGAAGAAAGCTGAGCGCCGAAGAATTGATGCTTTTGAACTGTGGTGTTGGAGAAGACTCTTGAGAGTCTCTTGGACTGCAGGGAGATCCAACCAGTCCATCCTAAAGGAGATCAGTCCTGAATATTCATTGGAAGAACTGATGTTGAAGCTGAAACTCCAATACTTTGGCCACCTGATGTGAAGAACTGACTCATTTGAAAAGACCCTGATGCTGGGAAAGATTGAAAGCGGGTGGAGAAGGGGACAACAGAAGATGAGATGGTTGGATGGCATCACCGACTCAATGGACATGAGTTTGAGTAAACTCTGGGAGTTGGTGATGGACAGAGAGGCCTGGCGTGCTGCAGGCCATGGGGTCGCAAAGAGTCGGACAGGACTGAGTGACTGAACTGAACTGAATGTAGGTGTTTATTGCTATGAATTTCCTTCTCAGAACTGTTTCTGCTATAACCCACAGGTTCTGGTACACGTGTTTTCATTTTTACTTGTCTTAAGAAACTTTTTTATTTCTTATTTTTTTCTTTGATCCTCTGGTTGTTCAGGAGTACCATGATGGACTTAATTTAAAAAATCATGAACTAGTGAACTATGTAGAAATCCTCCATATATTTGGAAATTCAAAGCCACCTTTCTCAATAATGTGAGTTAAAGAAGAAGTGAAAAGAAAAAGTTCAAACCAAATAATAGTGAAAACAAAACATTTACAGTTTTGTGGTGTGCAAGCAAAGAAGTACTTCAGACGAAATTTATAGCAAAACTTTCTATTATAAGGGGAAAAAAGACAATGACCCAGTTTTCCAGCTTAAGAAACTATAAAAATCTAGAAATAAAATAGAAAAAAGAATAAATTATATCCAAAATAGGTAGAAGAATGGAAATTATATAAAGCAAATAAAAGAAATAAACAATGAATAAATAAATAAAATGTCATTGAGATAGGCAACAGAAAGAAAACTAAGGAAATTAACACTGATTCTTTTAAAGAGGAATAAAACTTCTTTTAAAGAGTTTTAAAATAGTGAATGTTAAAAAAATAAAATAAAATAAAATAGTGAATGTTTGGAAAACAGGTACTTACAAAGTTAAACGTAAGTATCATCAGCTCAGTTCAGTTCAGTTGCTTAGTTGTGTCGGACCCTTTGCAACCCCATGGCCTGCAGCACGCCAGGCCTCCCTGTCCATCACCAACTCCCGGAGTTCACTCAAACTCAGGTCCATTGAGCTGGTGATGCCATCCAACTATCTCACCCTTTGTTGTCCCCTTCTCCTCCCGCCTTCAATTTTTCCCAGCATCAGGGTCTTTTCAAATGAGTCAGTTCTTTGCATCAGGTGGCCAAAGTATTGGAGTTTCAGCTTCAGCATCAGTTCTTCCAATGAATATTCAGGACTGATCTCCTTTAGGATGGACTGGTTAGATCTCCTTGCTGTCCAAGGGACTCTCAAGAGTCTTCTCCAAAACCACAGTTCAAATCATCAATTCTTCAGTGCTCAGCTTTATAGTCCAACTCTCATATCATACATGACTACTGGAAAATTTCATATGGTCCAGTAATTCCATTTCCAAGGGAAATGAATGCATATATACCCATATAATCCAGTAATTTACGTGTTTCCCATCTGAACTTTGGATAGGAATTAATTGTTCCTCTTTCAGTCCGGTTTTATAGATCTAGGATTTCTCAGTCTTGGATTCATAAGTTCTTTAGTTTGCAATTTTTTTTTATTTTTTACTGCTTATGTATACATAGTATTTGTAACAACTAAAAAGCAAAGAGTTTTTATAGTCACGAAACAAGCTCCTAGCAATAATATTAAATGCAAATGACCACGACAATCCAAAGCTTCTAAAGAGACAAAGTAAAATTTTAGGAGTTTTTATTGTCTGTGCATATATGCTCAGTCATGTCTGACTCTTTGCAAACCCATGGACTGTGGCCCACCAGAATCCTCTATTCATGGAATTTTCCAGGCAAGAATAATGGAATAAGTTGCCGTTTCCTACTCCTGGGGATTTTTTCAATCCAGGGGTTGAACAGGCATCTATCTCTTCCGTCTCCTGTATTGGCACGCAGATTCTTTACCACTTGCACCACCTGGGAACCCCACTGTTTTTCATTGTGGTGAATTAATTTTATTTTTTTAGTTTGGCTTCAGATTTTGTCTGAGTTCATAAACAGTTTATTTCAGAATCTGTGCTTTTTCATACAGAATATTCCTCACTCTCTTCCACAGGGAAGACAGTAAAAGAACAAGTGAACATTGGACTTCAGGCATTTTTGCTTATCCTTACCTAATTAAATAGTTTTAAAATGTCTTGAACATTAACTTATTCCTATTTTTCTTACCCTTGCAGATACTTGGTGAACTTGTTTGTTGTTACTCAGTTGGTAAGTCGTGTCCAACTCTGTGACCCCATGTACTGCAGTACACCAGGTTTCCCTGTTCTTCACTATCTCCCGGAGTTTGCTCAAACTCGTGTCCATTAAGTCAGTGATGCCATCCAACCATCTCATCTTCTGTTGCCCCCTTCTCTTGCCCTCAGTCTTTCCCAGCATCAGAGTCTTTTCCAGTAAGTTGGCTCTTTGCATCAGGTGGCCAAAGTGGAGCATTGGAGTATCAACTTCAGCATCAGTCCTTTCAATGAATATTCAGGACTGATTTCCTTTAGGATTGACTGGTTTGATCTCCATGCTGTCCAAGGGACTCTCAAGAGTCTTCTCCAGCCCCACAGTTTGAAAGCATCAATTATCCAGTGCTCAGTCTTCTTTATGGTCCAGTTCTCACATCCATATATGACTACTGGAAAAACCATAGCTTTGACCATATGGACCTTTGTCAACAGAGTGATGTCTGGTTTTTAATACACTATCTAGTTTTGTCATAGCTTTTCTTCCAAGGAGCAAGCATCTTGCCCACTACGTTTCTATTATGCTCATAAACCTGAAAAAATTATTTTATCTTTCAATCTGCTTTGCCCCAAAGCACCATATCCACAAATAACCATGGAAACAAGAAGCAAACATTTGACATGTGTACTTCTCCCATTCATTGATTTCACTCTGAAAGTACATCTCCACTCTTCTGGCACAAGAATGTTCTAAATGTAAATCATTTGCTTGTTTATCTTGCCACTGAATCTGAAGTGAAAACAGAAACAAATATACAAGCAATATCTTAATCATGAAAAAAAAATATTTAGCCTCAAAATTCCCCAGATTGCTCTTGGAAAAAAATCATGAAGATAAAATAATTAGATTTTTTTCCTTCCAACAATCAATTCCTCTCTGTGCATGAGTGTGTGTTTAAATATTAAAATAGTCATGTGCCTCAAACAATAATGTTTGTAAATACCCTGGACCTGAATGCTTAGTAGGGTGAGAAACTTAAACCCAAAGAAGGTAATAATCTGTCCAGTTTTCTAAAAGGCTAGAATATTTGAAGTTTATATTGTAGCAAGTTTTAAAGTTTCCCCTGCCAGATCCAACAGGCATTATGTAATTCTACTGTTATTCACAAATCTCTCCAGGTAATTAAGTTATTACCCAAGATCGTAACATTTGTTAATTGAGGTCATCAGTTCTACAAACCTGTGTTCAGGAAAGTCTCTGTGGTATATTAAGTTGCTTTTGAATTGGATTTCAAGAAATTTGCAATCTCCTCTCTAGATTCTTCCATTTATAATTTAAGTATTAACCTCTAAATCTCTTCATTCATAAAGTAAAAATAGTAGTAGTGGTTTCAGTCTCCCCATCTACGCTGTGCTGTGCTCAGTCATGTCTGACTCTTTGTGACCCTCATTGACTATAGGCTGCCAGGCTCCTCTGTCCATGGAATTTTCCAGGCAAGAACACTGGAGTGGGTTGCCATTTCCTTCTCCAGGGGATCTTCCTGACCCAGGGATTGAACCCACATCTCTTGTGTCTCCTGCTTTGGCTGGTGGCTTCTTTACCACTGCACCACCCGGGAAGCCCCAGTGGCAGTCTCCCCCTAGGAAGTTCATAAAAATTAGATTGTTAATTAGGTGAAGCACTTGGAGATCTTAGAAGAAGGAGGTTTCATAAAGTATAACATATCTTTGTAATTTATGTGAGGTTCTGCTTTATGTATAAGATGTCCCCCTGTTGAAAAGATTCCAGGAAGCGCTCACAGGCATGTGAGATGAGGGCAATCTAAGTTTCCTTCTTGTTCAGCTCCCTGTCTCGATACCGTTGTTCCCTGTTTTCTGGCTCTCCACCGGCAGAATCCTTCGATGTTGAGCAACCTTCTGGCTTGCAGAAAAACTAAGTGCATACTTGCCTATATTCCAAAACCAAGATGACATATACTTCCAATCGAACAGATGTGGTCAGCCGTTGATTGGGCCCAGAGGAGAAGAAATTAAACACATCCAAAACAACAGTGAGTAGGAAACAGGGGTAAGCAAAGGTGAGTAGATGCACAATGTCTCTCCTTTTGGGTCATTGTGTTTCCTTTCCTTGTACTCGTCCAAGTTTCCCCTCTTTCTCTGTAAGGAGATTTTCCAAGTCTTTTTCTCTCCTTGGCTTCCTTTGCTTGGTCATAAGCATAGGTGTGTCCAGGATAGCAAATCTTTCTCATTACCTTCCAAGCACTCACAATTGAGCTGGAATTTTGAATGATGCTCAATAAGTATTGCCAATTTCCATAATTCAGAAACTTATATATCCATCAAGAGGGTTTCCAGGCCCCATGGTGTTTCTATTAGCCATTTCATTGAAAACGAACTAACTAAATTCATAGACCCATAGTATAATTAAGTTGGAAGGGTAAATTCCTTCTTTCCCTCATGCAGTATAACAATCCCCACAATGCTATCTATGCAGAATTTCATTCAGCCTCAGTTCAGACAACTTCAAGCAACTGGAAGTTCACACCCTTCTAAGACATGTCTTCTAGCTCTAATGATAAGAAAGTTCTTCATCGTGAGCCAGAATCTGCACTCCTATGATGTTTCCCCGCATTCTTAGTTCTCCTCTAGAGCACAGAGTAAATACAGTCCTCCTTTCACACTCAGTTGCTCCTCTGGATTAAGCAGCCTCAGTTCTTCCACTGGGTCTCTGTGCAAAATCCACTGTTTTGTCCAGTTTGGCACACTTGACTTATCCTGAACTTGTAGTCAACTCTAAGGCCTTTGTCTTTTCCAAATACATTGCTGCAATCCATCTCTCCCTCGTGTTGCACCTTATCCAGATGATTTTTTGAAGCTAAGTGGGAGGGCTTTATTTTTATCTTCTTCAAATTTCATTGTTAGTTTGCACCTATCATTCAAGATTTTCTCCAGTCTTGATCTAAGTTATTAGCTATTTCTCTCGTATTTCTGAGTCACTTACAGATTTGATGTCTGCTTTCTCAGTCATGTTTGACTCTTGGTGACTCCATGGACTGTAGCCCACTAGACTCCACTGTCCATGGAATTCTCCAAGCAAGAATACTAGAGTGGGTTGCCATTCCCTTCTCCAGGGTATCTTCCCAACCCAGGGATTGAACCCAGGTCTCCTGCATTGCAGGCAGATGCTTTACCATCTGAACCACCAGGGAGGCCTTTCTATGTATGTCTTCAACTGGGTGGTCGGAACTCTGAAAAAAACAGGGTCCCTACATGTGTGAGTGATGCTCTCCCTCAAGGGAGTGGAAAATCAGCTGTTGGCACTCCCCCGGAATCCCCTCAAATCCCCTTTCCTTTTCCTACACACTGGTCACAGGTGAGCTTTTCCTCTCTCAGCTGGCAACCATCTCTTTGCTGGAGGACTATCTTAGGCTCTCAGAGCCCATGTTCCCTGTGCTCATGGCAAGATTTTCTGGGAATTAATGTTTTCCTAGAGGCATGGCAACCCACTCCAGTATCCTTGCCTGGAGAATCCCATGCACAGAGGAGCCTGGAAGGTTACAGTCCTTGGGGTCGCAAAGAGTTGGACATGACTGAAGCAACTTAGCAAGCAAGCAAACAAGGGGCAGCCGTTAACTGATGACCACTGAATACACTGGAGTATAAATACCCTGGCTCTCTTGTATTAATGCAACCACCTTTGAGGTGTGACCTCTACTGCTGAGAGCCCCTCTACACAATTAAATCAAAGCAGCCTCCATGCCCAATAAGATGCCCTTGCTTATCCTCCCCGTGTGTGTGTATAGAAAAATCACCATCCCATCCCTAACTTAATAATCTGTTCTTTCCCCATTTGTATGTGATAGCTTCTTTATCATATATTCTGCTGCTGCTAAGTCGCCTCAGTCATGTCTGACTCTGTGCGACCCCATGGACTGCAACCCACCAGTCTCCTCCGTCCATGGGATTTTCCAGGCAAGAACTGGAGTGGGGTGCCATTACCATATATATATATAATTTTTTATTGGAGTATAGTTGTTTTATAATGTTGTGTTAGTTTCTACTATACAGCCAAGTGAGTCAGCCGTATGTATACGTATTTCCCCTCTTTTCTGGGTTTCATTCACATTTACATCACCACAGCACTGTGTAGAGTTCCTTGTGCCATACAGTAGGTTCTCATTAGTTATCTATTTTATATATAATATCAAATTATGTAGATATCAATCCCAATCTCCCAATTCATCCCACTTCTCCTTTGCCCTCTTTGTGTCCATACATTTGTTCTCTCCATCTGTGTCTCCATTTCTACTTTGCAGATAGGCTCATCTGTAGCATTTTTCTAGATTCCATATATATGCATTAATATAAGGTATTTGTTTTCTTCTTGACTTAATTCTCTCTGTATGACAGTTTTTGTTTTTTAGAATAATCTATCTTTTGTTGATTGATCTGTCTGTTCTGCACTGACAAAAGAACATGTGGTAGAGAATATTCTTTTTTCATCCAAGTCTTTTAACTACAATGATATGAATGCCTTTTTAATTTGAAGATTTTTCTCCTAAGTAGAGAATACGGAGAAAAAGTGGAATTAAATAATTCTGCCTTTTCTTATCTCTTAATAGTATGTTTATCTACCCCTTATATTAAGGCTCCTTAATGTTTTCTTTTATTCTGAATGTAATTTTAAAAGGCATTTGCACTACTGGTACCATTTGTTACAAACTGAAGTCATTCTGGAATGTATCATTCTTGACTATTTTTACCATCTGATAGGTAAAAAGTCCATCAAGGCAAAAATCAAAGAGGTTTCAGGTGCTTATCAGGATGAAGTGGCAAGAATCTGGGTAGCTATTTGCAGTTCTCCATTTCTACTTGCATGTGGTCTGTATTAAGAGTACATAATCTGTGTTCTCCTTCTGACGAACAGCTTAGGGACTACTTTGATGAAAATAGTGTCTATATTACTATAGCAAATGCTTGCTATCATCATATCAAATGTCTTTTTTCACAATGCTTATATTCTTGGGTAGGGTTTCCAAGCAGTGAAAAATAGTGTTATCCCTATATCCATCTAACAGATACTTCTGGATTGACCTAGGTAGACTATTTCATCATCATATGCTAGCCCTGAGTCCATTACATATGTTCTTAGTCTTACCATTAATAGATCAAAGCTGAAGCCTTGCATTTGGTGCCCAGACATTTTTTCCTACTATTCTATTCAGTGAATCTGAATATGTCCTCTTATTTCTAGCCAAGATTTCTTCTTCTTCCCATTCTCTCCCTACCTCCTCCTTCCCTCCTCCCCCTCCTCTTGCCCCTTCTTGTCCCCCTTCCCCCGACCCCAAGCCCAATGTCAGTGAACAACAGCAGATGTGCCAGGTGACGGCTTATGACTGTCTGTGCGAGACTTGATAGCATATCAAACCGAAGAGAGACCTGTTTTTAGTTGGGAGAGGGAGTGAAGGATAAACTTCAGGCAGAGGCAACATTTTTGCTGAGTTTGCAAAGTAGATAGGATGAACCTTTAGAATTCATGCCTGAGTTTGGATTGGGCCCCAGAGACCTGACCAGACTAGAGGCAATTGACTATATTCAAACACCATAACTAGGTTGAGAAGAATCCAACAAGAGTGTACATTTTTGCTTTGTTTTTCAGATGACTCAAGACACTATATATGCTTGGGTTTCCCTATTGGTCTCAGTATTGTGTGTGTCTTTTTGTTTCCAACTGATGAGTAGATAAACCTGGCAGTATACAAAGTTAAGAAGTTTCTTACATACTAGGTATTTTTCTAAAAACACTGCAGATATCTCTTTCCATCAAATGTATTTAAGACAATAGAGTTTTTTTTTTTCCATCTAAAAGGTATTATAGTGAGTCTCTTTACTAAATGTTCATTCATACATGTATGTTTTCAATAAATGTGAATTTTTAATGTATAGTTATAATAATACGTAGTATAATTTTTGAAATGTATAGGTCTTTCCATTGGAAAAGACCCTGATGCTGGGAAAGACTGAAGGTAAAAGGAGAAGGGGCAGCAGAGGATAAGATGGTTACATAGCATCACCTACTCAATGGACAGGAATTTGAGAAAACTCTGGGAGATAGTGGAGGACAGAGGAATCTGGCGGGCTACAGACAATGGGGTTGCAAAGAGTCAGACATGAATTTAGCAACTGAGCAACAAAAACAACAACAATGTATAGTTTGTTTCAGGTGGAATAGATTTTTTTTCCCCACTCTGATATTGATAGTAAAGGAACATGGATATAAGTAGTGGGGAACAAATATCATCCCTGCTCTAAGAGAGAGAAACATCTCACAAAGTATGAAGAGCTTTCAACTGCTATCAGAAAGGTTGTGAACAACTGGTTCACCTGCTTCGTTCTTTGAGGGAAGACATAAAGAGGGAAGAGAATAATGTCCTTTTTTTCCTACTTGGTTGTGAGACTGTCATCAACATTGGCTTTAATCTGGGATAATCAACTTTTCTAGCAACCTGATAGAAGAGAGTTTGTTAGTGATTTGAGCAATTTCCAAACTAGAACTGACTTCGTTTTTTCTGCTTCCTGACATATTGGCAAATCATTTTTATGAGCCCTTATGTGATTCATTGAGCCATTTGGGGAGGGTCAGAGGGCAAGGGTGCCATTTACCAGAGCAGGTTTAAGCCTGGAGAAGGCAAGGTCAGAGGGGAAGAGAGACCCTCATTACTCTAGGAGGATTCTGGGGGCCGGCGCTGAGCCTGCCTGACTGTGTCAGGCTCACACGGGGTGTTTGTTAGCACAAAGCAGTGAGCTGCAGGTGTTCTGTGCTCTACAGAGTCTTCAAAGATCAGCCTCAAATGTTTCTGTTACTATAAAGAGGATTAAAAGGATTTAAAAACATAGTTGGCCTGTCCAACTGCTAGCATATTTGCCAACATTTGCCAAGAAGGAGGAAAAAGGGTAGGCTATATCAGCTACAAGTCACGGTAGTTAGGGGAAACATACTTTTCAGGTTCCTTTTTTTTTTCTCTCTTTCTCTCTCTTTTTCTCCTTTTTTTTTTTAATAGCCTGAATGTGGAACTGTAGCACTTTCAACTGGAACTCATTAAGAATTCATGGGGCAGAAAATGTAAGGAGTTCTGGAAACAGGGACTTTGAAAGGCCAGAAGTGAGCTATAAATAAACCACTGCTGATATTCATTTTTTCTGGTGTTTAAATACACTTATTACACCAGAAAGCTAACGTGGAATAAGCCAGGTGATTTTTGACCTGGAAACCCAGTTTATGTTGAAAAGCACATTGACATTTATGGACTCACTTACCACAGACAGATATCGTAACAGCCGTTACACATTCTCAAAAAGCACTTTGGTCTCCTGTATGGGCTGCAGAAATTGACAGCCATCGCCTGCAGGTGAAAGCATGAAGGCCAGGCATCTGGAATCCTTGTTAAGGCACCACTGAAACTACTAATTGTTAATGGTTTTTAACATCAAATTCCAATTTCTTTGCTTTCAGCTTTGTTCTGGTTCAATAATCTACCCTTGGTGGTGTTCATTCATCAGTAGGGCCCAGAGAAGAGGCAGAGAACTGAGTTAGTTGTGTGATCTTCATAGTGTGGTCTTGCACACTCATTCGTGTCTGACTGTTTGTGACCCCATGGACTGTCACCCACCAGGCTTCTCTGTCCATGGGATTCTCCAGGCAAGAATGCTGGAGTGGGTTGCCATTCCCTTTTCTAAGGGATCTTTCTAACCCAGAGGTCAAACCCCCATCTCATGTGTCTCCTGTATTGGCATGTGGATTCATTATCACTAGTGCCACCTGGGAAGCCCATCCCAGGAATCTTGCCTGGACACAACTGAGTGTGAGCTTCAGTTCAGTTGCTTAGTCATGTCTGACTTTTTGCGACCCCATGGATGACAGCATGCCAGGCTTCCCTGTCCATCACCAACTCCCGGAGTTTACTCAAATTCATGTCCATTGAGTCGGTGACGCCATCCAACCATCTCATCCTCTGTCAGCCCCTTCTCCTCCTGCCCTCAATCTTTCCCAGCATCAGGGTCTTTTCAAATGAGTCAGCTCTTTGCATCAGGTAGCCAAAGCACTGGAGTTTCAGCATCAGTCCTTCCAATGAATATTCAGGACTGATGTTCTTTAGGATGGACTGGTTGGATCTCCTTGCAGTCCAAGGGACTCTCAAGAGTCTTCACTAACACCACAGTTTAAAAGCATCAATTCTTTGGCACTCAGCTTTCTTTATAGTCCAACTCTCACATCCATAAATGACTACTGGAAAAACCATAGCTTTGACTAGATGGTCCTTTGTTGGCAAAGTAATGTCTCTGTTTTTCAATATGCTATCTAGTTTGGTCATAACTTTCCTTCCAAGGAGCAAGCATCTTTTAATTTCATGGCTGCAGTCACCATCTGCAGTTATTTTGGAGCCCCCCAAAATAAAGTCTGACACTGTTTCCACTGTTTCCCCATCTATTTACCATGAAGTGATGGGACCAATTGCCATGATCTTAGCTTTTTGAATGTTGAGCTTTAAGCCAACTTTTTAACTCTCCTCTTTCACTTTCATCAAGAGGCTCTTTAGTTCTTCTTCACTTTCTGCCATAAGGGTGGTGTCATCTGCATATCTGAGGTTATTGATAATTCTCCCAGCAATCTTGATTCCAGCTTGTGCTTCATTCAGCCTGGCATTTTACATGATGTACTCTGCGTATAAGTTAAGTAAGCAGGAGAGAAAAGGAACTACATACCCATTTAAATATACAGTTCCAAAGAATAGCAAGGAGAGATAAGAAAGCCTTCCTCAGTGATCAATGCAAAGAAATCGGGGAACACAATAGAATGGGAAAGACTAGAGATCTCTTTAAGAATAGAGATACCAAGGGAGCATTTCATGCAAAGATGGGCACAATAAAGGACAGTGTGATCTTAGGTAAATCGAATAACCTTTCTAAGCTAGCTTCCTCATTGATCAAATAGAAATAATAATGAAGTACTCTATCCCCTTACTAAGGGTTGGCATTTTAAAAATAGGAATAAGACTGAAACTAAAGAAAACTTGCTTGTTTCATTTATAGATAGGCTATAAACACACACACACACACACACACACACACACACACAGCCAGATCTCCCATTCACATTGTATCAAGTCTCCAATTTCTAGGATAATACTGTAAAAGTTTGCTTGTATAGTGTTAGTCACTCCATCCTGTCTGACTCTTTGCAACCTCATGGACTATAGCCCACCAGGCTCCTCTGTCCATGGAATTCTCCAGGCAAGAATACTGGAGTGGATAGTCATTCCCTTCTCCAGGGTATCTTCCCTACCCAGGGATTGAATCCAGGTCTTCTGCATTTTACAGGAAAATTCTTTATGGTCTGAGCCACCAGGGAAGCCTTTGCTTGTATAAAGGGTGTTGATTTTGGAAGATATCACAGAAAGCTTTGATTCAAATGTAATACCAAATATACTCATTCTGAGAATTACTAACCTGGGTCCATGGACACTGTAGACTCAAAAGATGGGCCTTAGAAGTCAATACCCTAGAAACTGAATGCAAACATTTAGTGTGCAATACAAGTTTGTTTGTTTGTTTTTGTTGAAGAGACATTCTATAGCTTTTATCTGATTCTTGAGTGAGACTGCAGCCTTGAAAATGTTTAAGAAGCAATATTCTTATAAGTTCTTGGACTGTAAGACAGTAGGTGAAAACATATGCTGTTTCTCCAAGGAAGCAGATGGCTCTTGTCTCTCCAAAGAGGTAGACAGCTCTTAGTTTTTCTCACAGCTCTTCCTCTTAACTGCTCTTTCTTCCATCTCATCGGTTTTTGGCAATGCTCACTAAATGTTACTATTGTTTTAATATGTTGGTATCATGCAGCATCGGAGAAGGCAATGGCACCCCACTCTAGTTCTCTTGCCTGGAAAATCCCATGGATGGCGAAGCCTGGTAGGCTGCAGTCCATGGGGTCGCTAAGAGTCTGATGCGACTGAGCGACTTCACTTTCACTTTTCACTTTCATGCATTGGAGAAGGAAATGGCAACCCACTCCAGTGTTCTTGCCTGGAGAATCCCAGGGACGGGGGAGCCTGGTGGGCTTCCATCTATGGGGTCGCACAGAGTCGGACACGACTGAAGCAACTTAGCAGCAGCAGCAGCAGCATGTAGCACCTTGATAGGCAAGTGAGACATGGAAAGAGATGTTGCCGTTGACTAACTTGCTTTTGAGTAAATCAAGATCAGATACCTTAGTGTGAAACCATCAAAAACAATGATGAGATTATATGGGAAAGAACTCAAATGATACAGATCATTTTGCACATGTTCAGATTGAGGAGAAATCTATGTAATTTGAGATAGAAAATGGGGTGAAGAGAAGTGGGGCAACTCATCATGAGACTGGGTAGGGAGAAGGAGTTGGCTTCAAGTTAAGAAGCATCCAAAGGTCAGTTTATCCAGACAGGTTGAAACAAACTGGGGGGAGTCCAGAATATCATGCTGCAGAATTCAGACCTGACCTGGAGGTGATGGGAGCCTTAAATGACTTTGAGAAGGAAAATTGCATGGTGAAAACACTGTTTTCAAGGCATTAATTTGGCATATGTGGGTGGGATGGAGTCATGTGTGGAGGGACTGAGGTTGGGGAGCAAGCTGGGAGCCATGGCAATAACTGAGGTGTGAGGTGATGTGGACCCGCCCCAGGATGGGGATGCTAGTGGGAGGTGTTGGGGTGGGGGTGGGCATTGTATCCACCTTAATTGCTTGTTTGCTACAATTTCTGCTTCTAACCACAGTTTGCCTTGGCTACTAAACCTTCCTGATTGAAATATTCATTCCTGTTTTCCAACAGAGTAAGGAAGGAGGGAAGGAAGGAAGGGGAGGAAGGAGGAGGGAGAGATTGTTGGAGCAGGCAGACGGGGGCTTCTGGTGTGGAGAATGGATTTTAATGAACAGAGGTGGTCTCAGGGAAAGAAGGAGGAGGGGGTAAGGATGTTCATTTGGATTTATTTAATTTAGGAATAGCTTCCTTAAAAAGAACCCACATGAGTGCAGAATGAGTGATCTGTTCTCCTGTTTACACCAGAAAGGACCATAAGGTTCCGGGAAAGACATTTGCTCTTATAATTGAGTACCTAAAGAGATGGCTTTCAAATTTTCTTGGCCAACACTTCATGATAAAAAGTAAATTATGTTATAATTAAACACAACATATCCCTGGTGGCTCAGATGGTAAAGAATCCGCCTGCAATGTGGGAGACCTGGGTTCGATCCCTGGATTGGGAAGATTCCCCTGGAGATTCTTGCTTTTACTCATTCTTACTCTTATTACCTGTGACTCATTCTGATACTTTTCGAATCTATTTATGTTATGCTTTGTTTTGTTATGTATGCACAAGGATTCTTGTGACTCGCTAATCAGCTAGTGGATGCCAACCTGCTCCTTATAAACCTCTAAGACCCTGGGACTCAGAACCAAGATCAAGAGATTCACGATTCACAGGCATAAGGGAAATGTTTTTTTTTTAGCTACTATTCCCTACCCACCTGCCCCACCCAAGCCTTTCTTCTCTCTGGCGTTTCAAGAACTGAGAATAAAGGGAGACAGCTGTTCCATTAAGTTTAGAACTCAGTTTCAGAACCTGATTTCAGATTCAGCGATTGTACCCAAACCCTCTGGTGGTGCCAGCCCCCTCACTAGCTAGAGGGTTCTCACTTGGCACATAAGGCCCACACACAAAGATCCATCAACCAGGGCTGCTCCCTAATGAGACCCAACCCAGACACAATAGCCATGAGTGGTGCAGACATTTTAATGTCTTGGGCTGGTTCCTTATATTATCCTTGGCTCTCGTGGACCAAGGCACACACAGTAACATTCTTTACCTGCAGTGAGCTGGAATTTCAAACTAGGTGGAATTCTTTCCTACCTTTGAAACCACAAAATAAAATCAAAGAAATAGGATCTTTTGCAAACCGTGGCTCTGTGCTGATGAGGAGGCGTGGACCGCAAGCACATGGCCTCAGGTCGGAAATAACTTTTTAAATGTCTGATTTTGATCATGAGGCCAACTTATCTGGGCACACAGTGGTCATTAAAGCCTCCTGTCTAGAAGCCACTTATGTGTGCGCACGCATACCTGTGATTTAGCATTTAGAACATCAAAGCAGAGAAGAAAAAGTGAACGAAGGCAATGAAAATCAATCTGGTTCAAGGGAATTGGGTCTGGCTAGTTATC
Source organism: Bos mutus (assembly GCF_027580195.1). NCBI lineage: Eukaryota > Metazoa > Chordata > Mammalia > Artiodactyla > Bovidae > Bos > Bos mutus. Next base: position 63,735,634 of record NC_091632.1, read on the forward strand.
AATATCCTGGAAAGAAAAATGCAGAGTATCAATTCTAGGAGCCATAAATCAAAATAGTGTGTACAATTATTCCCACTTATGTGCTCACTGGTTTTTTAAAAAAAGGCAAAATTGTACGGATAACTCTGGTGGGAGTGAACTCTGGTCATTCTTCCTTTAGGAACAGTGACCCGCTTGTAACTTGACCTTGATCATTTCCCTGGAAATTTACGTTTATGCTGGAGACAGTGTTGAGTGTTTGGGTGGGCCCCTGGTTTCCTTTACAGTCTGAGGATTCAGTGGATGTGTCGTCTGCTTAATTTCCAAGTCAAAGCCCTGCCAGTCAAATGGTTCTAGAACTACGGTATGTTAATCCCAGAAGGAAGTCTCTGGTTGAGTTTTGGAATTATATGAAAAATTATATGTGTATATATGGGCATGAATTTTCCTAGGAAGGGGGCCATACCTTTCATTGGTCTGCCAAAAAGATCTATAAAAAGTTTACAGATCACTGCACCAGAATATCACCAACACCTACAGGTAGCAAAGTAACAGAATCATGAGGCTCTGTCTTCAGGGACCACCCAAACCATTAATTGGAGAGTGAAAACACCAAAGGTGGTTGTGTGTGACCACATGGAAAGTGGCTTCAGTCAGAGTAGAGTGCTGGGGTAGCCTGGGATGGTTTGGGTTTCTGTATGGGCCAGCTTCCCTATGCATTTCATGGAAATGAACTTACAATGTGAGGGAACTGTTGGGAAAAAAAAAAGGGACTATTAGGAGAAAGATGGTTTAAGCCCACTGAGAAATCAGCTCAAAACTCATGTTCAGCTGATGCAGCCCATGTTGTTGTCGTTCAGTCTCTAAGTCGTGTCTGACTCTTTTGCAACCCCATGGACTATAGCCCACCAGCTTCCTCTGTCCATGGGATTTCCCGGGAAAGTATAGAAGAGTGGATTGCCATTTCCTTCCCCAGGGTATTCTCTTGACCCAGGGATAGAACCCATGTCTCCTGCATTGGCAGGTGGATTCTTTACTACTGAGCCACCAAGGAAGCCCCGATAGCCACGCATACACATGAGATGATACCAGAGTTTTAGTTTTAGAAGAAACTTCTGGGCACATGGGTGAAATCTCCATTCAGTACAGCAGTCCTTCCAAACTGTTCACAATCCATGGTGCTCACTCTCCTACTTGGCCTTCATCATTCTAGAATGGCCTCCAAAGCTTTTTGGACTTGGATCCTGGCTATCCCTCCCATTTTTCCTGACATACCCAGCTTATCTTTTACCCTCTTCTAGTAGATGCTCTGGAGGCTGTAGAAGCTACCTTTAAAGACTGAACATGCAGTTTCCCAGCTGTTTGGAGTGCTGGCAGCTGATGGATCAGATATATTCTTCTCTAGGAATCCTTCAGTCATAGAGTGCTGCCTTTCCTGTCCTGGGGCAGTCCATATCCCCTGACTGGCAGATGCAGTGGTAGAAAGGCCTGGACCATTTGAATCAATTTGGGATGACTCTCAAGGACCATCCCAGCTGTAGAGTTCCCTTAAGATTGGCCAAGTTCTCTGTGGCATCACTGCTTTTCAACTGAGCATCCCTGTCTGCCCAACTGTGCTTGCTCACTCTCTTCCAGGTAATATTCCAGAGCAGGGCTCAGTGAACCTCCTGCTCTGTCTCAGAGTCTGTTTCCCAGGGAACCAGACCCAAGATTCCTAGTGACATTAACCTGTTTATAATTCCCTGGACAGATCATATTCCCTCATATTGCCCCTCATTTTGTTTCCTTTGCCTGCTACATTCCTTTACCTAGACATCTAGATAACGTCTTCTGCTGCTGCTGCTGCTAAGTCACTTCAGTCGTGTCCAACTCTGCGCGACTCCATAGACGGCAGCCCACCAGGCTCCCCCGTCCCTGGGATTCTCCAGGCAAGAACACTGGAGTGGGTTGCCATTTCCTTCTCCAATGCACGAAAGTGAAAAGTGAAAGTGAAGTCACTCAGTTGTGTCTGACTCTTAGCAACCCCACGGACTGCAGCCTACCAGGCTCCTCCATCCATGGGATTTTACAGGCAAGAGTACGTCTAGACAACCTAAATCTCTTGACTTGTCTCAGACACTATCTCATATAAAAAGTCTTTTTGGAGGACTACATGTACTTCACTGGTGCCCCCTTAGCATCCTGTTCCCCACTTTGTAATAAACATAGCCATATGATATTGAAGTCATCTGTCTCTTCAGCTAGATTCAGTTCAGTTCAGTTCAGTCCCTCAGTCGTGTCTGACTCTTTGCAACCCCATGTATCGCAGCACATCAAGCCTCCCTGTCCATCACTAACTCCCAGAGTTCACTCAGACCTATGTCCATCGAGTCAGTGATGCCATCCAGCCATCTCATCCTCTGTCGTCCCCTTCTCCTGCCCCTAATCCCTCCCAGCATCAGTCTTTTCCAATGAGTCAACTCTTCACATGTGGTGGCCAAAGTACTGGAGTTTCAGCCTTACCATCATTCCTTCCAAAGAAATCCCAGGGCTGATCTCCTTCAGAATGGACTGGTTGGATCTCACTGAAGTTCAAGGGACTCTCAAGAGTCTTTTCTAACACCACAGTTCAAAAGCATCAATTCTTCAGCGCTCAGCTTTCTTTATAGTCCAACTCTCACATCCATACATGACCACTGGAAAAACCATAGCCTTGAATAGACAGACCTTTGTTGGCAAAGTAATGTCTCTGCTTTTGAATATGCTATCTAGGTTGGTCATAACTTTTCTTCCAAGGAGTAAGCGTCTTTTAATTTTATGACTGCAGTCACCATCTGCAGTGATTTTGGAGCCCCCCAAAATAAAGTCTGACACTGTTTCTACTGTTTCCCCATCTATTTCCCATGAAGTGATGGGACCAGATGCCATGATCTTCGTTTTCTGAATGTTGAGCTTTAAGCCAACTTTTTCATTTTCCACTTTCACTTTCAACAAGAGGGTTTTTAGTTGCTCTTCACTTTCTGCCATAAGGGTGGTGTCATCTGCATATCTGAGGTTATTGATATTTCTCCCGGCAATCTTGATTCCAGCTTGTGCTTCTTCCAGCCCAGTATTTCTCATGATGTACTCTGCATAGAAGTTAAATAAACAGGGTGACAATATACAGCCTTGACGTACTCCTTTTCCTATTTGGAACCAGTCGTTGTTCCATGTCCAGTTCTAACTGTTGCTTCCTGACCTGCATACAGGTTTCTCAAGAGGTAGGTCAGGTGTTCTGGTACTCCCATCTCTTTCAGAATTTTCCACAGTTTATTGTGATCCACACAATCAAAGGCTTTGGCATAGTCAATAAAGCAGAAATAGATGTATTTCTGGAACTCTCTTACTTTTTCGATGATCCAGTAGATGTTGGCAACTTGATTTCTGGTTCCTCTTCCTTTTCTAAAACTAGCTTGAACATCAGAAAGTTCATGGTTCACGTATTGCTGAAGTCTGGCTTGGAGAATTTTGAGCATTACTTTACTAGCGTGTAAGATGAGTGCAATTGTGTGGTAGTTGGAGCATTCTTTGGCATTGCCTTTCTTTGGGATTGGAATGAAAACTGACCTTTTCCAGTCCTGTGGCCACTGCTGAGTTTTCCAAATTTGCTGGCATATTGAGTTCAGCACTTTCACGGCATCATCTTTCAGGATTTGGGATAGCTCAGCTGGAATTCCATCATCTCCACTAGCTTTGTTCGTAGTGATGCTTTCTAAGGCCCACTTGACTTCACATTCCAGGATGTCTGGCTCTAGGTCAGTGATTACACCATCATGATTATCTGGGTCATGAAGATCTTTTTGTACAGTTCTTCTGTGTATTCTTGCCACCTCTTCTTAATATCTTCTGCTTCTCTTAGGTCCATACCATTTCTGTCCTTTATCAAGCCCATCTTTGCATGAAATGTTCCCTTGGTATCTCTGATTTTCTTGAAGAGATCTCTAGTCTTTCCCATTCTGTTGTTTTCCTCTATTTCTTTGCACTGATAGCTGAGGAAGGCTTTCTTATCTCTCCTTGCTATTCTTTGGAACTCTACATTCAGATGCTTATATCTTTTGTTTTCTCCTTTGCTTTTTGCTTCTCTTCTTTTCACAGCTATTTTTTAGGCCTCCTCAGACAGCCATTTTGCTTTTTTGCATTTCTTTTCCATGGGGATGGTCTTGATCCCTGTCTCCTATACAATGTCACGAACCTCCGTCCATAGTTCATCAAGCACTCTATCAGATCTAGTCCTTTAAATGTATTTCTCACTTCCACTGTATAATCATAAAGGATTTGATTTAGGTCATACCTGAATGGTCTAGTGGTTTTCCCTACTTTCTTCAATTTCAGTCTGAATTTGGCAATAAGGAGTTCATGATCTGAGCCACAGTCAGCTCCTGGTCTGGTTTTGCTGACTGTATAGAGCTCTTCCATCTTTGGCTGCAAAGAATATAATCAATCTGATTTCGGTGTTGACCATCTGGTGATGTCCATGTGTAGAGTCTTCTCTTGTGTTGTTGGAAGAGGGTGTTTGCTATGACCAGTGCATTTTCTTGGCAAAATTCTATTAGTCTTTGCCCTGCTTAATTCCATATTCCAAGGCCAAATTTGCCTGTTACTCCAGGTGTTTCTTGACTTCCTACTTTTGCATTCCAGTCCCCTATAATGAAAAGGACATCTTTTTTTGGTGTTAGTTCTAAAAGGTCTCGTAGGTCTTCATAGAACCATTCAACTTCAGCTTCTTCAGCATTACTGGTTGGGGTATAGACTTGGATTACTGTGATATTGAATGGTTTGCCTTGGAAACAAACAGAGATCATTCTGTCATTTTTGAGATTGCATCCAAGTACTGCATTTCAGACTCTTTTGTTGACCATGATGGCTACTCCATTTCTTCTAAGAGATTCCTGCCTGCAGTAGTAGATATAATGGTCATCTGAGTTAAATTCACCCATTCCAGTCCATTTTAGTTCGCTGATTCCTAGAATGTCAATGTTCATTCTTGCCATCTCCTATTTGACCACTTCCAATTTGCCTTGATTCATGGACCTGACATTCCAGGTTCCTATGCAATATTGCTCTTTACAGCATCAGACCTTGCTTCTATCACCAGTTACATCCACAACTGGGTATTGTTTTTGCTTTGGCTCCATCCCTTCATTCTTTCTGGAGTTATTTCTCCACTGATCTCCAGTAGCATATTGGACACCTACTGACCTGGGGAGTTCCTCTTTAAGAATCCTATCATTTTGCCTTTTCACACTGTTCATGGGGTTCTCAAGGCAAGAATACTGAAGTGGCTTGCCATTCCCTTCTCCAGTGGACCACATTCTGTCAGACCTCTCCACGATGACGCACCCATCTTGGGTGTCCCCACGGGCATGGCTTAGTTTCATTGAGTTAGACAAGGCTGTGGTCCTAGTGTGATTAGATTGACTAGTTTCTGTGAGTATGGTTTCAGTGTATCTGCCCTCTGATGCCCTGTTGCAACACCTACTGTCTTACTTGGGTTTCTCTTACCTTGAACGTGGGGTATCTCTTCACGGCTGCTCCAGCAAAGTGCAGCTGCTGCTCCTTACCTTGGACGAGGGGTATCTCCTCACCTCTGGCCCTCCTGACCTTCAACATGGAATAGCTCCTCTAGGCCCTCCTGTGCCCACGCAGCCACTGTTCCTTGTATGTGGGGTTGCTCCTCCCGGCCGCTGCCCCTGGCCTCGGACGTGGGGTAGCTCCTCTTGGCTGCTGCCCCTAACCTCGGATGTGGCTACTAGCTCTCAGAGTTTGTGGCTAATTCACTGTATCTCATTCTTGTGACCTTGCTTGGAGGAGACCCTCAGTAATTCTGTATTAACCTGATTTCTGAGAGTAGAATCCAGATTCTTCATTTATATAATCCCTTAAGGTCAATAAAGACACATTGGCTGGCCTGCCAACTGCTGCTGGTTACAAAGATGTGGTGCATTTAGGGGTCATTTGAGTTGCTCTAAATGAGCAGGTAAAGTTTCTTGGAACCATAGGTCAAGGTTCTGCAAACTGATAAGAAATTATTGAGCCAGGTCCACTGAGCATTGAGACCAAACTTGGAAATATGGTGAGTACGTGCTGATGAAAGAAAGCTAGCTCAGGAAGAAAGGTTTGCATCTTGTGGAAATACGCGTCTCTGGAAGCAGTAAAATTTAATTACAGTGTTCTTCAAGAGTCTCAGGAACCCTCACCTAAAAATTCCCTAAGTGACCACAAAGCTGTCCTTGAAGACCTTAGAAGTGTCCATATGATGACAATACCTAATAGTACATGTTGTTCTCCTGATATTAACACATTTGCCATGGAATCCCTGAAGTTTACTGTAACGATGATCCTCCAAGATGGCCTCCAATGGTGTTTCTCCTCCTGTTTATTCCCTTGGTTAGTTTCATGCCACATTAAAACATATTGATCTGAGTAACCAAAATAATATAGAGGAGTTTAATGGAGAATGACTTCCAAAGGAAGGTCATGAGTCATTCCATGATGGTTTCTGCCTTCCAGTCTCTGAATAGCCAGTTTTGGAGGAAGCAAGCTGCCGTGTTTTGAGGATTCACAAACAGCCCTGTATTGAGGTCCTTGTGACAAGAGGTTGAGGCCTCCTGCTAACAGCCAGTGTTGCATTCCAGTCATGTGAGTGAGCTATCTTGGAGGTGGACTCTTCATATGCCTTGACCCTGGCCAATTTCTTGACTGAATCCTTTTGAAAGACCCTGAACCACATCCATCCAGCTAAGCTACTCTTTAATTCCTATATTTTAAGCTTATTTGTTGCATAGCAATAGATAACCAACACATCTGTTAAGTAAAATAAGTGAAACTTGTCTCTGTCATATGCTTTAGATTCACATTCAGATAAAAATATGGATCAGCTAATATAATACCATATATTTTATGAAGTGTTTTAAAATAAGTTATTTTGTTCTCTTTTTATCATAATCTATTATGGTTGTATAATTAGCCTTACTTTTACATAGCAGAGAGCTAAATTTCAGAGTAAAGCAATTTAACCATGATCTCATATCCCTGGTGGATCAGACATTAAAGAATCTGCCTGCAGTGTGGGAGACCTGGGTTTAATCCTTGGGTTGGAAAGATCCTGTGGAGAAGGGAACGGCAACCCACTCCAGTATTCTTGTCTGGAGAATTCCATGGACAGAAGAGCCTGGCAGGCTGCAGTCCATAGGGTAGCAAAGAGTTGGAAATGACTGAATGATTTTACTTCACTTCACATCTAGAAAGTGAATAAGTTAGAACTTGCACCCAGTTCTCAGTGGCCAGAAATCTCATGTTCTGCCTATTAGGGTATAGTTTCAAATGACAGAGGAAACCTAGATCCATAAGAGAAGGTGATGGGTTAGGGTTAGGGTTAGGGTTATGGTGCTTAGTGGTTGAGCTAAACACTAGATCTTTATCATCATCTACTGGTACAACTAAGTTTCTTATACCTTAATTAAAAATATGACATTGCTGCCTAATTTATTTTCTTTTATGTTTCATTTTAGTTTTGCAGAATTCTTTTTTAGCCAAAACATCATGTGAAAAAAATGTGAACTCTAGTGAGGGAGTAGACTTTGAGAAAGTCAGTGTGAAAACTATTATTATGTGTTTTATCTGGGTATTTAGATAGAGGGATAGTCTTTAGCTCTTCACATGATCACTATGTCACATTTAACACCTCTTGCAGACATCTGTGTACCTGATTATAATATTGTATAAAAACAAATGAAATCCACATCAGGACACAGGCCATATTTTGTTTTCACCACTGTCCTCCAATGCCTAACTCCTTTGATACGGTAGATACTTAATAATTTTTGTTGACTATTACAACATATAATGTGAATGTGAAGTCACTCAGTCGCATCCGACTCTTTGCAACCCCATGGACTGTAGCCCACCAGGCTCCTCCATCCATGGAATTTTCTAGGCAAGAGTACTGGAGTGGGTTGCCATTTCCTTCTACAGGGGATCTTCCTGACCCAGGGATTGAACCCAGGTCTCCCACATTGCAGGCAGACACTTTACCATCTGAGCCACCAGGGAATCCTACAACATATAATAGGCTGCCTTATCAAACAGTTACACTTTGACCTTTAAACCAAGATAGACTGCCACTATAATATTTACATATAATTTTTTTTACTGTATAGAAAGAAATACAAGAATCTGAAACAGATAATTCACATGAACACATTTTTTTTCATGGGGATTATTCAGATCTTATATAGCAGTATAGTGAATGATGTTCTAAGTCTGAACTTATTGTTTTCAGTCACATTAAAGAAAAAAATTTGAAAGTTAGGGCAGTGATTTTTTATGACACGGCTATGTGGATTTTTTTTTTTAATAACTTATACTGGATGAACTTGGTTTTCTTGTTAACATTTAGCTGTTGTGGATAGTATTCTCATCTTGATTAAGATAAATGTTTCAGGAGAAGCATGTAGTAAGTAGCATTTAAACAAGTTAAATTATGGTCCCCATAAAAATTATACTTGTTTGCTGTGTGACCATTTGACCATTACAGTTATAAATACAAACTTCAATATTTTCTACTGGGTTAGAGTAGAGAAATTAGTGGATTTTAGATTGCATGTTTAACTCTTAATTATTCTAATTAGTCTTTCACTCTTTTCCACTAGCGTCTATTGTATGCCAAATTCTGTTTGGAATACAGGGATTTCTGTGTTGAGAAGAAAATAAAACAGATTTCTTCAGTTTAATGTTTAATTTCAAATGCCTAATAATGGTATCACTGTATGCGATAACAATGACATGATTTGACTCTCTTTGAGGAATTTCACTTCATACAGTTTCCTATAGAACCAGGACTTACTAAGAAGATCCCATTCACTGAAAAATAAGTCAATAAGAAATTTCAACAAAACAACCAGTGTTTAATGCTTAAACAGATTAATAGGAAGACAATAAGGCAGTTCTGTGCTAATGAGTGATTGATTTCTGGGCTTTCAGGAAAAACAAATCTTCCAGATAGACTTTTTTAATGTAGTTAGAGAGTCTGAAGAGATCACTTTGCCCAACTTACATCACTTAATCTTCTTCCATTTTGAAGAGGAAAACTTGGAGCCAACTGCCCAATGTTATCGTCACTGTTGTTTGACAATTCTAATACAATGTCTGTACCTCAGGGATCTCTTTCAGAGAAGGTGTCTTCTTTCACTAAATATGGTCACATGAAAGTTTCAGATTACCATAGGGTTTTCTTATAGCAAACAGAAAAATTCTAATGGATTCCCATAGACTACCTCAAGAGGTCATGGGAAAAATTTTCCCAGCCCCATGCAATTGATTAAAAGTGTATTTCTTTTCTTCTCCACAGCATCTGCTACATATGGCTAGATGGCATTTATAAGTGTTGGAAAAGAAACCTGCATTTCAGGAGCTAAAAAGGCTTAGGAGGAGTAGTTTTTCCCACTCCTTCTATATGGTGTAATCTTTTTAAAAATGTTTTCCAAGCAAAAATAGCAACTTTATGTGTTTTTAAAATTTTTATTTTGTATTGTTGGAGTGTAGTTGATTAGGGGCTTCCCTGGTGGCTCTGATGATAAAGAATCTGCCTGCAATGCAAGGGACCTGGATTTGATACCTGGGTCAGGGAGATCCCCTGGAGAAGGGAATGGCTGACAGAGGAGCCTGACAGGCTACTGTCCATGAGGTCGCAAAGAGTCAGACACAGCTGAGTGACTAACACTTTCACTTTTCACGTTCGCAGTTGATTAACAATGTTGTGTCAGTTTCACTTGTACAGCAAGATATTTCAGTTATACATGTATCTATTCTTTTTCAAATTATTTCCCCATTGTGGTTATTACAGAATATTGAGCAGAGTTCTCTGTGCTATGGAGCAGGCCCTTGTTGGCTATTTATTTTAAATATAGCATTGTATACATGTCAGTCCCAAACTCCCAATCTATTGCTTCCCCTTACTCTTCTTCCCAATAACGATAAGTCCATTCTCTATATGGTGGAATCTTTGCTAACGTATTAATAATACACTTAACCTCTCTCTACCCTCACTCACTTCAGTGTGGAATGGTTGGATTTGTAGAGTGAAATAGACACATGCATTATTTTGCATGTCTTTGCCTCACACTTGTATCTGAAATCTGCTGTAAACTCATTGCCTCAGTAGCCAGCCAGTTTTACCTAGTAAGTGGGTATCAGGGTGTGTGCAGATGTGCTTAGTCACTCCTTCGTGTCCAACTCTTCTGCAGTCTCATGGACTGTAGCCTGCCAGGTTCCTCTGTCCATGGAAGAGGTGCAGGCAAGAATACTGGGATGGGTTGCCATTTACTACTCCAGGGGATCTTCCTGGCCCAGGGATCAAACTCACATCTCTTGTGTCTCCTGCATTGACAGGCAGATTCTTTACCACTAGAGCCACCTGGTGAGCCCTCGGGTATCAGGGAGTCCAAGTCAAAGATCCATAGTAGGATTATTTAATTTTACAGATGGAAAAATAAGAGAAGTCAAGTCCCATAACTGCTCCAAGACCAAAAAAGCATATGCCTTAGTAGTACTTTAAAATCTTGTTCTTTGGCTTCTGATTTTTAAGCATACTCTCTAAATAACACATTTATTTTGTTCATTTATATGAAAAAAACACCTTCCAACCATTTATTCACTTATTCTCTGCAGGACTCTTCTCATATCTGTGAAGCAGGGATATTCATAGGGAATATGAAATCAAAGGAGATGATCTATATGAACTGCTTAGCAGTTAGTACTGGGTAGAAAAATGATCAGTTAATGTTTGTCACTCTAATTATTATTATCATAATTATTAACAGCATACCAGCCAGAGAAAATGCCATATGCCAAGGAAATTTGCTACCAAAGAACATAGTAGCTTCAGAGGCCAGAAAATTGTTAGGTTTACTGGCTTATTAAGGGCATGTCTGACAGTGTCAGGAAATGGAGCTGTAATCTGAAACTTGAGGCATGTTCAAAGTCTTTTAAAATGTTAAATTTCGTCTTAGAGACAAGGGGAAGTCACTGAAATTTTGATGTTAAAGTGTTGAGGATCTGGTTTTAGAAATATAATTCTGGCAGCAGGATGGAGATTATACTGAAAGTGTAATTGTCTGGAGGCTCTGGCAGTCAGGTCCCAAAGATTAGAGGTCTAATTCTAATGAACAATATATGGTAGAGAAAAGTCTTGGATTCTTCATTTTAAGAATAGGTCATCGAAGAATTCATAGATCAGTGAAACAGAATGGAGGGCTCAGCAATAAACCCAAGAATTTATGGAGAAGGAAATGGCAACCCACTCCAGTATTCTTGCCTGGAGAATCTCAGGGACGGGGGAGCCTGGTGGGCTACCATCTATGGGGTAGCACAGAGTCGGACACGACTGAAGCGACTTAGCAGCAGCAGCAGCAATCTATGACAAAGGAGACAAGAATACACAGTAGAGAAAAGACAGTCTCCACAAAGTGGTAAACTTGACAGCTACATATAAAAGATTGAGATTAAAACATTTTCTAATAGCATGGATAAAAATAAATTCAAAATGGATTAAATAACTAAAGGTAAGACCAGGTACTGTTAAACCCCTGGAGGAAAACATAGGTGGAATTCTCTGACAGAAATTGTAGCAATGTTTTTTTTGGATTTGTTTCTTGCAGTAATGGAAACAAAAGCAAAAATAGACAGATGAGACCTAATTAAACATAATTAATATTTTTAGTGATAAAATCACACTTCTAAATAAAGTCTCCAATAGGCACAGAAATCATATTTAATATACTGTGATTTTGGTGATTTAAATTTTTCATTTAAATTCCTAATGATGAGTAAAGGCAGATTTTCTGTGTTTCCAAGTAGTTAGGATAGTGGTTCTAGAACCCCTGAAAAATTGATGAAAATCTTTAGCAATTTATTCTACAAAGAAAAGTTCGTGTATGTATTAAACTTGAACTGTTTGAGAATTGGAGCAATTAGATTGAGCCAAGTTTGTTTTGCTTTTTTCCCCTTTTATTTCATAGACTTCTTAGAGGGCAAAGCATAGTCAATTATACATGAGTTATTTCTTCCAAGGCTATAGTGTGTTGACAGATATGTGTAATTGGTGTTCAACCACATTTCTTTGTTAGCTTTGGGTGACAGATCCTGGCATGTAAAACTCACCATCTTAAGAAGCAAATCTCTGACTGCAGCCTCAAACCTGTCAAGCAAACTATTAAGACACTTTTCTTTCTTTACAAAATGTTGCAAGAGTCAAAAGGTATGATTTTTATCATGGTTTTAAGTAGAGGATATCATTATCATCATCACCATTATATATACTTTGAGGGAAGGTCAGGTTTGTTTTTCTTTTGTGTTTAATTTGGTCTGGCTATATTTTGTAAACCCCTGCTCAGAGTCAGAATTCAACCTTTGAATAAAGTCACCTCCATAGATTGAACTATATATGTTTCAGGCTACACTCTCAAGACATTCATCAGTTCTGAAAGGTCATAAATGTTCACTGAAAAGCTTTACTACCGTCAATATAGATGAAAATGTCTTCTCCTTTAGTCATCCTTTATTTTCTAAAAATTCTATGAAGAGTAAAAAGGAAAAGTCCCTCATAATTTAGAGAGAAGCAGCTTTTGGAAGGCTTTCTCAGACATGGGAAATCTGTGTTTGAATCCCACTTCACTAAAGGAAAATTCAGCCTTCCAGCCTTTCTTGCAGCTGGGGTGTAGGCTCCTCCACTCAGATGTACCCATGCAACAGTTTAATTTGTAAGATAATAACGTGAAGGAGATGCTCTCTGAAATTGATTTTTGTGGCAGTAGTAGCAGAAGGCCTAAAGGAACATCTCTGGCCCAGCATCTACTTGGAAAACTGTAGTCCCAACCCTAATGGTGGCAGCATTGCCCTCTTGTGTCACTGGGGCACATTCTTGGTTGTCCAGCCTCCAGACCCAATCTTCTGACCATCCTGGACATTCTTTAAGCTATTCCACGTCACTTTCTACATTTATTTTCTGTTAAAAATAACCAGAATAGGTTCTGTCTTTTTTTTTTTGCAACCAACCAGCTTTCCAGGTGGCGCCTGTAGTAAAGAACCTGCCTGCCAATGCAGGAGAAGTAAGAGATGCAGGTTCGATCTCTGGGTTGGGAAGATCCCCTTGGAGGAGGGCATGACAACCCTCTCCAGTATTCTTGCCTGGACAATCCCATGAACAGAGGAGTCAGGGGATACAGTCCATAGGGTCGCAGAGAGTTGGATATAACTGAAGTGACTTAGCATGTGCGTTTGCAACACACACACACACACACACACACGCACACACCCTGATATGTATGTGTATTTGTTTACACACAAACATCTTTTAAAATACCACATAATTGCCACAGCACACCACCTCTCTCCAAGGGAGGTAATTATTTACTTATTCATTTATTTTACCCAAGTATACATTGAGTGCTCGCTACACGCAAGGCACAGCACTAGAAATCGGCAGTGAAAACATGCTCTCAGCCCTCTTTGGGCATACAATCTGTGGTCCATCTATCCACTCTCACATCAAGGCCTAACTTTAAAACACTACATCACTGTACATATCTGCTCATCCTTATAAGCACATAAACCACGATTGCTGTTTTAGATGACTTTAATCCCTCTTTTTTCCATAGCTTCAGAAACCACGGGAATCATCAACAAGATAATACTCTAACACAAGGAAAATAAGAATGCATTATATTTCTGAAAATACCAGAGCTATATCTTTATGATTAACAATTAAAAAAAAAACATTGTGGTAGCAAAGTTGAGTACTGTGTGTACATTGAGTAGCTATTTTATACCTGAGAATATGTTAGTTGCTTGAAAAGGAGGAATAAATTCAAAACTCACGTGTTTGCTTTCTTTACTTGGCTTAGCACTCCAGTTGAATAGAGTAGGCAAACATTAACCTATCAGAAAAGAAAATTAGGTATGGCAAAGTATAACTTTGCAGGTTAAGGATCACACATTGTAAAATGTTAATTGTGTTACAAATAAGTATAACATGAGGTAGAGAATGAAGTAATAAACGTGACTGGAAACATCAGAGATATTTTCCTCATGATACAGATGTAAGCTGTTTCTTGGTAATGGTGATGTGGGTTTAAATTCTGGTTCTTGCACTTACTGTTGTATAATCTTGGGCAAGTTACTTAACCTTTCTGGTTTTAACCTTCTTATGGATAAAATGGGGCCATAATAGTATCTGCTTCTGACGTTGTTGTGAGGATTAAATGGTTTGATACATGTAAAGTATTTCTAGTAGTACATACTTTAGCTATTAGCAGTTTATTTTCACTTTTAATATTATTAGTGTGCGATGTGTCTGGCTATTAGTATTGTCTTGAATGGTAAAAAGGGTATATTTTAGGGAAGTGGAGTAGCAACATAAATGGGACAGAACTGAGCATCATATCAGCACATTAAATTTGTCCATTCCATCAGAAAACTCATTGCCTCCATGTTTCTGCAATAGTTGATTACTTCCTTGTATCTACATTAGCAATCTCACTCTTCTTTACTAAATTCATCATCTTTTTTACCCTAATTGTTTTTACTAGCTGTATAACCATGCTCTATTCCTCATGCAAACTGCTTTATAGAATTTTCTACTCTTCTATAAATCATAATGGACAGAATAATCTTCCTTTCCTTTTCTGCCACATAGGCGGCATTGCTCTCTCTTTAATGCCTACTCTGAGATGCTACTAATAAATTGAAGGAAAAGTGATACATAATATATAGAGCTTGTGGTGTAAATACAGAGTGTGTAGTGGAGATCTGTGCTCTGTGTCCCTTAGAGCATCTTTATTTAGTTAAAAAAAAAACAAAAAACAAAAAAAAAACATTGATTTCCCATGGAATTGATGCTTGCCAAGTCTCAGACCATGAAACCATGCCAATGGTAAAACACAAAACCTGAACTTGACCAATTCGGCTAATATAATGGCTTCAGGGATAGGCTTAACTTATGATTTAAGTTCTGCCAATGAGTGTCTTCCTGGAATTGTTGGGAGGAAAAAACACTCTGTTGTTGCCAATAGAACATAAGTTCAGAAAACCTGGTGGTCTCTTTACTACCTCTTGGGGAAAACCTTCTAAAGAATGCACACAGAAAGGCAAAGACAAGAACAGAATAAATACTGTTGATGACACCAGTTGGGCATTCATATCTACTTGGTAGAGTGAGCTTTTCAGTTATATCACTAAATAAACTCCCCTTTTTGCTTCAGCAAGTTTGAGTTTGATGTCTGTCTCTTGTAACTAGTGGAGTTCTAGGATACCTCTATACCCTTTGAGATCTTATTTTTGACTCTATTTGGAGTATGAAATGGAAGCTATTCTAATGACAAATTGATATGTCTAGTGTCTAGATTATAAATTCTTAGGAGGCAAAATCATAATCATTTTATTGTTACTTCCTAGAATAGTTCCAAGCATATGTACTAATTCAATCAAAATTGCTTAAGTAACACAAGAATTAATATAAAAGAATGAGGAAAAGACATAACGCATATAATATTAAACACCTACTTTGTGTCACTCACTCCTCTGGTAACTCAGAAACACCATGAACAGATAAAATTCCTATTGTTGTGTAAGCACACTTTCCAGTGGAGCAATGCCCAATGAACAAGGAAACACAAATAACTGAATCTAGCTTCAGATATTAAGTGCTAAGTTTCTGGAGAAGAATAAAGCAAGAATAGCAGGCAGAGAGAGGTAGTGGTGGGATTTATGTAGAGTGCAACTGAAAGGTCTTTCTAAAAGGTAACGGTTGAAAAGAAATAAGTGTGGAAATGAACATTTCAGGCATAACAACATGTTCAGAAATGTTGAGATGGGAATGAACTTGATGGTCTGAAAATCAGCAATATGTGGACAAGCTCCTGCACTAAGTTAGCATGCTCATTTTTGTTGACTCAAAGTTGGTGTATGCTATTGTGAATTGCGAAAAGATGAGAAGATGTAGGTGTCAAAAAAGCGACTTCATTTACCAGAAGATGATTGTTTCTCATTTTCCTATATTGCATATGAAGGGCTGTGAAGAGAATAAAGATGTGTTAACCCTTTGATGATGTTATTATATACTGTCCCCATTCCACTGTTGAACTGATTAAGAATATGGCTTCAGAAGGAGAATGAATAGAAGAGATTATTCAGTTCAGTTCACTTCAGTTGCTCAGTCGTGTCTGACTTTTTGTGACCCCATGAACTGCAGCATGCCAGGCCTCCCTGACCATCACCAACTCCCGGAGTTCACTCAGACTCACGTCCATTGAGTCGGTGATGCCATCCAGCCATCTCATCCTCTGTGGTCCCCTTCTCCTCCTGCCCCCAATCCCTCCCAGCATCAGAGTCTTTTCCAATGAGTCAACTCTTCGCATGAGGTGGCCAAAGTACTGGAGTTTCAGCTTTAGCATCATTCCTTCCAAAGAAATCCCAGGGCTGATCTCCTTCAGAATGGACTGGTTGGATCTCCTTGCAGTCCCAGGGACTCTCAAGAGTCTTCTCCAACACCACAGTTCAAAAGCATCAATTCTTCAGCGCTCAGCCTTCTTCACAGTCCAACTCTCATATCCATACACGACTACTGGAAAAACCATAGCCTTGACTAGATGGACCTTTGTTGGCAAAGTAATGTCTCTGCTTTTAATATGCTATCTAGGTTGGTCATAACTTTCCTTCCAATGAGTAAGCATCTTTTAATTTCATGGCCTCCTTATTTGAGATTCTAGAAAGTTAAATAAGTTGTCAAAGTTATATATCTTGTTCCTATTGAATGAAATATTGGTCTTAGATTAGGAATAATTTCCTAGCCACATCTTTCACATGACATTTCATTGACTATTCAGTAAATTTTACCCATTTACCTCTTTGTAGGGAGTGGAGGTTGAACAGAAGGGATACAATTGAATACTGCATCAGAAAAAAAAAATATGACAAACCCTAACACTGTTTATATTAGACTTCCAGTGTATTCTATGGCTTTGCATAGCAAAGCTTTCTTTAATAACTGTACTTTTCTTAGGCTATCACTTAGTTTATAGTCCTTCAGAGCACAACCTATTGTATAATATTGGTAAATTTTTAGAATTAGATGAATGATATGTTAATGAATGAATAAATCAACAGTGATAATTTTTTAGCAAATCTTGGAACAAAATAAATGTATAAGCTTGGTGTGAAATAAAATGGATATTTAACATTAATCTTTTAAGAATTAAACACTCTCTGTCTCCATTAATATTATTATACATGCTATACTGGAGATTATTCATTCCTTATACATGTAAGATTGTTCTTGCTCTGTAGAAATTCATAGCCTAGCTGAGTGAGCCAATTATTAAGCTATTTATTGTCTCTCCGTTTCAACCCTCTCTCCTATACTCACTCTTTGAGGCAAAAGCTGGAACTCTGTAAACCACATCTCTACTTTGCCGGCTGCTCCCTGGTAGGCTCTGCTGTTAGGGGTGCTAGACATCTAAGACTGGAGAAGGAAGAGAGGACGCAGCTTCTAGTTTACTTCCTGCCTCTGATTTTGCTTCCTTTTCCTAATCAGTGTTATTCTAGCAATGTTTCTTCATACTGAAATCAGCAGCCCATTCAAGTTGCAGGAACCAATTCTAGTTTGCGGCATTGTTGGCACTCACAGAATCAGCCTCATTATGCCTCTTTAGACACATCGGTATCAGCTGGGCAGCACCCCCTGCTCAGAGGTATGAATACAGCTCCACTGGGCTTCTTCTCCAAAGAAGGGATATAGGGGGCTGCTTCCTGCAGTTATCAGCTCTGTGTCAACTTAGTGTTCACTTTGATGCCTCTTTACTTTTTCTGTTTGTTTTCTTTAACTCTTATCTTATTTTCAATATTTTAATATATGTATATAATTCTATTTATTTATTTATTCATTCATTTTTGGCTGTGCCGCCTTCATGGCTGCACAGGCATTTCTCTAGTTGAGGCAAGTAGGGGCTACTCTTCGTTGTGGTGCAAGGTTCCAGGGCATGCAAGTTGCAGCTCCCGGGCTCTAGAGCACAGGCTCAGTAGTTGTGGTACATGGGCTTTGTCCCTCTGTGGAATCTTCCTGGATTCGTGAAGATACGTGGAATCTTCCTGTATCAGGGATCGAACCCGCATCTCCTGCATTGGCAGGTGGATTCTTTACCACTGAGCCACCAGAGAAGCCCCTCTTCAATTTTCAGTACCTCTGTGAGAGTTGTTTGCCTAGGGATTTGAAGAACTACATATATAAAACAATACACATAAGTACATCAGATCTGTGAAGAAATAAATCAGTGCATGGTTGGGAGAACAATTTTTTGCTAAAACATATGAATGTGTGTTTGTTTGATAAGAATATTTTAATAAAATTGTTTCTAGTTCTCAGTATTATAATCCGTCTTGCAAGATTTCACCTGTGTACCAGAGAGCATGAAATGGATTAACAGGAACATTTAGTGAGCTGCTGATGCTTTAACGCTGTTTTCTAGGAAATGTCAGAAACCTGTGTTGCTTCCCAGTGTGTGGGAGCCATTTGCATTTGGCTTGTGCCTCTCACTAAAAAGATTTAAAACAGTTTAGATTTTACTTGCTGGGTGAAGAGAACACAGCTTACAAGGAGACTGTATATTAGCAGTTGGAATATTTTTGTTTATTTTGTATCATTCTGTACTGAAGAATATCCCATGAGTGGCATGAATCATTTTCATAAATAGAAATAAAATATCATTTGAATGAAAATTAGTGAGGAAAGAAAAACACCAAAAGATTAAAAAGGGAGATAAGGGGGAAAGGCAGAGATTTTAGATTGGTGCAGACTGGCAGCAAAAACTACATGAAACACAGGAAAATATCATCAGAATTAAGAGAACAGAAGGACACACCAGAACAGAAGATGGCAATCATCTGAATTGTGTGACCCAGTGATTTTCACAAGAACTTTGATGAGAAGAATCAAGAAGTTTCTATGAAAACCTCACATTAAAGTGTTTATAGTTTGAGGTTTGATGAGATTTAGGGGGGGTTAAATCAACGTATTTCATTTCCCTATAAAACCACGTTACCTCACAGCCTTTGCCACCTATAACAAAGACAGCATCGTCACTAGCCTTTGGGTATTAGTGCTGACCTTTGGCCTGCCAGATGTCTTGGGAGGAGAGAAGATTCTTAAATGTCTTTTGATTCTTTTATAGCAAAAGCCTGGCTGATTTAATCAGAATATTTTATGTTAGAGAAATCTGTGCCAAAGAGAAAAAGTGAAAAGCCCAACTCTTCCTACCCAAGTGATTTGTGGGAAGATAGGAGTTAAAAGTAGAATGTGAAGCATTCTTACACCTTTGTTTTTTCTTTCTCTTTCTCAAGTGTGGCCATGGTGCTGCTGCTGCTGCTGCTGCTAAGTCACTTCAGTCGTGTCCAACTCTGTGCGACCCCAGAGACGGCCGCCCACCAGGCTCCCCCGTCCCTGGGTTTCTCCAGGCAAGGACACTGGAGTGGATTGCCATTTCCTTCTCCAATGTATGAAAATGAAAAGTGAAAGTGAAGTCGCTCAGTCATGTCTCTTAGAGACCTCACGGACTGGCGCCTACCAGGCTCCTCCATCTATGGGATTCTCCAGGCAAGAGTACTGGAGTGGGGTGCCATTGCCTTCTCCGGTGGCCATGGTGAGTGAGTGCTAAGTCGCTCAGTCATGTCAGACTCTTTACCACCCTATGTACTGTAACCCGCCAAGCTCCTCTGTCCAAGGGATTCTCCGGGTAAGAATACTGGAATGGGTTCCCATGCTCTCCTTCAGGTGTTCTTCCGAGAGGCTGCTCTGGCCTGGGCGAACCTTGCCAAGTCCTTCCCAGCTTCTAGCGTTCGCGCCCGGGAAGGAGCAGGTTGCGGGAGTGTGGGAGACCTGACTGGCGCCTGAGTGGCCTCAGCTCCGCTCTCGCCTTCCCTTTGGACCTAGGAGCCAGGCCTCCTTGCAGAGGGCTTATGGCTCAGAGGTGTGCAAACTGCCAAGGCCTCCCGCAAGGAGAGCTCTGTCAGAGGGAAGGGAAGCACCCCAGGCTGCATTTCCAAGCTGTTGCATGGCCAGGGATGGAACCCAAGTATCCTGTGGCTCCTGCATTGCAGGTGGGTTCTTTACTGATGAGCCACCAGGGAAGCCCATAGCTATAATGAAATTAATAAAGAGGAAATCAGGAACAGAGAGGAGGGTAAAATAAGTGAAGGTTTCAAGCTTTGGAGATATCTCCTCACCATGGGAAAAATAGCACAACTGGTAGATGATGGTATCTATATAGATACCATCTATATAGACCTATATAGAGAGCCCCACACAGTATCCTGGCTCCTCATGGAATGTGTACCATGTAAGAAATTTAGAAATCCCCATTTGCTCCAGTGAAGGAGAGCAGAGTGCTGAGAGGCACAGAGGACAAGCAGGAGCCTAGGGCTGGATAAAAGAGACCACCTTGTGCTGGGGACTCAGTGGCTGGGACCACAGCCTGCAGGGATGGGTGCCAACATGTTGAGCAGGATCAGTTTTACTTCAGCCATCACTGGCCCAGAGAACCAACCAGAACATAGCCGTGTCTCTCAGGAAGTTGTCGTCGTCCTCCTCAGTCGCTCATTGTGTCCGACTCTACGACCCCATGGACTGTATAGCCTGCCAGGCTCCTCTGTCCATGGGATTTTCCAGGCAAGAATACTGGAGTGGGCTGCCATTTCCTCCTCTGGAGAATCTTCCCAACCCAGGAATCAAACCCATGTCTCTTGCGGCTCAGCACTGATGGGCAGATTCTTTGCTACTGAGCCACCTGGAAGCCCCCATTCAGAAAGTGAGAGAATCTGAAATCTGTGGTCTTCCTATCTTTTTCCACAGCCGGAGTACAGGGCGCTGTGAAGCTTCCCCACTGATACCAAACATCATCCCCCAAGAGGAGCAGAGGATGGAAGAGAACATGTTTCAGATGAAATTAAATTAAAATATTGGTAATTGAAATTAAATTATTGATAGAGCATTTTTATGAGACTGGATAGCAGTTATTTTTCCCTATTGATGATAAGATGGAGATCCCTGAGGAAGATTAGAGTTAGAGAAAATTGCAGAAATTAAATTTTAGCTGAGTCAAATGTAAGTTTAGTTTAGAGTCAAATGTAAGTGAATTTTTATGTCACTAGAATTGTATGTAATGGTGCCTCATAAAATGCATATGCTCTTCATGATCAGTAACTGATTTATAATATTTATATGATCACAAAGTAAAGAATAGATAGTATTTAATCCATTAGTTTCACTCTCCTTAAATAAACCTTATCAAGATTCTGATACCTAGAAGGAGAAAAATCAGGTAAGTGGCACTTCTTAATAGAATGTTGTCTTATCTTGGTTTACTTTGAATTGCTGAAACCATAAGCAAAACTTTCAGTGGCCTATCCTATATCCTACCTATTATGTTTCCTTGTCTACTTATATCTTTCTTTCCCAAGTTCCCAAGTCCTTCAAGGAGCTATTTAGTGGTTGTCCTGATTGAGACTATATGATTAAACTATTAATATTAATGTAGCTTAATATTTTCATACTTTAATATGCATTTAAAAGACTACAGCCCTTTTTAGACAGTTAATATAGTGCGTGCTAATGTTTACAGCATGTCATGAGGCTAACCACAAGAAAAAGTCCACTGTATGCCTACCAAAAATCAATCAAAGGAAGGGTAATTGAGTTAGCCTCCTCATGACTTAACATGGCATGTCCGTATTAACAAATTTGCCTTAATGGTGTAGTCACGCAGTGTCCCCAGGACGCGGGGTAATGATTTAATAAAATGAAGCAGACAGCATGAGATTAATGACTAACACGTGAATAGTTGTTTATGCCAACTGTTTGGTGTCGAGAAAAAGAGCCTGGAAGGTCGAGTCAGATGATCTGGATTTGAATCCCTGCATTTCCAGTGTTTTATTTGTGTGTGACTTGGGAAAGACGCTCATTCTCTCTGCACTTGAGTTGGTCCACTTGGACAATTGAAAGTCACACCTCACAGGATGGATGGACTCATGTAAACCACAGTTGGAGAGCAGGGGCTACGTGCAGTGCTTTTAAAGCCTCCATGAAACATCCACATGTTAGTGCTCATCATACTCTTTACAAGAGGGGAAGTGGGGCCATCGCCCAAGGTGAAAAGAAACGCTCTCTTCATTGCTATAGAATACGAATGAATACTTCCTACTGAGACTTTAAAGATTGTATTACTCAAATGGGACTTTTTTTGCTATAAAGTCACATTTTGCTCATACACTGTTTGAAAAAATAATGTGACTATCTATACATTGAAACTGTCAGATACCTCACCCTTTTTGACTTCAGCAATTACTAGGAAAGGGTCTATTCACAGAATATGGGAGAACAGGAAGAAATAAAAAATTATGAAAAAAATACAGAGGGAAATGTTGTTTATCTCTTTAAGGTGGAAAATGTGAGACCATCTAAATTTCACAAGACTATTCTAATTTTACCAGACCTGGTTCTTCAGCTGTGTTGCACATAATACCCTCTTCTCTGATCCCCTCCTCCCCTATTTTCAAAATTATTTCCTTCAATATTTTAATCATCAAATTATTTTCTTTCTTAAATCCTTATGGGGGTTTACAATTCCTTCTTGAATCAAGTTAAAATCTTCTCATTATTCATAATGAATATTACCTCTCAGGTTCCAGTTTCCTGCTAGACATTGATTTACCCTCATTAGGAAAGTCACTCAACCATCCTCACATATCTGTCATATCTCTTTCCCTCTCGGGCTATTTAATGCTGTTCTCATTGCCTGGAATGACCTTTCTCATCCTCTAGCAACTAAAATGCTGTTCAAGGCTGATTATCTCCAAAGCCTTTGTCGGATTATCCCCTTTTTTCCACTCCATCTCTCTACCTCAATACACATGGATGCATTCAGTTATATTTGTTTATGCTTATAGTACTCTATCACAGTATTTTGTGAGTCACCACTCATATTATGTATGAGAAACTCAGAGAAATCCACCAAAACAGAAGAGGTCCTTGATCTCTAAAGCTCATAAAAATTTCTGTGAGAAAGTCAGCTTTCAAAATGTACCAGGTGCTAAGAGTGGGTGACTGTCTTATACAGTCCCTGTTAGTAACATCTAACCTATATTCTCCACTTCTGCACGGAATGGGACAAACGCAGGATGAAGAGAATTAGGGAGCGAGGGGAAGGGACAGACCTCTTCTGCACAAGGAGCTCACCCACAGCAGGATCAGCTGGGGTGGGGCAGAGTAGAACATTTAGATTTAAATCAAATTTGAAGTTTTGATTATCACAGAGATTGTCACTAGACACAACTAACTACCAAATGAAGATTGTGTTTTTACCTTTTTCTTATTTCCTAAGAGTGACCAGGAAACCATGAGGCTGCTCAAGTTTTTATGCTAAGTGAGGGGAAGGCATATTCCCACTGAAACCATTTAAAGATACTGTGGGAAACACTGTGACTGAACTTTTATGACCAAATCCTCAGGAGTCCTGATTGTATAACATGATGTGATTTTTCCACTTCCAGTAG
Organism: Bos mutus; assembly: GCF_027580195.1. Classification (NCBI taxonomy): domain Eukaryota; kingdom Metazoa; phylum Chordata; class Mammalia; order Artiodactyla; family Bovidae; genus Bos; species Bos mutus. The sequence goes on from NC_091632.1 coordinate 63,759,226, forward strand.
GATTTATCTTTACAGCACAGGTTAAAGAAAAGCATTGACATCTTTCCAGTCTCACCTACCTTGTTCCTCTGGAAGTGATTGTTTGGAAGATCTCTGATTGAAGATTAGAAGCTGAGAACTGAACCATTTCCAACTATAAACTCAATTTATACGCAAAGCTGGAATGAACTTCTGCTTAAATGAACCCCAAGCTGAGCTGAGCATCCTCATGGAGAAGTAACGCCAACATTTTTGTTTTGTTTTGTTTTAAAATCCACTGAGAACTTCTGAGCAGAAACCAACCCTATATTTTTGAAAGCCACTGAACCAGAATTAAGCTAGAGCTTCAGAATAGTTTCTGAAATAAACTTGAATCAAATTGATATTTTATTAGGTCCAAGTCCTTGGTTAAGATAAAGTGTGTGGTCATGTAACTGAGCAAAGTAAAAGAGCCCACCCAGAGATTAACATTGTGGCCTTCCACTCATTAGTACCATATTTTCAAACTAAAACAACTGAGATGGCTTCTTAAAAACCACTAGAGTTTACACAAAGAGAGAGCTGAGGATCATTTCTCTAGGAAGGAAGGTTGGAATCGAAAACTGTTCAGTGATTTAACCAAGATCATGAAGAATGTCAAAGAAGAGTGTGGGATGTTTCAAACACTATTTTCCTTTGGGTTTTGCCTAAAAAGAAACAGGCAGGCTCAAAGCTATAACTTAATTTGTATAAAGTCATTAACTTTGGGAATACTTCAAGTTATTGGTGTTGCTAGTTACTAATGGCAGAGGCAGTTGAAAAGAGAATCCCATTGGGAAGATCCCCTGGAGAAGGGAATGGCAACCCACTCCAGTATTCTTGCCCAGAAAATCCCATGGACAGAGGAGCCTGGTGGGCTACAGTCCATAGGCTCACAAGAGTCAGACATGACTTAGCGACTAAACCACCACACCACCCTTCTCTTTATTAAATCAAAGCTCTAGTGATTGATTCTTACTTAAACACAGTTAAATCCATGTTGATTGTTTCTCCTCTAAGAACAACTGGAAAACTGGGTAGCATTTTCCCCCAGATAAGTTGATAGATATTATCTCCACCAGAAATTTACATGTTTCCCCTACGTATATCAGAATTTCTGACCATGGGACTTCCTGAGCGGTCCAGTGGTTAAGACTTTGCCTTACAATGCAGGGGGTATGGGTTCAATCCCTGGTCAGAGAGCTAAGATCCCATATGCCTCAGGGCTAATAACTGAAACATAAAACAGAAGCAATACTGTAACAAATTCAATAAAGATGTTAAAAATGATCCATATCAGAAAAAAAGATGTATTTAAAAAAAAAGAATTTCTGACTTGATTCTTTCCATTTGTGACTCAGTGAACTGGAACCATGACAAGTTTTACTGGAGAGAATTCTAGGTATGCCCTTGACTTTGCCATGGGATCCCAGCCGTGGGACATCTCTGGAAAGCTTCTGTTTGGCTGTGAAAATAGTTAAGGCAAATTATAGGTAATAGAGAATATTTACTCAGATTAGGGACTTTCTTTCTTGAAGCTTTTTAAAATTTTTTTATTTTTTTTTACTCATATGGCCTAAACTCTCTGTCTAGGTTTCAATTCTCTGTTGCCTGATCTCTAAATTTATAATGTCCAAACTTCCAGAATGGCAGTTACCACTTACTATAATCTTAAGTTGACTTTATCTTTCACAAAATGCTAACACACAGAGAATTTCAACCTAGTATCCACCAGACACTTCTTACTCCTGTGAATCTTACCTATGGGGTAAGTCATCCACTTACAAACTTTCAACTTGCGAAGATTCAAAGATGTGAACATGCCCGGAGAAAGGACAAAGAGACAGAAGGGAAGAAGAAGTAACTGAAAAGCTGAGGAGGCTCACAGTGTAGCAACTAGCAATGGGATTTTATCTCTTTGAGGAGGCACTGTTAATTTTTTTAGGCACAGGATCGAAACGTGGAATGGGGCATGAGGGTTTCAGCCACTGTTAAGGATGCTACCGTGCTGCTGTGTCATCTATCATGAGATAAAAAGAGCTCCTTCCCAGACACCACTGGATCCTTTTCAAGAGGGTAGATAGAACTGAATCCAGCAAGGGACCAGAACCTGTGCCATCAACATCATGAGTGAGTGAAACTGCAGCTTGCCCTCTGTCTCCTACTGCTGATGATCCTGCAGCTCTACCAACTCCCACCTCCACTCTCTCCTCCAGACAGTAACTCTTCTTGCCTCTTCAGTTGATGCCAACTGTGGAAAATTCTGAAAGAGATGGGAATACCAGACCACCTGACCTGCCCCTTGAGAAACCTGTGCAGGTCAGGAAGCAGCAGTTAGAGACATGGAACAGCAGACTGGTTCCAAATAGGAAAAGGAGTACATCAAGGCTGTATATTGTCACCCTGCTTATTTAACTTCTATGCAGAGTACATCATGAGAAACGCTGGACTGGAAGAAACACAAGCTGGAATCAAGATTGCCGGGAGAAATATCAATAACCTCAGATATGCAGATGACACCACCCTTATGGCAGAAAGTGAAGAGCAACTAAAAAACCTCTTGATGAAAGTGAAAGTGGAGAGTGAAAAAGTGGGCTTAAAACTCAACATTCAGAAAACGAAGATCATGGCATCCGGTCCCATCACTTCATGGGAAATAGATGGGGAAACAGTGGAAACACTGTCAGACTTTATTTTTAGGGGCCCCAAAATCACTGCCGATGGTGACTGCAGCCATGAAATTAAAAGACGCTTAACTACTTGGAAGGAAAGTTATGACCAACCTAGATAGCATATTCAAAAGCAGAGACATTACTTTGCCAACAAAGGTCCGTCTAATCAAGGCTATGGTTTTTCCAGTGGTCATGTATGGATGTGAGAATTGGACTGTGAAGAAGGCTGAGCGCCAAAGAATTGATGCTTTTGAACTGTGGTGTTGGAGAAGACTCTTGTGAGTCCCTTGGACTGCAAGGAGATCCACCCAGTCCATTCTGAAGGAGATCAGCCCTGGGATTTCTTTGGAAGGAATGATGCTAAAGCTGAAACTCCAGTACTTTGGCCACCTCATGCGAAGAGTTGACTCATTGGAAAAGACTCTGATGCTAGGAGGTATTGGGGGCAGGAGGAGAAGGGGACGACAGAGGATGAGATGGCTGGATGGCATCACTGACTCGATGGACGTGAGTTTGAGTGAACTCTGGGAGTTGGTGATGGACAGGGAGGACTGGCGTGCTGCGATTCATGGGGTCACAAAGAGTCGGACACGACTGAGTGACTGAACTGAACTGTATGTCAGCTATTGTATTGTACTATTGGACTATTCAAGGTACTGTACTGTAAGATTGAAAGTGTTAATTTGTTGTGTTTGTGTGTGTGTGAAACAAAATGGACTTATGAATGGACTCTCAAAACAGAACTCATTTGTGTGTTCTCACCTAATTCTGATGTCTTACACTGCTCTGACATTAGATTTATGGATGCACCTTTATACTGGAGATATTGACCCCTAGTCTATACCTACTTAGGTCCAGACATCTGTATCCATCTTGCCTATTAGTTTCTGAGACTTGCTGTGATTGTGTATCCCTTTATATCCAGCCTCCTTAGCTTTACTCTATGTCTCCAGGCCCCAAACTCCTTATTTAAAATTCATCATCCATTTTGGGGTAGTCAAAATAAGGAGGAAAACATCCAGTTATAACAACACTTGCTATGTGAATGCGACACAACTTTTGTTGTAAAGTTTGCCTTTAGACGAGCATACTTGTTAACATCAATATATCTGTACTGGATAGAATTTCAGATATAGAGACAAAAAAAAATATGGGAAACATTTGGACCTCCAGAGAGAATTAATTTGGGGCAAGAAGACTGAGTCTTTCTCAAACCTCAGTGCTTTACCCCTGCTTTCAGATCAGCCTTTGGTCATCAGCACTATTTGCCTCCTGCCCTGTGCCAGAAAAACAAACATGGGAAGCTGTGTAAGTTCTGTTTGCGGGGGGTTCAGTTGCTTCTTACTAAAGCACAGATACTCATGGGAAAAGTGACTACTCAAAATTCTATGAGATATCTGACACTTTGGGGTTGCATTTGCATTTTGTTCTGAGAACCAGGAGAAGTTTAAGTACAGTAGATTTAACACCTGCGATGTGTGGAGAGACAGAAAGATGTTTTAAAAGGAGAAGCTGACAACTGACAATAAGCTTAGCCTACTTTGAAAGCTCGCAGATTCGGTTTCAGATGCAGTGATAATTTGGAAGTGGTTGTGTGTGAGTGTGTGTGTGTGGTGTGCACACACTGTGCTCAGTCACTCAGTAGTGTCCATCTCTTTGTGGCCACCAGGAACTGTAACTCACCAGGCTCCAGGGTAATTCTGAACCCACACACGATCGTGGTTGAAGGGAGAAGACTTTCAGGGATTCATATATTCCTAAATTCATAATTTGTGTGAAAATCTGCTTTGTAGTCCTTACCATAGTCATGGCAATGGGAAGTAGTTTGCAACTATTTTTTAAAATCTATGTATGTGTGAGCTAAGTCTCTTCAGTCATGTCCAACTCTTTTGCAATCCTATGGACTGGAACCCACCAGGCTCCTCTGTCTATGGGATTTCCCAGGCAAGAATACTGGAATGAGGTACCATTTCCTTCCCCAGGGGCTCTTCCTGACCCAGGGGTCAAATTCATGCCTTCTGCAGCTCCTGCATTGCAGGTGGATTCTTTACTGCTGAGCCACTGGGAAGTCCTTTAAATCTATAGATCAATGAATTTATTATTTTATTAGAAATCTGTAGATCACAAAGCACTGAACTGAGCTCCCTGTGCTACACAGGAGCTTCCTGCTAACTATCCATTTTCCAGCAGAAACAAACACAACATTGTAAAGCAATTATATTCCAACAAAAAATAAAGTGAAAAAAAAAAAAAACTACAGGTCAGTTGATTCAATTTAATGATACTCTTGAGATGTATTTGGATTAACTTTAGAAATTAATTTCTGAGGTGTAACATTGGTATTTTTAATTTGGTTGTCAACTTGTGATGTTCAGTAGTTAAAACACTAGGAATTTTTCCACTAATTGTTTGGCTTTCTAATATTTCCAATTTGACTGTCATATTGATGCCAATTGCCTATTTATTTTTTCTGTTTCTTTCTTTCTCAACCTAGTGGCTAACTGACTTTTATTTCCACTTTGGTTTTTATCGATTAACAAGCATTGGATAGCACCATGAACTTTACTTTTGTCAAAAGAATATCTCTCAGTAATGCTTCTCTCTCTGTCTCTTATATTCTCTTCCGCTTACTCTCTCTCTTTCTCTCTCTCTCACATATACACATAAACACACACACATTGTGAAATTAATGACCGATTGTCAACAATCCCAGAAACTGACAGTACTACTGTGTTAATGATCTTAAGCGCTCCCACCACCAAATCACACAAAACAAATTGTTAAATATTTTATGCTACGTGGGTGAATGTATGAGAAGATTGTAACTGCAAAATAATGACAATATTTGTATAGGTATTTTCAGTTTATAGAGCCTTTTGCATCATCTTATTTTATTCTCACTATAATCCAGCAATATATACAGCAAAAATAATATTATTCTTCACATGCATGGATGTGCATGCATGCAGGTACACATGTGTGTTTGCACACACACACACACACACACACACACACAGAATATCTTGCCCAAGTTCATGCAATTATATTATGGTAGTGCAGGAATACAAATCAAGTTCCATTCCAGTGCTCCCTTCATTCCAATAACATATCTATCCAGTTTTCAGCAACATTATTATTGGGTATTCCCCAATGGATATACGTGGAATAATATGCTCCATAAAAATATGCATATGATTTCACAAGACTAATTTATTCTAAAATATATTTACTGAAATTACTATGAACATTGCTTTTTAAATGTGAATCATTTCTCCCTAATTTATCTTTTGCAACAAAGTATGAATTTTTATATAAGATTTTAAAGAATGTAACTCAACTTATTTTCTGCTTCAATTTCACATATATTTGATATCCAAAATGAGCTGCAGGCTAATGTAATCATAGAAATATTTTAGGAGACAGAAAAGCTAAGGTGTATTCTTGATTTTCTACTTGACCTTCCCTACAATACTTAACCTTTCTATTGGAACTTCCTCCATCTGTAAAAAATTCTGTATAATTATACCACCTTATTATCTCATCAGTAGGAAGGAATTCTAAGTTCTTTTGGAAGTAAAGGAATACCTAAATTCTAGGACTTGCTATCCCCAAAAATAGAGCGGTGAGATTTTGTTTTGATTGCCTAGAGGGGGTAGAACACTGACCTTATTGTGGCCACCACCACCAGAGTTCCCTCGTAGATGGGGTCACTCTTTCCCCAAGAGCAGGATTTAGACCCAGAATCTCCTTTTTTGATGTCAATTCAAGGCAGCCAATGTAAAATTGGGGTGCTGGATCTTTGCATGTCAAAGTATGGCTTAAGAACCAGCAGCATTGCCCAAGAGTTTCTTAGAAACATAGGATCTCAGACCCTGTTCCAGATCTACGAGTCAGAATCTCTACTAAATAAGACCAGGCAGTCTCAGTGTGCTTTGAAGTTTGAGAAGCAGTCTACATACGAAACATTTGTGTGAGTTTTGAATACTTTCATTGTTGGGCATCTAAGAAACATGTCAACAAGGATGAAGGGATGTCTTCTAACTGGGGGCTGTTTGCTTGGATAAGAGTTGGAGATAATCCCTCAAACCTCCAACACCTCTGCTGAAAAGAAGATAGCCAAAGGATCCTCCCCACCAGAACTCTTCAACCTTCCTGGACTTTGTTTTGTGTAGGGTAAGTGACAGCTTTCACTCTCTGCTGTAGAAGAAAGTACTTGAACTTGACTCTGGTTGGGCTGCCTCTGTTGTATACAGAAACACTAATGCTTAAATCAGAAACATCTTTTTAAAAAATTTAATTCTGTTGCAAGATGAATTAGGATCTAAACTTAGCTCCAAATGGAATGAAAACTGGGGTGTTTCTTTTCAAACCGTCAGTTTGTTTATGCAGTGGTTTTAGTCCTGAGCAGTATCACCTTCAAAGAGAAAAGCAGTTCTGGCTTAGAGTTTCCAGTTCACATGAAGCCACCCTAGGAGCCAGGATGCTTCAGGCCCTGATGTTTGTGTGGTGTAGACTTATATTTATACAGTAACACATACGTAATACATACCCGACATCTTCCGTTAACTTAAAAAGTCAAACGGGTTAACAACCTTTGTAGAGCCGTTCTGACTGTGGACCAAATTTTCCAGTTCTTTCTAAAATTATTTTTTGGGCTTCATAGTGCATTTTCAGAAATACTGGAGATTTTTTTTTATTCTAAACTTCTTATCTTGTATAGGAGTAGAGCTGATAGTTTCAGGTTGAATAGCACAGGGACTCAGCCATACAGATACATGTATCCGTTCTCCCCAACTCTCCTTCCATCCAGACTGCCACGTGATATTAAGCAGAGTTCCCTGTGCTGTACAGTAGGACCTTTTTGGTTATTCATTTTAAATCTAGCAATGTATACATGCCCATCCCAACTCCCTAACTATCCCTTGCTCCTGTCCTTCCACCTGGCAACCATAAGCTCTTTCTCTAGGTCTGTGAGTCTGCTTCTGTTTTGTAAGTAAATTCATTCGTATCATTTATTTTTAGATTCCACATGTAAGGGGTGTCATACGATATTTCTCCTTCTCTGACTTCACTCAGTGTGACACACTCCAGCTCCATCCATGTTGCTGCAGATGGCATTATTTCATTCTTTTTAATGGCTGAGTAATATTCATATATATATATATATATATACCACATCTTCTTTATCCACCCATCTGTTGATGGATATTTAGGTAACTTCCATGTCTTGGCTATTGTAAACAGAGCTGCAATGAATATTAGGGTTCATGTATCCCTTGGATAATGTTTTCTTCTGGATATGCCCAGGAGTGGGATCGCAGGGTCATATGGTAACTCTGTGTTTCGTTGTTTTTTTTTTTTAAGGAATCTCTATAATGGTTTTTCCAGTGGTCATGTATGGATGCGAGAGTTGGACTGTGAAGAAAGCTGAGCACCGAAAAATTGATGCTTTTGAACTGTGGTGTTGGAGAAGACTCTTGAGAGTCCCTTGGACTGCAAGGAGATCCAACCAGTCCATTCTAAAGATCAGCCCTGGGTGTTCTTTGGAAGGACTGATGCTAAAGCTGAAACTCCAGTACTCTGGCCACCTCATGCAAAGAGTTGACTCATTGGAAAAGACTCTGATGCTGGGAGGGATTGGGGGCAGGAGGAAAAGGGGACGACAGGGGATGAGATGGCAGGATGGCATCACCAACTCGATGGACGTGAGTTTGAGTGAACTTCGGGAGTTGCTGATGGACAGGGAGGCCTGGCGTGCTGCAACTCATGGGGTTGCAAAGAGTTGGACATGACTGAGCGACTGAACTGAACTGAACTGAACTGATACTGTGCTGAGACAGTCTGAAGATTTTCAGACTAGAGTGTAAAAGTGTTTCAGATCTTAGGGTGATGTCTCTGAGCTTTCCTCACCAATCAGTCTGGGATGACACCATTGACATTATGATGTATTTCTGTCTAAATCATGAAGCAGCAGACAAAATTTGTTGAGCCTAATTTCATTTGATGTAACATAGGTACAAGTGTTAGTGAAATAAATCTTGGTTTTCTTCAATAAAGGAAATAACCTCCTTTCCATTTGAGATCATTCTTATTTGTCATTACCATTCCTCCTGCCATATATCTATGGGTGTTGTGTTTACATAAATCATAAAACAGGTTTTCCCAGGACCCAGCAGTTCAACAGTCATGGTGGCAAGATCTACACTTGCAAAGAGTTTTAAAAGAAACTTCTGAATACAGGCTACAATGTAGGGAGCAAGTGTTGAGGACACGCACCCTCCCTTACAACCTGGTTGGACCTGGTACACTCTGAGCCCATAAAAAACACTAGAAGCCTATAGATAGTAAGACTGAGGCATCTGCAGGATCCTTCCTCACACATTCCCTTTGGAATCAATAAGTGTTTCTAATAGAGGAGAAAGGGTATAGGTTTTTCCAGAATTCTTTCTTTTCATACCCATAGCAGGGGCAAAGGAACAAAGTCAAAATAGTCCTTTAGTTGGCTGTATTGTAAATTTTAGGACATTTAAACCATAATATTAAATGGCCAAATCCCTTTTCTTAACAACTCCTCTTTTCCTCAATAGAATGCCATGATGTGTTCATGCCATAAGAAGCACGTGTTCACTGACCCAAAAACTTCATTTCAGCTTGGTTTAATTTAGAGAATGAGAACTTTGTAACCCCAATGTTTCATGAAAAACAGTTGCATTTGACAAGCACATTGATTAAGGTCTAACTTGTTCCACTAACAATCAAGAGAGGAAAATGAGGTTAACTGCTTCATTTTCAGGATGTTATGCTGACCAAGAGCTTGCAGATTTTTTTTCCCCCAAAGCATTTCCTGATTACAAAAAGTGACAATCAATAATCCACTCTCTTTTAAGATTGAAAAATAAAAAACAAAAGCCCATGGTGTTGGCAGTTTATCTCAGGTATTTCCTTTAAAATTTACAAAGCAGTTTTGGAGTTTTGGTTAGTTATTTGGAGTTGTTGTTTAGTCACAAAGTTGTGTCTGACTCTTTGCAACCACATGGACTGCAGCCTGCCAGTCTTCTCTGTCCATGGGATTTCCCAGGCAAGAATACTGGAGTGGGTTCCCATTCCCTTCTCCAGCGATCTTCCTGATCCAGGGATCGAACGTGTATCTCCTGCATTGGCAGGCAGGTTCTTTACCACTGAGCTACCAGGGAAACCCACTGGAGATATACCAACACATAGAAGAAACAAAGGTCTCTGCTCTTGTGGGGCTTACACTTTAGATCAGAAAATCTTTAGTTCTGGCCTTATGGAGCAATCCTATAGTGAGCTGTTTAATTAAGCAAAACACACATTTCCAAGAACATCAGGAATGAATGCTGGCAAAGAAGTGGAGACAAGTTTGTCTCTTGATGCCAGGCTAGCCATACAGCTCACAGATGCCCTGTCACCATTCTTTGTGTTAGTCATCTTTATTCATACTAGTTTACTTTATTTGTTAGTTGGGTTGTTTCTCTATAAGGGTTTAATTGTATCCTATTGCATATTGACTTCCTGTAGTAGCATTGTATGGAAAGTCTCTCCCACCACCCTCTATGCAGGGCCCACAGCTATTAGCAGAGGCCAGGGTGATCCTCCCACTCTCCTTCTGTGAATGGCACTATAGACATAAATAATGCTCTCAAGTTTTGGCTTTTAAAATAGGCCCAAATATGAGGAACACAGAAGTATGATGACTGTCATAATTTGAAGTCTCTTCTCAGATTTCCACAAGGCTGGGAGGGCTTTTGAGGGTGTTTGTGTGTGTGTGTGTGTGTGTGTATGAGAGAGAGAGAGAGTTGCAGGAGAGTGGGAGGTAAGAGCAGCCTCCTGTTACTGTTGTTATTCCCAGGAGGTAAAAAGATCAGAACTGTCATTGACGACTCCAAACAAGTCAATCTTAAGTTGTTCCATAACCACTTTGGCAGGCAAGCATTTTAGTTTTCTGCTTGTCCAGGGACCTCTGGTTACTGTTACTGACAGCCTGGATTTCATAAACTGACTCCTAAGCAGAAAGCAAGAGTCAATAAAGAGATCTTCTTATTCATAGCGTACCCATAATCAGTTCAAAAACACATTTGAGATCAGATAAGTAGACCACAGAAAAGCCTATGTTGTGTTTTATGGGTAGTGACTATGTTATTCAAATAGATCATTTAATACCCAGTTATAGTGTATGCTGCTAAGTTGCTTCAGTCATGTCCTACTCTGTGCGACCCCACAGATGGCAGCCCAACAGGCTCCCCCCGCCCCTGGGATTCTCCAGGTAAGAACACTGGAGTGGGTTGCCATTTCCTTCTCCAATGCCTGAAAGTGAAAAGTGAAAGTGAAGTCGCTCAGTCGTGTCCAACTCTAGCGACCCCATGGACTGCAGCCTACCAGGCTCTTCCGTCCATGGGATTTTCTAGGCAAAAGTACTGGAGTGGGGTGCCATTGCCTTCTCTGGTTATAGTGTATAATATACATAAATTATCAATTTCTGGGCTTCTCAGGTGGTGCTAGTGGTAAAGAATTTGCCTGCCAAGGCAGGAGATTCAAGAGGGTTTGATCCCTGGGTCAGGAAGATCCCCTGGAGGAAAACATGTCAACCCATTCCACTATTCTTGCCTGGAGAATCCCATGGACAGGGGAGCCTGGCAGGTTAGAGTCGTTAGGGTCACCAAGAGCTGGACATGACTGAAGCGACCTCAAACACATGCACGCAAGGTAGCAGAGTACACTAAAAATCACTAAACTCACTTAAACCTGACTTACTCACTGATGATTCAGAAGTTACTGAAAGATCTAAAGCTATTGAATTAGAAATTACTGAAGGTTAAAGTACTTTCATTTTAAATTTCATTCATCTTATACTCGATTGATAGGCAGGAGTAGTTGTTCTCTACATGATAGTATGCCAGATGATCCAACGTTTGCTAGAATACTGAAATCTGTACTTCTAGGTAAGTATTGGAAACAGTATTCCAAAATACCAACGAACTTTTGAAAGTACTTGGTCTTTGATGACTCACATAAGCCAATTTGAAAGAAAAAAAGGCATTGCTAGTTTGTTAACTAGAAATTTCAAACTCACCTACTTAACCACTAATAAGAGTAGAAAGGAAGAAGTAAGACTGTCACTATTTGCAGATGACATGATACTATATGTAGAAAACTCTAAAGTTGACACTAAAAAACTAATTATAACTAATACATGAATTCATTGAAGTTGCATAATACAAGTTTAATATACATAAATCTTTTACTTTTCTGGGCTCCTCAGGTGGCTCAGTGGTAAAGAATCTGCCTGCCAATGCAGGAAACATAGGTTTGATCCCTGGTTGAGAAGATCCCCTGAAGAAGAAAATGGCAAACCACTCCAGTATTCTTGCCTAAAAAATCTCATGGACAGAAAAGCCTGGTGGGCTACAGTCCAAAGGGTCACAAAGAGTTGGACATGATTGAGCAACTGAGCACGCATACACACACACACAACACACACACACACACACACACTGCTTTTCTATACACTCTTAATAAGTTATTAGAAAGAGAAAGCAAGAAAACAATCCCATTTAAAATCCCATCAAAAAGAATAAAATACCTCAGAATAAACTTAACCAAGAAGTTGAAAGATTATACTCTGAAACTGTAAAACACTGATGAAGAAAATTGAAGATGATACAAAAAAATGGAAAAATTTCCTGTATTCAAGGGTTAGAAGAATTAATATCTGTAAAAAGTCCATAATGTCCAAAGCAACCCACAGATTTAATGCAATCTCTATCAAAATACATTTTTGATATTTTGAAAAATGGCATTTTTCACCGAACTAAAACAAATTATCTTTAAATTTATATGGAACCACAAAAGACCCTGATTATTTTTTTTTTCCTCAAAGCAATCTTGTGGGAAAAAAGAAACAAAAATGAAAAACAAAGCTGGAGATACCACATGCCCTAACTTCAGAATTCTATAAAGCTACAGTAATCAAAATAATATAATACTGTCACAAAAACAGACGCATAGCTCAATGGAACAGAATAGAGAGCCTAGAAATAAGCCTATGTACTGATGGTCAATTAATCTGTGACAAATGAAGCAAGAATATACAATAGAAAAAAAACAGTTTCTTCAATAAGTGGTGCTGGGAAAACTGGACAACTACATGTAAAAGGATAAAATTAGAACAGTCTCTAACAGCATATTCAAAAATAAATAGAGAATGGATTAAAGAACTAAATGTAACATTGGAAACCCTAAAACTCCTAGGAGAAATCATAGAATGCTCTTTGACTAAATTGAAGCAATATTTTTTGGATCTGTCTCCTAAGGCAAAGAAAATAAAAGCAAAAATAAATGGAACCTAATTAAAAGTTTTGCATAGCAAAGGGAACCATTAACCAAATAAAAGACAACCTACTGAATGGAAGAAACTATTTGTAAATGGTATGATTGATAAGAGATTAGTATCTAAAATATGTAAACAGCTCATTCAATTCAATATAAGAAAACCCCAATTTAAAAATGTGCAGAAGACGAATAGACATTTTTCCAAATAATATTTACTGATGACCCACAGGCACTTGAAAAGATACTCAACATTGCTAATCATCAAAAAAATATAGGTCAAAACCGTAATGCAATATCACCTCAACACCTGTCAGACTGGCTGTCATCAGAAGAACACAAGTAACAAATGTTGGTTAGGATGTGGAGAAAAAGGAACCCTAATACACTATTGGTGGAAATGTAAATTGGTGTAGCCACCATGGAAGACAGTATGGACATTCCTTAAAAAGCTAAAAACAGATCCATCTTATGACCCAGAAATTCCACTGCTAAGTATATTTCCGAAGAAAAAAAAACACTAACTCAAAAAGATATATGTACCCCAATACTCATAGAAGCATTATTTACAATTACCAAGGTATGGCAGCAACCTAAGTGTCCATCAACAGGTGAATGGATAAAGAAGATATGGTTTACATATTAAATGCAACAGTTCAGTTCAGTTGCTCAGTCATGTCTGACTCTTTGCGATGCCATGAACCGCAGCACGCCAGGCCTCCATGCCCATCACCAACTCCCGGAGTTTACTCACTCATGTCCATTGAGTCAGTGATGCCATCCAACCATCTTATCCTCTGTCGTCCCCTTCTCCTCCTGCCCTCAATTTTTCCCAGCATCAGGGTCTTTTCCAATGAGTCAGTTCTTCATATCAGGTGGCCAAAGTATTGGAGTTTGAGCTTCAACATCAGTCCTTCCAATGAACACCCAGGACTGATCTCCTTTAGGATGGACTGGGTGGATCTCCTTGCAGTCCAAGGGACTCTCAAGAGTCTTCTCCAACACCACAGTTCAAAAGCATCAATTCTTCGGCACTCAGCTTTCTTTATAGTCCAAATCTCACATCCATACACGACCACTGGAAAAACCATAGCTTTGACTAGAAAGACCTTTGTTGACAAAGTAATGTCTCTGCTTTTTAATATGCTGTCTAGGTTGGTCATAACTTTCCTTCCAAGGAGTAAGTGTCTAGTAGTCAGCCATAAAAAGAGTGAAATTTTGCCATTTGCAACAACATAGGTAGACCCAGAGGGTATTATGTTTAATGAAATAAGTCAGAGAAAGACTAATATTGTATGTTATCAGTCATATGTGGAATCTAAACAAATGAAACAAATGTGAATATAACAAAACAGAATCAGATTCACAGATATGGAGAACAAACACAGTTAACAGAAGGGAGAGGTAAAGAAGGAAGGACAAAATAAGAGAGGATTAAGAAGTACAAAATATAAATAAGTTACAAGGATATATTGTACAGCACAGGGAATATAGCCAGTATTTTATAATAGCTTTAAATGGAGCATAATCTATAAAAATATTGAATCTCTATGTTGTACACCTGCCACTAACATAATATTGTAAATCAACTATATGCAATACATTTTTAATTAAAATGGCATGTTATTTGACTGGAAACAAAACATTATGTTATTAATTAATATGGATTAACAGAGAATACACACTTTAGTTAATACCAACTAGAAACAAAAATCAGATCAAAGCAAAATAAAATTGGGGTGTTAAGTGATTGTCAATTTTGTCAATCCCGTTCTCTTATTATAAGTTATACATATTTTGCATATGTAGATTATAGTCCCATGGCTTTGCTTGGTTCTGTTTTGCAAATAAAATGAATTAAAATGGCTTCCGTGTACAACCAATACATATGGAAGTGGGGCCCAGATTTGAACCCCAATCCAATCACCTTGATCTGTTTGGGCCTGAGAGGTAGCCCAAAGTCTGAGTTTGGACATTTTCTGAACTCCTGAAATAGGAGTCAGACCACAGTAGCAGTAGTATTGAGAAGGTTGCCTTGAGGCAGCATGGTAGCTTTGGAATCACAAAACAATCAGAAAGCAATGATAGTGGACAGTGAGGGGTGCAAAAGGCCCTGATCGGACTCAATAAGTAGTTGAGTATAGATTAGGAGGAATCCTGGATTGATGACTGAAGCCACATGAGGCTCTCGGAAATAATGGCTTGGGGAGCTTGGCAGTGGCCCTTGGTCTCAAAACAAAGCATATGTGTGAGCCAAAGAAATCTGATTTTGTTGGTTCTATAATTTAACTTTCTATCTCAGAGCTTCCACGGCTTCATCCAAAGGACACTCCTAACATGCGTCCATAAAGCCAAGAGATCAGAGAAAGGAGCAATTTGATTTCTTAAGTGCTTCCTTTTCTGAGAAAATACAAGGTTATCTCTCCTTAATGATTTGCAATTAAAATCATTCAGGTAATTATGTTGAATGAATAATGTATCTCTTCATCTCAAGACATCCTGAATGAGTCAGAAAGGAAATATTCTTGCAGGAGATAGATATACTTATGCCTGTGGTTGGGCACACCTCCCCCCACCCACCTTTTCCTTTGTCTCCTGCCCCTCCAGGGAACAAGAGTTTCCATTATTGGATGTGGGCGAGTCAGAGCCCCCTGGGTGGGTAGACAGAGAGGCAGTGAAGGGGGCCCTTGTCTGGTAGATTAGACAGCCGCCATTCTGTGTTTATGAGATGGCTTCCCCTCACACAACTGTTAGAAAAGCCTACTCACCTGTGAACCTCTCCACTCTGTGCCTTTAAAATCACTGTAAAACTCCACAGGCAGCACTTGATGTGAGAACCAGATTTGCCTTGGCTCCTCTATAAGCATCCTTAGCCCCTGCCTTTCCCAGCCCCCCTTCCCTCATCACCAGTTTCAGATACCAGGATCCAGAATCTACTGGACACTGGTTAGCACTTTAAAAAAAAAAAAAAAAAAAAACAGAGAAAGAGAACAGAAAAGAGACACAAAGCATATTCTAATCCCATGAATCCCACTGAATGATTTCATGAGGCCTCTTGTGGGATTTTTTTGAGCCCCGCATTGATCTCTCTGAGACATGAAGCTCTAAGCTGGGGCCTCTGGTCAATGGGTACTTTTTAAGTGTGTGTACACTCCTGTTCCTGCTGCAGAAAGAGCCTT
Organism: Bos mutus; assembly: GCF_027580195.1. Lineage (NCBI taxonomy): Eukaryota > Metazoa > Chordata > Mammalia > Artiodactyla > Bovidae > Bos > Bos mutus. The sequence continues at coordinate 63,775,421 of NC_091632.1, forward strand.
TCTAAAGGGACCTGAAGGGTTTCTTTCCAAAACTTTGAGCCCCAGATGTTCTCATGGGCCAAGAGTCGTTCTCTGAATTCAAAGGAGAGCTAGTGCTTTTATGGAGCTGAGTGGTGGCAGGTGTCCAGCACAACTCATGTGGTGACGTTCACTGGGCAGTGATTTATAAAATGTCCCCAATAAAACTTAAAAAACTGAAAAATGAAAAATCTGTTCCTTATTTACCCTACGGTGAAAAAAAATAAGCACCATAATGCGTTTCTAAGAATCCTTAATTTTATGTGTGGGTGATCATAATCTTTTAAACACTTGCGAGCATTTTTCCAGAAGCCTTTTCTCCCTTAAAAGGACCAAAACATTTTCTCCACCTTGACAGTCACCAACAAAAAGTAATAAATATTTTCTTCTATGAGAAACCTGAGGGCATTGAGCTACATGAAATTTGAAGGGAAAATTTGAAAGCTGAATTTTTTTAAATACCTACTTTCCAAGAAAAGACCTAAGTGGATGATATTCAAATTAATCTTAGAAACTGACAGAGATGGGCAGAAGGGACAAAGGCAATTAAAGTTTGCCTTTCTCCAAGTGTTTAAATATAAATCCCTGTATATGTTTTTAAAAGAATATGTATATATCCATTCGGGCTTCCCAGGTGACTCAATGGTAAAGAATCCACCTGCCAAACAGGAGACATAGGTTCACTTCCTGGGCTGAGAAGATCCCCTGGGAAAGAAATGGCAACTCACTCCAGCTTTCTTGGCTGGAAAGTGTCATGGGCAGAGGAGCCTGGCGGGCTGCAGTCCATGGGGTCAAAAAAGAGCTGGACATGACTTAGCAACTAAACAACAACAATATATCCATTCATAGAACGCTATACACATGATTCGGTAACTATTTTATATCACCAGTAGAAACTCACTTCTCCTGGGCCCTGCAGCACTGATAACATGAACCAGACAGAGAGTTTGGGTCAGGGCAGAGGAAGAGCTGAGAGGGCCACAGACACCTCACTGGATCTTTTCTGTGAGCAACTCAGTCACCTGAACAAAGAAAAGAAGAGTAAAGTCGCTCAGTCGTGTCTGACTCTTTGCGACCCCATGGATTGTAGCCTACCAGGCTCCTCTGTTCATGGTATTTTCTAGGCAAGAGTACTGAGGTGGGTTGCCATTTCCTTCTCCAGGGGATCTTCCTGATCCAGGGATTGAACCCAGGTCTCCCGCAGTGTAGGCAGACACTTTATCATCTGAGCCACCAGGGAAGTCCTAAACAAGCCCAAGCTTTAAAAGAGAATGTCTAACAGCTGAGCAATTAAATGTTGTTTTTGTTTGTTTGGGAATTTATTTTATTTTTTTTACTTAAATTTATTTATTTTAATTGGAGGCTAATTACTTTATAATATTGTATTGGTTTTGCCATACATCAACATGATGTGTGGCAAAACCAATACAATATTATATAATTACTTTATAATATTGTATTGGTTTTGCCATACATCAACATGAATCTGCCATGGGGGTACAGTAAATGTTAACCTCCCATCAAGCTAAAGTAAACTGGAGTTTTGGAAGTCCTCAGGGAAAAAAAAAAAAAAAGATGGTAACAATAGGGCACTCTTATAGGCTTTACTTGGAGAAGGCACTGGCAACCCACTCCAGTACTCTTGCCTGGAAAATCCCATGGACAGAGGAGCCTGGTAGGCTGCAGTCCATGGGGTCGCAAAGAGTTGGACACGACTGAGAGACTTCACTTTCACTTTTCACTTTCAGGCATTGGAGAAGGAAATGGCAACCCACTCCAGTGTTCTTGCCTGGAGAATCCCAGGAACAGCGGAGCCTGGTGAGCTGCCGTCTATGGGGTCTCGCAGAGTCAGACACGACTGAAGTGATTTAGCAGCAGCACCAGCATAGGCTTTACTTAACCAATTCAGTATCAGATTTTGGGTTTTTTAATTGTTAATGTGATGCATTTACATCTGTTAAATACACATAGTGCCCCACACTTTTTTGATAATGTGGAACAATTTGGAACAAAAAAACCCTAGTTAATGTTGATACCTGGCATAGATAAGAGGAAGCCATTTATGACTATTGTGAAGATTCTTGTAAGATATGTCTAGGATGGTAGTTCTCAATGTGGGAGATCTGTTCTCATAGCAGACTTCTCCCAATGTCTGGAAACATTCTGATTATTGCAACTCAGGTCTGTTATTGGTGTCTAGTCGGCAGAGGCAAGGGATGCTGCTAGACTTCATATAATATACAGGACAGCCCCTCAAAACAAAGAAATATCTGACCTCAGATGTCAATACTAGAAGACACCCTGATCTAGGGAGCCAAAATATTCACTAGCACAATAGTACCAAGGTTCTTTTTTTTTTTTTGCAAAGGTACAAGGTCAAAGTCATATTAGGCAATCCTTTTCTCCAATGAGCTTAGAATGCTAACCACTAAGACCAAAAAAAAATAAAAAAGTGATACCCACCTTAGCAAATGCCCATGTTGCTTCTTTGGTAACTGGGAGGAAAACAGCCACAACACCACAACTCTCCATGATGGAGAGACTGAACTGGCATCAGAGTGTTCACCATCACTATAGCCCATGGGACTAGAATCCTCCCCTCACCATCAGAAGTAAAGCAATGTTCAGACCAAAGAGTGTTTTCAGTAATATTTTGGCAAAAGCCATGGTGCTACGGTTGGCAGAATTCAAAAAAGAACAAGAGGAGAAAATTTATTAGGAATTTGCTAAAGGGAAGAGGAGGGATTGATGCCAGACTCGAGGCTTTCCTGGGTCTTTGGGAAAATGAAGGGATGAGGAAATAGAGACATCTGGAAACTGGGACACATCCTTTGGGAACTTCCCTTTGGAGTCACTCTTTGTGAAGGTTAAGTTTCCAAGGCTTCTCTCTCTCTCTGTATGTTACTAGAGAACAATTTATATAAAGTTGAAATCTCTCTTCATCATACTTGGTGCTGGTTTTGAGATATGGCTACTCTATCAGTAAAAGCACTTCTTCAAGTCCAAAAGAGAAGAAAACTGGCAAGATAGAGAAATTCTTAAGAAAAGAGTGTGATCATTTACCTACGTCACTTCAAGGGCCCCTGCCCCAGCCCCTTGAGTAATGACTGAGGTGCTTGGTAGAGATGGTAGAACCATAGGACCAACGGACCAGAGACAGCAGATAACAAGCCTTCTGGACAGGCAGTATGGGTCATTTCTCTCATTTCCAATTCCCCTCCTCCACAGTATTTCAGCAAGAAGAAAATCCATAGCGGCCATGCAATTTTGCCACCTCTACCTGAGCAGCAAGGGGCTAATTAGTATAAGTCGAATCTTCCAGGAAATGCTGGAAAAAGTACGCATGATCATAGAAATCACAAGCTCCCAACACAGGCTCCAGAAAGATTTTTATGACAGTTAAATAGTTTGCATCAACATCATTCTGACCTCTGTCTCATTATTGATTACTTAGTTCCTTTTCCCTGAAAAGCTATTTTTGTCAACTTGGTCATTCATATAAAAAAAATTTCCAAACCCTAATAGAACTCAAATTTCTTTATTTTCCGAATAGCCCATTTGGAATCATAGTATTCCAAGCCGGAAGGAAACTTGGAGACTGTATAGTAATAGGAAAATCTTTCACATACAAGGTCACTAACAAAGGCCCTGAAAATCAAGCATGTTACCCCAGGAAATGCTGAGTCATCTTGTGTTTTTAGATCTTGACTTTCTGATCTGTGTGTTCATGTTCCCACCTAGGAATAAATCTCTCATAAGAGAAGTAATATAATCAACTAAGGTTTCAGATCAGTGAAACCATCATTATTCTTATATATTTTTTCCAAGGTGAAACACTGAATTTCATTATACTTGCTGTGGGAAACACAAATTCTGTTTTATCGTTTCTGGACCTTCCGTTTTTTTTGCACTGATCCGTCAAACTGAATTAATTGAATCCAGCATGGACGGAGGAGCCTGGTGGGCTGCAGTCCATGGGGTCGCTAAGAGTCGGACACGGCTGAGCAACTTCACTTTCACTTTTCACTTTCATGCATTGGAGAAGGAAATGGCAACCCACTCCAGTGTTCTTGCCTGGAGAATCCCAGGGACGGGGGAGCCTGGTGGGCTGCCGTCTATGGGGTCACACAGAGTCGGACACGACTGAAGCGACTTAGCAGCAGCAGCAGCACATCAATTTTAGCAAGGACATTAGAAAAGGTCTCTTGCTATTCTCTAACCTTATTCCACCTATTTTTCTCTTGAAACAAATTTATACATTTGGCATTCAAACCACATGTAGTCACATTTAGTAGAATCCAGAGCAAGTTTAAAAATATTGCAAAGGCTCCTCTGTCCATGGGAGTTCCCAGACAATAATACTGGAGTGGGTTGCCGTTTCCTTCTCCAGGGGATCTTCCTGATCCATGGATCAACTCCACATCTTCTGTATTGGCAAGCAGATTCTTTACCACTGAGTCACCTGGGAAGCCCCAGATGTACATTGAATAGCATCAGCTATCAAACAATCCAGAAAAAACAAAGGCTTCAGCAACATAAAAATTAGAAGAATGGGGGTGGAGGATAAATTAGGAGTTTGAGATTAACACATGCACATTCCTATATATAATATAGATAATCAACAAGGACCAACCTCACAGGAACTCTATTCAATATTGTGTAATAACCTATATGGGAAAAAAATCTGAAAAAGAATGGATACATGTATATGTATAACTGAATCACTTGGTTGTACACCTGAAACTAATATAACATTATAAATCAACTATACTCCAATATAAAATAAGAATTAAATTTAAAAAATGTTATCATAGAAAAAACAACAAAAAAAGAAAATTGGAAGAAAAAAATGTTGAAGTCATTGTTTTGGAAATTTATAGGATCAGAGGAAAACTGGACAATTCACTTAGTGCCTCCCGGTGTCTTTAGACAAGAGTGCCCTACATAGTCTATACAAAACGTTCAACTTCTTCCTAGAGAGCCTATTTCAATAAACAACCTTTGGCACCAATTCCAGAGAAGTAACTGTTTTTAATACTTACTGTGGCTCACACAGTTGACACATGTTAGCATTCTGAACAATTTTATAAAGGATATCTGCAACTCTCATATAACAGAAACTGCAAAGCAAGATCATCAGCAAAATGCAGCTACATGTCAACTTTGAAATAATGTATGGCACTCAATTTAAGATTTGCCCACACATCGTGTGCACAGACCAATGGCTCATTGGAAATTGTCACAGTTGCAGATTACCTGATGAGGACAGAAATTATTCAGGGGCATTAATCTCTATTAGTAATAATCTATTAACAATATCTATTAATAAACTCTATTAATAAAGTAATAATCTTGGACATTTAGGTAAAAAAATGCTCAAAAAATCATCAAAACAAAGTTCTCAAAAACTTAATATCTCACTACTACATCTATTATGGATATTATTTTACTTACCATCTAGATGACTTAACATCTTTTCAAACAAACTTGTTTTCAAACGTGTTGATACTTTGGTCAATGCTGAATGAGTTTAGTCCCCTTAATACAGCCTTAAATCATGAACAATTATGTCATTTTTAAGTAAGAATTTGAGTAAGAATTGTTTTATAGCTGTGTCAATGGGGACAGCATTACAAAAGAACTAGGTAGGTTATTTTTAAAAGATGCTTTTACTGATTAAAAAAAGTTTAGATGTAATTATTGAGCCCATCCTATTTCTCATGTATTTTTCTTAAATTCACTTTTTTATAGTTATTTAAAAATAAATCTTACTCTTTCTGAAATGACTGTTATTGACTTTAAAGTTTTAAATTAAGTTCTTTTTATATTTGTGACATCAAAGTATATTTGTAAAGGGTTGATTCTTGCACCTTATCCTTAGTGATAAATACAATCACGCAAAGGTCAGAGGGGGGAAATATGAGAAGACTAGTCCCAATATTTTGAATTGGTTGATGCAAACTTCAGATATACCCTTTCACTGCACAGGGTAATGGGAATAGTTACAAGTCTCCGTTAAGTTTCAATTCAAGATTTTAAAAACAGAATTTGAATTATGCTAACCAAAGGAGCTAATGAAGTATATGGGTGTGTGGACAAATTTGGCTTCAAGAAAAGACCACAGTTTCTTGGTTTTGTGGCCCAAACCATCATCTTATTTATATTTGACAATGCACAAGTCCACATTTTATCTGTCATCTTACTAGTCAGATACTTCCACTTCAAGCAAGAAAAAATAAAACAGTTTAAAAATAGTTGCTGCATTGAAAGATATATCAAAAATATAATCATTCTGTTTTAACATTCATCTCCCTCAATTCCATGTTGATGTGTCTTAATGCCAAAGACAGATGATAAAATTGTCTGTCTACCACTTAAACCTAAATTTTTATTGCTTCTTTCCCAAGTATTAAAAAGAGCCAAACATACTAATCCATAGTGCTGGGCTAAGCTTTCAAAAGTGATCTCACATTGTATTTGTATTAAGCCCAAAGATAAATTTCAGTGTCAATCAACAACTAATAATTACTTTATCTTGTAGTAATGTAAGGTGTGATCCCAATTATGTTTTGTTTTCCTATTTTGTGAAGAGCTAGCACTATCAGCCTGCATATAAACCTATCTCCTAAATTCCTCAGCTTAGCTTTCCAGGGTATCCTCACTGTTTATCCTGAACCCCCACTAAGTTTAAGCCCATAAAGGCTGAGGAGAGGAAGCTAAGACCATCCAGCCCAATATAAATTAATGGTAAAAGCTATTATCACAAGTGGAATTTTTCAGAAACTTTAAGCTTCTACTGTATTTTCCATTTTGAATAGGCTAACCTTCAAGATGGTTGGGAATAACACAGGAAATTAACTTTATTCATATGAAGCAAGTCAAAAGAGGATATGAATAAAACCTACTTCTCACCTTCTATAGGCTTAAATCTGGCCAAAGGTATCTACAAATTAAACAAGTGATTGAAGAGAGGAATGTGAGTGTGTGTGTTTGTACATGTGTATTTTCCTCTTATTCTTTTATTCCTTCATCTTCCATTTCTGCACTCCCTGACCACCTACCCTTACACCCATCACTGATCCTGACCTTGCTTCTCCCCTTTCCCCTGCTCCTTCCTACCCCACCCCTTCCTCCAATGCATTTCTTTTTATTTTGTTGTCAAGTCCTAAAACATTGAGTCTACAGGATTAGAAGAAATTGATTTTGTAATCTTTCATTTAATTGAGTTAGCATAATCACTATTTATATTAGATAGGTGTGGGGCTTCCCAGGTGGCTCAGTGGATGAAGAACCATCCTGCAATGCAGGGTTCAATCTCTGGGTCAGGAAGTTCCCCTGGAGGAGGGCATGGCAACCCACTCCAGTATTCTTTCCTAGAGAATCCCATGGACAGAGGATCCTGGTGGGGTATGGTCCTTAGGGTCGCAAAGAGAAAGACATGACTGAAGTGACTGAGCACACATGCACACACATACCAGATAAATGAGGTCCTTAAATTAATGGGGGATAGTATCAGGCAAATTAGCTAATTCCCAAATTTCTCATTTACATAGATGTTCCTCATAGTGTGGCACTTAATAGAATTCTTGTTGTGCTTCAGTCTTTACTTTCTCATATAGCATTGAGGAGTGAAATATTTTAGTATATCCTTCTTATTGCCCTGTTGATAAAGAATTTTCCCTGTGAAAATAGTTTTTTCTACCTAGAGGCAAGAAAATTACCTAATGTTTTCAACCGTGAAGGCTTAGTAACACAGCAAGTCCCCTACAGTAAGTCCTCCCTGGCAAACTCTGGGAGATAGTGAGTGACAAGAAGGCCTGGCGTGCTGCAGTCCATGGGGTTTGCAAAGGGTCAGACATGACTTAGCGGTTGAACAACAACAATCCCTACATATGAACAAGTTCCATTCTGAGAGCACGTTTGTAAGTCCAATTTGTAAGTCCACAAAGTTAGCCTAGGTACCCAGCTAACAGTTGGCTACACTCTACCAGTTACATCACTGCTGCTTTTACCTTTGCTTCCAGACATCCTGGGCTGGAAATAATGTGCTACTGTACCCTGTACGGTATCATGCAGTAAAGCTTACAAAAGCACAACCACTTTTAGAGGATGCACAAACAGGACAATGTATGCCACTCATGTGAACCAACTTATGTGGTTGGACATGTGGACACATGGTCTCATCTTTGAAAGTCTACAGCTTGGATGTTATATCATGTAGGGGACTTAACCTTACTTCTGCTTACTGAAAGGAGGAAAGAATCTAAATATTTATTGTGGACTTAGAGTGGTCTAGAGACTGGAGATCTTCGTATACTATGTCATCTGGCCCTTGTCACAATTCTCTGAGGCTGATAGTATTGCTTATTTTTTGCAGATGAATAAACTGAAGATAGTGGTGGTGGTTTAGTTGCTAAGTCTTATCTGACTCTTGTGACCCCATGGACTGTAGCCTGCCAGGCTCTTCCGTCCATGGGATTCTCCAGGCAAGAATTCTGGAGTGGGTTGCCATTTTCTTCTCCAGGAGATCTTCCCCACCCAAGGATAGAACCCGGGTCTCCTGCATTGCAGGCAGGTTTTTACCGACTGAGCTATGAGGGAAGCCCAACTGAAGATGAAAGTGAAAGTCGCTCAGTTGTGTCCAACTCTTTGCGACCCCAGGGACTATAGAGTCCATGGAATTCTCCAGGCCAGAATACTGGAGTGGGTAGCTGTTCCCTTCTCCAAGGGATCTTCCCAACCCAGGGATCAAACCCAGGTCTCCTGCATTGCAGGTGGATTCTTTTACCAGCTGAGCCACCAGGGAAGCCAACTGAAGATGACAGAGGGTCAATTGTCAGAGCAAATTCGGGCATGTCTTTCAAGCTCAGGGTTTACTATCAGTATTAAGGCCATAGGTTTCTACATCAGGGTTCCTTTCCTTTCAATTCAGTCAGTAATTTCATTGCTTTTTGGAATTTTACTTTACAGTGTCTTTTATGTACCTCCGGCTAAGTTTGCAAAAATAATTTTCATATAAGCATTTATTTACTCAAAACATGTTTATTACATCATATGCATGATATGCCAGGCGTTGTGTTACATGTTGTGGAATCAAAGTAAATATCTTCGTTGCCACATATAATTCTCCTGCATTCTGGTAAAGCCAGGCATGTAATCGGATCATCGCTGTGAGGCGCCTGCGCGGACACTCACACCCTGGCAAGGCAATCCTGGCAAGGTTCAGGAGCATCAGTGCTTCAGGTCCACATCCGTATTGGATTACTGACTTTCTGAGAAATTCTGACAGAGCCCCCATGGATACCTCTGAACCTCAGATCTCGGCTCTTTTCCCCCTGTAATGAGCTCTACAAACTGTTCACTTCCTTTCCCAAGGAAACAACAGCCAAGAGCCAACTTTGCTGCTGGAAATCCATCCCACTTAACTTTGCTTTAGTTAATTATTTGCACAATACAGGTAATAGCTACCCTAGGGGCCACAGTAGAGCTTAAATAATTAATGTTTATAACATCTTTGAAAATGTAGCATTGAAGCTACTAAGTGCAAATTATTATTATTATTAACGTCATTGCCATCCTCATCCATCTATTTCACATGTAGCCAAGGGCAGTCTCCAAGAGGTGAATCATGGTGCTTGTCTTCAGACCTGGCTTCATCTTCTAAGCTTGACTGCTTGATCTGAGAGTCTGACCCTAATTGTAGGCAATTAGAAATAGAGCAATTGAAAAAAGTTGTCTGCCTCTGAAAAGACACCATCTCCTGCTTCTAATTCCTTGACTCTGTTTCAACTTCTGGTTGCTCAGGCTCTCTCCTGATCCTCACCACAATCATGTCAATGTATGTAATACATTATGTAGAAATTCTCCTTAGCAACCTGACCTGGATGCCCTGGGAGCCCTAAGATCTCATCTACTGTGTACAGCAGGGGACTGAGATCGAGGACAGTGAGTAATAGATTCAAACTGAGAATGTCAATAAGCCCATGTTTGGTTTAGCAGTTGAGGCTGTACTCCTAAGCCTATTTGGAAAGAGAAAAATTAAATGAAGGCATATAAACATATTTTTGAATAAAGTTATTTAGTAGCTGATCGCTAGTTATTTGACTTATTTCAATCTGTTGTTTCAAAAAGAATGCCAATTATTATAAAAATACAATTATTTTAAATAGTGAAAAAATTTTATTTTTACTGATGCATTTCCTTGTGTCTTTTTTATCCCTCTGGACAATTCTTAATATTCCTCGTGATCAAATTCTTCCTCATTTAGGAAAATTCCCTGCATCACTCTATCCTGTGATAAATTTCCTTTCCCTGACTATGTGATATACCTTGTCTACATCTTTTATTTAGTAATACTTGCTGCTCTCTGACAATCTTCCAATGTTTTCACTGACAACTTTTTCAGAGGTTTATATCTTTTTTTTTTTTTTCAATTACTTTACACAGCCATTATGGGTCGTAAGAAAGAGGTGTTCATCTGTGCATCCTCTGAAATGCCTAAGTTAGATCATTAGAATTGGGACTTGATGACATTTGTTTATCTTTTCCATCTAATTCAGTAAAGAAAGCAGCTCCAAACTTTATATCCCAGAGATTATTTGACATCCCCACTGCATATTATGTCAAGGCTGTTTTACCTTTTTCCCTCTCTCCTGGGCACATGGCTAGACTAGATTTTGCAGCATCTCTTGCAATTAGATTAGGTCGTGTAATTGATGTTGGTCAATGCAATATGGTAGATATGATGCCATTACTTGAAAAGGCCTGTATGTATATTTCTCTTAGACATATCTCCCTGCTTGCCCTATTCTATTCAGTAGCAGGCTGAATGGATAACAGCCTAAGCACCTAGAGAAAGGCAGTGTCACAAGATGAAAAGATCCCCAAGCCACCACCTAGGGAAGAATTTCCCAAAAGACCTATGTGGCCTGGAAGACCCATGGGGCTGTTGCATGAGTGAGAAATAAACTTTAATTTTGATAAACCACAGATTGGGGGGATTGTTTTCTACAGAAGCCCAAGTTGACTCATAAAAACAGCTGACAATCATCTCATCCCTAATATATTCAAAATTCAACACTTGTTTTCTTTCTTCTTTATTCCCCAAATCCAGAACTTCAGCAAGTCTTACCTAACTTCTGGAAGTGTATCTCAAAATGCATCAGACCTGTCCATTTGTCTCCACTGTTCTATATCACCTCCATGATCTTACATAAAGTTCTTATTATTTCTCATCAGGATTCTATAACTGCTCCTGCTGCTTCTACTCTAACAGTTTTCTTCTCTTCAATCCACTCACTACACAGCAACCAAACTCATCTTTTTAGGACAAAACTTAAACCATATCATGCTCTTATTTAGAACCCTTCAGTAGCTTAACCATTGCACCAAAAATAAATTTCAACTCCTAATCTTGACCTGCAAGATCCTGCATGTTCTGGCCCCTGCCTAGCTCACCAACCTCATCTCACTTTCCAACTCCCTACAAAGTCTAGTCATCTGGAATTCTTTCAGTTTCCTTAGTAATCTAAATGTTTATCTCTTCCAAGATCTTCACCCATGCAGATTACCTTCTTTGAAGATTTTTTTCTCTTTGCTCCTCACACAGCCAGTTCCTTCCTACCTTTTAAATCACTGTTTAAACATCCCTTCTTTAGAGAGATTTCCTCTGATAGCAATATCTAAGGAAAATGTCTACCCTCTGATATACTTTATTGCAGTATCTTGCTTTTTTCCATGTTAGAAATTACCAGCATTTTAAATTACATGTAGCAGATATGAACCTCGGGCCACTAGTTAAGAAGTCCAAGAATCATAGCTCTATTTCCCATAAATGGATGCAATTTCCTTCTCTATTATATTTCAAGATCCCACTCCATTTGTCTATTGATTATGATACAGGTGTCAGATGCTATAACAAAGTGCCAAAAAAGAGTGACTAATAAAGGACAGAAATGGAATGGACCTAACAGAAGCAGAAGATATTAAGAAGAGGAGGCAAGAATTCACAGAAGAACTGTACCAAAAAGATCTTCACGACCCAGATAATTATGATGATGTGATCACTGACCTAGAGCCAGACATCCTGGAATGTGAAGTCACATGGGCCTTAGAAAGCATCACTACAAACAAAGCTAGTGGAGGTGATGGAATTCCAATGGAGCTATTTCAAATCCTAAAAGATGATGCTGTGAAAGTGCTGCACTCAATATGCCAGAAAATTTGGAAAACTCAGCAGTGGCCACAGGACTGGAAAAGGTCAATTTTCATTCCAATCCCAAAGAAAGGCAATGCCAAAGAAGGCTCAAACTACCGCACAATTGTACTCATCTCACACGCCAGTAAAGTAATGCTCAAAATTCTTCAAGCCAGGCTTCAGCAGTACCTGAACCATGAACTTCCAGATATTCAAGCTGGTTTTAGAAAAGGCAGAAGAACCAGAGCTCAAACTGCCAACATCCACTGGATCATTGACAAAGCAAGAGAGTTCCAGAAAAACATCTATTTCTGCTTTATTGACTATGCCAAAGCCTTTGACTGTGTGGATCACAATAAACTGTGGAAAAATCTTCAAGAGATGGGAATAGCAGACCACCTGACCTGCCTCTTGAGAAACCTATATGCAGGTCAGGAAGCAACAGTTAGAACTGGACATGGAACAACAGACTGGTTCCAAATAGGAAAAGGAGTATGTCAAGGCTGTATATTGTCACCCTGCTGATTTAACTTCTATGCAGAGTACATCATGAGAAACACTGGGTTGGAAGAAGCACAAGCTGGAATCAAGATTGGCGGGAGAAATATCAATAACCTCAGATATGCAGATGACACCACCCTTATAGCAGAAAGTGAAGAGGCACTAAAAAGCCTCTTGATGAAAGTGAAAGAGGAGAGTGAAAAAGTTGACTTAAAGCTCAACATTCAGAAAATAAAGATCATGGCATCTGGCCCCATCACTTCATGGGAAATAGATGGGGAAACAGTGGAAACAGTATCAGACTTTATTTTTTGGGGCCCCAAAATCACTGCGGATGGTGACTGCAGCCATGAAATTAAAAGACGCTTACTCCTTGGAAGAAAAGTTATGACCAACCTAGATAGTATATTCAAAAGCAGAGACATTACCTTGCCAAAAGGTCTGTCTAGTCAAGGCTATGGTTTTTCCAGTGGTCATGTATGGATGTGAGAGTTGGACTGTGAAGAAAGCTGAGTGCCAAAGAATTGATGCTTTTGAACTATGGTGTTAGAGAAGACTCTTGAGAGTCCTTTGGACTGCAAGGAGATCCAACCAGTCCATTCTAAAGGAGATCAGCCCTGGGTGTTCTTTGGAAGGAATGATGCTAAAGCTGAAACTCTAGTACTTTGGCCACCTCATGCGAAGAGTTGACTCATTGGAAAAGACTCTGATGCTGGGAGGGATTGGGGGCAGGAGGAAAAGGGGACGACAGAGGATGAGATGGCCGGATGGCATCACAGACTCAATGGACATGAGTTTGAGTGAACTCCGGGAGATGGTGATTGACAGGGAGGCCTGGCATGCAGCGATTCATGGGGTCACAAAGAGTCGGACAAGACTGAGTGACTGAACTGAACTGATAGCTTTGTTAAACTTAGTGACTCTCGTGTATTAGAGTCTTTTTCTCTCCCCTGTTATAGTCTGGGAATAAGCAAACCAAGGCTGAAAAGGCCATTTTGAAATGTCAGGGGTCCAAGCTCTTTTTGGATTGTCACTCTGCCTTCCTCATTCTGAGACTTCTGCATACAGGTACAAGATACAGGACAAACTGACTATAATTTGGGGTGGTACCTAAGAAGAGTGCGTGGTTCAGGAAGAAGCTAGGGGTAAAGCAGCTCTGGGGTACGATTCCTGTGGCCCGTGAATGCTCTCACATCAGCAAGGTCTTTGAAGATTTCTAAAGGAGGTGACATTTTAGGAGAAGATAGACATTTTGGTAAAAGAGGGGGAAAAGGATGAAGAAAAGGAAGGCGTAAGTGTTCCAAAATCTGTACTTTTGTTTTTCTCCCTCCTGGCCTGGATATATAGTAAAAATACTAAAAATGCTATAATAATAAGTACAGGTAATATATTAAGAAACTATATGAATATAGTAATCAGTAATATGTACAAAATAGTAAAAAAAAAAAAAAAGTACTGACTACAACAGAAATGAAATTAAATGTGATTACAAACTGTTACAGAGTCCAAGCTGGTCCTGTCTGCTGTACAACAGGCCAATAAATTGAATGACAAGTTGCTGGGGTAAGAAATAGCAACTTTATTTGTAAAGACAGAAGACTGAGAAAATGGTGGGCTAGTGTCCCAAAGAACCATCTTCCCTGTGTTAGAATTCAGATTTCTTTTATACTAAAAGAGGAGGAAATAAGGTCAGACATTTCCTGGTTCCAGTCAGCATCCAGAGGAGATGTGTTAATTTATTCCTTGCTGCAGTCATTCATAGGTGGACCTAGTCACGATGCTTCCTGTGAGCTAAACAAAAGTATTTTAGCTTAATGCTCACTACCTGGGGGGAAGGGTTTCCAGAGATGGGTCATGATCTATAATTTAAGCTTATAGGCAACATCACTTTAGTGATCAACTTGTAATAAAATGCAAAGTTTCTTTCCTATTGTGGAATGATGAGAAAATCAGGAATATTTGTAGAATATGGAAAGAATCATTTGACAGAAAGTATGATTCTGAGCAACAAAGAATAACAGCCTGGAAAAAGGGCTGGACCTAAGAAATCAACAATTCTTCTGCCAAAGACAAACAAGGATTGTGGCTGAAAGTCAGATTTCCTGTATCTGGCTAGAAGATTAGCATCAAAGTCACAGATCTAATATTAATTGAAGGAAAGGCTGGCAGTTTGAGCGTTTAAAGTCTTTGGTGAAAGTGCTGTGGTGGAAGCTTTCATCACAAAAGGTTACATAAATTCAAGGAGGGTGAATTTGAATCCTTACCAATGGCAAGATACCACTTTTTTCAAGGGGTTCTGTATTTGTTTTCTGTGCTGTAATACCTCTACCTAGCCACAAGGAGCTCTCCATCCCCATCACTGGCAACCAGTCTCTTTCTGTCTACAGCAGTGGTGAGATAGCCATCTTTCCCTTGGTTAAGAGAAATCCATAGTTTGTTGTATTTGCCAAGACCAAAAATGTCGGGAAGCTGGATTAGCAGAACGGCTGCCATTGACATCTTTCACATCAACCACATCTCAAGAGCCAGGATGTCTCTCTGTTGGTGATCATATCAGATATTACCAGGTCAGCACCATCAATCACCAAAATCAGGTTACCAAACTTTGGACCTGGATGAAACTTGTGTTCTTACCAGTCTCTGCATCAATCTGAATGGTGTCTGTTACTTGCTTTGATGAAAGGATCTGGATAGCTGGTGGTGTAAGCATCATGGATCGTCCTATGAGGGATTCTTTTAGTGCCCACTCTGCACAACTTGTATGTGGCTTCTCAGACATAATACAACGAATAGCAGAGACTTTTGGTGGCATGGATCAAATAGAAATTCTCTCTGGTTTTGTCAGTGCCGATAACATTCATTAAAAAACCAGAAGGGTAGGTTATATCAATTTGGACCTGGTCATCAATCTATTACTCTTTCTTTTCCCTCCTAGCATGGTTAATTATATATATATATATATATGTGTGCGTGTGTGTGTGTGTGCACGCACGTGCGTGTGTGTAGGTTTTCCCAGGTGGTGCTTCTGGTAAAGAATCTGTCTGCCAGTGCAGGAAATCCAAGAGACTAGGGTTCAGTCCCTAGGTTGGGGAGATTCCCTAGGGGGGGAAATAGCACCCCACTCCAGTATTCTTGCTTGGAAAATCCCATGGATAGAGGAGCCTGCTGTTCTATAGTCCATGGGGTTGCAAAGAATTGGATATAACTGAGCGTACAATATGTATATGTATGTGTGTGTGTGTGTGTGTGTGTATTATATGTGTGTGTGCGTGTGTATATCTCACAAACTCGAAGCTGTCACGTACTAAGCAGATGTGATATGTCAACTTAGATTCAACAAAAGAATTGTAATGTTCAGATTAAATCAATGTGGTAAATTTGAATTTTGTTGCTTTTTAGTATCTAAGTAAAGCTTTCAACTTTAACTTGGCTTTATTGTAATAAAAATGTATACATGTAGAGAGCCTATACTTAGTTTATACTTAGTACAGTATGCTTCACATATGGGTATTCCCAAACTTTCTCCTGTCCCCAGGCCCCAAAGGGAAAGCTATTTGCTCACTTAGCTGTCTTCTGTTCCCTATTCTACCCCTCTACTCCACCCCTCTACTCCAGGGAAGGGTCTGCTCCTGAGCAGATAATGGAAAAGACAACACCATGGTGATGAAGCTTTCCTGGTAGCTCAACTGGTAAAGAATCCACCTGCAATGTAGGAGACCCCCATTCAATTCCTGAGTTGGGAAAATCCCCTGGAGAAGGGATAGGTTACCCACTTCAGTATTCTTGGGCTTCCCTTGGGCTCTTGGTAAAGGGATAGGTTACCCACTTCAGTATTCTTGGGCTCAGCTGGTAAAGAATCTACCTGCAATGCAGGAGCCTCCGGTTTGATTCCTCAGTTGGAAAGATCCCCTAGAGAAGGGATAGGCTACCCAATCTAGTATAAACCCAGTGGACTTGGCCCATCAATCATATTGAACAATTGCATGCATATCTGAGTTATTTTATCTCCTGTTAGAGAATACTGAAGTCTGTTCCTTGAGAAAATTTTGAAGGGAAGGCATTCTCTCAGCCTGGGGCCACTGGTTGATGGACAAGAGCAAGTCCATTGGTCAGTTTGTCCAGCATCCAATACCTTGGGGTTGCTAACAATTTCAGGACCCTTTGGGACCATAAACTATTGCTCTTAGGTACAGAATGAACATGAGAAGTTGTATACAAGCTTTGGATAAATCAACAGAGAAGAAATGATCTACCTAGTGATTTCCAAAATAGACAAAAATTCCATTTTAGTAAAAGTTACACAGTAGATGATACGTCAGCACGGAGGAAAGTACAGTGGATTTAAAAGCTTTAAAGTGTTGATGTTCCTCACGGAAGAGCCTAAAGCAATGTTATTCTCTTTGGACTTAAGGACAATGGGAGCCTCTTTAGTTGGACAGAAGAGCTTCTTTAGTTTGACATGACCAGAGCATCAAGCATTTATGATGAGAGCCAAGGGAGGAGGCTAAGAGTTAGTGAGGAAACCCAGCCAGTAGGGAACAATATTCGACCCTAAGTAGCCATACAATTTTTGCTAAATCTCAGGATGATGGTTTGTGTGAATGGAATAGCCACTAAGTATCTTTCACTCAACATTTATTTGTAATCTCTTGAACTTCCATTTTAAGTTTTCTCCATTATTCCCATGCTTTATGCTCTAAAAAAAAAAAAAAGTATATTTTGTCAGAGGAAGGACTTTATTTTCCTTCCAATAAAAAGAAAAGTCTTGAACCTTTGAGTCCAGTTTCATAAATGGTGAAGTATAGAATAATATGTTAACATGCATCTAGCTTTAGCTTTTTAAATGTACAAAGACCAAATTGCTAATTAAAAGTTCCTAAGCAAGCAAAACTTAAACACTAAGATTATTAGTTTATTAATAGAATAAACCTTCTAGTAATTTTCAGATCTCAAAGTCATTTATTACCTTCTACCACAAAAGACTAAATATAGAATTTCCTTACTTCTCTAGGAAAAAGGGGATAAATGTTTCAGACCACACATGAAGAACAGTTTTGCTGTGGTTTTTAGGTATATTCCCACATTTAACGATAGAAACAGAAAGCAATTTAAGAACATTTTCCATGTGTGTCCAAAATGGAAGACACATCATCCTCTTCACAAAAGAGCCAGCAGTTACTGTTGTCTGCAAAGGGCAGTTAATTCATATCCATGTGCACAGGGGTTCGTGGGTGTCCAGGAATACAAACACACATTCAGTGAGCTTCCCAGAAGTTTTATGATGTTTTCATTTGTGCAGTTTTTCAAATGCAATATATTCTCCTAGGAAGAAGTACTTTCCCCATGGCTTCTGCATACACATGGGATCAAGGCAGCCATTTGATCCCTCACCAGTAAAGAATCTGCCATAAATGCAGAAGATCTGGGTTTGAACCCTGAGTTGGGAAGATCCCCTGAAGAAAGAAATGGCTACCCATTCTAGTATTTTTGCCTAGGAAGCCCCATGGACAGATGAGCCTGGTGGGCTACAATCTATGGGCTCACCAAGAGACAGACACAACTGAGCAACTTTCAAAGGACACACACACAGACACACACATGACCCAACAGCACAAGTGCATAAAATTATGTGAATTTTCCAGCACTGTATGGAAAATTAGAAAAAACTCTGATGTAGTTATTACATCTGCATTTTCTGCAAATGTAATTCACCAAGTGGGACATATTATATCCAGGAAGGATTGGCTATGTCTAGAGAGAGCTAGGTAGTTATTTCTTTCAAAAAATTGTATTTGGCTATGCCAGGTCTTAACTGTGGCATGCAGGATCTGGTTCCCTGCCCAGGGATTGAACCTGGACCCACTGCATTGGGAGCGTGGAGTCTTAACACTGCACCACCAGGGAAGTCCCCAGGCAGTTATTTCTTATGGGTGGTTATCAGTTCTCTCTCTCTTTTTTGAAAAAAAAAAAAATGCAGATTATTTTAAGGCGCACTAGATTTACATATTTTGACTGAATTCAGTTGTTGCTTCCAAAACAATTCACTTTTTTGAGGGGGATAAGAGTTTCCATTTCCTCAACCCCTTTTCCATTCTACCCCACTCCGCTATTACCACCACTAATGAATGAAGCCAGGCAGTGCAAATGTTTTGAGAATGTTCCGAATTTGACAAGGGAAAGTAAAATATTGCATGATTATGTATCACAAATGAGGTTTTGACTGTAGCCACACAACTCAAAGATAAAATGATTTGTTCTAGTTTCATTCTTAGTCTCTTATTGGCTTTGCTCTCCAAGGCACCAATAAGAGAGGGAAAAGAACAGCTTTCCAGGAGGATTTTTCTAAGAATTTCAACCAAAGATCCAAAAGATAATAGCAGAAATCAGATTCAAAAGAAACAAACAAGGGAACAATGGTAAAATGTGCAGAAAAACAATTGAGGACTGTGGTCATCTACCAGCTACATCAGAGATTGGATAGGAAGCCAAGAAGTAGCCAGCATGGTACCAGGGAGCAAACGAATGTTTTCCAAACAGGTGTCATTCATTGGGTGTTTTTAGGAAGCTCTAGGATTGATTGAGATGGTTTCGGCATTAGGTCATTTTTCCACGAAATAGTTCTAGCAACTTTCAAGATGTGAGAGATGATGTATTATTTTTGTATAGAAGCAAACTCTGATTTATTAGGGAGAGTATAGATTAGGAAAGTGACCACCCATGCTTTCTTTTTTATCTTCTTTTCCAGATGTTTTTTTGTGTGTTTGTATTCTGTTGTTGTGATGAACTTGAGTATAATTTTGCAAAATTTTGCCTCCATGATAACATACAAGCAGAGCTGGCTGGACTTTCCCAGAAATGGGGGTGCTAAGTAAAGTAACAAGGGTAGAGTCAGGAACTAATGTTTATATAAACCCTAAAGCAACTTTCAGACCTTAAATGTCAAATCTGCATCAAAATCTAGTTAGAAGGAAGTCATTGTCAGTAAATAATGTCAGTAAATAATTCATTGAATTCTATCTAGGAGACTGTTTTTGTTTTTTTCTGGGTCTTTTCTGCTTATTAGCTTATTATTATAGAATTTTTTTTAAATTTTGTTGAATTATAGTTGGTTTACAATATTGTGTTAATTTCTGCTCTACAGCAAAGTGACTCAGATACACACACACACACACACACACACACACACACACACACATATCTTTTTTGTATTCTTTTCCATTCTGGTTTATCACAGGATATTAAGTATAGTTCCCCGTGCTAGTAGAGAAAATTTTAATTTTTATTCTATAAGGCAGAGAGTTAAACAGTTAGGGACATCTTAAATAAGTTCAAGTAAGGCTGAGATGGAACTAAATTTGGTCAGTTTAATTTTTGGCTGCTCTTCAATTTAGTTTAAACCACAGTTATCACTGATCCGTTCAGTTGCATAATTCATTCTACTTAAGAATGTTCGTCTCTCCCATGCCACACAAGTAGAGCTGGCTGGACTTTCCCAGAAATGGGGGTGCTAAGTAAAGTAACATGGGCAGAGTCAGGGGCTAAGATAACACATCTCTACCGTGAAATATGCCACAAGAACAAAGGTGGAAACCATTTGATCCGTTTCTTGGAATCATTCTTCTTAAAATGTAATTAGCATATGATTTTATTGACTGTGTACTTGAGATTAAAACCGAAGATATATATTCTCCTATATGAAAAAAAAAAGTGTTTCTTATTTTGGTAAACTTGATAATGTGTCCCTAATGTTCTAGAAAGAACTCTGGAATCCTGGTGCCTGGAAATGAGAAAAATACCTAAGCTCTAAATTTCAGAGGGTAGAAGAGATCAGTTTCATTTTAAATTCTTCTTCAATTTAGTTGACAGCACCAGGGTATCATTTGACTTGCATGTTTTCAGCATATATTTGGAGGTTACTAGGCTAAATGAGGTGAAGGAGGAGTTTATGGTAAAATATCCTTGCCCTTGAGCAATGTATAAACATGTGTATTCTTAGACGCTTTGTTAACACAGGACAATGTGCTGATATATTTGTAACTCACCTAAATATTCCAGCAAACAAGATGTCACAAAGATATGGTATCCTCATGGCACAAAAATGTAGACATTTATGATGTGTTGTTTTATGTTTTCAGTAAATTGTTTGATAATAATGGCTGTGTGTGGGAAGCTGTGGTGAATTAGCGTTGAACCAAGGGTGAGACTTTTTCCTATTCCTCCCTTCCCCATAAGCTAATTTCACCTTGCTACCCAGGCTGGTCTGCAAGGTCTATTCCCACAAGGTCTTTCCCTTCACAAATTCACATTTATCGTATAAGATTTTAAATTTCAAAAATCACCTGAAACATGCTGTTTCACTTCTGTGTCCTGCCCAAGTGCCTGCCACATAGTTAACCCAATAAGTAGTTACAGAAAGAAGAGAGGAAAGAGGAAAGGATGAAAGGAAGAGAGGGAGGGAGGGTTCTATGCTCTGTGTACATTGTGGTCACACTGGATACTGTAGTAAGTGTGGTGTGGTGTGTATAGCTCAGACAGTCATAGGTCTCTCCCTGTGTTGTTGGTTGACATGTCCTGTTCTGATGTTGACTAGAACAAACCACCTGTAACGAGCAAGCTGGTCACCATTTTATTTTTAATTTTATTTTATTTAATTAATTTTCATTGGCATACAGTTAATTTACAACATTGTGTTAGTTTTGCTGTCAAAGTTAATCAGTTATACATATACATGTATCTACTCTTTTTAAGATTCTTTTCCCATATAGGTTATTACAAAGTATTAAGTAGACTTCCCTGCAGCAACCTTATTTTTAGAGAGTAATCACAAAATGGGGAGAGATTTAGGCCAGTCACCATTTTAAAGATTTGATCTCGACAAATATCTACCTGTCTGATTCACTGTTCCATGCTCTGTAAAATTTGGTGTTCAGAGCATTTGAGTTACTACATCAGGCCCTTTAAAATTTTTTTTTAATAATTTTCCTGTAAAAGGAGTGTATCTTTTTTGACTATTGAACACTAGGTAAATGTGTAATTTCAGTGTTTGGGGAGTCCTGGATTCAGTGAGAATGATACTTCTGTTGTATTTCTATGACATAGATGCACATAGAAGTGGTCCCGCTGATTGGAAGGAAATAAAGGAAAGAATCTAGTTATGAAAAAACTAGATGATTGAGGAGGGAAGGAATCTAAGACATGAGCTCTCACTATCTACTCTCCTGCTGTACCTGTTGTCTGACTACAGGGAACCTGCCCATCTTATTCCCACCACAGGAAGCCCATCTACATTTCTGGTGGCTGACAAGGTGAGCAAGAACTCAGGGCACTGTGGGTTATGTAAGCGTGAGCTCTCTACTCACTGTAGAAGTTTTGGTTGGTTCAGGCTCTATTCGCGGTATTGCCAGGGAAGATCAGCTGACCGTCTACTGAGTGGTCCCTTAGGGCAACATTTCCAGTAGTGAATTCTCCTTTGTTAGGCAACTGGTCCTCAAACTTTTAATATCAGTAGTCATCTTGCTAATGTTTCATAATTTAGTGAACTTATGGGATATGCACCCATGCTCACAAAACTTCGAAGATGTTTTGTACACCTGAACCTAACACAATATTGTAAATCAGCTCTATTTCAATAAAAAAGTACAAACTTCCAGATACAAAAGAAATGTCATGCAGATATAATGTACAAAATGGTAACTATAGTAAATAATACTATATGGTGAATTTGAAAGTGTCTAAGAGAGTACATCTAAAAAATTCTCATCACAAGAAAATAAAATTGTAAATCTGTGAGGTGATGGATGTTAACTAGATGTTGTGGTGATAATTTCACAATGTACACAAGTATTGAATCATATCATATACCTGAAACTAATATAATATGTCAGTTATGCCGCAATATTTTTTAAAAATAAATCAAGTAGACAGATGACCCTCAGGAACAGAAAAAGGAGAGCAAGTTCACATTTTGAACATTCATTGAGCTATCCATTTATAATTTGTGAAATGTTTGCATGTTTGTGAAAACTCAGTAAAAACTTATTTCAGAACATATCTATTCGACAAGCTGCTTTGCTTATTTAAGAAATGAGGAAACTAATCCTCATTTTAAGCATTAGTTGGGCAAGTAGTTGTTAGGAAATTTAAATATTGTATAGAAGATTAGATGAAGTGACTTTTGGTTATGTAATATTTTGACCCTTATGTTGTGTAATTTTCTGATGCTAGGCTGAAGTCTCCTATATCTTCAATCATTCTTCAGATAACCTGGTTTCATGTCCATCCATTATTGTAAACCAATTTCTTTTGAAGGCAAATGGTTCTCCAAGAACAGAACCGTCAGCTTTGTTGTTCTAATTGCCACAGAGTGCCTTCAGATTTTATGAAATTTCGCTGATGTGTTTCAGCACTTGTGCCATGAGTCTTTGCCAGACAGTCCCCAGTAGCAGAAACTAAATCCCATTAACCTTCATGTTGTTCTTACTCTCCCTCACTTTCCAAGTTGTACTAAGTGCTCAAAGTTTGGGGGCTGCTGTTGACATGTTGTTTGCTATTTCAGTGCCTTTGGTTCTGGGCATCTTCAGGGAATACTAACAGAAATGGAAAACAAATGTAAGTAAAAAGGCAAAAAGGAGTATAAAGCAGGCAGAAAGAGCAATTTTTGTCTTACAAAGTGAAGCTAGAAGTAATTTTTTAATTAATTTTATTTTATTTTTAAACTTCACATAATTGTATTAGTTTTGCCAAATATCAAAATGAATCTGCCACAGGTATACATGTGTTCCCCATCCTGAACCCTCCTCCCTCCTCCCTCCCCATACCATCCCTCTGGGTCGTCCCAGTGCACTAGCCCCAAGCATCCAGTATCGTGCATCGAACCTGGACTGGCATCTCGTTTCATACATGATATTTTACATGTTTCAATGCCATTCTCCAAAATCTTCCCACCCTCTCCCTCTCCCATAGAGTCCATAAGACTGTTCTATATTGATGGAGGAGGAAGCCACAGCAAAGAATCCAAAGCATGTGATTCATGAGATACAGTGAGTCTCAAGTGAGAACAAAGTGTGACAGAGTAAGTTCAGTCCTTGAGAGCTGCTGGTAAACTACAAACATGGATCAAAACTGAATTTTAAATTCTTGATTGGAAGCTACTAAGAAAAAATAAAATACATACAGTCTATATAAAAAACAAAACAAAGATTTTAGGAATCTTCCTGCAAATTTATCCACAGAAGGAAAGCAGTTTATATCTCTGTGTTCAGCATGGGGTTTATAAGATGCCAGGCATTTTACCAGGTGTCACTGCATATCTGGAAGATAGCTCTTATTTGTAAATATGATTGAGTATTCCTGTCTTGCCTTCTGTGAGGCCTTCCTATATACATATTTCTTGATTTTTGTATCTTAAATGGGTTTCTGTCACTTGCAACCAAAAGCACACTAGTATTTAAACCTGCAAGTGTTTCTTTTCTTTTTTTTTTTAAATAGAACCTTGGAGAAAATATGGAACTAACTCATGAGGGCTGGAAGCAGTGAGCTTCCATTTCCCCATTCCAAAAATGAATGAAAAATAGAATGACAAACTATTAATTTTTGGTAACGATAACTGGTTTTTCTCTTGACATCAGATCATATGCTCTTTGAGGCTGAAGTTTTAATAATTTTGTAGTAAATTATTGGGCTTTCCAGGTGGCTGAGTGGTAAAGAATCTGTGTGCCAATTCAGGAGATGCAGGTTCAATCCCTGGGTTGGGAAGATTCCCTGGAGAAGGAAAGGCAAACCACTCCAGTATTCTTGCCTGGGAAATCAAATGGACAGAGGAGGCTGGTGGGCTACAGTTTATGGGGTTGCAAAGAGTCAGATGTGACTTCTTGTTGTTCCATAGACTACAGCACACCAGGCTTTCCTGTCCTTCACTAGCTCCAGGAGTTTGCTCAAACTTATGCCCATTGAGTCAGTGATGCATCCAACCATCTCATCCTCTGTCACCCTCTTTTCCTCCTGCCCTCAATCTTTCCCAGCATCAGGGTCTTTTCCAATGAGTCAGTTCTTCCCATCAGATGGCCAAAGTATTGGAGCTTTAGCTTCAGCAGCAGTCCTTCCAATGAATATTCAGAGTCTGTTTTCTTTAGGATTGACTGGTTTGATCTCTTACCATCCAAGGGACTCTCAAGAGTCTTCTGCAGTACCACAATTAGAAAGGACATGACTTAGGGGCTGAGTAACAACAAAAGTAAATTATTAAATGAGCAGAAATTGCTGAATATTTCTAATGGTCTCCATAGATGCATTTCAAGAGGGCAAGTTCCTGTTCAAGGTTACTTTGCTAAAAAATAAAATTGGAAATAATGGAGTAAGTATATAACTTTGTTATAGGGAATATCTTAAACTGCTTAAGATCAAATTGTCATTGGTCTTTCTGAGTTGTGATATTAGTATAGTGTTTTTTAATAAACTCTACTTCTGATACTAAAGATAACATAGGGTTGTGGTTTGAAATATGAATATGCAGAAAAAGAGATGAATCAGAGAACACCAGTTTCACAGTCTCTTACTCCTCTTATCTCACAAAGCACCCTTTGATAATTGCTATATTATGCAGTTCTGGATGGAAATTAACCTTAGCATTCCATCGTTCTTGAGCTGTGCAGTCCAGTAGGGCAGCCACTAGCCACATGTGGCCAGATAAATTTAAATTAATTAAAATTAAATAAAATGAAAAATGTAGTTCTTCTTTGGCTCAAGCCACTTAGCAAGTACTCAGTGGCTATGTATGCCTCAGTTCAGTTCAGTTCAGTCACTCAGTCGTTTCTGACTCTTGCGACCCCATGAATTGCAGCATGCCAGGCCTCCCTGTCCATCACCAACTCCCGGAGTTCACTCAGACTCATGTCCATCGAGTTGGTGATGCCATCCACCCATCTCATCCTCTGTCGTCCCCTTCTCCTCCTGCCCCCAATCCCTCCCAGCATTTTTCTGGGCTCCAAAATCACTGCAGATGGTGATTGCAGCCATGAAATTAAAAGACGCTTACTCCTTGAAAGGAAAGTTATGACCAACCTAGATAGCATATTCAAAAGCATAGATATTACTTTGCCAACAAAGGTCCGTCTAGTCAAGGCTATGGTTTTTCCAGAAGTCATGTATGGATGTGAGAGTTGGACTGTGAAGAAAGCTGAGTGCCGAAGAATTGATGCTTTTGAACTGTGGTGTTGGAGAAGACTCTTGAGAGTCCCTTGGACTGCAAGGAGATCCAGCCAGTCCATCCTAAAGGAGATCAGTCCTGGGTGTTCTTTGGAAGGAATGATGCTAAAGCTGAAACTCCAGTACTTTGGCCACCTCATGCGAAGATGTGACTCATTGGAAAAGACCCTGATGCCTAATGTTTACCATAATAGATGGCACAAAATAACAGCATTTCCATCACTGGAGGAAATTTTATAAGATAGTTCTGATCTAAAATTAATTTATGTAAAAAAAATATCTAGATGCCCAAGTCAGCCCTACTGTGTTTTGTTTATGCTCCAAGGCTGATAACTTTAAATAGAAAGTAGAAAAATGGACAATGTCTTAAGTTTGTAGTTCAGTCTACATTAGACTACACAGTTTCCTATATTATTAATTAGCAAGGAGTGTCTACAATAATGGTATTGAGCAGCAGCCACATAAATAGTCTTAGGGTAATTATTTGATCAAAAATATTCTCAAGACTGAAAAAAAGTGGCCACATTTCTCAACATCTTAAGTAATTCACAGTCACCAAAATCACCACCAAAAGAATTGAGCAACTCAGTTGGGACAGCCTGGGGATTCTACAATGCCTCTTTCATGGATGATCCTGAAAAACAGTGAAAATCTTTCCAGGAGTCTGATCTTGGGGTCCATATTGACCAATTATGAGGCTTAGTCAGTTATCAAAGAAGTCAGTCACACATCCAGTGTCCATCTTGTTACCACCATCTGTAAGTGTCCAAGGTGTGTGTTCCCCTCTCTAATTCTTTAAATGGGAATTTTCACTACTGCTGTCTTCCCCTCCCCACCCCACCCTCTGCCACCTTGAGTTATATTAGGGGAGAATGTTAAGTCTATATTTTTTGTACCTCAAGAGCCTTGTTTGCGCCTGAAGAAGCCCTCTAGAGAAGGAATCTTGAGTTTCTGAACTGATGATCATGTCACTTCTTGAACATTCAGTCAGTTCACTTCAGTCACTCAGTAGTGTCCGACTCTTTGCAACCCCATGAATTGCAGCACGCCAGGCCTCTCTGTCCATCACCAACTCCTGGAGTTTACTTAAATTCATGTCCATCAAGTCAGTGATGCCATCCAGCCATCTCATCCTCTGTTGTCCCCTTCTCCTCCTGCCCCCAATCCCTCCCAGCATCAGGGTCTTTTCCAAAGAGTCAACTCTTGGCATGAGGTGGCCAAAGTATTGGAGTTTCAGCCTTAGCATCAGTCCTTCCAATGAACACTCAGAACTGATCTCCTTTAGAATGGACTGGTTGGATCTCTTTGCAGTCCAAGGGACTCTCAAGAGTCTTCTCCAACACCACAGTTCAAAAGCATCAATTCTTTGGCACTCAGCTTTCTTCACAGTCCAATTCTCACATCCATACATGACCGCTAGAAAAACCATAGTCTTGACTAGACGGACCTTTGTTGACAAAGTAATGTCTCTGCTTTTCAATATGCTGTCTAGGTTGGTCATAACATTCCTTCCAAGGAGTAAGCGTCTTTTAATTTCACGGCTGCAATTACCATCTGCAGTGATTTTGGAGCCCAAATAAAGTCTGACACTGTTTCTACTGTTTCCCCATCTATTTGCCATGAAGTGATGGGACCAGATGCCATGATCTTCGTTTTCTGAATGTTGAGTTTTTAGCCAACTTTTTCACTCTCCTCTTTCACTCTCATCAAGAGGCTTTTTAGTTCCTCTTCACTTTCTGCCATAAGGGTGGAACATTAACAGGATGTAATTTCTAATTGTCTACTTCACAGTTGGTAGAGTGGGGTTGAGTGGACTTGAGGTTCATGGAACAGGTAAAGTAGGTTAAGCAAAAAGTTCATTAGGAATTTTGTGTGAAAATGAGGAAATACATGTGTTAGAGAAGTCATAGAATGATGAATAACTCTTTAGTTGTGACTAATTCCAAATCTGGCAGAACATCTCTTCTCAATCTGACATATTAGTGTTTTTGTTTTTGTTTTTAATAGTATGACTCCTTCTTGGCTCCCGTAGTTTGGTGAAGCTTGCTTACTCCTTGGAAGAAAAGTTATGACCAACCTAGATAGCATATTCAAAAGCAGAGACATTACTTTGCCAACAAAGGTCCATCTAGTCAAGGCTATGGTTTTTCCTGTGGTCATGTATGGATGTGAGAGTTGGACTGTGAAGAAAGCTGAGCGCTGAAGAATTGATGCTTTTGAACTGTGGTGTTGGAGAAGACTCTTGAGAGTCCCTTGGACTGCAAGGAGATCCAGCCAGTCCATTCTAAAGGAGATCAGCCCTGGGTGTTCTTTGGAAGGAATGATGTTGAAGTTGAAACTCCAGTACTTTGGCCACCTCATGCGAAGAGTTGACTCATTGGAAAAGACTCTGATGCTGGGAGGGATTGGGGGCAGGAGGAAAGGGGGATGACATAGGATGAGATGGCTGGATGGCATCACTGACTCCATGGACATGAGTCTGGGTGAACTCCGGGAGTTGGTGATGGACAGGGAGGCCTGGCGTGCTGCGATTCATGGGGTCGCAAAGAGTCGGACATGACTGAATGACTGAAATGAACTGAACTGAACTGATATTTATCTAAAGGCTTTCCCCAGACTTTTCCTATAGCCAGAGCTGATCAGTTTAAAGATGAGCACCAGACCTAGGCATGATAAAATGAAGTATGAAAGTCCAGAATGTGATCATGGACAATCTTTCAGGAAAAAGAACATACAATTAGGAGCAGGGAATCCT
Source organism: Bos mutus (assembly GCF_027580195.1). NCBI lineage: Eukaryota > Metazoa > Chordata > Mammalia > Artiodactyla > Bovidae > Bos > Bos mutus. The sequence goes on from NC_091632.1 coordinate 63,804,094, forward strand.
GAGTCTCATCATAACTGTCAGTTTGTTCAGCCTGGGACATATCACTTTATATCTCTGGACCTAAGTTTCTTCATATGTAAGAAGAAAGGCTTGATACTAAAATATTGTTATATCCCAGGGTATTGTCTATCGAATGTTAGTGACCATAATGCAAGGGGGAAAATGGCGTTGGTCAGTTCTGCACTTACTGAAGTTTCTTTGCAATAAGACTTCTCTGAACATTTAATAAATTAATGTGCACTGTGAATCTTCTAGGAAGATCCAAATGTACAATATTTACTTAATTTCTTTGATATCATATCATTTTCTTCCCTAGGAGGCTTTCACAAGGCAATGTTTCCATGGAATATGTTTTGAAAAATATAGCAGAAGATCTCTGAGATCCTTTGCTGCTCAATGATCCCAAGCATTTCATGCTCCCAGCTTTCACTGGCTTATGGTACAACCCAGTGGATAAGAGAGCATTTAATATTGATATTAATATTAATACATAGTTTGAAATCAGACCCTCACTTCAGTTAGAAATCTTGTGAGGCCCCCAGATGTGTTGCATAGTGCCAAGCAGGCAGCTTGACTGGATTTTTGTTCAAATCAGGCAAGCCTTTGGCATGGAGCAGAAAGAGAGAGTGAGGATTCTGGCTGCCTTTTCCATTAGCCACGCAGCAGCTGCAGCCCATGGCTGAACTGTTCTTCGTTTTAACTGGGCATGTGTCCAGTAGCACTGAAGAATATAGACAAGGAAGAAAGGGATGGTAGATTCCCTTTAGGATCTGAAGGACAGCAAGCTACTACCTATCCTTAACTAAAGGAATCCTAGAGCATTTACCCAAGATTCCAACATTGAGGGCAGGAGGAGAAGGGGGAAACAAAAGGATGATTTGGATAGGTGGCATCATCAACTCAGTGGATGTGAGTTTGAGCAAACTCCAGGAGATGGTGAAGGACAGGGAACCCTGGCATGCTGCAGTCCATGGGGTCGCAAAGAGTCAGACACAACTGAGCTTGTGAACAACAACCAACATTAGAAGCTATTTGAAAGGTCATCTCATCTGGCTACTCAGTGGCTACTTGACTTCTTTTGGTCACAGTGTTAGATATTTTCATTGAGAAACACATTAACAGCAAAGCAAGCTATTGTACCCATAGAGGTCTAATAAGCAGAAAAGGCTCCTTTATTGACTCCCTACAGATTTCTTCTGTTGGTTTGGTTCTACCTTCTAGGATCATTTAGAATGAGGGTAAACCAGTCTCACATGACAGACCTAAAAATCAGAAGGAGGGTCACCTTGTAGTTCTGAAGATCAGATGAAATGCCAATGAAACTGCTTTGAAACCATTCAATGACATGATGGATATATATAGAAAATTACATTGAGCATTTTTTATAATCTCCTTGTACCATCTTCTCTCAAAGTTGGGATACACAATTTTTGCTTAAGTCACTAGATATCTGCATATTTCTAAAAGAATATTTATATAGCTAATGTATGCAATATATGGAACATAGTACTTTTGTTAGCATATGGGTAAATATTATATATAATTCACATTGAGCACCAAGATAGAAATCCCCAAATATGCATGCAGCAGCTGTAATATAATCATACACTGGCAGTGAATTATTGTCTGAAGGTGAACCATATAATAAGCTCTGCAATGGTCAGTGGGTGAAGAACTCAGAGGAGGGGCCTACCAGGGATTTTGTCTGGGGAACTGTTTGATCTGTTGCCAACTTGGTCACAGATATCGATTACAGAAAATTCTATGAGATATGCATATCATTAACTTAGTAACATAATATTTTGGTCTCTATGGTGCTCCTCTTGAATGTATAAATGTAGCTAACATGTGTTTCTGCCAATGAGAGATTTTTTTAGGTGAATCACCATAAAACTTGGGGGGAGTAAAGAGCTTTCTGATATTTTAACAGAAACTACAGAAGCTAAACTGCATTAATCAATCCTTTGGAAGTTTTTCATGAATCACTTTATACCCTAAATGAACTTGGGGAAAAAGGAAAAACAAAAACCTTGAAATGCCTATAGACAAATTGACAAGTTGCTCATTTGACTAAAGCTTTCTTAAGACTCAGAATGTCAGGAAAATAGCAAGTTAAAAGTTTCTGGAATCTTTGGTTTAATAGATTTTGCTATTTCTTCTGTTCAGAGGGGAATTCACTGTATTTTGAGCATGTCCCAAAGAAAACTTAGACCAAATGATTCTTCCCTTTTCAATTATTTTAAGGGATCATCTTTATGGAATTATGTGTTATCTCAGAAAGGAGTTCTTTGTTATTATCTCTACTAATTTGCCTCAAACTACCATTCCTTTTCTTGAACAATTTTTCACTAAGACTTCTGTCAGGTATAAATGATTAATCATTCTTTATTTTTAGCAATTCACACATTTTCTAGTAAATAATTTGAAAACAAACATTTGAATCCTCTTTAGTTTTCTGACTCTTATCAGAAATTGAATTTTATTTGGCTCATTTGTTGGCATTGAATTGAAAACATCACTTAAAATTACCATGAGTGATCTGAGAAACTATGGAATAATTTATATCTAAAAGTTGGATAGACCTCCATTATTATCTGTAGAGTTTTCCATCCAATGTAGGAGTGTAAGGAATTTCTGACAGGTTAATATTCAACCAATCTTTTTCCTTTCCTTCCTTTCTTCCCTCCTTCTGTCCATTTGTCTGTTAAGTTTAGACAGACAGATGATAGATAGATAGATTGATGATAGCTAGCTAGCTAGATAGACAGGGGTATTCTGACAGGAAACCAAAATCTTTGGATCAGAAGACAGATTGTTATTACCCGCAGAGCATTTTAGCATTAGTCTTCCAGTCCCCCACAGGGCAACACGATGAGGACAGATGTTCACTTGAACATTCATCAGGATTGTTCCATAGAAGAGGAGCTTGGAAATTATGAGACTCAAAGCTTAAATAATGTGGCTAGCACAAGATCCCATCCTCCCTTCAGAGAGAGAAAGTCCTTCACTCTGGAATGTAATCCAATCTTTGGGGAGGAGAATGAGAAATTTCCAGAGTTTTTAGTACCCTAGAGTGGAAACAAGTGACTCTGGGGTAAACAAGTCTTAAAACATATTCACTACAGTGTCTGTTCATCCTTTCACCAAGTCAATACCAGTGTTCTTCCTCAGATTTCCTGCACTGTGCAGAACTGTGGAAATAGTCATTCTAGTGGTGAATGAATATTCAGTGGGGTCTTCAAGTGGTGAAGACAAAGCATAATTAAGATAAAATAGGTAAGTATATTGTACATTAGAAAATGAAGTGCTGAAGGAAAACCTCAAGAGGAGGAGAGAGACTAAAGTGTGAAAGTTGGGAGGGGCAGTTTGAAATTCTAGGGAGGTTTAAAGTGGTCTGGAAGTTGTCTTGCTACCATGTCCCTCACTTTCAAATTACAGATCCCTTTGAAATGAAAGAAAAGATTTGAGGAGATTTTCTTTAACAATTTAGTTTGTTGTTGATGTTGTTGTTTTTCAACTCAGAAATCCTCTGTACTTCTCTTTCGTCTTTCTTTTCCTCCTTCTACACCAGCTGCCATGATAAGAGACAGTTGATGTGGGAAAATCTAAGGTCCCCATTTGATGGGAATTCTCGACAGTTTTGCAAGAGGACACAAATCAAATTAGAAAATAATACCTCAGCCCAAGAACTAAAAAGCAAGAATGTGTGAAAATATGACAACTTGGAATTAAAATGAGGAAATCCCAGATGTTCTGAGGCTGTTTGGCCACAACAACATGAAAGTGATTCAGGGGCGTTTGCCATTTTTTATCCCAGGGTGGCTTCCCTTTCCCCCACCCAGTGCCAAGTCATGTATCTGCTCTCTCTGTGCTCAGAGAATAGAAGTTTATTTTACCATTATCTAAACAAACCAAAAGGAGAAGGACAAACAGACTTCAAGTAAGACTACATATTTTGTTTCAATTCCAAAGTAAATTAGTTTTGAGTTATTCCTTTCCTTGACACAAATAATTGTGACTTGATTAAATACAGAGATTTCAAATGATGGCATTTGGGGCTTTTGATTGGAAAACAAGAGATAATATGAACACAACTCTTGATATTTGAATGTAATCACCTGTCAAAATTGTGAGTAAAATGTCATCTCTTAGATTACGTTTTTATTCTTTCAAATAGTGTATAACGATGACACCACTTCACCCTGAAACCTCTATCTTTTCTTCGTCTGTCTCTTATCATGTATGTCTAGATTTGTTAAATGTTCTTGTTTTTCCTTATTCTTCTAATATGTGCATGTGTGTTAAGTAACTTCAGTCATGTTCTGCTCTTTGCACCCTATGCCTGCATCTCCTCTATCAGTTCAGTTCAGTTCAGTTCAGTCGTTCAGTCGTGTCTGACTCTTTGCGACCCCGTGAATTGCAGCACGCCAGGCCTCCCTGTCCATCACCAACCCCCGGAGTTCACTCAGACTCACGTCCATCGAGTCAGTGATGCCATCCAGCCATCTCATCCTCTGTCGTCCCCTTCTCCTCCTGCCCCCAATCCCTCCCAGCATCAGTCTTTTCCAAAGAGTCAACTCTTTGCATGAGGTGGCCAAAGTATTGGAGTTTCAGCTTCAGCATCACTCCTTCCAATGAACACACAGGACTGATCTCCTTCAGAATGGACTGGTTGGATCTCCTTGCAGTCCAAGGGACTCTCAAGAGTCTTCTCCAACACCACAGTTCAAAAGCATCAATTCTTTGCTTCACAGTCGAACTCTCACATCCATACATGACCACTGGAAAAACCATAGCCTTGACTAGACGGACTTTGTTGGCAAAGTAATGTCTCTGCTTTTGAATATACTATCTAGGTTGGTCATAACTTTCCTTCCAAGGAGTAAGCGTCTTTTAATTTCATGGCTGCAATCACCATCTGCAGTGATTTTGGAGCCCAAAAAAATAAAGTCTGACACTGTTTCCACTGTTTTCCCATCTATTTCCCATGAAGTGATGGGACCAGATGCCATGATCTTAGTTTTCTGAATGTTGAGCTGTAAGCCAACTTTTTCACTCTCCTCTTTCACTTTAATCAGGAGGCTTTTGAGTTCCTCTTCACTTTCTGCCATAAGGGTGGTGTCATCTGCATATCTGAGGCTATTGGTATTTTTCCTGGCAAACTTGATTCCAGCTTATGCTTCTTCCAGCCCAGCATTTCTCATGATGTACTCTGCATAGAAGTTAAATAAGCAGGGTGACAATATCAGACTTGACGTACTCCTTTTCCTATTTGGAACCAGTCTGTTGTTCCATGTCCAGTTCTATAGGATTGCCTAATTGTTAGGTGGATTCATTTTTTTTTTTTTTAACTTTACATAATTGTATTAGTTTTGCCAAATATCAAAATGAATCCAGCACAGGTATACATGTGTTCCCCATCCTGAACCCTCCTCCCTCCTCCCTCCCCATACCATCCCTCTGGGTCGTCCCAGTGCACTAGCCCCAAGCATCCAGTATCATGCATTGAACCTGGACTGGCATCTCGTTTCATACATGATATTTGAAATGTTTCAATGCCATTCTCCCAAATCTTCCCACCCTCTCCCTCTCCCACAGAGTCCATAAGACTGTTCTATACATCAGTGTCTCTTTTGCTGTCTCGTACACAGGGTTATTGTTACCATCTTTCTAAATTCCATATATATGCGTTAGTATACTGTATTGGTGTTTTTCCTTCTGGCTTACTTCACTCTGTATAATAGGCTCCAGTTTCATCCACCTCATTAGAACTGATGCAAATGTATTCTTTTTAATGGCTGAGTAATACTCCATTGTGTATATGTACCACTGCTTTCTTATCCATTCATCTGCTGATGGACATCTAGGTTGCTTCCATGTTCTGGCTATTATAAACAGTGCTGCAATGAACATTGGGGTACACGTGTCTCTTTCCCTTCTGGTTTTCTCAGTGTGTATGCCCAGCAGTGGGATTGCTGGATCATAAGGCAGTTCTATTTCCAGTGTTTTAAGGAATCTCCACACTGTTCTCCATAGTGGCTGTACTAGTTTGCATTCCCACCAACAGTGTAAGAGGGTTCCCTTTTCTCCACACCTTCTCCAGCATTTATTACTTGTAGACTTTTGGATTACAGCCATTCTGACTGGTGTGAAATGGTACCTCATAGTGGTTTTGATTTGCATTTCTCTGATAATGAGTGATGTTGAGCATCTTTTCATGTGTTTGTTACTCATCTGTATGTCTTCTTGGAGAAATGTCTATTTAGTTCTTTGGCCCATTTTTTGATTGGGTCATTTATTTTTCTGGAGTTGAGCTGTAGGAGTTGCTTGTATATTTTTGAGATTAGTTGTTTGTCCGTTGCTTCATTTGCTATTATTTTCTCCCATTCTGAAGGCTGTCTTTTCACCTTGCTAATAGTTTCCTTTGATGTGCAGAAGCTTTTAAGGTTAATCAGGTCCCATTTGTTTATTTTTGCTTTTATTTCCAATATTCTGGGAGGTGGGTCATAGAGGATCCTGCTGTGATGTATGTCAGAGAGTGTTTTGCCTATGTTCTCCTCTAGGAGTTTTATAGTTTCTGGTCTTACGTTTAGATCTTTAATCCATTTTGAGTTTATTTTTGTGTATGGTGTTAGAAAGTGTTCTAGTATCATTCTTTTACAAGTGGTTGACCAGATTTCCCAGCACCACTTGTTAAAGAGATTGTCTTTAATCCATTGTATATTCTTGCCTCCTTTGTCAAAGATAAGGTGTCCATATGTGCATGGATTTATCTCTGGGCTTTCTATTTTGTTCCATTGATCTATATTTCTGTCTTTGTGCCAGTACCATACTGTCTTGATAACTGTGGCCTTGTAGTAGAGCCTGAAGTCAGGTAGGTTGATTCCTCCAGTTCCATTCTTCTTTCTCAAGATCGCTTGGCTATTCGAGGTTTTTGTATTTCCATACAAATTGTGAAATTATTTGTTCTAGCTCTGTGAAGAATACTGTTGGTAGCTTGATAGGGATTGCATTGAATCTATAAATTGCTTTGGGTAGTATACTCATTTTCACTATATTGATTCTTCTAATCCATGAACATGGTATATTTCTCCATCTATTAGTGTCCTCTTTGATTTCTTTCACCAGTGTTTTATAGTTTTCTACATATAGGTCTTTAGTTTCTTTAGGTAGATATATTCCTAAGTATTTTATTCTTTCCGTTGCAATGGTGAATGGAATTGTTTCCTTAATTTCTCTTTCTGTTTTCTCATTATTAGTGTATAGGAATGCAAGGGATTTCTGTGTGTTGATTTTATATCCTGCAACTTTACTATAGTCATTGATTAGTTATAGTAATTTTCTAGTGGAGTCTTTAGGGTTTTCTATGTAGAGGATCATGTCATCTGCAAATAGTGAGAGTTTTACCTCTTCTTTTCCAATTTGGATTCCTTTAATTTCTTTTTCTGCTCTGATTGCTGTGGCCAAAACTTCCAAAACTATGTTGAATAGTAATGGTGAAAGTGGGCACCCTTGTCTTGTTCCTGACTTTAGAGGAAATGCTTTCAATTTTTCACCATCGAGGATAATGTTTGCTGTGGGTTTGTCATATATAGCTTTTATTATGTTGAGGTATATTCCTTCTATTCCTGCTTTCTGGAGAGTTTTTATCATAAATGGGTGTTGAATTTTGTCAAAGGCTTTCTCTGCATCTATTGAGATAATCATATGGTTTTTATTTTTCAATTTGTTAATGTGGTGTATTACATTCATTGATTTGTGGATATTGAAGAATCCTTGCATCCCTGGGATAAAGCCCACTTGGTCATGGTGTATGATCTTTTTAATGTGTTGTTGGATTCTGATTGCTAGAATTTTGTTAAGGGTTTTTGCATCTATGTTCATCAGTGATATTGGCCTATAGTTTTCTTTTTTTGTGGGATCTTTGTCAGGTTTTGGTATTAGGGTGATGGTGGCCTCATAGAATGAGTTTGGAAGTTTACCTTCCTCTGCAGTTTTCTGGAAGAGTTTGAGCAGGATAGGTGTTAGCTCTTCTCTAAATTTTTGGTAGAATTCAGCTGTGAAGCCTTCTGGACCGGGCTTTTGTTTGCTGGAAGATTTTTGATTACAGTTTCAGTTTCCGTGCTTGTGATGGGTCTGTTAAGATTTTCTATTTCTTCCTGGTCCAGTTTTGGAAAGTTGTACTTTTCTAAGAATTTGTCCATTTCTTCCACGTTGTCCATTTTATTGGCATATAATTGTTGATAGTAGTCTCTTATGATCCTTTGTATTTCTGTGTTGTCTGTTGTGATCTCTCCATTTTTGTTTCTAATTTTATTGATTTGATTTTTCTCCCTTTGTTTCTTGATGAGTCTGGCTAATGGTTTGTCAATTTTATTTATCCTTTCAAAGAACCGACTTTTGGTTTTGTTGATTTTTGCTATGGTCTCTTTTGTTTCTTTTGCATTTATTTCTGCTCTAATTTTTAAGATTTCTTTCCTTCTACTAACCCTGGGGTTCTTCATTTCTTCCTTTTCTAGTTGCTTTAGGTGTAGAGTTAGGTTATTTATTTGACTTTTTTCTTGTTTCTTGAGGTGTGCCTGTATTGCTATGAACTTTCCCCTTAGGACTGCTTTTACCGTGTCCCACAGGTTTTGGGTTGTTGTGTTTTCATTTTCATTCTTTTCTATACAAATTTTGATTTCTTTCTTGATTTCTTCTGTGATTTGTTGGTTATTCAGCAGGGTGTTGTTCAGCCTCCATATGTTGGAATTTTTAATAGTTTTTCTCCTGTAGTTGAGATCTAATCTTACTGCATTGTGGTCAGAAAAGGTGCTTGGAATGATTTCTATTGTTTTGAATTTACCAAGGCTAGCTTTATGGCCCAGGATGTGATCTATCCTGGAGAAGGTTCCATGTGCGCTTGAGAAAAAGGTGAAATTCATTGTTTTGGGATGAAATGTCCTATAGATATCAATTAGGTCTAACTGGTCTATTGTATCATTTAAAGTTTGTGTTTCCTTGTTAATTTTCTGTTTAGTTGATCTATCCATAGGTGTGAGTGGGGTATTAAAGTCTCCCACTATTATTGTGTTATTGTTAATGTCTCCTTTCATACTTGTTAGCATTTGTCTTACATACTGCAGTGCTCCTGTGTTGGGTGCATATATATTTATAATTGTTATATCTTCTTCTTGGATTGATCCTTTGATCATTATGTAGTGACCTTCTTTGTCTCTTTTCACAGCCTTTGTTTTAAAGTCTATTTTATCTGATATGAGTATTGCTACTCCTGCTTTCTTTTGGTCCCTATTTGCATGGAAAATCTTTTTCCAGCCCTTCACTTTCAGTCTGTATGTGTCCCCTGTTTTGAGGTGGGTCTCTTGTAGACAACATATGTAGGGGTCTTGTTTTTGTATCCATTCAGCCAGTCTTTGTCTTTTGGTTGGGGCATTCAACCCATTTATGTTTAAGGTAATTACTGATAAGTATGATCCCGTTGCCATTTACTTTATTGTTTTGGGTTCGAATTTATACACCATTTTTGTGTTTCCTGTCTAGAGAATATCCTTTAGTATTTGTTGGAGAGCTGGTTTGGTGGTGCAGAATTCTCTCAGCTTTTGCTTGTCTGAAAAGCTTTTGATTTCTCCTTCATACTTGAATGAGATCCTGCTGGGTACAATAATCTGGGCTGTAGGTTATTTTCTTTCATCATTTTAAGTATGTCTTGCCACTCCCTCCTGGCTTGAAGAGTTTCTATTGAAAGATCAGCTGTTATCCTTATGGGAATTCCTTTGTGTGTTATTTGTTGTTTTTCCCTTGCTGCTTTTAATATTTGTTCTTTGTGTTTGACCTTTGTTAATTTGATTAATATGTGTCTTGGGGTGTTTCGCCTTGGGTTTATCCTGTTTGGGACTCTCTGGGTTTCTTGGACTTGGGTGATTATTTCCTTCCCCATTTTAGGGAAGTTTTCCACTATTATCTCCTCAAGTATTTTCTCATGGTCTTTCTTTTTGTCTTCTTCTTCTGGAACCCCTATGATTCGAATGTTCTAGCCTTTAATATTGTCCTGGAGGTCTCTGAGATTGTCCTCATTTCTTTTAATTCGTTTTTCTTTTATCCTCTCTGATTCATTTATTTCTACCATTCTATCTTCTAATTCACTAATCCTATCTTCTGCCTCTGTTATTCTACTATTTATTGCCTCCAGAGTGTTTTTAATTTCATTTATTGCATTATTCATTATATATTGACTCTTTTTTATTTCTTCTAGGTCCTTGTTAAACTTTTCTTGCATCTTCTCAATCCTTGTCTCCAGGCTATTTATCTGTGATTCCATTTTAATTTCAAGATTTTGGATCAATTTCACTATCATTATTCGGAATTCTTTATCAGGTAGATTCCCTATCTCTTCCTCTTTTGTTTGGTTTGGTGGGCATTTATCCTGTTCCTTTATCTGCTGGGTATTCCTATGTCTCTTCATCTTGTTTAAATTGCTGAGTTTAGGGTGTCCTTTCTGTATTCTGGAAGTTTGTGGAGTTCTCTTTATTGTGGCTATTCCTCGCTGTGTGTGGGTTTGTACAGGTGGCTTGTCAAGGTTTCCTGGTTAGGGAAGCTTGTGTCTGTGTTCTGGTGGGTGAAGCTGTATTTCTTCTCTCTGGAGTGCAATGAAATGTCCAGTAATGAGTTATGAGATGTCTATGGTTTTGGGGTGACTTTGGGCAGCCTGTATCTTCAAGCTCAGGGCTGTGTTCCTTTGTTGCTGGAGAATTTGCTTGGTATATCTTGCCCTGGAACTTGTTGGCCCTTGTGTGATGCTTGGTTTCAGTGTCAGTATAGAGGCGTTTGATGAGCTCCTGTCAATTAATGTTCCTTGGTGTCAGGAGTTCCCTGTAGTCAGGGTTTGGACTTAAGCCTCCTGCTTCCAGTTATTGGTCTTATTTTTACAGTAGTTTCAAAACTTCTCCTTCTATACAGCGCCATTAATAAAACATCTACATTAAAGATGAAAAATTTCTCTACTGTGAGGGTCACTCAGAGAGGTTCACAGCGTTACATGGAGAAGAGAAGAGGGAGGAGGGAGTTAGAGGTGACCCAAATGAGATGAGGTGGAATCAATAGTGGAGAGAGTGGGGTAGCCAGTAGTCACTTCCTTATGTGCACTCCACAACTGGACCACTCAGAGGTGTTCACGGAGTTATACAGAGAAGAGAAGGAGGAAGGAGACAGAGGTGGCCAGAAGGATAAAAGGGGGGGATGAAAAGGAGGAGACAGATCCAGCCAGTAATCAGTTCCCTAAGTGTTCTCCACCCTCTGGAACACACAGAAATTCACAGAGTTGGGTAGAGTAGAGAGGGGTTAGGGAGGAGACACAGGCGACCTGGTGGAGAAAAAGGAGAGTCCAAAGGGAGAGAGAGCAGTCAAGCCAGTAATCTCACTCCCTAGTGAAAAATGAATCCTGAAGATTGGGTTCTTAAAGGTACAAAATTGGTAACAAATACATAGAAGCAAAAATTAAAAATCTAGAGTAGAGTTTGAAATTTCAAAAATATGATGTTAAAGAAAAGAAGAAGGAAAAGAAAGAGAGAAAAAATGAACAAAGAAAAACAAACAAAGTCGTGAAAATTATAAAGAAAATACAGGTACAAAATTGATAACTAATACCAAAAAGTAAAAATTAAAAATCTAGAGTAGAGTTTGGAATTTCAAAAATACAATGTTAAAAAAAGGAAGAAGAAAAATAAAGAGAGAAAACAAACAAACAAACAAACAAAAACAAACAATGTCACAAAAATTATAAAGAAAATACGGGTACAAAATTGATATCAAATACCAAAAAGCATAAATTAAAAATCTAGAGTAGAGTTTCGAATTTCAGATATACAATGTTATATAAAAGAAGAAGAGAAAGAAACAGAAGAAAAAAAAAGTCACGAAATTATTTAAAAAACTATAGGTACAAAATTGATAACATATACTGAAAAGCTAAAATTAAAAATCTAGAGTAGAACTTGGAATTTCAAAAATACAATGTTAAAGAAAAGAAAAAAAAAAAACAAGGTCAAAAAAGTATGAAATATATATATGAAGTTTGCTGAAGAAGAAAAAAATAGGGTTTTTTTTTTTTTTTTTTTTTTGCAAAGTAATAGGTTATAAAGGTGAAAATTAAAGGAACAATAGAGGACTTAAATTTTTTTTTTTAAATTAAAAAAAAAAGAAAGAAAGAATGATCGTAAAAATAGTAAAAATATATCTAGGACTTTCTCTGGTGTTTTTGTGAGTATTGTGGGTTCAGTTCATTTTTGGCTAGTTCCTTGGTCCGACTCATATTTCTCAAGATCTATAGGCCCCTTCCTATGTAGTCCGTAGTAACCACAGGGTTTTAATCTCCAAGGCGTTTCCCTCTGTTATAACTTCTTCTGTTTGCTGGTCTCTTCAATGTCTGGTTTCCGCCCTGACACAAAGGGGACGGTGGACGACACTTTTTTTTTTTTAGGCTCACTTGTTCAGTCGTGCTGTGGGGAGGGAGGGAGGGATGCTGCAAACAAATAACACTGGCATGGGCTCGCAGTGCCTCAGCCACACTGGGTCTGCCCCCGCTCACGGCGCGTGTAGCCTCCCTGCCCACACTGCTCAGGCTCTAGGTTGTTCTGCCGAGAACAATCCGAGGCCGGCCCTGGGCTGCATGTACCTCCCAGGTCCAAGCCGCTCAGGTTCAGGCACTCGGGTAGTCCTCAGAGGCGCAGACTCAGTTGGGCCTGCGTTTTGTGCTCTTCCCAGGTCCGAGCACCTCAGGTGATGAGGTGTTTGGCGATCGCCAATGCTGCGACTTATCGCCTCCCCGCCACTTGGTTATCTGGGTGTGAAACCGGCGCACCTTCTCAGGCAGATGTTGACCGTCCAGACCCCCAAGAAGTTTTAGTTAGCAAAGAAGCCTGCTTACAGTTTTATAGATAATGTCTCTCTGGGGCTGCGATTGCCCCCTTCCGGCTCTGGCTGCCTGTCACCGGAGGGGGAAGGTCTGCAGCCGGCTATCTCTGTTCAGTCCTTTGTTTCGTGCGCGGGCCTGGCGGTCTTAGGTTAGGGCTGGCTTTTCACGTGGTAGATATCCCACAGTCTGGTTTGCTAGCCCAAATTATTTCGCTCAGATAGCACTCAGGGTATTCAGGCCAGATTCTTATTCTAAGCGATGCAGCCCGCGCTGCGCCTCCCTGCCCAGCCCCCGCTTGCTAATGGAGTGTGCAGGCGTCTGCACTGCTTCTCCATTGGGGGAGTTACCGTAGGGCTCGCAATCTGCGAGTTTTAATTGTTTATTTATTTTTTCTCCCTGTTAAGTTGCCCTCTGTGCTTCCAAAGCTCAGCACAGATTCGGCAGTGAGAAGGTTTCCTGGTGTTTGGAAACTTTTCTCTTTTTAAGACTCCCTTCCCGGACGGAACTCCGTCCCTCCCTCTTTTGTCTCTTTTTTTGTCTTTTATATTTTTTCCTACCTCCTTTCAAAGAGCTGGGTTGCTTTTCTGGGTGCCTGATGTCCTCTGCCGGCATTCAGATGTTGTTTTGTGGAATTTACTCGACGTTTAAATGCTCTTTTGATGAATTTGTGGGGGAGAAAGTGTTCTCCCCGTCCTACTCCTCTGCCATCTTGGCTCCTCAGCTGTTGGGTGGATTCTTTACCACTAGAGCCACTTGGGAAGCCCCTGTAATATGTAAGGTCCTTCAAAATTAATTTTTCTTTTCCATTTTTTTCATTCTTTTTCATTTTTTCAATTAATTTGAATAAATGAATTCCTCACTTCACAAGGGTGCAGGACAGTCCCAGGAATAAAGAGGACAGACTGACAATTACTAGACTGAAATACAAGCCTTTAAAGAGTTACCATAAGCCTGCTTTTGTTGTTGTTCATTGTTCAGTTGCTCAGTCATGTCCAACTCTTTGCAACCCCGTGGACTGCAGCAAGCCAGGCTTCCCTGTCCTTTACCATCTCCCGGAGCTTGCTCAAACTCATGTCCATTGAGTTGGTGATGCCATCCAACCATCTCCTCTTAACATGAAACAATGCTTCACTGAGAGTGGGTATTTCCACCCCCCAGTTTTATTGAGATATAATTGACATACAGCACCATGTAGGGCCTCCCCCCTGGCTCAGTGGTAAAGAATCCACCTACAATGCAGGAAATGGAAATTCAGTCCCTGGGTGGGGAATATCCCTGAAGGAGGACCTGGCAACCCACTCCAGTGTTCTTGCCAGGAAAATCTTATGGACAGAAAATCTCATGTGGCAGGCCACAGTCTATGGGGTCACAATGAGTCAGACACATCTAAAGCGACTGAGCATGGGTAAGTTTAAGGTATACAACATAAAGATTTGTCTTAATACATCATGAAATGGTCTAGTGAAGGTCCAGTGAAATGGTCTAGTGAATATCATCTCATATAATTGCAACACTGAAGAAATAGAAAAGAAAAATTTTCCTTGTGAGAATTTACTCTCCCGATAACTTTCATTTATCACATAAACATATAGCAGTGTTAGTTATCTTTATTGTGTTGTACATCCTACCCCTAGTCCTTATTTATCTTATAACTGTAAGTTTGTACCTTCATCCAATGCCCTCTCCTCTGGTAACTACACATCTGATCTTTTTTTTTTTAATGAGTTTGTTTGTTTATGAAGTACAATTGACCTACAGCATCCTGTTAGTTCTTGGAACACAACATAGTAATTTATTTCTATACCTTTCAAGATGTCACCATGACAAGTCTAGTTGCTGTCTGTCACCATACAAAGAGATACCTTTTCTTATGCATTTTGAATATCCTCTGTTGTATCTCACACAAGTTTTGATCAACAATTACCTTCTCATTGATGGATTAATTCTTCTTCTTACCTCACTTGTGGCAGCAAGTGTTCATTTTTCTGTTCAACATGGGAAATGACAACAACAACTAGACCAACCGGAGTCCTAAAATCAGGGATGGGGCTGAGGGTGAGAGGGATAAATGAGTCTTTTAACCAAGACTTTTGGTAACTTCATTCCCTGTGATGAGAAGTACAGATGGGGATCAGAACAGTTTTGCTCTGATTCTTTTCTTTTTCCTGAACATGAGCAGTTTAGGAAAAACTTCTGGCAGAGTTATACCCTCCTAACCATCAGACACCTACAAAAAATTGTCATCCTTTTGCAAAATAAAGCCATGACTCATAGGGAATGACCCAAAGCAAATACTTATTGGAGCTTTGGGATACACACTTTTATTTTCTTTTTAAAGATTTACCTACTCTTCCATAACAGTAACTTAAATTCTTGTTTGTAAAGTGAAGTCTCAATGAAATGCTATTTTCCAACCCTGTACTTAAGAGAAATTATTACTTGAAATTATACAGCATGTCTCCTATTGAATTCTGTTTTGTATTAGGGAGAAGAATTGGAAGATTCCATTGCAAATTTGAAAAATTTTATCAGACTTTTGAAGACAATTAGTTGGTTATTAAATTAAAGGATCTCCTCCTCCCTGAAACATTCCCTTCTCAAACCCTCCCAATCAATTACTTGGGCTTATTTTAGTTTCCTAAATCCTAATTTTCTAAAACCCTGAATATTCACTGGAAGGACTGATGCTGATGCTGAAGCTGAAGCTCCAATCCTTTGGCCACCTAATGTGAAGAACTGACTCACTGGAAAAGACCCTGATGCTTGGAAAGATCGAAGGCAAAAGGAAAAGCAGGCAGCAGAGGATGAGATGGTTAGATAGCATCACCAACTCAATGGACATGAATTTGAGCAAACTATGGGAGATAGCAAAGGACAAGTGAGCCTGGTGTGCTGCAGTCCACGGGGTTGCAAAGAGTCAGACATGACTTAGCAACTGAACAACAACATTTTAGTTTCATCACTGGACTTGTGAATACTTGTTATAACACTTAGCTACTGAAATTATCTCTTTTAAGCCTTTCTCTGCAAATGCATCAAGATTGTGAGCAGGGGCAGTGTTGTATCTAACTCTAATTTTTATCTCTAACATTAATTGTTGAATGAAATGTTCAATAATGAATGAAAGTGGCAGAAATACAACAACCATCTTACTCATGGAAAGGCAGTTAATAGGAATAATCTATACCTCATTACTTTAACTTGTGTGTATTTTTAATAATGTTTGTGTGAATTAACTAAATGTCACCATTACCAATTTTCTCATTAACGTAGTGACATGTGATACCTAGGGTGCCTCTATTATTAGAATTCTGTATTTTAGGAAGGAAAATTCCAATAATGAACCAAAACTGCTGCTTTATATATTACAACTGAACCTTCCCTAGAGGTTTCATATGAGACTGGCTCAGAAAGTCAATGGAAAGCAATTTGTGAGAGAGACTGGAAAAGATCATAGCAAGTAAAAAGAAAATAATTTCCAGTACTGAAGAATTACATTATTGGGGGATATAAAAGTCATCTTTGCAATAATTTTCTGACTTTCCCACTTTATCAAAATTCAAGTCCTGAGCAAGAAATTTATCAGAATTTTTTTTTTCATTTGGAAACCTGCTGTTTATTCCATTTTAAATGCAAAGTAGGACTTCACTGATGGTCCAGTGGTTAAGACTCCATCTTCCTCTGCAGGGGGAGCAGGTTTGATCCCTAGTTCAGAAGGTTTCCACATGTCACACACTGCAGTCAAAAAATAAAATAAAATAAATTAAAATGTATATAAAAGCAAAGTAATACCTATAAGTGAAGGTGTCCAAATTTGTATCTAATTGCCAACATGCTTTGAATCATTAAAAAAGCAAGAGAGTTCCTGAAAATCATCTACTTCTGCTTTATTGACTACGCCAAAGACTTTGACTATGTGGATTACAACAAACTGTGGAAAATTCTTAAAGAGATGGGAATACCAGACCACTTGACCTGCGTTCTGAAAAATCTGTATGCAGGTCAGGAAGCGACAGTTAGAACTGGACTTGGAACAACAGACTCCTTCCTAATCGGGAAAGGAGTACATCAAGGCTATATATTGTCACTCTGCTTATTTAACTTATATGCAGAGTACATCATGAGGAATGCTGGGCTGGATGAAGCACAGGCTGGAGTCAAGATTGCCAGGAGAAATATCAGTAACCTCAGATATGCAGACGACAGCACCCTTATGGCAGAAAGTGGAGAAGAACTAAAGAGCCTCTTGATGAAAGTGAAAGAGGAGAGTGAAAAAGGTGGCTTAAAACTCGGCATTCAGAAAACTAAGATCATGGAATTGGGTCCCATCACTTCATGGAAAATAGATGGGGAAACAGTGGAAACAGTGAGAGACTTTATTTTTGGGGGTTCCAAAATCACTGCAGATGGTGACAGCAGCCATGAAATTAAAAGATGCTTACTCCTTGGAAGAAAAGCTATGACCAACCTAGACAGCATGTTAAAAAGCAGGGACATTACTTTGCCAACAAAGATCCATCTAGTTAAGGCTATGGTCTTTCCAATAGTCATGTATGGATGTGAGAATTGGACTATAAAGAAAGCTGAGTGCTGAAGACTTGATGCTTTTGAACTGTGGTGTTAAAGAAGACTCTTGAGAGTCCCTTGGACTGCAAGGAGATCCAACCAGTCCATCCTAAAGGAAATCAGTCCTGAATATTCATTGGAAGGACTGATGCTGAGGCTGAAGCTCCAATACTTTGGGCACCTGATGCAAAGAGCTGACTAATTTGAAAAGACCCTGATGCTGGAAACGATTGAAGGTGAGAGGAGAAGGGGACGAGAAGAGGATTAGATGGTTGGATGGCATCACTGAGTAGGCTCTGTGGTTGGAGATGGACAGAGAGGCCTGGTATGCTGCAGTCCATGGTGTTGAAAGAAGTTGGACATGACTGAGAGACTGAACTGACTGACTGACTGACAAATACGCAATTCATCAAATATAAATAAAACTATGCATTTCTATAATTTGGATGAGCTAACAGTTTACTTTAGTTCCACACTGGGCGTACTGTTTTGCCTCATTAATGAGCTTTAATACTGTGTTGCACATTGTTGTTTGCATACATCTTCAAAATGTTAGCAAAACAAGTTGGAAAGTAAAATAGCTCGTTAGTTATTTTGCTTTATTCCATGATGAAACATGCCTCACTGCAGGTGAGGGCTGGCAGTGCACAGGGTGAAGACTTCATGGGGGTCATTGGGAAATGTTACTGTTCATCAGAGTGGGAAGCAAATGAGAAATTAGTGTTCTTAAGAGAGAGTTAAGAAGAAATCAGCTACTAGATGTCAAATACAAGCAGTCAGTTTAGTCGGTCAGTCATGTTTGACTCTTTGCGACCCCAAAGACTACAGCACACCAGGCTTCCCTGTCCATCAAATATCCTGGAGCTTGCTCAAATTCATGTCCATCCAGTTGGTGATGCCATCTAAGAATCTCATCCACTGGCATCTCCTTCTCCTCCTGCCTTCTATATTTCCCAGCATTAGGGTCCTTTCCAATGAGTCAGTTCTTTGCATCAGATTGCCAAAGTATTGGAGTTTCAGCTTCAACATCAGTCCTTCCAATGAATATTCAGGACTGATTTCCTTTAGGATTGACTGGTTGGATTTACTTGCAGTCCAAGGGACTCTCAAGAGTCTTCTCCAACACCACAGTTCAAAAGCATAAGTTCTTCAGCGCTCAGTTTTCTTCATAGTCCAACTCTCACATCCATACATGACTACTGGAAAAACCATAGCTTTGACTAGACAGACCTTTGTTGGCAAAGTATTGTCTCTGCTTTTTAGTATGCTAGGTCAGTCATAGCTTTTCTTCCAAGATGCAAGCGTCTTTAATTTCATGGCTGCAGTCACCATCTGTAGTGATTTTGGAGCCCCCCAAAATAGTTTGTTACTGTTTCCACTGTTTCCCCATCTATTTGCCATGAAATGATAGGACCAGATGACAAATGGAAAGATCACCCATGTTTATCAGATCAGATCAATCACTCAGTCGTGTCCGACTCTTTGTGACCCCATGAATCGCAGCACACCAGGCCTCCCTATCCATCACCAACTCCCGGAGTTCACTCAGACTCCCGTCCATCGAGTCAGTGATGCCATCCAGCCATCTCATCCTCTGTCATCCCCTTCTCCTCTTGCCCCCAATCCCTCCCAGCATCAGAGTCTTTTCCAGTGAGTCAACTCTTCACATGAGGTGGCCAAAGTACTGGAGTTTCAGCCTTACCATCATTCCTTCCAAAGAAATCCCAGGGCTGATCTCCTTCAGAATGGACTGGTTGGATCTCCTTGCAGTCCAAGGGACTCCCAAGAGTCTTCTCCAAAACCACAGTTCAAAAGCATCAATTCTTCAGTGCTCAGCCTTCTTCACAGTCCAACTCTCACATCCATACATGACCACAGGAAAAACCATAGCCTTGACTAGACGAACCTTTGTTGGCAAAGTAATGTCTCTGCTTTTGAATATACAATCTAGATTGGTCATAACTTTCCTTCTTAACTTATATGCAGAGTACATCATGAGAAACGCTGGACAGGAAGAAACACAAGCTGAAATCAAGATTGCCGGGAGAAATATCAATAACCTCAGATATGCAGATGACACCAGCCTTATGGCAGAAAGTGAAAGGAACTAAAAAGCCTCTTGATGAAAGTGAAAGTGGAGAGTGAAAAAGTTGGCTTAAAGCTCAACATACAGAAAATGAAGATCAAGGCATCCGGTCCCATCACTTCATGGTAAATAGATGGGGAAACAGTGGAAACAGTGTCAGACTTTATTTTTCTGGGCTCCAAAATCACTACAGATGGTGACTGCAGCCATGACATTAAAAGACGCTTACTCCTTGGAAGGAAAGTTATGACCAACCCATGTTTATGGATTAGACAAATTAATATTGCTAAAATATCCATACTACTCAAATCTATCTATAGGTTCAATGCAATCTTTATCAAAATTCCAATGGCATTCTTCACAGAAATAGAAAATAAGAATTCTAATATGTGTATAAAATCACAAAAGACCTTGAATGGCCAAATAAACCTTGAAAAGAAGAAAAAAAGTCAGAGGCCATTTACTTCCTGGTTTCAAAATATACTACAAAGCTATGGTAATCCAAACAGTATGGTTCAGTTCACTTCAGTCTCTCAGTCTTATCTGACTCTTTGCGACCCCATGAATCGCAGCATGCCAGGCCTCCCTGTCCATCACCAACCCCCGGAGTTCACTCAGACTCATGTCCATCGAGTCAGTGATGCCATCCAGCCATCTCATCCTCTGTTGTCCCCTTTTCCTCCTGCCCCCAATCCCTCCCAGCATCAGAGTCTTTTCCAATGAGTCAACTCTTCCCATGAGGTGGTCAAAGTACTGGAGTTTCAGCTTCAGCATCATTCCTTCCAAAGAAATCCCAGGGCTAATCTCCTTCAGAATGGACGGGTTGGATCTCCTTGCAGTCCAAGGGCCTCTCAAGAGTCTTCTCCAACACCACAGTTCAAAAGCATCAATTCTTTGACGCTCAGCTTTCTTCACAGTCGAACTCTCACATCCATACATGACCACTGGAAAAACCATAGCCTTGACTAGACGGACCTTTGTTGACAAAGTAATGTCTCTGTTTTTCAACATGCTATCCAGGTTGGTCATAACTTTTCTTCTAAGGAATAAGTGTCTTTTAATTTCATGGCTGCAATCACCATCTGCAGTGATTTTGGAGCCCAAAAAATAGAGTCTGACACTGTTTCCACTGTTTCCCCATATACTTCCCATGAACTGATGGGACTGGATGCCATGATCTTCATCTTCTGAATGTTGAGCTTTAAGCCAACTTTTTCACTCTCATCTTTCACTTTCATCAAGAGGCTTTTGAGTTCCTCTTCACTTTCTGCCATAAGGGTGGTGTCATCTGCATATCTGAGGTTGTTGATATTTCTCCTGGCAATCTTGATTCCAGCTTGTTCTTCTTTCAGCCCAGCATTTCTCATGATGTACTCTGCACAGAAGTTAAATAAGCAGGGTGACAATATACAGCCTTGACATACTCCTTTTCCTATTTGGAACCAGTCTGTTGTTCCATGTCCAGTTCTAACTGTTGCTTCCTGACCTGCATACAGGTTTCTCAAGAGGCAGGTCAGGTGGTCTGGTATTCCCATCTCTTTCAGAATTTTCCACAGTTTCTTGTGATCCACACAGTCAAAGGCTTTGGCATAGTCAATAAAACAGAAATAGATGTTTTTCTGGAACTCTCTTGCTTTGTCAATGATCCAGTGGATGTTGGCAATTTGATCTCTGCTTCCTCTGCCTTTTCTAAAATGAGCTTGAACATCTAGAAGTTCACGGTTCACGTATTGCTGAAGCCTAGCTTGGAGAATTTTGAGCATTACTTTACTAGTGTGTGAGATGAGTGCAATTGTGTGGTAGTTTGAGCAATATTTGGCATAGCCTTTCTTTGGGACAGTATGGTACTAGCATAAAAACAGACACATAAACCAATGAAACAGAATCAAGAGCCCAGAAATAAGCTCTCATATATATGGTCAACTAATATTTAACAAAGAAGGCAAGAATATTCAAAGGAGAAAGAATAACCTGTTTAATAAATGGTGTTGTAAAATTGAATAATTAACATGCAATGATTATTATACCACTTGGAAAAATTTAAATAGACTAATGACTTAAATGAAAACCTGGAATTGTGAAACTCCTGGTAATAAAGATAGGGGAACTTTATATTGATCTTGGCAATAAAAGTTTGATTGTGAAACCAAAGCACAAGCAACAAAAGCAAAAATAAATAAGTGGGACTATGTCAAATTCAAAAAGCTTCTTCACAGCAAAGAAAATCTTCAATGAAATGAAAAGGCAGTCTACAGAATGGGAGAAAATATTTGCAAATGTTTATCTGACAAAGAATTAATATAAAAATGTATAAAGAATCCAAACAACCCAATAACAACATTAACAACAATAATAAAACAGCAAACAATCCAATTAAAAAATGGATGGAGGAACCAAATAGTTTTCCAGAGAAGACAGAAAGATGACCAATAGGCACATGAAAAAAAGTGCTCAACATCACTAATGATGCGGATAATGAAAATAAAAACCACAGTGAGATAGCACCTGTTAGAATGGCTGTCATCAAAAAGGCAAAACATAACAAATGTCAGTAAGAATGCAGAGAAAAGGGAATGCTTGTGCATTTTGGTAGAGATGTAAATTGGTGCATTCACTATAAAAAACAGTATGGAGGTTCCTCAAAAAAGAAAAAAATAGTTACCATATGATCTAGCAATTCCACTTCTAAGTATATATCCATAGGAAAGAAGAACATGATGCCAGAGACATATCTACACTCTCATGATCATTACAGCATTATTCATAATAACCAAGATATGAAAACAGCTTAAGTGTCCATCAACAGATGAATGAATAGAAAAGATTCATATATATATGAATATTATTCAACCATGAGAATGAATAAAATCTTACCAATTTTCCAAAACATGGGTTGCCCTGAGGGCATTATGCTATGAACTACATCAGAGAAATACAAATACTATATATCACTTCAGTTCAGTTCAGTTCAGTTGCGTCCGACTCTTTGTGACCCCATGAATCACAGCACGCCAGGCCTCCCTGTCCATCACCAACTCCCAGAGTTCACTGAGACTCACGTCCATCAAGTCAGTGATGCCATCCAGCCATCTCATCCTCTGTCGTCCCCTTCTCCTCCTGCCCCCAATCCCTCCCAGCATCAGAGTCTTTTCCAAAGAGTCAACTCTTTGCATGAGGTGGCCAAAGTATTGGAGTTTCAGCTTCAGCATCATTCCTTCCAAAGAACACCCAGGACTGTTCTCCTTCAGAATGGACTGGTTGGATCTCCTTGTAGTCCAAGGGCCTCTCAAGAGTCTTCTCCAACACCACAGTTCAAAAGCACCAATTCCTCAGTGCTCAGCTTTCTTCACAGTCCAACTCTCACATCCATACATGACCACTAGAAAAACCATAGCCTTGACTAGACGGACTTTGTTGGCAAAGTAATGTCTCTGCTTTTGAATATACTATCTAGGTTGGTTATAACTTTCCTTCCAAGGAATAAGCGTCTTTTAATTTCATGGCTGCAGTCACCATCTGCAGTGATTTTGGAGCCCCCAAAAATAAAGTCTGACACTGTTTCCACTGTTTCTCCATCTATTTCCCATAAAATGATGGCACCAGATGCCATGATCTTCGTCTTCTGAATGTTGAGCTTTAAGCCAACTTTTTAACTCTCCTGTTTCACTTTCATCAAGAGGCTTTTTAGTGCCTCTTCACTTTCTGCTATAAGGGTGGTGTCATCTGCATATCTGAGGTTGTTGATATTTCTCCTGGCAATCTTGATTCCAGCTTGTTCTTCTTTCAGCTCAGCGTTTCTCATGATGTACTCTGCATTTAAGTTATATAAGCGGGGTGACAATATATACCTTGACATACTCCTTACTCCTTTTCCTATTTGGAACCAGTCTGTTGTTCCATGTCCAGTTCTAACTGTTGCTTCCTGACCTGCATATAGGTTTATAGAATCTACAGAAGCCAAACCCATAAAGAGTAAAATGATGATTTCCTGTGGTGGAGTGAGTGTAGGTGGAAACGGGGAGATTCTGGTTAGAGTAAAAACTTTCAGTTAAGTTCTAGGACTCTAGATTAAGTTCTAGATTAAGTTCCAGGGATCTAATGCATAGTACTGTGATTATAGTTAACAGTACTCTATTATATACTTGAAAGTTGCTAACAGAGTAGATCTGAAATGTTCTCACTGCAAAAAAGAAAAAAAAAAAGGAAATGGGGATTATGTGATGTGATAGTGTTAGCTAATACTATGGTGGTAATCATATTGCAGTATATGTGTATCAAACCAGTGCATTGTACATCTTTAATTTAGACAATGTTATATGTTAAGTATACCTCAAGAAAGCTGGAAAAAAGAGATTTATTTCCATGTTCATACATTGCATTTACACATTTATTTATTTATTCAGTAAACAATTTGAATGCCTACTATGTTAATTGAACAACCACCAGTTCCTGTTGTTTTGACAGAGTAAGCTGTGAAAAAAATAAAGACTCATGAAAAGGGTCTAAACCTTCCATTTCATTCACTCATTCATTAATTGACTCACACAATAAGAACTGTTCAATAAACACCTGTCAAGTACCACATAAACCTATACAAGAGGGCTGCTACAGATTTCATCTGTAGACATTGCCCTAAATGGTCAGAATGAGGACAGATTTGAAAATGCCCATCAAGCCAACACGATGCCAGGGCACAAAGGTTATGCTTCCCCGTGCAGCACTGTGACAGAAGCATAGGGCCATTCATTTATTACTGTCTTTATTAAAGACATTGTTTTAACTTTCTATGCGTTTTTGCAGAACACGATGTTGTATAAGACATTTCCCCTACCATTAATATTAGATCTATTTGCCTTATTTTTTAGCATTTTAAAATTTATAAAATATTTCCATTTATTACTTCGTTTGATTCTCACAAAAACCCTGTGAAGTAAGAAGACAGGTATTTTTTCATTTTGCAAACAAGAAATAGAAATTTCAAGAGTGAGTGTCTTGTTCAAAGTGCCTGAGATGAGAGTAGAAACCAGTGTGACTTTTGCTGCATGTACCATAGACTTACTTCAGTCATTCCCATGTTTTACTGTGGAAGTAATTGAATCAGTAGTTGGCTGGTTGTCTGAAGAAGGCTTTTAAAGGCAATCATAAAAATGATGCATACTTACTTACAACTTTTTTTCGATTTAATAAAGGTACATTGATTCTCCAGTCTTTTTCTTGTAGACCCATGCCTTTTTGTTATTCATGGTCAACAGATTTAAATCTCCCCATAGTCCTCCTCATGAAGGAAATGGAAACACACTCCAGTATTCTTGCCTGGAGAATCCCGGGGACAGAAGAGCCTAGTGGGCTGCCATCTATGGGGTCGCACAGAGTCGGACACGACTGAAGCAACTTAGCAGCAGCAGCAGCAGCTAGTCCTCCTCATAGACTCACACCCATATTGCATCATTTATCATTTCTCAGTTTTGACTCCTTTAAAGTATGGAGATATGCAAAGTATTATGAATCCAGAATCCTTCTAGATGTTTATAATTTATCCCTATCTTTTACAATCATTTTGCCCACACCTAATTTAACAGAAGTATTTGTAGTGACCCTCCTCTTCCAAGTATTCCACGGCTGTCCAGGCTCATATTTTATTGCTTTACACCCTACTTAGTTACAGGAACAAGTGCATTTGGCACAAACATAGTTGGGAGCTAGCATAACTGACTTGTGAGATACAACACAAAGGCACAGACAGAAATGTTGCAGAAGAGCCAAGAGCTGTGAGCTATGGCTATCCGTCTTCATGATTTACAAAGAGGGTGGAGAAAGATCACTGATCTGATGAGTTTGCAAATAGAGCTCAGTTAAGAGAACTCTTGTAATAATAGGCAAAGAACAAGCTGTACTCAAAGCCTGTTTACCTGTGACTGGAAGTATCTTGTACTTCCTGTAGCAAACCTGTAGACTCCTCAAATGGTTATCAAGTTGTATCCAGAATGTTTGCCAGAACTGAAGATAGGAAGTCCATTTCAACTGGGTGGTCATGGGTTTGACTTTGGCAGCAGGCTAAAAAGAATGTTTTTCTATTGCTGGTGGGAAGTTGCAGTATAACACTGGGAGCTCAGCCTTGTGCTCTGATGACCTAGAAGGCTGAGATGCAGGGAGGGGAGGGAGGCTCAAGAGAAGTGAATATATGTATAATTATGGCTGATTTGCATTGTTGTATGGCAGAAACCAATGCAACATTGTAAAGCAATTTTCCTCCAATTAAAAAAAAAAGGAATATTTTTCTAAGCATTCAAGAGTGTTTGTCCAACCTTACATGCAAAATTGATCCTGATTAACTTAGATTCTTAAAATGATAGATTCCCTATTGGAATAAAAGGAATAATAACAATACTTTAACTTTATTCTAATTATCTCTGAGAGGATTGTCTCCCTGCTTCCTAGCATAGGGCTTATTACATGGTTTGTGCTTAATACACATTTGCTGAAACATTAAAGAACCATCTCTGTCTTTTTTTTTTTTTTTTTTTTGAAGTATCATTGATTTACAATGTTGTATTAGTCTCAAGTGTGCAGCAAAATTATTCAGCTATGCTGCTGCTGTCGTTTAGTTGCTTTGATTGTGTCCCACTCTGTGCGACCCTAAGGACTGCAGTCTCCAGGCTCCTCTGTTCATGGGGTTCTCTAGGCAAGAGTACTAGAGTGGGTTACCATGCCCTCCTCCAGGGGGTCTTCCCAGTCCAGGAATCCAGCCTGGGTCTCCTGCAGTGCCGGCAAGTTCTTTACCGCTGAGCCAGCAGGAAAGCCCTGATTCGGCTACACATATACATGTATTCATTCTTTTTCAGATTCTTTTCTCATATAGGTTATTACAGAATATTGAGTAGAGTTCCCTATGCCATACAGTAGGACCTTATTGCTTATCTAATTTATATAATTTGCATATGCTTATCCATAACTCCTAATTTATCCCTCCCCTCCCCCTTCCCCTTTAGTAATCATACATTTGCTTTCTATGTCTCTAAGCCTGAAAGAGACATCTTCGGATGTCTTTAGAATAGAAAAAAATATACATAGAAAATGTATAGAATAGGAAAAAAATGGATTTATTGGAATGTTAAGGTTAGACCATTCTCCTTATAAGTAAAAACCTGCTCAGTCAGTTCTATGTGAAATGCAGCAGTGAGAGGATAATAACTTTATTAAGTGGGAGATGTATTGAAGAAGCTAAATGTTTGTCTGGATCATTAAGAAAAATTTCTTCTGACATCCTTTTCAGAATTGTACCCAGAAAATATGAACTTTATTCACCATGTGATTATCTCAATACTCTGACCCAGGGCTGAAGAACTGGCAAAATGTGCTTAAAATCTTTTTTTGTTTTCTTTTTTTGCATATGAGCAAAACAAATGTGATTGGCTGTTCCAGACTGTTATTTGTTTAGCTTTTGGGCCACCATGTTCCATGAAAAGTTGTGTGGCCTATCTTATCGTCATAGTTTCTGTGTCCCTTCAATTCAGAGGCATTAGAAGGGTGTGGTTTTCCCAGCAAATCCTTCTTTGGACTAAATTCACTTTGTCATTTTCACAGCCAAGAGCTTTGTAATAATAATTCTTGTTTGGAACAATTTTAGTCAAGTTCATTTGAGTCACAATGTTGTGATATCTCCAAAAAGTACAGAATCAAAGCCATTCTTATGGGACATTTAAGGAATAGTTTTTTTCAGCTTTTATGCTGAATGAGATTTAAGTGAATAATCCAAATAGAAATAGGAGAACATGAAATACTATAATTTGCAGAAGAGGACCAGCAATCCACCCCATGAAATGGTTTAATTCCCCTTTCCCTCTTCCTTGCCTTTTTCTTCCTCCTCTCCTTTTTTCATCTCTCCTTCTTTTTCATTTTTCCCTTGCTATTTTCCCCTTCTTCCTTGACTTTATACAACCTTTCCCTTCATGTAATCCACTTGTCATTTCTCTCCCTCACTCCCTCCTTCCCATCTTCTTGCTTGGAGTTTCTAGCAAGGCATCTCTGGACTGATGGCTGAGCTGCCATAGCAGGTAATGGGGCTCAGTGACTGAGCTCGATTAGGTTCAGAATCAAGACAAAAATAGGAAGGCAAAAAGGAAGAGAACTGGAGCTGGGTGCTTTCTGAACTAGAACAAGACATGAGGAACAGAGTAATTCAGCACTCTCTCTGTGAGTGGAATTGAGATGCCTGCATCACCTTTTTGAGGTACAGTCCTGGTGGCGGGCAAGGGGGTGAAGCTTGGGATAGGCTTGCAGGGAGTGCCCCTCTCCCTTCATCCCTCCTCCTTACTCCATTGCCAAGCTTGTTTCTTGTTTTCTCTCTTTCAATTCTTTTTCTTTTTTTCCTTTGATTTCTTTATTCTGTTTCCTTCAACAAGCTATCCAGAGGGACACAGCAGGCAGTCAAGTGGTTAAGACTTTGCCTTCCAATGTAGGGGGTGCAGGTTTGATCCCTGATCAGGGAGGGAGCTAAGATGCCACATGCCCCATGGCCAAAAACACAAAACATAAAATAGAAGCAATGTGGTTAAAAAAAAAAAAAAAAAAAAATCAATGAAGACTTTAAAAATGGTCCACATCAAAAAAATCCTGAACTTTTTTTTTTTTTTAATAAAAGGAGCTCTCCATAAACAGGGTGAAAATGAAAAATATTTAGGTACAGAAAGTATCTCTGACTTCCTCACTGAGTTTTTCATCTGAAGTGGTTATCGCTTCAGCATTGTTGAATGCACTAGAGACATAAGGGTGGAGCAAACACCATGAAATCCTAGGCAAGGAGGGAGACTGATGAGCAAGCACATCGTTAGAGCTTGCTGTGATCCATGGTGTGAAAGGTACTGCTGAAATGCTGTGGCAAGACAGGAAGACAGTTATCTGCTCATGGAATGTTTCCAGGAACAAGGAGAGGAAGGAAATTCCAACAGGGAACAAGGGGAACGCCAGAGATTTCCAAACCGTTGGAGGGCAGGCACAGCCTGGCTGGACGAATCTCAATCACTGTTGATGAAGGTCCTGACAAGGATCTTGGACTTGACTTTCTGGGCCAGTGCTGGCCTAGACTGCTCTGAGATAATGGGACAGAATGGCAGTAAGCCGAACAGAGGAAGACAAATATCAGATGATATGGCTCATACGTGGAATCTAAGTCTAAAAATGATACAGATGAATTTATTTACAAAACAGAAATAGACTCACAGACTTAAATTTATGGTTATCAAAGAGGAAAGGTGGGGGGTATGTGTGATAGATTAGGATTAATGTATATATACTACTATGTAAAATAGATAACTAACAAGGACCTACTGTATAGCACAGGGAACTCTATTCAATATTTTATAACAAGCCATAAGGGAAAAGAATATGAAAAGGAATATATATATACACATATATATAAAACTGATTCACTGTGCTGTACACCTGAAACTAACATGATATTATAAATCCACTGTCCTTCAAATAAAGAAGATTATGAATTTATCGTGTCACCTTTCCTGGCTTTAATCCCCATTCAGTGTCATTCAGGGGAGTTAGGGGAACTTGGTTCAAATCCTGGTGCATCTGTTAGGGGAAGCACATTGATTGAAACTGCTTACCCTGGCCAGGCACCATAGTAACCATTTGCATGAGTTGTTTTATGACGGGAGATCCTGATAAGGAATACGGAACTAATAAGCCACCACCAACCGGAAGAGTTCAGGAAAGGTCAAAAGGAGACACCGTGTGTCCGTCCACTTCCCAGAATTCCTCTCACTAGCATCTATCTTGGCTGAGCGATGGTGTGCCACCAATCATTCTGCATTAGAATGATTGGCCAAAGACCAGCTGGAAACTAATCCCATCACCATAAAACCTGAGACTGTGAGCCACGGGGCAGAGCAGTTCTCCTGGGTTCCCTTACCCTACTACTTTCCACCCGGGTGTCCTTTCCCAATAAAATCTCTGTGTCTCCTCAGAAAATTCATTTCCAAGTGTTAGACGAGAGCCCAGTTTCGGGCCCTGGAAGGGGTCCCCCTTCCTGCAACATATCCACTTAGTTATGTGACCTTCAGTTCAGTTCACTTCAGTCACTCAGTCGTGTCCGACTCTGTGACCCCATGAATCGCAGCACACCAGGCCTCACTGTCCATCACCAACCTGGCGTTCACTCAGACTCACGTCCATCGAGTCAGTGATGCCATCCAGCCATCTCATCCTCTGTCGTCCGCTTCTCCTCCTGCCCCCAATCCCTCCCAGCATCAGAGTTTTTTCCAATGAGTCAACTCTTCACATGAGGTGGCCAAAGTACTGGAGTTTCAGCTTTAGCATCATTCCTTCCAAAGAAATCCCAGGGCTGATCTCCTTCAGAATGGAATGGTTGGATCTCCTTGCAGTCCAAGGGACTTGCAAGAGTCTTCTCCAAAACCACAGTTCAAAAGCATCAATTCTTCAGTGCTCAGTTTTATTCACAGTCCAACTCTCACATCCATACATGAGTACTGGAAAAACCATAGCCTCGACTAGACAGACATCTGTTCACAAAGTAATGTCTCTGCTTTTCAATATGCTGTCTAGGTTGGTCATAACTTTTCTTTCAAGGAGTAAGTGTCTTTTAATTTCATGGCTGCAGTCACCGTCTGCAGTGATTTTGGAGCCCAAAAAATAAAGTCTAACACTGTTTCCACTGTTTCCCATCTATTTGCCATAAAATGATGGCACCAGATGCCGTGATCTTCGTCTTCTGAATGTTGAGCTTTAAGCCAACTTTTTCACTCTCCTGTTTCACTTTCATCAAGAGGCTTTTTAGTGCCTC
Source organism: Bos mutus (assembly GCF_027580195.1). Taxonomy (NCBI): domain Eukaryota; kingdom Metazoa; phylum Chordata; class Mammalia; order Artiodactyla; family Bovidae; genus Bos; species Bos mutus. The sequence continues at coordinate 63,834,469 of NC_091632.1, forward strand.
TTCACTTTCTGCCATAAGGGTGGTGTCATCTGCATATCTGAGGTTATTGATATTTCTCCCGCCAATCTTGATTCCAGCTTGTTTCTTCCAGTCCAGCGTTTCTCATGATGTACTCTGCATATAAGTTAAATCAGCAGGGTGACAATATATAGCCTTGATGTATTCCTTTTCCTGTTTGGAACCAGTCTGTTGTTCCATGTCCAGTTCTAACTGTTGCTTCCTGACCTGCATATAGGTTTCTCAAGGGACAGGTCAGGTGGTCTGCTATTCCCATCTCTTTCAGAATTTTCCACAATTTATTGTGATCCACATAGTCAAAGGCTTTGGCATAGTCAATAAAGCAGAAATAGATGTTTTTCTAGAACTCTCTTGCTTGTTCCATGATCCAGCAGATGTTGGCAATTTGCTCTCTGGTTCCTCTGCCTTTTCTAAAACCAGCTTGAACATCTGGAAGTTCATGGTTCATGTATTGCTGAAGCCTGGCTTGGAGAATTTTGAGCATTACTTTACTAGCGTGTGAGATGAGTACAATTGTGTGGTAGTTTGAGCCTTCTTTGGCACTGCCTTTCTTTGGGATTGGAATGAAAACTGCCCTTTTCCAGTCCTGTGGCCACTACTGAGTTTTCCAAATTTTCTTGCATATTGAATGCAGCACTTTCACAGCATCATCTTTCAGGATTTGAAATAGCTCCACTGGAATTCCATCACCTCCACTAGCTTTGTTCATAGTGATGCTTTCTAAGGCCCACTTGACTTCACATTCCAGGATGTCTGGCTCTAGGTGAGTGATCATACCATCGTGATTATCTTGGTTGTGAAGGTCTTTTTTGACCTTAAGTACATTAATTATCCTTTCTGAGCCTCATTTTTCTCATCAGTAAAAAGATAATTCACAACACACACACACACACACAAAAAAAACAGAATGACAGAGCAGCCATGCCTATGTTAGTTATGAAACAGCTTCTGATAGCATTTTTAATGCTTCACATATTGATCTTTATATCTTCAATTTTTGTTCCAGACTAAGAAATATTTCTGCTAAACTGCTATGTATAATACCAAACAATTGATAGATTACAAATACATTGGAGATGTAGTCTCATCTGCAGTTTTAAAGATTAGCTTGGCAGTAGTGCTTAGATGTTTTACAGAGCAAGACTAGGTAGGAGAAAAAAACCCTCAAAAACCACTGAGAAGGCTCTTGCAACAGTCCAGACTCCAAACTCCACCACCAAAAAATTTCTGGGGACTTACTATGTTGGGTGCAATGAAGATGGAGAGGAAAAGATACCAGGATATTTAGCAAGTTGATGGTAAATGATCTAGTGATCTTTTTGATGCGGAAGTTGAGAGTAATGAAGGAATGAAATAACCAGTAAATATCATTATATAGGAACAAAGGTAGTACAGTACCATCTTGGTACGCAGCAACTTCCAAGTACATGAATTCTAAATAAATCTCACATCCTTATAATTCAGCCTAGATAAAAAATCCCATTATTCACAATAAGCTAGATTTTGCAGTGCCTCTGAGAAACACAGATTTTAAAAAAAAAATCATATACCTGAATATCAATATGTCAAATAAGCCAGCATGATTAAAACAACAACATAATTTAGCCTTAAAGGTGAAAAGCATAGCATATTTATTGCTCTGAATGTGCATATACTGGAACAGGGATCTCTGTTTTGAGTATGTCAGGCATGGTCTTCACCTCACAGTCAGTATCTGGAGTTTCTCAGACTTGACTACATCCAAAAAATTTATTCCAAATAAACAGGACATGAATAGCTAAGTGATTTGCCTGAAGGTACATGCAATGAGCTGAACTGTTCTGTTCTTTTCAGTCACTACGTCGTGTTGGACTATTTGCGGCCCCATGGACTGCAACACATCAGGCTGCCCTGTCCTTCACCGTCTCCTGGAGTTTGCTCAAACTCATGTCCATTGAGTCGGTAATGCTATCTAACCATCTCATCTTCTACCATCCCCTTTTCCTTTTGCTTTCAATCTTTCCCAGCATCAGGGTCTTTACAATGAGTCAGTTCTTTGCATCAGGTGGCCAAAGTATTGGAGCTTCAGCTTCAGCTTCAGTCCTTCCAATGAATATTCAGGATTGATTTCCTTTAGGATTGACTGGTTTGAACTCCTTGATGTCTAAGGGACTCTGAAGAGTCTTCTTAATCAACACAGTTCAAAAACATCAATTCTTTGGCGCTGAACCTTCCTTATAGTCCAACTCTCACCTCCATACATGACTACTGGAAAAATCATAGTTTTGACTAAATGGACCTTTGATGACAAAGTGATGTTTCTGCTTTTTAAGACACTGTCTAGGCTTGTCATAGCTTTTCTTCCAAGGATCAAGTGTCTTAATTTCACAGCTACTGCCACCATCCACAGTGATTTTGGAGCCCAAGAAAATAAAATCTACTTGTGTTTCCACTTTTACCTCTTCTATTTGCTATGAGGTGATGGGACTAGATGTCATGATCTTAGTTTTTTTACTGTTGAATTTTAAGCCAGCTTTTTCACTCTCCTCTTTCACTCTCTTCTAGAGGCTCTTTAGTTCTTTACTTTCTGCCATTAGGGTGGCATCTTCTGCATACCTGAGGTTATTGATATTTCTACCAGCAATCTTGATTCCAGTTTGTGATTCATCCAGTTTAACATTTCATATGATATACTCTGTATATAAATTGAATAAACAGGGTTACAACATACAAGCTTGACCTACTGCTTTCCCAATTTTCAACCAGTCCATTGTTCCTTGTCTTGTTCTAATTGTTACTTCTTGACCTGCATACAGGTTTCTCAGGAGGCAAGTAAGGTGGTCTGGTATTCTCATCTGTTTAAGAATTTTCCACAGTTTGTTGTGATCTACACAGTCAAAGTAGTAGATAAAGCAGAAATAGATGGTTTTTCTGGAATTCCTTTGATGAATTGTGTTATTCTAAATTCATGTGTTGAAATTTTAACACTTAGGACATCAACATGTGACTGCATTTGGAGATAGATCTTTAAAATGATTATCAAATTAAAATGAAGGTGTGAGGGTGACCCAATATGACTGGGATCATTGTTAGAGAAAGTTGAACATAGGTAGCTACAGAGGGACGCCTTGTGAAGACACAGGAAGATAACCATCTACAAGCCAAGGAGAAAAGCCTCAGGGAAACCATCTCTGACCACCCCGTCCTTGTACCTCTAATCTCTGGGACTATGAGAAAATAAACTTCTCTTGTTTAAGCCACTCAAACTACAGTGCTTTGGTATGACAGCTCTAGCAAATGCATATAGTACACGACTCATACATGATCTACACTGGATTGGGACTTCAGCTCGTCTGACCTCAAAATCTGTGCTTTACCTGGGCCTCTCTTCACTACATATCCCAGGAGGAGACTAACTATGGGCTGACTCATCCTAGCTCTCACTCTAACTAAGGAGTGTGTCATGCCAGGAACTTACCCCGGTAGATGATCTGCTACTCCAGACTTATTATGATCTCTTAATTTATGATGACAATGATTAGAGCAAAAAGGTTTTAAATTGTTATACTATATTAGGGGAAGAAAAATAGAATTTCATGATAATGTACCAAAGCTTTTGAACTCTGGCTTCCACATATGACTGGGAACTTCCTCAAGGCTGAGAATGGTATTCGTGGATTGCCCAACTGATAAAGAAGAAAAGAGAACAGTATTTGATACAGATAAAGCTTTGCAATGAACCAAAATAAGAAAGAAACTAGCGAAGTTAAATGTTGACTTAAACCACATCAATTTGGCTAAGCCCAAGTTTCTTCTCCCCACTCCAGTACTCTTGCTTGGAAAATCCCATAGACAGAGGAGCCTGGTAGGCTGCAGTCCGTGGGGTCGCTAAGAGTCGGACATGACTGAGCGACTTCACTTTCACTTTTCCCTTTCATGCATTGGAGAAGGAAATGGCAACCCACTCCAGTGTTCTTGCCTGGAGAATCCCAGGGACGGCGGGGCCTGGTGGGCTGCCGTCTATGGGGTCACACAGAGTCGGACACGACTGAAGCAACTTAGCAGCAGCAGCAGCAAGTTTCTTCTACAGAGTGAATGTCATGTTTCTTACATAGACTCAGGATTTTTGCATTCTTTCAAAATAATATGATAGTTCTGCCTAACTATGGCAGTTGCTAATCTGGCATCAATGACAATCACATCACAAATCAATTTCGTTGCTCTGTTTAGAGCTTCTAAATCTTTGCTTTGCAATATGTGAACTTTTTATAACCTAGAATTTATCAAATGGAACCATATGTGACCTCCATATTTCCCCATTTTCAGAACCCTATCCTACTAAAATAATTATTTTACACAAGATGGCTAAGAATTATTAAGTAGATCATGTTACATGGATGTTACATGGATATCTATGAAAAATGTTGACTTGGTCTGTGTGCACATCTATTTTGTCACTTATTAAAGAATGGAGTGTTAAGAAAAATTATAATTTCATCATCTCCCATAATTTTCTTAATATGTTTGATCTCTGATAGTATTCCTTCCCGGTGAAGAATTTGCATATTTTATCATGATTTCCCATAATAATTAAACCAGTTTGTCTTTTTTATAAAAAACGTTTGTGGTCTTTGCTAAAATTCTCCCCACCTCCCTTTTTTTGCGTCCCTACTGCCCAGTCTAAGCTATTATCACTCATTCCTAAGTTACTGCAATAGTTCTTCAGGCTATTCTTTGCCTTGGGGTGCTTTCCCATATCTCATTCATCCTACACATTGCTGCCTGATTAATAATCCTAAACCAGATCTTTGATTGTGTTAACTCCACTGCACAGAAAGCATTCACGGTTTCCCATCCACTAGCTAAGGATTAAAGTCCAAATTCCTGAATTATTCATAATCTGGCCCCACTCAATCATCCAAACTTTCTGACCTTACCTTCTAACACTTCCCCATTGTGAGCTAGCTAAACTGATTTTCTGAACTCCTGCAGAACTTATAGTCTATCCTAATTTTTTCTATCATTAATCAAACATAGTTTTCAGACACCGATTGTTACCTAATTTCTTTTGCTGGATACCCAAACACCTTAAGTGTTCTTCATTAAACTTTGCTATTCATAAAATAATCAGTGTCAACGTTGCTTACTTCCTTGTATCCTTTACAAAGGTTAATGGAAATGATTGTTACTGTTACTTTCAAGAGATATTTTAAAGTTCCCTACAGAGGACACAAATGTAAATAAGACATGATTCCTGACCTCAAACAGTGCATTTGCAGAAGACAGATGAAAGAGTACAAAATCCTTTGTGTGTCCATTGAAAATTCTAGTCAAAAAGGATGAACAGAGGATTGTGAGAGCAAAAGCTTATGTAGGTGAAGAAAACTGGGAGTGGGGAGATGGTTTTTATGACAGAAAGTCATAGAATGACATTTGAATTGGACCACCTTGAAGGAGAAACAGTCTTTCCTAAGAGGATTTGCAATTAGAATTCCAGTGCTTTCACTTTTATATATCAATCCTTATGAAATAATCACTGAAAAAAAGTATTTGAGAAGATTTACTTCTACCTGGAACCTACAGATTTTCTCTGTTATAAAGAATATTTAGGTTAATTTCTCAGATCAGGCCATGTCCATCCTCATTGGATTAGTAGAATATGAGACATATGCCCATTTTAAAGTTAAAATTCTGACTTCTTTGGGGGTAATTCTTTTCCAGCCCATAATCAAAGGTAGGTGGCGACTTCTCAAATACCTCCTAGAGTTTTTGTGTGGAGATATTCCATACCCTGAGCCTTAGGGCAGAAGACTCAGTTCTAGTTCTTCAAGGAGCTTAAGTTCCACAGATGTAATGCTGCACTTTCCTACAAGCGGGCATTAAAATTCACCCTAGGTTTTGAGATCCTGAGAGTCATTCAGTTTTCAGTCCCATTCAATGCTCTGATTTTAAAGTTTTTTTGTGTATAAAATCTGGGTAATTTTCCTTCTGGCTTTAAAGCTTAAAGATATACATGATTTTGTTATGTTTTATACAGCATTTTTGTATGAATTTACTCAAAATTTGAGAAAGAATTCTTAGATCAACTCAGCCTACCATATTGATCAGAAATATTAAGATTAGGCTTATTGCCCTAAGATTATTTCCTAGAATGAAAACAATACAAGGTTAAATGGAAATTACATTCTTAATAGTACAGGATATTGTTGTGGTTTTCTGAGGGAGATATATGACAAGAAAAATAACAGGATTACTTATTCAATAGAATATTTTGTTTAGCTGACTTGTCCACAAACAGGTAAACATCTTGGTCAGCATTTAAAAGAAATCAACATTTTCATAATTTTTTCTCTAGAAATAAGACCTCATAACTTTCTTAGTTGTTCTGGAAGCAACTTAGCAATACCTAAGGCCTACAAAGTTTTCCTTACAAAAAAGATAACATACCCCTGATGTCATTTACTCTTTTATTCTCTAATTTGGATGTCAGTAAACTTTTTCTGTAAAGGTACAGAGCTTTGTGGGTCATTATTACCTGTTCCAACTACTTACTTCTGCTATTCAGTTATAGTACAAAATCATTCACAGACAATGCATAAATGAACAGACATAGTTCTGTTCCTATAAAACCCTATGTACAAATATAGGTGTCAAAAAGGATTTGGCAGATGGATCATAGTCTAACAACCCTGCTGTAATTGAGAAAATAAGGAAACAGTGTGTGTGTGTGTGTGTGTGTGTGTGTGTGCATGTCAGAGTTCTCCAGAGAAGCAGAACCAATAAGAGAGAGAGAGTTGTAGAAATACAGAGAGAGATTTTTAAAAGCTGGCTCACATGGCAATAGGATCTGCTGTGTATTAGCTGTCTGGCAAGCTGGAAGTTCAGGTAATAGTGTCTCAGTCTTGAGTCCAAAATTCAAACAGCAGGCCAGCAGGCTGGAAACTCCAGTGGTGAGCGATGCTACGATCTTGAAGCAGAATTTCTTCTACTCTGGGAAACCTCAGTTTTTGCTCTTAGGGTCTTTAATGCATTAGATGATGCTCACCCATTGTGGGGGGTAATCTGCTTTACTTAAAGTCAGTTTATGGTAAATGTTAATCACATCTAAAAAGTACCTTCACATCAACATCCAGACTAGTGTTTGGCCAAACGTCTGGGTACTGTAGCCTAGCTAAGGTAACACACAAAATTGTCACAGCATACATGGTAAAACAAGTGTAGACAGAGGAATCACATAATTATGTATCAGAAACTATAATAAGTACTAAAATACATTATAGAAGAATATTATGGTTGAAAAAGTGATGAAAATGGTTTTTAAATTTTTAATATTACAGTTTAATCATAAAATTAAAAGTAATAGCACTTATGATTTACTGTGTATCAAGCACTGTTCTATGCATCTGCCACATATTATTCCATTCAGTTCTCACAATAATGTGATTGTGTAAATCTTGTCCTCCCCACCTTGAAAATCCCATTGACCGGAGTGCTTATGCATCACTGTTACTGATCAAATGATTGATTTCTGTCATTGATGCTCTGGTTTATTAAAAGGGTTTTTATTTTAAAAAAAGATGACATGAAGCAAATACAGAAAAGAACTTCTTCAGTCATGGATTTTTCTAAACTATCCCTGCATATAGGAATAAAAAGTATAAAGTAGAAAGTCACATTTACTAGAGTCTACTATCAGCTGAACAATTTAGTTATATTACTCATTCAGTCCCCAGATAACCCTTGGGAGGGATAGAGTTCAAAGAAGCCATATTGCTTCATGGAGGTAGACCTGCTACACGTGAAGGAATGATATGAAATCAATTTCTGTGAAATGCATGCTCTATCCCACCACCCTGGGGTTAAAGTGTGAACAGATCTTCAAGAATCCCAGGGTTATCTTGCAAAAAGGCACCAACTAGTGTATGAATTCTGCAACATCATCCAACCTCAGCTCTCATGTCTGTTGGAATCTTTCTACATGCCAGGCATGGTGCTAAGCTTTCTACATCCTTTTTTTTTTTTTTTAATGTGGACCATCTTTTTTAATTTGTTACAATATTGCTTCTGTTTTATGTTTTGTTTTCTTTGGCCACAAGGCATGTGGGATCTTAATTCCCTGACCAGTTATTGAATCCACAACCCTTGCATTGGAAGGCAAAGTCAACCACTGGACTGCCAGGAAGTTCCCAGCATTCTACATCTTTGATCTCACTAAATCTTCTCAACAAACCCATGAAGTAGCGGGGTTTATTATACCTATTTTGCACACAAGGAAACTTGGAGTGGTTAAGTAACTTTCCCAGGGCCACACTTGAGTCAATCCTGAAAAGCGCCAAGGTCTGGACTTGGAGGCATTCTGCTGTTATATGACATCCGTCCCCCTTGTGTCACAGTCCTTCCCTTAAATATTTCACCAAATTCTTATCTGGAGAAATACATCCTCCTCATTCCAGGAGACTATTTCCATTCTGATGCCTCTGCTGTACTGTGAGCATCACATTCAAAGAAGCTGAGGGCCCCCAGTGACCCCCACAACACAGAAAGTCAAGAGGAACCTGACAATATTAAGAGCATTTTCCTTTTGACTCTTAGTTTTTGTTGTGTTTTGGTTTCTTCTTTATGCAAGTTGATGCCTCAGTTTCAGTAAAAGAAGAGGTGAGACAAGTGACGGGTGGGTAGTAAAAAGAGTTACGTGGTGGGGGGCAGGGGAGGTTGGAGCAGTGATAACAGTGACCCAGTCCACAAGCAGAATTAAGGAATGAAGACTTAAAGGTGTGTTTTGAAGATAAAAAGAATGTGTTTTGTGTGTGTTATTTCATGATAAAGCCAAGCGTATGGGCTGGGCCCCATCTGAAGGAGGGCATAGGGAAGAGCCAACCCTGAGCTACCAGACCCTTCCAGAGTGGCTCCCCACAAGTGCAATGTCCCTGCCAGTGAAATGCCTCACCCCAGTGAAACAGGGTACTAGAAACTAGGGAAGGAAAGTGGTCCTCAAGAACAGAGCTTCCACGTGTACGGTTCATTTATCTCCTGATTTGTTTCTGTCACAGATGCTCTGCCTTAGTATTCACATAAGGAGAAAATTCCCAGTGAGAAAAAAATATATATTTGGAGAGTCAGGAACAAATTGGAACGGGCACTGATCTCAATAGCAGGCGCTGGCAGGGGCGGAATTATTTTTCCAACACTTTTGCTTCTCCTGGTAAAGTAGTTAGTGTTGTATTTTCATGCTAGAAGGAAAAAGTGATGAAAAGTTTTTAAACCCAAAGAAACAAAACCCTTGATTGGTGTTCAAATTTTCTGCAAAACAGGATCCCAAATAGCCCGTGCTGGTCTTAGTAGGTCTGAAACGAAAGGATGGTGCAGTTTTCAGGTTTGGCTTTTGTGTTTCACTTCATTTTTGTTAGGACTGTGCTTCTCAGTGTGTCTGTCAGCCTTGCTCTGGGCATTTAGGAAGAGAAAGAAGCTCATTTTATAACACTTTTAGGATCTGTTGTTGCAGACTCATAGCTGGCCAGCCTGCCATGTAGGACTGTGTGTATGAGCTATCCTGAGAGGTGGTGATTGTGGGAAAGGAGAGAGGGTCAAAGGGGACCCAGAACACACCTGCAGTCACAGTGGGTACCAAGCCACCACCCTGACTGGGCCGCATTACAGAGCATCACAGCACACTAGGCTCGAAGCCTTTTCCTGGTGCTAGAAAGTAATAGAAGGTTGCTACCAGTTTTCTGCGGCTCAGGCCTTAAAAGGTGGCCATTCCAATCCCAAGCTTAGTCACACTTTTTCTTAAAGAGGAGAAGTCTAAAGAAGGATAAAGGAGAATTTTCTCCTGTTGCTCGTGCCCTCCCAAGTTCAAAGAGAAAACTCGGTGAAATGACTTCTGGCTTTGCCTGGGGGAATTTCAGGCTTCAACAGTTAACTTTTCTGGAGTTCTAACTTTCATGCATTTCTTTTTTTATTGGGTAGACATTATGATTGGTTTTACAAGCAAAAGAAACAGCTTAGGAACAAATGAAAGACTTTTTTATTTCTCTTTTAACTGTGAATTCAAGAGCTTGAAATGAATTTGGCAAATAGTGCATACTGCTGAGGAGTGCTGTGGCCGAAAGGCAAGATTTCCAAAAATTCTTGAAAATCCAAGTAATACCGGGAATAAATCCCAAATTCAACTTGTCGAGCCTTGTGTCTCTCTTAGAACACTTTTTTTCTCTTTTTAAGCAAAAAAAAAAAAAAAAAGATGATGGAGAAATCAATCACAGAAATCCTGTAACTCCTGTCCTGCTGTCTCTCTGCCCCAGAGTGCAGAGCTGTGGTCTGACCAGGGCCAAGTGCTCTTAACACAGCCAGAGAGAGCTGGGCAGACGTGTTGTTCCCAGTGAGATGAGCAAGGAGCTCCCCCAGGTAGGAACTAAGGCCTCCTAAATACATTTAGGACTACAAGGATCTCATTTGACTCTGCTGCTGCTGCTGCTAAGTCGCTTCAGTTGTGTCCGACTCTGTGCAACCCCAGAGACGGCAGCCCACCAGGCTCCCCCGCGCCTGGGATTCTCCAGGCAAGAACACTGGAGTGGGTTGCCAGTTCCTTCTCCAATGCATGAAAGTGAAAAGTGAAAGTGAGGTTGCTTAGTCGTGTCCGACTCCTAGCGACCCCATGGACTGCAGCCCACCAGGCTCTTCCGTCCATGGGACTTTCCAGGCAAGAGTACTGGAGTGGGGTGCCATTGCCTTCTCCCATTTGACTCTACTCATCTCCAATTTACTTGACTTTTTGTTTTTTTCTTTGAAGTCCACTTTGAATTTTTGTATCTGAATGTTTTGAATTTATTTGTTGTTGTTGTTTTGCTTTTTAAGAATTAAAAATATATATTTTTATTTATAAATTTGGCTGCTTCAGGTCTTAGCTGCAGCATGGGAACTCCTAGTTGCATCTAGGATCTAGTTCCTTGACCAGGGATTGAACCTGAGCCCCCTGTGTCAGGAGCGTGAACTCATTAGCCATTGGACAACCAGGGAAGTCCCTGGACGTTTGGAATTGGAATGAACTTACTTTCAACCTCTTAAATAATCTTAAATTACTTAAAACTAATCACGGAATTAAAAATAAATAAAGCAAGCAGAATATTAATATATACCAGGCAGCTGACACTAGAATGGGTTCTTCACCTACAGACCAAACTCAAATCCCATCTTCTGCATAAGATGCCTTTCTTAATCTCTTCCCATCAAAATGATCTGCTTCATCATTTGGAATTGTTACATTGTTTGAATGACACCACATATCAGGCCTGGCTAAAGTGCCTAGCTTTTAGATACTTTACTCAACTCTCCAAAGGTAGGTCCCTGTTACCTGAGTTGTAACAGGGCCTAAACGAGGTCTAACAAGGCCTAAAGTTTAGTCAGCTTCCTCAGGGGTCAATGATAGAGCAGATTTTTGAGCCCAGATTTGTCAACTTCTATAATCTAAGCTTTCTCTACCATATTCACCTTTGGAGTTCTCTAGCATGAATTTCTGCACTGCATTTTCCACTTGGTTAGTTCAGAATAAAAAACAAGGTTTATTATCTTCTATGTTCAGTTCCGTTTAGTCGCTAAGTCGTGTCTGACTCTTTGTGACCCCATGGACTGCAGCATTCCAGGTTTCCCTGTCCATCGCCAACACCCAGAGCCTACTCATACTCATGTCCATTGTCTTGGTGATGCCATCCAACCATCTCATCCTCTGTCATCCCCTTCTCCTCCCACCTTCAATCTTTTCCAGGGTCTTTTCAAATGAGTCAGTTCTTTGCATCAGGTGGCCAAAGTACCGGAGTTTAAGCTTCAGCATCAGTCCTTCCAATGAACATTCAGGACTGATTTCCTTTAGGATGGACTGGTTGGATCTCCTTGCAGTCCAAGAGACTCTCAAGAGTCTTCAACAAACCATAGTTCAAAAGCATCAATTCCTCAGCACTCAGCTTTCTTTATAGCCCAACTCTCACATCCATACATAACTACTGGAAAAACCATAACTTTGACTAGACGAACCTTTGTTGGCAAAGTAATGTCTCTGCTTTTTAATATGCTGTCTAGGTTGGTCAAAGCTTTTCTTTCAAGAAGCAAGCGTCTTTTAATTTCATGGTTTCAGTCACCACCTGCAGTGATTTTGGAGCCCCAAAATATAAAGTCTCTTATCGTTTCCATTGTTTCTATTTGCCATGAAGTGATGAGACCAGATGCCATGATCATAGTTTTCTGAATGTTGAGTTTTAAGCCAACATTTTCACTGTCCTCTTTCACCTTCATCAAGAGGCTCTTTAGTTCTTCTTCACTTTCTGCCATAAAGATAGTGCCATCTGTGTATCTGTGGTGGTGGTGTAGTTGCTAAGTCATGTTTGACTCTTGTGACTCCATGGACTGTAGCCTGCCAGGCCTCTCTGTCCATGGGATTCTCCAGGCAAGAATACTGGAGTGGATTGCCATTTCCTTCTCCAGGGGATCTTCCAGACCCAGGAATCGAACCCAGGTCTCTCGCATTGCAGGCAGAGTCTTTACTGACTAAGCCACGAGGGGAGCCCCATCTGAGTATCTGAGGTTATTTATATTTCTCCTGGCAATCTTGATTCCAGCTTGTGCTTCATCCAGCCCAGCATTTCACATGATGTACTTCGCATATAATTTAAATAATCAGGGTGACAATATACATCCTTGACGTACTCCCTTCCCGATTTGGAACCAGTCTGTTGTTCCATGTCCATTTCTAACTGTTGCTTCTTGACCTGCATACAGATTTCTCAGATGGCAGGTCAGGTGGTCTGGTATTCTCATCTCTTTAAGAATTTTCCACAGTTTGTTGTGATCCACACGGTCAAAAGCTTTGGTGTAGTCAATAAAGCAAATGTAGACGTTTTTCTGGAACTCTTGCTTTTTTCAATGATCCATCTGCTGGATCATCCACTATGTAGCACTTAGCAAAAATGTATGGCACCTAGTTGATATTCAATAAATATGTTGAGATAAGTTTATGACATCCATTCCCATCACTTCATGCCAAATAGATGGGGAAACAATGGAAAGAGTGAGAGACCTTATCTTTTGAGGTTCCAAAATCACTGCAGATGGTGACTGGAGCCATGAAATTAAAAGATGCTTGCTCCTTGGAAGGAAAGCTATGACGAACCTAGACAGCATATTATAAAGCAGAGACATTGCTTTGCCAACAAAGGCCATCTAGTCAAGCTCTGGTTTTCCCAATAGTCATATATGGATGTGAGAGTTGGACTATAAAGTAAGCTGAGCACCAAAGAATTGATGCTTTTGAACTGTGGTTTTGGGAAAGATTCTTGAGAGTCCTTTGGTCTGCAAGGAGATCCAACCAGTACATTCTGAAGGAGATCAGTCCTGGGTATTCATTGGAAGGACTGATGCTAAAGCTGAAACTCCAATACTTTGGCCACCTGATGCAAAGAGTTGACTCATTGGAAAAGACTCTGATGCTGGGAGGGATTGGGGGCAGGAGGAGAAGGGGATGACAGAGGATGAGATGGCTAGATGGCATCATGGACTCGATGGACATGAGTTTGAGTGTACTCTAGGAGTTGCTGATGGACAGGGAGGCCTGGTGTGCTGCAATTCATGGGGTCGCAATGAGTCTGACACTGAGTGACTGAACTGAACTGAAGTGAACCCCTACTTCCTAGGTAGGTAATTAGGCTTCTATGGAATAACATATGTTATACATCATGGTATACAGCACCTCTGGGGTACTTACTGAGGGTTAGTTCCTTTCTTTTATAATAATCTGTTGATGCATATGTAGATAGAATAGGTTATCCGGCTTTTGGAAGGGGGGTGGGACAGTTCATCTCATACTCAATGACAGCAAGACAGTGTTCATGGCCATGGCATGATAGGAATAGAGAAATGCAGTGAAAAGGAAACATTAAAATGTTAAAAGTATAAAAATCTAGGACTATCAGATAAAGCAAAATAGTCCCATTTCTGATGACATCATCACAATATTATTACTGTGCCTCCAAATCAAAAAAGCATTCAATTATGTTCAAAATATTATCCTTCTTAAGATGGGGAAATATGTAACCCACTTAAGGTTTTCAACAAAATAGTTACTGGTTTTCAGTCTGGATGTATGAAACAGATGGCTAACCAGCTGAAACACCTCATCTTTATATTATGTTTTGAAGAGCTTTACATCTCTGTAGTTCACCATCTCTTCTTTTTAAAAAATGATATGACTCAGAAGTTCATAACTAATAGTAATGACCCCAGAATTAAAATGAAACCATATAGAATAGAGAGTAGATAGCAATTATTACTGATTTCCTTCCCAAAATCATGCAGGGTAAATGAAATTTGTTTTAAATTAATTAAATTGATAACAAGAGTGACTTTGATTAGGTACATAAAGGTAAAGACAACTTTTAGATTCGCAATTTCCTAGAACATGCAATGAAGACCATATATTATTTTCTCTTTATCTGAGGAAATAATTAAGAATAGAAAATTACTATATTTTAAGCCATTAATTCAGAGAAGGCAATGGCACCTCACTCCAGTACTCTTGCCTGGAAAATCCCATGGACAGAGGAGCCTGGTAGGCTGCAGTCCATGGGGTCGCTAAGAGTCAGACATGACTGAACGATTTCACTTTCACTTTTCACTTTCATGCATTGGAGAAGGAAATGGCAACCCACTCCAGTGTTCTTGCCTGGAGAATCCCAGGGATGGGGGAGCCTGGTGGGCTGCCGTCTATGGGGTCGCACAGAGTCGGACACGACTGAAGTGACTTAGCAGCAGCAGCAAGCCATTAATTTGACTTTTCCTGTTTCTTACTACACTGGTTTCTACTTCCTATAACCCACTTAATACTGCCTATTTTTATTTTAAAATTAAAAAATTGAAAACTACTATGTGTGTCAACTAAGGATGAAGTGCCCACCCCTGCAATGGCAGCAAGGTAATACACAGCAGTGATTAAGAGTTTGGGCACAAATAAGCCTTAACAGACACGTTTAGATTCAAGGTTTCCTGCTTTGAACTTCAGCCGATTACTTAAAACTTTCTGTGGCTCTTTTTCTCTTCTCTTTGTGAAGCAGAGTTAATGTTCCCTATCTCCTGGTGCTGTTTTAAAGCTTATATTGAATGTATTCAATTAAATATTGTTGTTCATTCGCTCAGTTGTGTCTGACTCTTTGCAGCCCCATAGAATGCAGCACACCAGGCTTCCCTGTACATTATCAACTCCTGGAGTTTGCTCAAACTCATGCCCATTGAGTCAGTGATGCCATCCAACCATCTCGTCCTCTGCCGTCCCCTTCTACTCCTGCCTTCTATCTTTCCCAGCATCAAGATCTTTTCCAATGAGTCAATTCTTCACATCAGGTGGCCAAAGTATTGGAGTTTCAGCTTCAGCATCTGTCCTTCCAATGAATATTCAGGGTTGATTTCCATTCAGATTGACTGGTTTGATTTCCTTGCAGTCCAAGGGACTCAAGAGTCTTCTCCAACACCAGAGTTCAAAAGCATCAATTCTTTTGTGCTCAGCTTTCTTTATGGCCCAACTCTTACATCCATACATGACTACTGGAAAAACCATAGCTTGGACTAGATGGACCTTTGTTGGCAAAGTAATGTCTCTGCTTTTTAAAATGCCGTCTGGATTTGTCATAGCTTTTCTTTCAAGGAGCAAGTGTCTTTTAATTTCATGGCTGAAGTCACTGTCTGCAGTGATTTTGGAGCCCAAGAAAATAAATATTGAATGTATGATTGTATACAATTAACAAAGTGCCTGGCACAAAGTAATAACTCAGTAAATGATTGTTATATAAATTATAAATTATTACACATACACACACATGTATGTGTGTGTTTATTAAACCTCACCCTATGAGGGGCTAACAATGAATGAATCTATGTTTATTATGTTTCATTTTTCCCTCTTTTTCTCTTTATATAATTAATTTCTCTCTATATAATTACATAAAATCTCTAGCAGAAAATGAACACAGGATAAGCAAAACATCATTCCTTAGTAGAGTATTATGGGCACTAATAATGAGGATGAGATGGAGGATGAAATGGCTGGATTGCATCACCGACTCAGTGGACCTGAGTTTGAGTGAACTCCGGGAGTTGGTGATGGACAGGGAGGCCTGGCGTGCTGCAGTTCATGGGGTCGCAGTGTCAGACACGACTGAGGACTGAGCGACTGAACTGAACTGAACTGAATGATGAATCACACTGTGTATGTTACAATGTTTTTAAAGGTTGCTGCTGCCAGTTGCTTCAGTCATGTCTGACTCTTTGCAACCCGCATCAGTTCAGTTGAGTTCAGTTCAGTCGCTCAGTCGTGTCCGACTCTTTGCGACTCCATGAATCGCAGCACGCCAGGCCTCCCTGTCCATCACCAACTCCCGGAGTTCACTCAGACTCACGTCCACTGAGTCAGTGATGCCATCCAGCCATCTCATCCTCTGTTGTCTCCTTCTCCTCCTGCCCCCAATCCCTCCCAGCATCAGAGTCTTTTCCAATGAATCAACTCTTTACATGAGGTGGCCAAAGTACTGGAGTTTCAGCTTCAGCATCATTTCTTCCAAAGAAATCCCAGGGCTGATCTCCTTTAGAATGGACTGGTTGGATCTCCTTGCAGTCCAAGGGCCTCTCAAGAGTCTTCTCCAACACCACAGTTCAAAAGCATCAATTCTTCGGTGCTCAGCTCTCTTCACAGTCCAACTCTCACATCTATACATGACCACAGGAAAAATTATAGCCTTGACTAGACTTTGTTGGCATAGTAATGTCTCTGCTTTTGAATATGCTATCTAGGTTGGTCATAACTTTCCTTCCAAGGAGTAAGCATCTTTTAATTTCATGGCTGCAGTCACCATCTGCAGTGATTTTGGAGCCCCCAAAAATAAAGTCTGACACTGTTTCCACTGTTTCCCCATCTATTTCCCATGAAGTGATGGGACTGGATGCCATGATCTTCGTTTTCTGAATGTTGAGCTTTAAGCCAACTTTTTCACTCTCCACTTTCACTTTCATCAAGAGGCTTTTGAGTTCCTCTTCACTTTCTGCCATAAGGGTGGTGTCATCTGCATTTTATATATCATGAAAAATACTTTTGAGATTTGTAACTTTAACTTGATGTGAAAAATAAATTCAGAATCATGTCATATGAGAATATGAGTGAGAACACTTTAAAAGTTATATTTAAAGAACTATTTTCTGCTTCATATTTCTAATTTTCTGCAACACATATTATCATATATGGCAAAATACGCCTTATAATATGAATTTTATTAATGCTATACACTCAAGACTCATTAGTATATTTTGATCTGGTTTTTCACATTTCAACTGGTCTATCCATTATAAAAGTTTCAAAAATGAAACAAATAGCCAGTTTTCCTATTGGACTTTTTATTTCAATACATATTACTATATTATTCTGGTGACACTATTGTCATACTTTTTAAATCTAACTGTGGTTCTTCACTTAATTCTTAATGGTAACTTAGCATTAATTTTTATATCTCACAAAGCACAATACCTTTTTAATAATTAACTTCATATTTACAAATGGAGAAAAAATGTATTTGGCTCTTTAAATTTCCTAGGACTCTTGATAACATGAGCTAAACTCTTGGTATCTCTTGAAGCACAATTTTTAAAGTTTTCCTAAATAAGAAATCTAGTGACTATTATCTGGGATTACAATTATGTAATTTCCACTGCCATCACTGCAATGGAATACCTTTTATAATTAAAAGGCATGTAGTCATGCTTGGGCAAAATGGAATAAGAAATTAAATTGTCCCCTAGTCGAGGTATAATAGAGCTTGTTTGGTTGGTCTTGGGGAGGGAAAAATGTTTTGACTGTGTTCAGGGGGAAAGAGGAAAGACTCAATAAATAATTTGTTTTTCATCACTCATCTTAATGCCAGAACTGAATTTCAAATAATAAGTCAAGTGCAATTTCATGAAGGTACATCAAATGACATTTTATCCTTTTTTAGATCTAGAGAAATGGAGTTAAGGATGAGGAATGGCAGACTTTAGCAAACAGATTAAAAATAGCACATTACCTAAACGTTGAGTAACTCAAATTTAAAAAGCACACAGGCCTTCACATGTAAAACCAGTGTTTTTGGCTATTGAGAAGAAAGGTTGTGACCTGGCTTCTAGCCTGTCTCCATTCTTGACCTCCTTTCTTTTAGTTCAAAGAGATTAAATCCATTTTCCTGGGCCAGCCATGGATGAGAACACCATGGACACTTTGGCTTCGAGATAGAGAAGGAAGAGATGGAGAAAAGGGACTATGAGCTCATAGGTCTTTTCCATCCTGTAGCCTGGGCTGGTGCCATTCCATTCCACACAGCCCAAACTCCAGCCACCCCAGCTCCCTTGCCGAAGCATTTAACTCCTCACCAAACATTTAACTAAGTGGGCCTTTGCACATGAGGTTCTTCCTCTAATACCACCACCCCCATTTCTCTTGTAAACTCCTACTCATTAGTCAGGAAGTTTTGCCCACTCTGAAACCTTCCCCAGTTCATAAGCAGAGCTAATCAGTCTTTCTTATTGGTACTCATATCCCTTTGTTTATTCCCACTCTTACTCCATTTGATTGAAATGTGTCTTTTAAACAACCTTTTACTCTCAACCTTTGTTGAGGGTAGAATCTGAGTCCTGCTCCAATTTTTTGCCCTGTCCCTTCCAGGTAGCTAGTAAACCAGAAAGTCTTGTACACTCATACTGCAGGTCGATAAATAAATGGTGATGCAGGTATGGACACAGATGGAGATAAAGATATAAAGACAAATAGTACAGATAGAAATAGTGACAGAACTCTAGTGATGATGCTTCAAGTATCTAAAAGAAAAAACTCAGAAACAGGATAACACTAGACTTTTATTTACTCTGAGATCTGAAATTGAGATAAGAGGGGTTAAAGAGTGGTAACTAAATTTGCAATTAGACTGCATAAACCCTGTGTACATTGCTAAGGGTTGGGGCTAGGAAGCTGCAATGTTTTCATGAACTTATGGTTAATGTCTTTGATTAAATCTGAAAGAAAGTGAAAGTTGTTCAGTCATGTCCAGCTCTTTGCTACCCCATGGTACCCCTCTTTGCGACCCCTATACAGTCCATGCAATCCTCCAGACCAGAATACTGGAGTGGGTAGGCTATTCCTTCTCCAGGGGATCTTCCCAACCCAGGAATCACACCGGGGTCTCCTGCATCACAGGTGGATTCTTTACCAACTGAATATTGTTAACCAATCAGTAAAGTCCTGACTAAATTTAGTTGTCTTTAAAATTGAGTTTTGAGTCCTGAATAGGAAGTATAAAATGCACTTGAATAAAGTGTAAACAAAACTGAGTGGGAAAAGCTCTTTTCAAGTGAAGTGGCAGAGGACTTTGTTATATTAAACTGGATGGGAATGGAACCTTCATTACAGTAATGTCATTTATACTTTTCAGGAATAGAATGGGCTTCAGAAACAATTGAGCAATAAAAGAAGGTAATCTAAAACCCCCTCTCCTTTTCCATGTAAATCCACCTGCTATCAGTTCAGTTTAGTTCAGTCGCTCAGTCGTGTCTGACTCCTTGTGACCCCGTGAACCACAGCACACCAGGCCTCCCTGTCCATCACCAACTCCCGGAGTCCACCCGAACCCATGTCCATTGAGTCAGTGATGTCATCCAACCATCTCATCCTCTGTCGTCCCCTTCTCCTCCCACCCTCAATCTTTCCCAGCATCAGGGTCTTTTCAAATGAGTCAGCTCTTCACATCAGGTGGCCAAAGTATTGGAGTTTCAGCTTCAACCACCTGCTATAGATAACAACAAATGAATAAATGAAAATCTGGGGGTCCCTTCTGGTATGAAGGCCAAACACACGATGTGAAAAAAGGTCAAACACATGATGCAAAAGAAGATCAAACTCACTCAATAGCTGTTATGGTTGAGAATGCTTTATGAATGAAAAATTAAGATGTATTCAACACTCAACACCAAAGCACCAAAGAACATAACCTAGATGATCTAATCTGCAAAACTGGAGTAAAAATGAACTCATTCTGTTAGGGGATTATAGGCAAACTATGGCAGAGGATCAAGTACAACTGAGAGAAGGAGGGAAAAAGCTGTCCAGCTGCTAATGATAAAGAAGCAACAAATTTGCAAAATGCATTACCTATTTCAGCAACTAGTAGGATAGTGCAGGAATACTGGCTAGATTGACAATACAGCTGTCCTTACTGTATTACTTACAGCTTACATATTACTTACTTACAGCTTACTTACTAGGGTATATCTTTCTTCCTTTTTTCCTTTCTTTCCTTGGGGGTCAATGGATGTAGATAGAGGCATGGAGGATGGAGGATTTTTCTCATTCTCCATGCAGTTGACTTACAAATGCTATCTCCATCATGATAAAGAGGCATTTGTAATGTTATTCAGGCTGGCAGTCAAACTGACAACACATTTTATATATTACCTAAAATGTTGAAGAAGAAAATTTCTTAATATTCATTCAATAACCTAATATTCATTTGTAAAAAACCATGAAGTTGGCCTCATGAGCTAAGAAATTGAATTTGCAAGCTGTTAAATGTCAGAGAGGACCCCTGGGAGTTTTTGAGGTGGGATGATGTTGGTAAAGAGCAGGCTTCAGGTCATGTTTTATACAAGAAGTTTAATTGTTCTGGCTAGAAAGTGGAAGTGACTCATTGAGTTGAAGTGGTCTCTATCTCCCAACATAGATTTCAAATGGAGGAGGATAGTGTAGCAATAATATCTTAAAAAGAATTGGACTAGTTCACTTTAGTCTTTTAACTACTTCCATACAGATTCATTTGTTTTGGACACAAAAGCTGATAGCAAGCCAATGATAGCAAAAAACAGTGTCTTTGTCACCCCTTCTGAACCCATACAAACCTTTTCACTGTGTTTAAAGCATTTTTTTTTTTTTTTTGCCAAAGAAAATTGCATGCTATTCAACCTTTTCTGAACTTTTATTAAAGAACCTTAAATGGTTTATATTTATAAAGAATTGTAAAGGCATCATGACACCAAGTTTGTGGTATGGTATTTTCTAGTCTTATTTTGATTATTCTTTCAGAAATTTTCATCCCACTCAGGTACGAGTATTTTTGATTTGATGTCAGAAGATCATTCATGGTAACTTCATTGCCATATGATTTAGATGCTGAGTTTCTCACATGACTTTGAAAGGCTATGACCAGCTGGGGATTTATAATCACAGCATTTACTAATTACTTGCCTACTCTTCAATCACTCTTTTTTAAACCCTGATACTTATAAATCTGAAGTGTAAGATATCTCCTCATTGTTCATTGAAACTTATTTCTCTAAAGAAAGAAATACTGCTAGAAGAATGTTATCGTAACTTAACAGTAACCACAATATCTTCAGTCCTCACCCTTGACAGAGTAATTAGAGTATTAAGAAGATACAGAGAGATAGGTATTCTCAAGGAAGGGAAATAGCCATCTCTAGGACAACCTGTGTCAACAAAAAACCAAAACAAAGCACAGCACAGGAACACACAAACAAAAACATCTGACTAAGACAACTGAGGTACACTCTGAAGGAAAAATGGAAGTCAACTAGGGAAACAGAGATTAAGTGTTGTACCCAATACAGTGGAGACAGACATTCTGTGGTGGCAGCTAGCTTGTGGGTCAGTTAAGAGAAGTATCATAAAATATAGGATGAGAAAATTATACTAGGGTGAAATCCTAAAGGATCTCAATTTGTCAAGTTAAGTTTGAATTTGATTCTACCCATAATGGCAAAGTAATCAAAACATGATAGATATTTTTAGAATAGTCTGGAACTTTAGGAGGCCATTTTGATTGCCCAGATCTGAGGCAGAATGATAGAAATGGAAAGAAAGAAGTCAAAGTTTCCAGAAATCATGAAGGCAAAATTAATAGGGATTGGTAATGGATTAAAGTGGGGAGTAATGTGGGAGTTGAAAAAGTCAAATGTCTGTTAATCTTTTGAAGTGGAAAAGTAAAATAATAGGTTCTATTTTGGTCAAGATGAACTTGAAGCTCCCCTGGTTCACTTATGTGGAACCCTGCTGAGAGAAGTTGAAATATCAAATTAGAAATTCTAGAGAGGTCAAGGCCAAAGGATTGGAATCTGGAGCTAATATTGTGAATGTAATCAAGGAAGTCTGGGAAAAGTGTGGGTTCAAAACTCAGAAACAGTAGAAGGTTTTTTTTGTTTGTTTTGTTTTTTAATATTGAAATATAATACAGATTTAAAAAAAAAACCCTCAAGTCATGAGTTTGCAGTTACAACAAAGGAAAAACTAATCCAACCAGCATTCAGGTTAAAAAATAATAAAGCATTAATAACATCTGAGAAGTTCCTGCATTTTCTCTTCCAACTACTGTAGTCACACTCTTCCCAGAGTTGCCATGATCTTCATTCACAATTGGCTCATTACTCCAAGTTCCAATTGTTTTTTTAGCACCCAATTCTTAAATGTAATGGATGGTCAAAGATTATTAAACATTTGAGAAAACATTTAACCTGAAAAACTATATGTATCTATGTTTATAAACATATTATATTTTTATATTATTTGGATTATTTTATATATACACAAATGCACATATGATGGCTCAGTGGGTAAAGAGCCCACCTGCAGTGCAGAAGACACAGGAGACGGAGGTTTACTCCCTGGATCTGGAAGATCCCCTGGAGAAGGATCTCCGGTATTCTTGTCTGAAAAATTCCCTGGATAGCAGAGCCTAAGAGGCTACAGTCCAAAGGGTCATAACAAGTTCAACACAACTGAGTGACTAAGTACACACACACACACACACACACACACACACTCACACGCACACACACATGCATACAAGCATATAGTTTTTGTGTAACTGTGAAGCAAGAACAGGTTGCAAGAAAAAGGAACATTTGGAGAATTAAAAAGGAGCCCTTGGAAAATAAAAATATATTAGGATAAATAAAAATTGGAAAAAAAAAAAAAAGAGAGATATAAATTAAACTAAAAGAACTCTAAGAAGGGAAAACGACAGATGAAAAATATGAAAGACAGAAGAAAATGAGCTCAGTTTAGAAAGCCAGGGTATGACTAACTCAAATTTAAGAAATATTCAAAAACTAAGCAAGAATAAGTCAAGAAAATTTTCTAAAACTGAAGAACATGACTAGATTTATTTATTCATGTATATGTATTTTGGCCATACCTTGCAGTAGGCAGGATCTTAGTTCCCAGACCAGGAATCGAACCCATGCTGCCTGCAAAGCAAGCATGGATTCTCAAATGCTAGACAGCCAGAGAAGTCCCTGAAGTTCTGTCATGTATGAAACAAGATGCCAGTCCAGGTTCAGTGCACGATGCTGGATGCTTGGGGCTGGTGCGCTGGGACGGCCCAGGGGGATGGTATGGGGAGGAGGGAGGGAGGAGGGTTCAGGATGGGGAGCACGTGTATACCTGAAATTTTTTTAATTAAAAAAAAAACAAACTGGAAAATAAACAATTTTAAAATTAAAAAAAAAAAAATCTGACCAAATGCTCTAAAGACCAAAGAAAAGAATTCATAGTAAGGCACATGCCATTGCAAAATTTGTCAGCACTGTACACAAAGAAACTTTAATGTATCTAGAGAAAATTTTTTTAGAGTCTTCATTAAGAATTTTAGGATCAGGATGGGTTTAGTTTTCTCAGAAACAACAAACATTAGAAACCATGGAGAAACACCTTCCAAAACCTGAGGGAAAATGTTTTCCAGCTTGAAATTCCCCACTCCACTAAACCATCATGTCAAGTAGGATGTAAGAATAAAGTTTTCAGTATGATGCTTTTAAAAATTCCCTCCAGCATAAAAAGTAGTTACAAGAAACTACTAGAGGATATGCTCCATCAATAATAATAATAAGCAATAACCAGTCTTGTGCAGGTCAATTTTCCATACAGTTTTCTCTGTGCTTTATATATATTTCATTTATTTATCATAACATATCTATTATGATAGAAAATATTATTACCCCCATTTTATAGAGGAAGGAATTTGAGACTAGAGAAACTGAGAAATATCCCCAAGATCAAACACCTATCAAGTGAAAATAGTAGGACTCAAGCCCAAGAAATCTGTTCCTACAATGGAGAGTAAGCAGACTAAGTAGCAAGAAGAATCAGGAAGCTGGAATTCAGTACAGCAGAAAGATGAGGAGAATTCCCATTTACAGAATTAACAGGGTAATGGCTGTATAGCAGTGTGGATCAAAGAGACCCTGAATGGCTGATCAAACTCAGAGGAAAGGCAACGCTACCTAGCAACAAGCATTAGTAATGATTGGCAAGGAACACCAAGAAGGGACTCACAGGGTTTATCATATCACTATCTGGGAATCCCAAATTTTTGAGACTCAGATTTCTGTACTCCCTTTCCATTTTGGTTTTAGAGTAACAAGGACCCTGTGGACACAGGCAAGCTGCCAAGTTTTAGGGTCTCTCAGTTTATAAACCTTGTTTATGACAAAGTCATATTTTGATTACATGATTACATTAATTTTCATTCCTCCATGCAGCTGTATCCCATTAATCAATGAATTGCAGGTTTATTTACAGTAAGAATGTTAGGTGTATCCTGTGAAAGCATTCCTAGATTGATAATATGGTGGTTCTTGAAGAACACTCATATATCTTTTAACTACATTTATAGTTGAGGCATTATTTCAAGGTCTTCTGACAAAGGTCAGGCTTGCCTCAGGTGGCCCTGAGGGGAGAAATGAAAGTTATAGACTGGCTGTTAACACTTGCCTTCCCAGGCAGCCTAGAAAACAAACCAGAAGATGTAAACTTCTGGCAGGAAGTTTGGTATTAAATTAGTGAGTAGAACATGGCAGTCAATTATTAACTTAAAAAAAAGATACATTGCTAAGTGTATATAATTAGAATAAATCTCTTGAATTAGTTATAAATAATATTTAGGTACTCAATGTAAACACAAGTATTTATAAAATAAAATTTGTCATTGTTTTGCAAATTGTCAGTAAAATGTGTAATTGTTAGGAAGATAAGTGAGGGAATATGAGTGTGCATGGGATAAGAGAATAATGTCTCATTTTTCACCATGGATATCCAATAGATGATAGCAAAAAGTTTAAATAAATTAAATGGCCATATAAACAAATATTGTATACTTTGGAAAATGAAGTGAAAGTCACTCCATTGTGTCTGAATCTTTGAGACCCCATGGGCTATACAGTCCATGGAATTCTCCAGGCCTGAATACTGGAGTGGGTGGCCTTTCCCTTCTGCGGGGGATCTTCCCAACTCAGAGATGGAACCCAGGTCTCCTGCATTTCAGGTGGCTTCTTTACCAGCTGAGCCACAAGGAAGCCTAGGAATATTGGAGTGGGTAGACTAGCCCTTCTCCAGGGGATCTCTCCCTAACTCCCCAGGAATCAAACCAGGGGCTCCTGCATTGCAGGTGGATTCTTTACCAACTGAGCTATCAGGGAAGCCCCACAGGGAAGCCCTTCAGGGAAACCCATCAGGGATGCCCCTTGAAATAGTGGAATGAGTAGCTCTTCCCCTCTCCAGGGGATCTTCCCAACCCAGGGATGGAACCCAGGTCTCCTGCATTGCAGGCAGATTCTTTACCAGTTGAGCCACCAGGGAAGCCCTACTTTGCAAATACTTTGGAAAGATAAAGAGAAATTCCAAAGAAGACATCTAAACTTAATATAAGTGATTGCTTCTGATGAGCAGTCAATTTCCAGGATCTGGAGGGACAGAGAAAAACACTGGTTTACAATATGAGACTTATAAAACTATTTTTCTTTTCTTAACCTATGTGTGAATATAACTTTGATAAAATATTACAAAAGTTAGATTTTTTAAGAGTTAATGCCATGAATTTTCATTTAATAAAATAAATAACAAAAAAGCTGAAGGAGAAAGAATTAAAGAAAGAAGATTAATCAACATCAAAGAGGGAGAAGAAATTCTTTAAAAAATTGAGACTTGAACCAAGGAATGGTTCAAGGAGTGGAATCTAAATCAGGAGAGATTGAAAAGTGAATAGGAGATGTGAACATTTGGGAATAAAGAGATGGACACCTATGTATTCAATTACTGTTTACTTTTATAAAAAATAAGACACATGGGAGGAGAGAATGTCTCAATGGCAGAATGTAAGATTTAAGAGAAATTTTTTAATGATCTGGAAGACTATATTGTTTGTGAAAAAATTTAAAAATACACAAAGAGGAAATTGTATATCTATCAAGGTAACAAAACCAGTGGTTTCACAGCATCCAGATAAAACCTATCCTTTCATTCATTCAGCAATATGATACCATCACTGTGTGTGAAGAGGAGACCGAAGGTGACTGTAAAATACAGATAAGAATAAGAAGCCGTCTCTGATGTTTACTTGCTCACTAAATATACTTATAGCTTGCTTGAGGGAGAAAGCAAAGTGTAAATTCTCCATCTTTGCATTTAGGAGGCAATTACTAGACTGGAATATTGGATCATAAGTACTTGGGAATACTACCTTCCTGGCCTTTATTTCAATGCTAGAAATGATGGAGAGCCAGCATCAAAGATCAGAAATGGATGCAGAATAGACTTAAACTTTCCTTTTTCTGTCTCTCCTTCACATCTTTCTATCCAGATGCCACATATATGTGTTAATATACTACATTTGATTTTCCCCTTCTGACTTACTTTATTCTGTATGGCAGTCTCCAGACACAGATGTAAAGAACAGATGTACGAACACCAAGAAGGAAAGGGGGAGGTGTGGGAGGAATTGGGAGATGAGGATTGGCATATATACACTACTATGTATAAAATAGATAACTACTGAGAACCAACTGTATAGCACAGGGAACTCTACTCAGTGCTTTGTAGTGACCTAAATGGGAAGGAAATCCAAAAGGAAGGGGATATGTGCATATGTGCACATCGTAGTTTTGCTGTACAGCAGAAACTAACACAACATTGTAAAGCAACTATACTCCAATTAAAAATTAATTTAAAAAAAAGATATGATAAAGGATACAGATGAACAGCCAGATGAATCAGATTCACAGGGCAAGGTATATAGGAAGGGTGAGGAGTTCCACACCCCCTCCAAGTACACCACCCTCCCAGCACCTCCAGATGTTCACCAACCTGGAACATAGCATGCTTGTGAGCATTTGCTGGAGGCTTCCTCATGCAGCCATGAGCGATCATGAATTCCATTTCCAGGCCCTCTTCTCAGCCCTAGGGTTCAGGGTTGAAAGTTCCAAGCTTCTAATAATGGCTTGGTCTTTCTGGTGGCTAAGCCGCATCCAGATTCATACCATGGATCACCCCATTAGAACAAAAGACACTCCCATCATCCAGAAAATCCCAAAGGATTTAAGAACTCTGTGTCAGACAGATATTAGGTCAAAGACCAGATATTAAAACCAAAGTTGCTCCTAGTGTTCTCATCACTTTACAGATTACACACATTTTAGGAGTTCTGTGCCAGGAACCAGGGGCTCTGCGTGCATGCTCAGTTGTGTCTGATGCTTTGTGACCACACGGACTGTAGCCCACTAGGCTCCTCTGTCCATGGGATTTCCCAGGCAAGCATACTAGAGTGTGTTGCCATTTCCTCCTGCAAGGGATCTTTTGGTCCAGGGATCGAACTCACGTCTCCTGCATCACCTGCATTGACAGGCAGATTCTTTACCACTGAGCCAATATACCTTCTATTATAGGATCATTTATATTCTGTTACTGTGCATTTTTCCCTAATCATTCTTTGCATATTTTAAATTAACTTTTTAATTTTAAAACTGTTTTAGATTTATAGAAAATAATGAAAATATCAAGAGTTCTCATAGAGCCCACACACCCAGGTTCACTTATTACTAGAATCTAAGATTAGCATTCTCCAAGCTAGGCTTCAGCAGTACATGAGGCAAGAACTTCCAGATGTTCAAGCTGGATTTAGAAAAGGCAGAGGAACCAGAGGTCAAATTGCCAACATCCGTTGGATCATAGAAAAAGCAAGAGAATTCCAGAAAAACATCATTTCTGCTTCACTGACTGTGCTAAAGCCTTTGTGTGGATCAGAACTGTGGACAATTCTTAAAAGGATGGGAATACCAGACCACCTTACCTGCCTCCTGAGAAACCTGTGTGCATGTCAAGAAGCAACAGTTAGAACTGGACATGGAACAACGGACTGTTTCCAAATTGGGAGAGGAGTACATCAAGGCTGCATATTGTCACCCTGCTTATTTAACTTATATGCAGAGTACATTATGTAAAATGCTGGGCTGGATGAAGCACAAGTTGAAATCAAGATTGCCGGGAGAAATAGCAATAACCTCAGATATGCACATGACACCATCCTTATGGGAGAAAGTGAAGAGGAACGAAGGCGCCTCTTGATGAAAGTGAAAGAGGAGAGTGAGAAAGTTGCCTTAAAACTCAACATTCAACAAACTAAGATCTTGGGGTCCAGTCCCATCACTTCATGGCAAATAGATGGGGAGACAATGGAAACAGTGACAGACTTTATTTTCCTGGGCTCCAAAGTCACTGCAGCCATGAAATTAAAAGACGCTTGCTCCTTGAAAGAAAAGCTATGACAAACCTAGATAGCATATTCAAAAGCAGAGACATTACTTTGCCAACAAAGGTCCATCTAGTCAAGACTATGGTTTTCCAGTGGTCATGTATGGATGTGAGAGTTGGACCGTGAACGAAGCTGAGCACCGAAGAGTTGATGTTTTTGAACTGTGGTGTTGGAGAAGACTCTTGAGAGTCCCTTGGACTGCAAGATCAAACTAGTCTTTCCTAAAGGAAATCAGTCCTGAATATTCATTGGAAGGACTGATGCTGAAGCTGAAACTCCAATACTTTGGCCACCTGATGCAAAGAGCTGACTCATTAGAAAAGGCCCTTTTGCTGGGCCTTTTGAAGGCTGAAGGCAGGGAGAGAAGGGGATGACAGACAGAGGATGAGATGGTTGGATGGCATCACTGTCTCAATGGACATGAGTTTTAGCAAGCTTCAGGAGGTGGTGAAGGACAGGGATGCCTGGCGTGCTGCAGTCCATGGGGTCACAAAGAATCGGACACGACTGAGTGACTGAACAACAACAACAGCAGCAACATTACCATGGTCCATTTGTCACAGCTAGCGAATTGTGAGTGACTCATTATTCTTAAGCAAAGTCCGTATTTGATTCGGAATCCCTTCGTTGTTGCCCAGTGTCCTCTTGCTGTTTCAGGGTCCCATCCAGGGCACCTCGTTACTTTTAGTC
This sequence comes from Bos mutus, assembly GCF_027580195.1. NCBI lineage: Eukaryota > Metazoa > Chordata > Mammalia > Artiodactyla > Bovidae > Bos > Bos mutus. Next base: position 63,863,796 of record NC_091632.1, read on the forward strand.
GTCATGTCTCCTTAGGCTCCTCTTAGTTGTGAGTTTGCCTGACTTGTTTCTGATGAACTTGACAGTTTGGAGGAGTGCTGGCCAGGGGTTTTGTAGAACATCCCCAACTGGGATTTGTCTGATATTTTTCTTATGATTAGATGGGGGTTAAGACTGGAAAGGAAAAGTTCCAGTTTCATCACATCATTATCAAGAACACATCCTATCGACATGACTTAACACTGTTGATGTCGCTTGAGCACCTGGCTGAGGTAGTGTTTGTCAGATTTCTTCGAGTAAAGTTACTTTCCCCTCCTTCTCATACTGTCTTCTTTGTGAGGAAGTCTCTATGTGCAGCCCACAATTAAATAGTAGCGATTTATGACCCAAGTCCTTGATAGCCAAGTATCTATATAAATTATTTGTAATTATTTTGCATAAGGGATTTTTCTATGTGTCCTATTTATTTTTTTTCAATCATTTATACCAGTATGGACTCATGAGTCTTTATGTTTTAGGTTATGACTATGCTTTTTATAAAAATTAATTTTTATTTGAGTAGAGTCGATTTACAATGTTATGTTTGTTTTTGCTGTAGGGCAAAGTAGATCAGTTATACACATACATATATCCACTCTTTTTACATATACGTCATTACAGCATATTTAGTAGAGTTCCCTGTGATATACAGAAGGTCATTATTAATTATCTCTTTTATATATACAGTAGTGTTTACATGTCAATCCCAATTTCCTAATTTCTCTCTCCCCCCTTTCCCTCTTGGTGACCATATGTTTGTTTTCTGCATTTTTGACTCTATTTCTGTTTTGTAAGTAAGTTCATTTGTATCATTATTTTTAGATTCCACATATAAGTGATATTATATGGTATTTGTCTTTCTCTTTCTGACTTATTTTGCTTAGTATGATAATCTCCAGGTCTCTTTATGTCACTGCAAATGTCATTATTTCATTCTTTTTTATGGCTGAGTAGTATTCCATTCTATACATGTACCACATCTTATTTATCCATTCATCCATCAAAGAACATTTATGTTGCCATGCATTTTGAATCAAGCTAGCTGCTCTGTCCTTAAGTCTTAAACATCATTCAGGTTGAAGACAGATTTTCTTTATAGAAAATCACAACTTACATATGACTCTAGGAGGAAAACTTGAGCAGTTCAGAAAGCATCATATTAACCTAAAGGCAAGTGCAGTTGTGGAGGGCAGATGAAGTATAAGGACTTGTCATTTACGTGGATGCCTGACCCATAAAATTATTATTTACACCTTGGATTTTATTGCCTCAGCTATAAAAGCAATTACTGTGTATTCTAATTTTGCTATGTCTTTTAAGTAAGTGATTGGGTTTTCAGAAAGTTCACTGTTTTCTTTAATGATTTATATGCCTATATTTTCCCAAGAGAGCATATTCCCCCACTCTATAAATAAAATTCATTTCTTAGGAGAGTGAGATATATCAGCATTAAAAAGCACATCCATAGATTTGATAAAAGTAATAATCTTACCCGTACACCCACAACTATTTTGAATGTTTGTGCTTGTATAAGAAATAAGCTAGGAAGGGACTTATTTAGACTTCCAGTGGTGTATGTTTAGAGTCATATTACCCTTAAAATAAAAGATACTCTTTGGTGTTTATTCTTAAGTATATCACATTGTGTTAATGTATGTGGCTATCTATCAGGCTGTTAAAAAAAAGTGCAGAGTTCAGTTCAGTTCAGTTCAGTCGCTCAGTCGTGCCAGACTCTTTGCAACCCCATGAATCGCAGCACGCCAGGCCTCCCTGTCCATCACCAACTCCCAGAGTTCACTCAGACTCACGTCCATCAAGTCAGTGATGCCATCCAGCCATCTCATCCTCTGTTGTCCCCTTCTTCTCCTGCCCCCAATCCCTCCAAGCATCAGAGTCTTTTCCAATGAGTCAACTCTTCGCATGAAGTGGCCAAAGTACTGGAGCTTCAGCTTTAGCATCATTCCTTCCAAAGAAATCCCAGGACTGATCTCCTTTAGAATGGACTGGTTGGATCTCCTTGCAGTCCAAGGGACTCTCAAGAGTCTTCTCCAATACCACAGTTCAAAAGCACCAATTCTTCGGTGCTCAGCTTTCTTCACAGTCCAACTCTCACATCCATACATGACCACTGTAAAAACCATAGCCTTGACTAGACGGACCTTTGTTGGCAAAGTAATGTCTCTGCTTTTCAATATGCTATCTAGGTTGATCATAACTTTCCTTCCAAGGAGTAAGCATCTTTTAACTTCATGGCTGCAATCACCATCTGCAGTGATTTTGGAGACCCCAAAAATGAAGTCTGACACTGTTTCCCCTGTTTCCCCATCTATTTCCCATGAAGTGATGTTAATACCATTGTAACTGTTGGATTTATAACTGAATTTATTTGTTTAATACTTGTAGGGTATCTAGGTTAATTAGGACCAATTGGTAGCTCAGATGGTAGAGAATCTGCCTGCATTGCAGGAGACTTGGGTTCCATTCCTGGGCTGGGAATATCCTCTGGAGAAGGGAATGGCTACCCGTTCCAGTATTCTTGCTTGGAGAATTCCATGGATAGAGGAGCCTGACAGGCTACAGTGCATAGCGTCACAAAGCACTGGACATGACTAAGCAACTAACGCTTTCACTTTTCAAACCTTAATTCTGGTAGAAGAGCTACCTGGAACTATACCAGGGAAGTGGACGTATCACCAGAAGGCAGTAGGGGAACAGAGGAAGCCATGCCTGCTGCTTCTGCCTTTTTTTTTCTTGACTCTCTGGATGCTCAAGTGTATCATCTTGCCTCTTCTCTCCATTCAATACATGTTCTCATCTCTGAAATTGAGCTCTTGGCTACTATGTTGACAATTCCTCCATTTCTTTACAAAGTAACATATTTAGGAACTACTATGAGAGTGGGGACTGGGCATCCTATCCTGGCCTGGCTATCAGGATCAACCAGGGAGCATCTTCCTTCATGGCCCCCACATCCCAACCTGTCTAAGCCTTCTTGGTGTAATCAACTTTCAAGTTCCTTCTGAATCTAAGTATTACTGTCCATACTAATGAACCAGATGTTGGCCCTTCATGTTGTTTCTTCATCATGATGGTACCTGCAAAAAAAAAAAAAAAAAAAAAAAGATTTCTGGGAACAACTCCTGCCACAAGCTTTATTAGATGATCCAACTTCAGGGTTTTTTTTTTTTTTTTCTCTATTTCATTTACTCTTGTTTTATAGACTTGTCTCCAATCACACACACACACACACACACACACACACATTCTTTATTGGTTCGCTAGGATGTGGTTTTCAATAACAACATTGGTAGAAGTGAAAAAAAGGGAAAGAAATAGAGGGAACATGCACATGTGCTCATTCTTCTCATCACTGAGCCTGGAGACTAGTTTCTCAGGTAACCTCTCTGATCTTTCTGATCTTGGGCCCATTTCTCCCAGTGCATTTCTTTGAAACTTAAGCTCAATCTTCCTTTATTCTTCACACACTAAAAGCCTCCCCCTAAAACAAATATAGATCTTTATCTTTCCCTACTAGATTTCAAAAAGTGAAAGTAGAGAGGGAAGAGGAAGAGAGGAGATACACTTTTAAAAAATTCTATCAAGGAAACAACAAAAATAAGAGTTGAATATAATCAGTCAGTTCAGTTCAGTCGCTCAGTCGTGTCCAACTCTTTGCAACCCCATGAATCGCAGCACGCCAGGCCTCCCTGTCCATCACCAACTCCCAGAGTTCACTCAGACTCACATCCATTGAGTCAGTGATGCCATCCAGCCATCCCATCCTCTGTCGTCCCCTTCTCCTCCTGCCCCCAATCCCTCCCAGCATCAGAGTCTTTTCCAGTGAGTCAACTCTTCATATGAGGTGGCCAAATACTGGAGTTTCAGCTTTAGCATCATTCCTTCCAAAGAAATCCCAGGGCTGATCTCCTTCAGAATGGACTGGTTGGATCTCCTTGCAGTCCAGGGGACTCTCAAGAGTCTTCTCCAATACCACAGTTCAAAAGCATCAATTCTTCGGTGTATAATAGACCTTTATAAAACATCTATGTGTAGCAGAGAGAGCTCAGCTTGGTGCTCTGTGATGACCTAGATGGGTAGAATGCGGGGTGGTGGGAGGGAGGCTCAAGAGAGAGAGGATATATATATATATACACCTATAGTACACGTCACTGTAAAGCAGAAACTAGCACAATATTGTTCTCAATAGTACTCAAAAAAAAAAAAAAATCAAAACAGAAAAACACCTATACGTGACTGGCAATGTTTGCCATGGAGTTCGTGAAGATGACCAAAACATAGAATTTACTTTAAAGGTGCTCCTGCTCTACTGGGAGAGAGGGGCTCATAAAACACAATTAATCATAGTAAGGGGTGCAGCTTGAAGAATATATGTGATTCTATAGAAATTCATGGGTCTAAAGCAAAAAGAAGTTCTTTGTCCAGCTGCCAGGGCTGTGTGTATGTGTGTTTTCAGAAAAAAGAAACCACAAAGTATCATGGAAAAAAATTGGGGTTTTGGTTTGAATCTTGGCTTTGCTATAATCTGAGTAACTGTGGGAAAGTTACTTAAATTTTCTGAACTTCCATTTTCTCATATGTAAAATAAGGGTAATAATATCCCACTTACATCTTACACAGTTATTATGAAGATTAAATTAGAACATATAAACAAATCATCTAAAACCATTTCTGAAACAAAGTTGGAGCTTCATACACATTTGTTCAATGTGAAGGGATCACTTAAGTTAGTGTTCAAGATGAATTTTCTCATAGAAGTATTGACATATTTTGTGGTTGTTTAAAAAGGATAATTATTATGGCAAATGTATGCCCATTACCTACATCTTATATAGACTTATTGAATGGATTAAGCTATCTTTAATATTTCAGGTGGTTGGTATGTGTCCAATTTCTAAACACACAGCTTAGAAATAAGCTTTTGAAAAATAAAATATCTCTGACTTGCATATATTTTAAGATTGCCTTAATGTGTGATGGTGAAGGAAATGGCACCCCACTCCAGTATTCTTACCTGGAAAATCCCATGGACAGTGGAGTCTGATAGGCTACAGTCCATGGGATTGCAAAGAGTCAGACACGACTGAGTGACTTCACTTTAAAATGTGATGTCTTCCTTTATGGCAATATTATCTCATTCAAAACTTTGAAATTGGCAAGACTTCCCTGGTGGTCCAATGGTTAAGAATCCACCTTCCAATGGAGGGAATATGGGTTTGGTCTCTGGTTGAGGAACTATTAATAAGATCCCACAAGCCATCAGGCAACTAAGCCTGCAGGCTACAACTAGAGAGAAGTCCATGCACTGCAATGAGGGAAAGATCCTATGTGCTACAACTAAGACCCACATAGCCAACTAAATAAGTAAAATAAAATAAAGAAATTGACTCTACATTTTAAAAAAAAGATGTATAGTCCATTCAGTTCAGTTCAGTCGCTCAGTCATGTCAGACTCTTTGTGACCCCACGAATCACAGCATGCCAGGCCTCCCTGTCCATAGAAAGAGGGAGGGTATGGGGAGGGAGGAGGGAGGAGGGTTCAGGATGGGGAACACAGGTATACCTGTGGCGGATTCATTTCAGTATTTTGCAAAACTAATACAATATTGTAAAGTTTAAAAATAAAATAAAATTTTAAAAAAATCTATAAAATCACAGAGGATTAAGTTAATCCTCACTATAGGATATTACTAAGTCTTCAAATTAGAAACATATACCGTTTAATTTTTATAATTAATTTTCCCTTCTATAATCCTTTTGTCAGAATCATTTCTCAATTTAAATGTGAAAGTGGTGCTCTTATCATTCTGATTTTACAGATGAGAAAACTGAGACACATAGAGTTTAACTTGCCCTAGTATCAATTCTATTTAGTAAAAGACTTCAGATGCTAAACTTGAGCATATTATCAGAGTTTTTGTTGTTCATCACTACAGAGAATAGCCCAGAAGATGGAAAGTTTGAATTATAGCTGCTGCTCTCATTATTTTCTAGAACCTTGTACACACAACAAAAAAACAAATTGGGACAAAACGTATTGTTTCTCCATGTTTATAGTTTTGTTAGCTTTATCAAACAAATAATAGGATAGATGCTTCCACCAAGAACTGTGTTTAGAAAATTGTCTGCAATATGAGCAAAATATGTAGTTTATATTTAGCTTTTCAGCCTGCAAGTTCATCCCCTTGTTGGCACGCTACACGCAGTGGTTAGACTGGTTGATCATTTTCTGTGCAAGGAACATTTCTTTCCACCAGAGAACTTCCCTGGATCCTAAATGAAAGAAAAAAATATATTCCCTATTTACGCAGCTTTACATTTTGATAAGAAAACAGAATATCTACATAACCTTCTGAGCAACTCTAACAAGATATCTATTTACAGAATAATTTAAAGATGTAGAAATTAGATTATCTTGGTGATTTCTCAGAAATTACTGCCAGGAATGAAAGACAAGTAAAGGAAGAGGTAAAACTGTCTTTTATTGCAGACTACTCCATTGTCTACGTATGTCTGATAGAATCTACAAAAAACTACTTTACCCGATAAGTAAAATATTAAAGGTATTTCTATTGCCAAAAAGAAAGAAGTAAACATGTTTATTCACAAACAACATGCTCTTGTATATAGACAATCTGATGTAAACTACAAAAAAGCAATTAGAACTAATGAATTAGTATACTAAGTTTTCTAAATGAAAGATCAATGTGTTTGCATATACTAGAAACAAACAACTGGAAATCGAAGATCAGGGGAAAAAAATTAAACAGTTTTCTACCTTGATCATGAGTCAGAAGACTTAATATTAAGATAACAATTCTCCCCACATAGTCTTTGAGTGAGTGAGTGAAAGTCTTTAGATTCAATAAAAGTCCCATCAAATGATCAGCAGGAGTTTTTCTTTGGTAGAAATTAATTAGATCATTATAAAATTCACATTAAAAGGCAAAGACCTAGAAGAGCCAAAATAATGTTGGGGTAAAGAATAGATAGAGGAGGAACACTGCCTGATTTCAAGATTTTTATAAGGCTGTTGTAATCAAGACAGTGTGGCCTAGGTGTTGAGATAGAGCAATAGAGGATGAGTTCAAAGGCCCAGAATAGACTTGGGCAATAAATCCAAATATATATGGACAAGAGATATTTGACAAAGGCAATTAAGAGAAGAACACATGGTCTTCTAAAAAAATCAAGCTTGATAATAAATCTTAGATATATATACTTGGGCAAAAAAAACCTTCCATTCACACCATACACCAGACATAAAATCTAACTCAAAACGGATAAAATAGATCTCAATGTAAAGCCTAAATTTGTAAAACTTCTAGATAAAAACATAAAAAAAAATTCTTCATGATCTTGGGATACAGCATATTTTTTAGACATGACAGCTAAAATAAAATTCGTTAAATTAAAAAAATGATAATTGGTCTTGATCAAAATTTAAAGCTTCTGCTCTTTGAAGGACACTTTTATAAAAATGAAGAGATAATTGACAGAGAAGACATTTGCAAAGCATACATCTGATAAAGGACTTGTATCTAGAAGATATGATGAACTCTGAAAACTCAATAAGAAAATCAAAAGCTTAATTTTTCAAGTCGGCAAACAACTTGAACAGACCCCTCCCCAAAGAGGATATATGGATGGCAAATAAGCCCATGAAAATATGCTCAACAGCATTAGTCATTACGGAAATGCAAATTAAAACCATAATGAGTAATCATTTCTACTACTATCTAGAAAGGCTAAAATTGGGAAAACTGCCTTCACACACCACATGTTGGTGACAGTGTGAAGAAACTGGATTTTTCACACATTGCTGGTAAGAATTTAAACTGGTATGTGAGTGTGTTAGTCGCTCAGTTGTGTCTGACTCTTTGCAACCCCATGGATTGGAACCTGCCAGGCTCCTCTGTCCATGGGATTTTCCAGGCAAGAATACTAGAGTGGGTAGCCATTCCCTTCTTCAAGGGATCTAGAGGGATCAAACCCAGGTCTTCCACGTTGCCGGCAGACTCTTTACCATCTAAGCTACTAGGGAAGACTAAATGAAACTGTATATTCATACAAAGACTTATACACAAATGCTTATTTGTAACTGACAAACCAGAAAACAACCCAAATGTCCCTCAAAAGGTGCATTTATAAACAGCTTATGGTGTATCCAGAAAGCTGAATACTACTCAACAATAAAAATAAGTCAATTATTGATGCTAAAGCTACATGATGACTCTACAAATAAGTATTCTGAGTGAAAGAATCTGAGGGGGGAAAGTACACATTGTATGATTCCAAATATACAAATATCTAGAAAATGTGAACATTTTGAATATATGTGGTTTTACTGTATGTCCATGATATTTCATTAAACTGCTTTTATTTTTCTATAAGAATAAAGACTATCTCTTCATACTACTACAGAGTGAGCTCCAGAGAGTACTTTGTTAAATTTTTAGTAATGAAGGTTGGAGAACACATGCTAACATTTTAAAAGAGAGATAAGAAGAGGGGCATAACTATTACATAGGCAAAATGATAGGATACTGAAAGAGAAACTCCCCAGGTCAGTAGGTGCTCAATATGCTACTGGAGATCAGTGGAGAAATAACTCCAGAAAGAATGAAGGGATGGAGCCAAAGCAAAAAGAATACCCAGCTGTGGATGTGATGCTAAAGCTGAAACTCCAGTACTTTGGCCACCTCATGTGAAGAATTGACTCATTGGAAAAGACTCTGATGCTGGGAGGGATTGGGGGCAAGAGGAGAAGGGGACGACAGAGGATGAGATGGCTGGATGGCATCACTGACTCGATGGACATGAGTCTGAGTGAACTCCGGGAGTTGGTGATGGACAGGGAGGCCTGGCGTGCTGTGATTCATGGGGTCGCAAAGAGTCGGACAGGACTGAGCGACTGATCTGATCTGATCTGATGTAGTTTAGAAAAAGATATGGAGGGATTAACCATTAAAAAGTTGATGGTTAACTATGGAGGGACTGTTATCTGAGAAAAATGAATATTGCTCAACATTTCTGTACTTGCTGGTGGAGTAATCAATTTTTTTTAATTTATTTTTTAACAGGGGTATAATTGCTTTACAATGTTGTATTAGTTTCTGCTATAGTACAGCTACGTGAATCAGCTCTCAGTACAAGAATACCCTCTCTCATGAGTCTGCCTAGCATCCTCCCCATGTCACCCCTCCAGGTCATCACAGAGCACCGAGGTGAGCTCCCTGTGCTGCACACCAGCCTCCCACTAGCTATCTGTTTGGCACATGGTATATATATGTCAGTGCTACTCTCTGTTTGTGCCACCCTCTCCTCCCCACTCACACATCCTCAAGTCCATTGTCTGCCTCTGCATCTCTCTTCCTGCCCAGCAAATAGGCTCATCAGTATCATTGTTTAGATTCCATTTATATGCATTAATATACAATAGCTGCTTTTCTCTTTCTAACTTCACTCTGTATAACAGACTGTAGATTCATCCACATCTGTAAAACTGATCCAATTCCACTCCTTTTTATGGCTAAGTAATATTCCATTGTGTTTACATACCACATCTTCTTTATCCATTCATCTGTCGATGTACCTTTAGGTTGCTTTAGGTATTGTAAATAGCGCTGCAGTGAAAGTTGAGGTACATGTATCTTTTTGAATTATAGTTTTCTCAGGGCATATGCCCAGAAGGATTGCTGGCTTATATGGCAATTTTAATCCTAGTTTCTTAGGGAACCTCTGTACTGTTCTCCATAGTGATTGTGTCATTTACATTCCCAACAAAAGTGTAGGAAGGGTCCTTTTTTCTACATCCTCTCCAGAATTTATTGTTTGTAGAGTTTTTGATGATAGCTACTCTGACTGGTGTGAGGTGATATCTCACTGTAATTTTGATTTGCATTTCTCTCATAATGACTGATGCTGAGAATCTTTTCATGTGTTTGTTGGCCATCTGTATGTCTTTGGAGAAATGTCATTTAAGTCTTCCACTCATTTTTTTGATTGGGTTGTTTGCTTTTTTATATTGAGCTGCTTGTATATTTTGGAGATTAATCCTTTGTCAGTTGCTTCATTTGCAAGTATTTTCTCGCATTCTGAGGGTTGTCTTTTCATCTTGTTTATTGTTTCCTTTGCTGTGCAAAAGCTTTTAAACTTAATTGGGTCTCATTTGTTTATTTTTAGTTATATTTTCATTACTCTAGGAGGTAAGTAAGAAAGATCTTGCTGTGGTTTATGTCAGAGAATGTTTTTCCTGTTTTCCCCTGAAGAGTTTTAAATTTTAAGAGTAAACATAGAAATAAGTATGTGACTAATAAGGTAGAGAAAACTGGTTATGTAGAAGAAAAGAAAGTAATCTTCACCAGTCTTTATGCCAACAGATATAGGAGCAATACTTGCAAATTTATAAAGGAAAGAAAATGTGCCCCAGAAATTTTGCATCAAGTCAAATTTTCTTCAAAAGAGAGAGATTCTCAGACATGCAGGAACTCAGTGAATGCTGAGCATGCCTTGATAAACATACTTGAAGATAAATTCCTGCTCTCAGAGGTTAATCAACATAAGGAATTCAGGATTGGAGAAGCCCTAACAAAAATATTGCTAGTGAGCTTTTTAAATTGGACCTAAGTTAATGTGGGAAGTATAGATTCAGAATTGGATATCAATTTTTTTTTAAGTTTTACTATGGAAAATATGGTTTAGCTAAACGAACATGGGTGTTGGAAATCTGAGAGTATGAATTTTCTCTTTTTCATTCATAAGAGATTAACAAATATCATGTAAGGTTGAAATATGTAAACATAATGGCCATAACCTTTTAACCTTTCTCAAGCAGTTAAAAAAATCTGAGTAATCTTTTAGAAACTCTTATTCCTGATGTGAAGAAACAACGTTCCAAATTTCATTGAATTATATATTTTCATGTTTCTTTTTTAAATTAAGTTTGAGTTATAGCAAATTTAGCATTTTCAATGAAAATAGCATGTGTATGCTTTCTTGTAGATCTGCTTATCTATTTTTTTATCTATCCATCCAATTATATACCTACTTACCCACCCACCTGTCCTTTTGTTTATTTGCATGTATCTGTCTAGGATGACGTTTACCAGAGATTACCAGTGATTATTTGGGCACAGAAGTATTTGGTTCATCGTATGTCACTTCTATTTATTGTATTTTTTGTGTTACATATTTGTATGATAAATGGGAACCATTTTTATAAAAAGTAAGATTTTGAAAATGGTAGTCAAATTGATCAAAAAACAAACTAGATGTTCCAACCAGTAGAGGAAATGGTGAGTATTATGGACTGAATTGTGTTCTCCAAGATTCATAGGTTGAAGCCCTAACTCCCAATGTGAGTGTATTTGGATGCAGGGAGTTTAAGATAATTACAGTTAAATAAGGTCGTAAGTGTGGGGTCCTAATCCAATAGGATTAGTGTCCTTATATGAGGAGGAAGAGATACTGGGAATGTGAGTGCACAGAGGAAAGGCTAGGTGAGGATATGCTGAGAGGTCTTACTAGACACCAATCCTGCCAGGCCCTTGATCTTGGACCGAGAATGAAGCAACTGACAAAGAATCAGTATCAGACACAAGTGGAGCAACTGAGCACGATATGTAAGTAGAAAATGTCTTTGATACATTAATAAGTGACAAAAGTAAATTTCAGGGTAATACATGCATAGTATGATTCAATTTCTGTTTTAAAGAAAAAGCAAAACAAATTCTGTCTGTACATGTTTTTGTATGTTGGAATAAAGTGATACTTACTAGACTCTTGACATTGATTTCCTTGGGTATGGAACTACTAGGGAAAAGAGCCATCAATTTTTAAAATTTATACATTTCTATATTGCTTGAACTGTTACAATAATTATGCATACTTTGGTAATCAAGAAAAAATAGGATGAATAAAAGCTCATATGTTGAAAAATAATGCAAGACATGTTTAATTAGTGTTTGTGTGGTGTGTGCATATTGATTTCTATCTGTTTGTCATGTAACCATAAGCACATTGTCAGGGATCCTGAATCTTTCTGTGGTGCTCTTTTTTTTTCTCTCTAATGCAAATAACATAACAATGTCTCTTCTTGTATTTCCAGCAGTCATTCTCAATGTATAAATCACTTTGTTTTCAAACCATGACTTTTCTCTATATTCTTTTAAGATTTGTGCATGCATCCACATGGTGGGGCAGTGGTAAATAATCTGTCTGCCAATTCAGGAGATGCAAGAGATGAAGGTTTGATCCATCCGTGGGTCTGGAAGGCGCCCTGGAGAAAGGAATGGCAACCCACTCCAGTATTCTTTCCTGGGATAATCCCATGGACAGAGGAGCTTGGTGGCCTATAGTCCATGGGGTCACAAAGAGTCAGACATGACTGAGCTCACACACACACACACACACACACACACACACACGTGTATTAAAGTGGTTAGAGCCTTTGTTGTGTGTTATATTCTCCATACTGCCTAATTATGGGTAGTAGTTAGTATTAGGGGATGAGATGGTTAGATAGCATCACTGACTAAATGGACATGAATTTGAACAAGCTCCAGAAGAAAGTGGAGAACAGAGAAGCCTGGCATGATGCAATCCATGGGGTTACAAAGAGCTTGGCAGGACTTAGTGACAACAACAACAAATTAATATTAGACAGCAAAAAATATAATTTAAACTTGGAAATCCATGTGGTGAAGTATTACTGGGAGATACTTTTCTTTTTCCAAATACAAAGTTCCCAGTCTGAAGAACTGGTAACTTACCTAAAACCATTTTGATGAAGCAGTTACAAAAAGCTCAGGATTAAATAGTTGCCTGTGGAAGGAGAGATGGAATTTATCAAGTCAAACAGGAGCAGGGGTCAGGGGGCCAAGAATTAAAAACAAATGCAAATCTAGGAGCTGTTATTTTAAAAGCAAAGAAAAGTAGGTTACACAAGCCATTTCCATTTTTAAATGTTACCCTTCTGGTGGTGTGGGGGAAACCTTTGCCCACTTGTCTTTTTTGCTAAAGATGCTGTTTTTCCACGGAGGCAAAGAGTAATATTTGAGGAAGAGGTTTTACAGATGCAATTACAGCAAGACACTAAAGCTCAGGTTTGCACGTGGGTGAACACGTGCTTTCTCACCCAGAGAAAAGTTTAACTTGGCAGCCTTTGCTCCAAAGCATGACTCTGATTCTCAAGGAAGCCAAGACTACAGAAACCCAAGTCATCTCCAAAAATAACACCAAAATTAGAACCTTGAAACTCCTCTCACTGACTGGCCATGCTGGGAATGATGAGACTCTAGTCCTGAAGACCTGCAAAGCTACTAAACCCTCCACATTCTCCTTGTGCATCAAGACTTCACTTGGCCTCTCAGCCTGTAGAAGAGGTTGCATGCTGGGCTTGAGATTCGGGGATTAGTTATTTAAATATCTCTAGAAGCTTCTAGAAAAAAATATAGAAGAGTATCTTTGAAAACTTGACTAGGCAAAGATTTCTAGGACAAATAATTCGTAAATTGAACTTCATCAACATCTATAAAATTGTTTATTAGAAAATACCCAGGATGTAGTTTTCTCAAAAAAACTAAAAATAGAACTACCTTATGATCCTGCAGTTTCACTTCTTGATATTGATCCAAATGAAATGAAGGCACAAACACAAAAAGATATAGGCACCTCCATGTTCACTGCAGCTTTATTTACCATAGCCAAGAAATGGGAGCAACTTAAGTGTCCATTGATAGGTGAATGGATAGAGAAAATGTGTGTGTGTGTGTGTGTGTGTATACACACACATTGAAATATACAATGAAATATCATACAGCCATAAAACAAGAAGAAAATCTTGCCACATGTGACGACATGGGTGGACACTTAGGTTGTTTTCATGTCTACTAAAACTTGAGGGCATCATGCTAAATGAAATGTCAGAGAAAAATACTGTATTATCTCACTTTAATATGGAATCAGGAAGAAAGAAAGGAAAGAAGAGAGGAAGGGAGGAAGGAAGAAAAAAGAACAAGAAACCTGAACTCATAGGTACAGAGAACACACATTGGTGGTTGCCAGAGATAGGGGGTGAGGTGGGTTAAAATGGGTGGATGTGGTCAAAAGTACAAACTCTCAGTTATGAAATAAACCATGGCAATGTAATATGAAGCAGCATGGTTACTGTGATTAGTAAACCATATTTTATATTAGGAAGCTGCTCAGGGAGTAGACCTTAAAAGTCATTAATAAAAGTTACTATGGATACTATTTCCCTTGCATATTATTTATTTTTCATGAAATTTTGGATTTGTCTAATATTTTAAAGAAACAGAAGCAAAAGCATCCTACATGTTGCTGAGAACAAGTTTTATTTTTTCCTGGTCTTCTACAAGAGAGTGACACAGGAATTCATTAGACCTCTGGATAATTGTTTATAATTTAGTCCAACAGTGTGCATGTGTGTGTTAGTTGCTCAGTCAGGTCTGACTCTTTGCAACCCCATGGACTGTAGCCTGCTAGGCTCCTCTGTCCATGGAATTCTCCAGGCAAGAATACTGGAGTGGGTTGCCATCAGTTTATGACAATGTAAGGTGAGGGTCTAGTAATCAGACTAGTCATCAGACTGCACAAGGCCCTGGGGACACAGGCAGCCCTCTTGTATAATTTTTTTGGCATCTTGCTCAGCAGTGAGCATTAGAGTGACAGATGAGGAATCAGGTACTGAACTCAGAGACCTTTAGGCAGCAGCGATGTCCAGCCACTGAGATTACTCCCACAGGCCACCAGCCTAGACGGTGAAGAGGGAAGAAAGCTTCTTGTGGGGCCCTTTATGAGCCAGTTTTGTTGTCATTGCCTTATATTAACTTCTCTAAGTATCCTGGAATTGGCAGAATGAGGCCATCCTTGGGGTGAATCTCCTTTTCCCCTGGTGCATTTTATTGCAAGTTATGTGAACCACTGAGAGTCGATAAGGAATTTACTTAATTGTGGCTGAAATACATTTTTTACTCCAAAAAGCAAGGAATTTAGCTCCACAGGAGCTGGATCCTTCATATCTGTGACTGAGCTGAGACTCAGTGTGGAAACCCGCATGCATTCTATGGCTGGAGCTTGCCCAGTTTGCGGTAGAGCTAGGGGGGCCTTTTTCCACGCAGAGTCACTGTTGTACTTGACTTGGTCCTGCCATTTTAACCTGGTGGAATCCTATGCCCACCCCCATACTTCACCAATCACACTTGTGCGTGTTAATTCTCTTTAGTCGTGTCCAACTCTGAGCGATCCTACAGACTGTAGCCCACCAGGCTCCTCTTCCATGGGATTCTCCAGGCAAGAATATTGAAATGGGTTGCCATGCCCTCCTCCAGGGGATCTTTCCAACCCAGGGACTGAGCCCACGTTTTCTTATGTCTCCTGCATTGGCAGGCATATTCTTTAGCACTAGTTCTCCTGGGAAGCCCATCAATCACACTATTAGACTTCTGCAAATAAAATACTACTCACTTACAGAGAAAGTGTAGAATGGCTATTTGTGAATTTCCCAGGAAATTTTGTCACTAACTCCTCAGTTTACAGAAGCCTCTCATCTTCCCTAAATAGAAATCCCTTGCAGGCTGCAAAGAGCTAGGATTTAGCTCTGCAAACACATTTGTGTTGGAATTGAAAACAAAATTGAGAATGATGTAGCTGGTGTGCAGAAAGCAGACTCATGACACCACCATGATGTGGCCATTCGGGGAAGTGCTGCCTGGGGAATCTTAGCACTAAGGATGTAATGAGCTGGATGGAACCACAGCAAAGGATCCGACAGGCATATGAAAGGAAGCTTCAAATGCATGCCCCGTGATACATGAAGTGCTCTTTATTCTGGCCCAATAGACGGTCTCCCTGCAAAACCAGACTTTGGTAAAGTCAATTTCACATGTGAGTTAGCCTCTGCAATCTTTTCCATATGTGAGTTAGGCTGGGCAGTCTTTCCCAAAGTTAAGGTTCAATTTTCAGGGTAAAAGCTTATAATTTTGAAATAATGACAATAACTTGAATCACCCTGCTTCTACCTTTCTGAATACCTGAGGTCCTGGGACCCAAGGGTAAAAACCATCTGTTTAACCACAAAAACCGTCAGCAGCATGAGTAGAAGGAGAGGCAGGTCACGGACTCTCCTAGGGACAGGAGCTGCTTTTCAGGTCAGAGAAGTCCCAGCACTGAGCATGGGTCCTGTTACAAATGTGGTTAATTCACAGGTACTGAACTGAGCTGAGCCAGAGCTTGAGCTAAGGTCCTTTAACTAGAAATTCTTGCCTCTTTGCATAAACCAGGGAAAATAACATAACTCAGCATGCAAATTCATTGTAAACATTTCATAAGAAAGCACTTCATAAACTACAAAAGACTACTCTGGAAATATCAGGGATGATGATGGGTAATGAATGGGCTGGTGACAAGTATGATGACATTGAGCAAAACAATGATGATACTATTAAAAAGATTCTCATGTCTGACTATGAGCCCCTAGACTGTGCTGATGTTACTATTATTTCCACAGTTGGGGCCCTACCAATAAGACACCATACCAGGATACCGTATGTGGCAAGGACACTGAAAAAGGGCTCTTGTCTGCTGGTACTGGTTTTCTTTTTGTGAATGAAGAGAAAGCTACAGCTTCCAGAACTGCCAATCAATGACATTTTGATTACCTCCCAATTTGTTTCTTCCATCCCATTTGGTAATGTTCTATATTTGTATGTTTTCTTTGAAAAAGGTAGACCCCACTTCGGGAAAAAAAAATCTAGGGTTGGACAAGTTGCTTTAATCCAATTGGTGCCAATGAGAAATGTCAAATGATTATGTTTACTGTCTTTGTACCAATTTGGCATGAATAAGGTTACATGCTAAGCCTGAGCTCTAGCAATTCATTAAACTAGGAAAAATTAAGATATTTTTCTTTTTTTTTATGTCATGTCTCTACTTCCCAACTCACACACATCACATAAACAACCATAAGGCATTTATGTCTTTATATGCCAATGCAAAAATTGAAAGAGAAAAATAATTTCCAGTAAAATATAACCTCTTATATTAACTCATTGTGGGGCTTTCAAACAGCCTTAAAACAACTCTGAGGTAGATAAGACCAACATATTATTCACTTTATTCAAGGGAGAGAAACAAAGGTCTTAGTATTTAATGTAACAATTTAAAATCAAGATGGTGTTAATTGGGAAAACAAAGGCTGAAGCACTTGTATTCTAAGAGTACTGTCAGCTCTCTTCTCAAGCATTTGGTTTCTTGCAAAATAGGAATCAAAGTTAAATAAAATCTGGTGGAAGGGCCACATTAATACCAGACATTCATCGATGGACTGCAACTTTGCACTCTTTAGAGGAATTATAATAAATTTTTTAAAAATTTAGATTAGGATGTAAAGCCTATCTACTAAATCAAAAATAAAGGACCAAAGAGGGCTGGATGCTTCTCCAGACAAGTCCGTGAAATCAATGTTAAGGTCATTGCTTTATGCCCAAATTGTAAGGACCCGGTAGTGGGCAGTGAGGTATGTTCAGAAGCAGGAAAGGGTGGTTCCAAGATGGCAGAAGAATAGGACAAGGAGAGCACTTTATCACCCACAAATTCACCAAAGGATCATTTGAATGCTGAGCAACTTCCACAAAACAACTTCTGAATGCTGGTGGAGGGCACCAAGCACCCAGAAAGGCAGCCCATTCTCTTCAAAAAGACGTAGGACAAACTATAAAAGACAAAAAGAGAGACAAAAGAGTTAGGGATGGAGACCCATCCTGGGCAGGGAGTCATGAAGGAGGAGAAGGTAACAGTAGGAAACCCTCTCACAGGTGGGTCTGTGGGGAGTTTTGGAATCTCAGAGGGCACCATAACTGGGAGGGAAAAAAAAACAAAACCCACAGAATAGGTGTCTAACTGCAACTGCCAGTGGAGAAGTAGCCCAGATGCTCACATCCGCCACGCGAGCGGGGGCTGGACCGGGAGGTGTGGGCAGCATCAACGGTCCTTAGGGTGAGGACTGGGCTTGAATGCCCTGAGGACAATCTGAGAGAGCTAACCCAATCTGAGATAGCACCCCAAACTGTAGAATCAGCAGAGAGAAAAAAAATGAGAACTTTCCTGCAAAAGGCTCTAACTCACAGCCTGGGCTGCTCACAGAACAAAGGATTGAGCGAATACCAAATGAGAGATAGCTAACTGCATACAGGCCCCTCCCCCCGTCTCCCCTACCAGAGGCAGAGAGGCAGGCCTGCGCCAGAAGGCAAGAAGCTGCACCAATCTCCGCCCAAGAGACCAGCATCCTCCACCAAACTGTGAGCAGACTCTCCATTGCTCACCACGTCTTCCTGGGACCCTGGATGGTTGACATCTGCCAGGAGGGTTGCAGCCAGAGATCAGCCCCTCAGAGGAGATACATGGCACACCTGAGACAGTGCTCTCCCGGCGCGCCTGGGAAACTGAGCGGCCAAACCAGGGAGGTGATTAAGACACATGGTCCGCCTGGGACAGTCCGCTTGCCAAGCACCTGGTTGCCTGAGGTGCTCGGACCTGGAAAGGGCACAAAACGCGTGCCCAACCAAGTCTGTGCCCTTGCGGATTACCCAAGAACCTGAACCTGAGTGACTTAGACCTGGGAAGTGCACGAAACCCAGGGCCCACTTTGGATCATGCCCTGCAGAGCACCCTGCAGCCTGAGCAGTGTAGACCCAGAAACCACACGCCAGTGTGAGCTGGGGCAAACCCACTGTGGTCCATACACTGCAAGAACTCCCCACACATGCCAATGATATTTGTTTTCAGTGTTCCTCCCTCCCCACAAAACAACTGAACAAATGAGCCTAAATAAGTGACCACCTTTGCCCCTTGTGTCAGGGCAATAATTAGACACCAAAGCGACCTGCAAAAAGAGGAAGCCAAAATAAACAAGAGGGAACCACTCTGGAAGTGACAGGTGCAACAGGTTAAAACCCTGTAGTTAACTTTGACTAAGCATTGGAGGGGGCCTATAGACCTTGAGAATCCCAGGGACTGGGGAGTATGGTGGGCTGCCATCTATGGGGTCGCACAGAGTTGGGCATGACTGAAACGACTTAGCAGCAGCAGCATAGACCTTGAGAACAAGTAAAAGCTGAAACAAGGAACTATCTGAAACTGAACTGATCCCACACTGCCTACAACAGCTCCAGAGAAATTCCTAGATATATTTTTACTATTATCACTTTTTAATTTTTTACATTTAAGTTCATTACTCCTTTAATTTTCACTTTTATAACATATTACCTTGCAAAAAAAGACACCATTTTTAAAGCAAATTTCATAAATATTTTTAATAATTTTTGTGAATGATTTTGTTTTGTATTTTTAATATTGTATTTTTGAGAGTCTAAACTCTACTCTCGGAGAAAGCAATGGCACCCCACTCCAGTACTTTTGCCTGGAAAATCCCATGGATGGAGGAGTCTGGTGGGCTGCAGTCCATGGGGTCGCTAAGAGTCAGACACGACTGAGCGACTTCACTTTCACTTTTCACTTTTATGCACTGGAGAAGGAAATGGCAACCACTCCATGTTCTTGCCTGGAGAATCCCAGGGATGGGGGAGCCTGGTGGGTGCCGTCTATGGGGTCACATAGAGTCGGACACAACTGAAGCAACTTAGCGGCAGTAGCAGCAACCTCTACTCTAGATTTTTAATCTTTGCTTTTTGGTATTATGAATTTTATGCCTTTAAGAATCTAAATACCTTTCTGTATCCATTTTCACTAAGAGGTGTGATTAGTGGTTTGATTGCTGTCTCCTCTTTTGACTCTCCCTTTTCTCCCCCAGGTAACCTCTATCTCCTCCCTCCCCCTTCTCTTCTCTACTTAACTCTGTGAATCTCTCTGGGTGTTCCGGGCTGTGGAGAACACTTAGGGAACTGATTACTGGCTAGATTGGTCTTTCCCCTTTTGACTCCTCCCTCTTCTCCTCCTGGTCACCTCTATCTCCCTCCTCCCTCTTCTATTCTCCATGTAACTCTGTGAACTTCTCTGGGTGTCCCTCATTGTGGAGAATTGTTTCACCATTAACCTAGATGTTTTATCATCTGCTGTATGGGTGGAAAAGTCTTGAGGTTATTGTAAGAATAAGACAGAAAGCCAGAGGCAGGAGGCTTAACTCCAAAACTTAAGAACATCAGAGAACTCCTAATTTCAAGGAACATTAATAGACAAGAGTTCATCTAAAAGCCTCCATACACTGAAACCAAGCTCCACCCAAGAGCCAACAAGTTCCAGAGCAAGACATACCATGCTAATTCTCCAGCAAAGCAGGAACACAGCCCTGAGCATTAAAAGACAGGATGCCCAAAGCCATACCAAATCCATGGATACCCCAAAACTCACTACTGTACACTTCATTGCACTTCAGAGAGAAGAGATCCAGCTTCACCCACCAGAAGACAAAAGCAAGCTTCCATAACAGGAAACCTTGACAAGCCACTAGTCCAACCCCACTCACAAGGAGCAGGCTCCACAGTAAAGAGGAACCACAAACTTGCAGCCTACAGAAAGGGCACCCCAAACACAGCAATCTAAACAAAATGAAAAGGCAGAGAAGTATTCAGCAGGTAAAGGAACATGATAAATGCCCACCAAACCAAGCAAAAGAGGAGGAGATAGGGAGTCTACATGAAAAAGAATTAAGAATAATGATAATAAAGATGATCCAAAATCTTGAAAACAAAATGGAGTTACAGATAAATAGATTAGAGACAAGGATTGAGAAGATGCAAGAAAAGTTTAACAAGGACCTTGAAGAAATGAAGAGTCAATCAATAATGAATAATGCAATAACTAAGATCAAAAGCACTCTGGAGGGAACCAACAGTAGAGTAACTGAGGCAGAAGATAGGATAAGTGAGGCGGAAGATAGAATGGTGGAAATAAATGAAGCAGAGAGGAAAAAAGAAAAAAGAATTAAAAGAAAAGAGGACAACCTCACAGACCTCTGGGGCAATGTTAAACGCCCCAACATTTGAATCATAGGAGTCCTAGAAGAAGAAGACAAAAAGAAAGGCCATGAAAAAATACTTGAGGAGATAATAGTTGAAAACTTCCCTAAAATGGGGAAGGAAATAGCCACCCAAGTCCAAGAAACCCAGAGAGTCCCAAACAGGATAAACCCAAGGCAAAACACACCAAGACACATATTAATCAAACTAATGAAGATCAAATACAAAGAGGAAATATTAAAAGCAGCAAGGGAAAAGCAACAAATAACACACAAGGGGATCCCCATAAGGATAACAGCTGATCTTTCAACAGAAATTCTTCAGGCTAGAAGGAATGGCAGAACATACTTAAAATGATGAATGAGAAAAACCTACGGGTTGTAATCCCTTGCTGGGATTACTATACCCAGCAAGGATCTCATTCAGATATGAAGGAGAAATCAAAAGCTTTACAGACAAGCAAAAGTTGAGAGAATTCAGTGCCAGCAAACCAGCTCTTCAACAAGTGCTAAAGGATCTTCTCTAGACAGGAAACACAGAAAAGGTTTATAAACTTGAACCCAAAACAACAAAGTAAATGGCAATGTGATTGAACTTATCAATAATTACCTTAAATGTAAATGGGTTGAATTCCCCAACCAAAAGCCAAAGACTGGCTGAATGGGTACAAAAACAAGACCCTTATGTATGCTGTCTACAAGAGACCCACCTCAAACCAAAGGACACATACTGACTGAAAGTGAAGGGATGGAAAAAGATATTTCACACAAATGGAGACCAAAAGAAAGCAGGAGTAGCAATACTTGTATCACATAAAATAGACTTTGAAATAAAGGCTGTGAAATGAGACAAAGAAGGATCAAGCCAAGAAGATGATATAACAATTATGAATATATATACACCCAACATAGGAGCACCTCAATATGTAAGACAAATGCTAGCAAGTAGAAATGGGGAAATTAACAGTAACACAATAATAGTGGGAGACTTTAATACCCAACTCGCACCTATGGATAGATCAACCAAACAGTAAATTAGCAAGGAAACACAAACTTTAAATGATACAATGGACCAGTTAGACCTAATTGATATCTATAGGACATTTCACCCCAAAATAATGAATCTCACCTTTTTATCAAGTGCACACAGAAGATTCTCCAGGATAGATCACATCCTGGGCCATAAATCTAGCCTTAGTAAATTTAAAAAAAAAAATTGAAATCATTTCAAGCATCTTTTCTGATCATAATGCCATAAGATTAGACGTCAACTACATGAAAAAGGCTATTAAAAATACAAACATATGAAGGCTAAATAACATACTTCTGAATAACCAACAAATCATGGAAGAAATCAAAAAGGAAATCAAAATATGCATAGAAACAAATGAAAATGAAAACACGACAACCCAAAACCTATGGGATTCAGTAAAAGCAGTGCTAAGGGGAAAGTTCCTAGCATTACAAGCTTACCTCAAGAAACAAGAGAAAAATCAAATAAATAACCTAACTTTACACCTAAAGCAACTAGAAGAAGAAGAAGAAATGAAGAACCTCAGGGTTAGTAGAAGGAAAGAAATCATAAAAATTAGGGCAGAAATAAGTGAAAAAGAAACAAAGGAGACTATAGCAAAAAATCAACAAAACTAAAAGCTGGTTCTTTGAGAAGATAAATAAAATAGACAAACTGTTAGCCAGACTCATCAAGGAAAAAAAGGAGAAGAATCAAATCAACAAAATTATAAATTAAAATGGAGAAATCACAAAAGACAACACAGAAATACAAAGGATCATAAGAGACTTCTATAAGCAACTATATGCCAATAAAATGGAAAACTTGGAAGAAATGGATGAATTCTTAGGAAAGTATAACCTTCCAAAACTGAACCAGGAAGAAATAGAAAATCTTAACAGACTCATCACAAGCATGGAATAGAAACTGTAATCAAAAATCTTCTAACAAACAAAAGCCCAGGACCAGATGGCTTCACAGGTGAATTCTACCAAAAATTTAGAGAAGAGCTAACACCTATCCTACTCAAACTCTTCCAGGAAATTGCAGAGGAAGGTAAACTCCCAAACTCATTCTATGAGGCCACTATCACCCTAATACCAAAACCAGACAGAGATGCCACAAAAAAAGAAAACTACAGGCAATATCACTGATGAATATAGATGCAAAATCCTCAACAAAACTCTAGCAAACAAAATCCAACAACATATTAAAAAGATCATACATCATGACCAAGTGGGCTTTATCCCAGGGATGCAAGGATTCTTTAATATTCAGAAATCAATCAGCGTGATATACCACATTAACAAATTGAAGGATAAAAACCATGTGATTATCTCAATAGATGCAGAGCACATTTATGATAAAAACTCTCCAGAAAGCAGGCATAGAAGGAACATACTCAACATAATAAAAGCCATATATGATAAACCCACAGCAAACATTATCCTCAATGGTGAAAAACTGAAAGCATTTCCCCTAAAGTCAGGAACAAGACAAGGGTGCTTACTCTCACCACTACTATTCAACATAGTTTTGGAAGTTTTAGCCACAGCAATCAGAGAAGAAAAAGAAATAAAAGAAATCCAGATTAGATAAGAAGTAAAATTCTCACCGTTTGCAGATGACATGATCCTCTACATAAAAAACCCTAAAGACACCACCTGAAAATTACTAGAGCTAATCAATGAATGTAGTAAAGTTGCAGGATATAAAATTAATATACTGAAATCCCTTGCATTCCTATATGCTAACAATGAGAGAACAGAAAGAGAAATTAAGGAAACAATTCCATTCACCATTGTGACAAAAAGAATAAAATACTTAGGAATAAATCTTCCTAAAGAAACAAAATACCTATATATAGAAAACTATAAAACACTGATGTAAGAAATCAAAGATGGCACAATTAGATGGAGAAATATACCATGTTCATGGATCGGAAGAATCAATATAGTGAAAATGAGTATAGTACCCAAAGCAATCTATAGATTCAATGCAATCCCTGCTGCTGCTGCTGCTAAGTCGCTTCAGTTGTGTCCAACTCTGTGCAACCCCATAGACGGCAGCCCATCAGGCACCCCATCCCTGGGATTCTCCAGGCAAGAACACTGGAGTGGGTTGCCATTTCCTTCTCCAATGCATGAAAGTGAAAAGTGAAAGGGGAAGTCGCTCAGTCGTGTCTGACTCTTAGCGACCCCATGGACTGCAGCCTATTAGGCTCCTCCGTCCATGGGATTTTCCAGGAAAGAGTACTGGAGTGGGGTGCCATTGCATTTTTCACAGAACTAGAACAAATAATTTCACAATTAGTATGGAAATACAAAAAACCTTGAATATCCAAAGCAATATTGAGAAAGAAGAATGGAACTGGAGGAATCAACCTGCCTGACTTCAGACTATACCTCAAAGCTACAGTTATCAAGACAGTATGGTAACTTGGTAACACCATACACAAAAGTAAACTCAAATGGATTAAAGATCTAAATGTAAGATCAGAAACTATAAAACTCCTAGAGAAAAACAGGCATAACACTCTAACATAAATCACAGCAAAATCCTCTATGACCAACCTCCCAGAGTAATGGAAATAAAAGCAAAAATAAACAAATGGAACCTAATTAAACTTAAAAGCTTTTGAACAATGAAGGAAACTATGAAGGTGAAAAGACAGCCTTCAGAGTGGGAGAAAATAATAGCAAATGAAGCAACTGACAAAGAATTAATCTCAAAAATATACAAACAGCTCATGTAGCTCAATACCAGAAAAGTAAATGACCCAATTAAAAAAAAAAAAAGGGCCAAAGAAGTATATAGACATTTCTCCAAAGACGACATACAGATGGTAACAAACACATGAAAAGATTCTCAACATAATTCATTATCAGAGAAATGCAAATCAAAACCACAATGAGGTAACATCTCATGCTGGTCAGAATGGCTGCTATCAAAAAGTCTACAAACAATAAATGCTAGAAAGGGTGTTCAGAAAAGAAAACCATCTTACACTGTTGGTGGAAATGCAAAGTAGTACAGCCACTATGGAGAACAATGTGGAGATTCCTTAAAAAACTGAAAATAGATCTGTCATATGACCCAGCAATCCCACTGCTGGGCATACTAACTGAAGAAACCAGAATTGAAAGAGACACATGTACCCCAATTTAATCACAGCATTGTTTACAATAGCTAGGACATGGAAGCAACCTAGATGTCCATTGGCAGGTGAATGGTAAGAAAGCTGTGGTAAGCCCAGCTATTAAAAAGAATGCATTTGAATCAGTTCTAATGAGATGGATGAAACTGGAGCCTATTATACGGAGCGAAGTAAGAAGGAAAAACACCAGTACAGTATATTAATGCATATATATGGAATTTGCTGCTGCTGTTGCTGCTAAGTCACTTCAGTCGTGTCCAGCTCTTCACGACCCCGTGGACTGCAGCCTACCAGGCTCCTCTGCCCATGGGATTTTCCAGGCAAGAGTACTGGAGTGTGTTGCCATGGCCTTCTCCATATATGGTATTTAGAAAGATGGTAATTGTGACACTATATGCAAAATAGCAAGAGACACAGATATAAAGAATAGACTTTTGGACTCTGTGGGAGAAGGCGAGGGTGGGATGATTTGAGAGAATAGCACTGAAACATGTATATTGCCATATGTGAAATAGATCACCAGTCCAAGTTCAATGCATGAAACAGGGCACTCAAAACTGGTGCACTGGGACAACCCAGAGGGATGGGATGGGGAGGGACATGGGAGGGGGGTTCGGGATGGGAGACACATGTACACTGGTGGCTGATTCATGTCAATGTATGGCAAAAACCACCACAATATTGTAAAGTAATTGGCCTCCAATTAAAATAAATTAATTAATTTAAAAAAAGAAGAAGAAGAAGCAGGAGAGTCCTGGGGAAGCTCTTAGACTCTCCAGTCACAGAGATGGGTCTGATTCAACCACAGGAAAGTTTTGTATCCTTGTTAGTCTCAATAATTAATAGTGTGTCTACATATGTGGCCCAAAGGAAGTTATCATTGTTAAGTATCAGTTATCACTTTTAAAGGGAAAAGACATTTGACTAGAAGGCTGGAACTTGTGTTCCCATCTGACAAATTAGCTGTGTTATTTGGAGCAACTGAATTAAACTTTGTGGGCCTCAGTTTTCCTATTTGTAAGGCTTAGGTTAGTACTTTCTCTGTCATTTAGGACTTTTGCAGTTGTAAGTGGCATGAAGATCGACCAAAATCTCTCCAAATGACAGAGTATTTATTTCCACATGTCCTGGAGAAGTCTAAGTGCTCACTGAGGCACGAGAAACTTAGAGCTCAAGTAATGGCATCAGGACGTGGTTTCTGTCTCCATTCATCCTCTCACTGTACAAGTTCAGAAAGTCAACTCAGCACAAGAGCTGCAGCAGCATGAAAATACATGATAGAGCAGCATGAAAATTAAATGAGTTGAGATTCATAAAGTGCTTAAAACTCTGCCTGAATACGTATTCTGTGCTCATTGAAGGGGAACCAGTAGTATTATCTGGCCTGAGGCATCCCAGAGACAAGTTGATGAAAGTAGCTCTAGAACTTAGCTCTTTACAGATCTTGTCTAACGGGTAGAATGGCCCCTGAATGTCCCAGAAATCTGAGCACATTTTTATGACATCTCCAGCCTCTGAAGGAATTTATTCTTTTTAAATTATTTTTAAAATTGTACCATAATTTAACCACAAAATTGTACCACAAAAAATAAAAAAATAAAATTATTTTTAAAATTGTAAATACATGCACCATGGCTTCTTTATCCATTCATCATGACAGTTGTTTTAAAATTTATTTTATTTATTTATCTGATGGCACCAGGTCTTATCTGTGGCATGTGGGATCTTTAGTTATGGTATGTAGGATCTAGTTCCCTGACCAAGGATTGAACCCAAGCCCCCTGCATTGGGAACTTGTAGTTTTAGCCACAGGCCACCAGGGAAGTCCCTGAAGGAATTTGTACATATCCCTAAATATTAAATTTTGATTGGTCAGACCTGAGTCAGAAGAAATCTGTAGCAGACACTGTTGATCACTTATATAGCACACATCTGGCCCCTTCCTCCCTGTTGAAAGAAATTTGAGTCTGATCAAATGTCCACCTCCCCTGTAATAATACCTCAATCTAAGTCAATCATGATGATCTCATTCTTCCTATCAGACATTGGTTAAGACATGAGTATATGACACAAGTTCAATCAGTGGTATATGAAGTCAGTTCTGCTGAAGGAGTTCTGAAAAGCTTTCAGAATACTATAGTTTCACATGGCTGTGTAGTCTCAGATTTGTTAACCATGTTGAGTGATAGGAAAAAGACTAACTGGAAAATGTGGACTGACTCTAACTCAGGAAAAATGGAACTGAATAGAGAATCATCTTATTCCCAAGCTTTTTGTATCGTTCTAGGCTAAGATGTACAAAAGTGAGCTGTAAGCTCTGAGAGAAGAGAACAAATTTGCAGAAACTCACAGCTGGCCAGGAATATCATAAAACTTATTGGACTGTTTCAGGTAATGTCATAATTTAAAAGGTTTTAGTTTAGTATTGAGAACCAGATTTTATAAGAAGCATACTCCATAATCTACTTAAGATGGGATATGCAGTACTTTAAGAAGCGCGCTAAGCACAGGCGGCCGAGAGGAGCCACCCCAGGTCCGAGGTCAGGAGCAGAAGCCGGGAGTACCCCATGCCTGAAGGGCGGCAGCCAAGAGGAGTTACCCCACATCCGTGGTCAGGGGCAGCAGCCGAGAATACCAAACTGCAATGGTGCAGGAATGGCCGAGAGGAGCGACCCTGTGTCCGAGGTCAGGGGGGGCAGCCGAGAGGAGATACCCAGCGTCCGAGGTCAGGGGCTGCAATAAAAGGAGTTACCCCGTGTCTGAGGTCAGGGGCGGTGGCCGGGAGGAGCAACCCCATGCCCAAGGCCAGGGGCGGTGGCCAGGAGGACCAACCCCACGTCCAAGGAGCCATGGCTGCGTGGGCGCAGGAGGGCCTAGAGGAGCTATCCCACTTTGAAGGTCAGGAAGGGCGGCGGTGAGGAGATACCTCTCGTCCAAGGTAAGGAGCAATGGCTGCGCTTTGCTGGAACAGCTGTGAAGAGATACCCCACGCCCAAGGTAAGAGAAACCCAAGTAAGATGGTAGGTATTGCAAGAGGGCATCAGAGGGCAAACACACTGAAACCATACTCACAGAAAACTAGTCAATCTAATCACACTAGGACCACAGCCTTGTCTAACTCAATGAAACTAAGCCATGCCCATGGGGCAACCCAAGATGGGCGGGTCATGGTGGAGAGATCTGACAGAATGTGGTCCACTGGAGAAGGAATGGCAAACCACTTCAGTATTCTTGCCTTGAGAACCCCATGAACAGTATGAAAAGGCAAAATGATAGGATACTGAAAGAGGAACTACCCAGGTCAGTAGGTGCCCAATATGCTACTGGAGATCAGTGGAAAAATAACTCCAGAAAGAATGAAGGGATGGAGCCAAAGCAAAAAGAATACCCAGCTGTGGATGTGACTGGTGATAGAAGCAAGGTCTGATGCTGGAAAGAGCAATATTGCATAGGAACCTGGAATGTCAGGTCCATGAATCAAGGCAAATTGGAAGTGGTCAAACAAGAGATGGCAAGAGTGAATGTCGACATTCTAGGAATCAGCGAACTGAAATGGACTGGAAAGGGGGAATTTAACTCAGATGACCATTATATCTACTACTGCGGGCAGGAGTCCCTTAGAAGAAATGGAGTGGCCATCATGGTCAACAAAAGAGTCTGAAATGCAGTACTTGGATGCAATCTCAAAAACAACAGAATGATCTGTTTGTTTCCAAGGCAAATCATTCAGTATCACAGTAATCCAAGTCTATGCCCCAACCAGTAACGCTGAAGAAGCTGAAGTTGAATGGTTCTAAGAAGACCTACAAGACCTTTTAGAACTAACACCCAAAAAGATGTCCTTTTTATTATAGGGGACTGGAATGCAAAAGTAGGAAGTCAAGAAACACCTGGAGTAACAGGCAAATTTGGCCTTGGAATATGGAATGAAGCAGGGCAAAGACTAATAGAGTTTTGCCAAGAAAATGCACTGGTCATAACAAACACCCTCTTCCAACAACACAAGAGAAGACTCTATACATGGACATCACAGATGGTCAACACTGAAATCAGATTGATTAAAAAAAAAAACAAAGCAATCAGATTGATTATATTCTTTGCAGCCAAAGATGGAGAAGCTCTATAGAGTCAGCAAAAACGAGACCAGGAGCTGACTGTGGCTCAGACCATGAACTCATTATTGCCAAATTCAGACTTAAATTGAAGAAAGTAGGGAAAACCACTAGACCATTCAGGTATGACCTAAATCAAATTCTTTATGATTATACAGTGGAAGTGAGAAATAGATTTAAGGGCCTAGATCTGATAGATAGAGTGCCTGATGAACTATGGAATGAGGTTTGTGACATTGTACAAGAGACAGGGATCAAGACCATCCCCATGGAAAAGAAATGCAAAAAAACAAAATGGCTGTCTGGGGAGGCCTTACAAATAGCTGTGAAAAGAAGAGAAGCTAAAAGCAAAGGAGAAAAGGAAAGATATAAGCATCTGAATGCAGAGTTCCAAAGAATACCAAGAAGAGATAAGAAAGCCTTCTTCAGCGATCAATGCAAATAAATAGAGGAAAACAACAGAATGGGAAAGACTAGAGATCTCTTCACCAAAGGAATATTTCATGCAAAGATGGGCTCGATAAAGGACAGAAATGGTATGGACCTAACAGAAGCAGAAGATATTAAGAAGAGATGGCAAGAATACACAGAAGAACTGTACAAGAAAGATCTTCACGACCCAGATAATCACGATGGTGTGATCACTGACCTACAGCCAGACATCCTGGAATGTGAAGTCAAGTGGGCCTTAGAAAGCATCACTGTGAACAAAGCTAGTAGAGGTGATAGAATTCCAGTTGAGCTATTTCAAATCCTGAAAGATGATGCTGTGAAAGTGCTGCACTCTATGCCAGCAAATTTGGAAAACTCAGCAGTGGCCACAGGACCAGAAAAGGTCAGTTTTCATTCCAATCCCAAAGAAAGGCAATGCCAAAGAATGCTCAAACTACTGCACAATTGCACTCATCTCACACACTAGGAAAGTAATGCTCAAAATTCTCCAAGCCAGGCTTCAGCAGTATGTGAACTGTGAACTTCCTGATGTTCAAGCTGGTTTTAGAAAAGGCAGAGGAACCAGAGATCAAATTGCCAACATCTGCTGGATCATGGAAAAAGCAAGAGAGTTCCAGAAAAGCATCTATTTCTGCTTTATTGACTATGCCAAAGCCTTTGACTGTGTGGATCACAAGAAACTGTGGAAAATTCTGAAAGAGATGGGAATACCAGACCACCTGATCTACCTCTTGAGAAATTTGTATGCAGGTCAGGAAGCAACAGTTAGAACTGGACATGGAAGAACAGATTGGTTCCAAATAGGAAAAGGAGTATGTCAAGGCTGTATGTTGTCACCCTGTTTATTTAACTTATATGCAGTGTACATCATGAGAAATTCTGGACTGGAAGAAACATAAGCTGGAATCAAGATTGGCGGGAGAAATATCAATAACCTCAGATATGCAGATGACACCACCCTTATGGCAGAAAGTGAAGAGGAACTCAAAAGCCTCTTGATGAAGGTGAAAGAGGAGAGCGAAAAAGTTGGCTTAAAGCTCAACATTCAGAAAATGAAGATCATGGCATCTGATCCCATTACTTCATAGGAAATAGATGTGGAAACAGTGGAAACAGTGCCAGACTTTATTTTTCTGGGCTCCAAAATCACTACAGATGGTGACTGCAGCCATGAAATTAAAAGACGCTTACTCCTTGGAAGGAAAGTTATGACCAACCTAGATAGCATATTCAAAAGCAGAGACATTACTTTGCCAACAAAGATCCATCTAGTGAAGGCTATGGTTTTTCCTGTGGTCATGTATGGATGTGAGAATTGGACTGTGAAGAAGGCTGAGCGCTGAAGAATTGATGCTTTTGTCTGTGGTGTTGGAGAAGACTCTTGAGAGTCCCTTGGACTGCAAGGAGATCCAACCAGTCCATTCTGAAGATTAGCCCTGGGATTTCTTTGGAAGGAATGATGCTAAAGCTGAATCTCCAGTACTTTGGCCACCTCGTGTGAATAGTTGACTCATTTGAAAAGATTCTAATGTTGGGAGGGATTGGGGGCAAGAGGAGAAGGGGATGACAGAGGGTGAGATGCCTGGATAGCATCACTGACTCGATGGACGTGAGTCTCAGTGAACTCCAGGAGTTAGTGATGGACAGGGAGGCCTGGCGTGCTGCAATTCATGGGGTTGCAAAGAGTCGGACATAACTGAGCGACTGATCTGATCTGATCTGACCTGAAGCAGTAGAAGATTACAAATTGAAAAAGGAAATGAATATGTTAACTACTTTGCCAAGTTATCCTTTGAAAGCAAAATAACTAATTAAGATTATGGTAAGCTCTTAGTCCATTCCAAAGGGGATGAGCCCCGGGTGTTCTTTGGAAGGAATGATGCTAAAGCTGAAACTCCAGTACTTTGGCCACCTCATTGGAAGGGTTGACTCATTGGAAAAGATTCTGATGCTGGGAGGGATTGAGGGCAGGAGGAAAAGGGGACAACAGAGGATGAGATGGCTTGATGGCATCACCAACTCGATGGATGTGAGTTTGAGTGAACTCTGGGAGATGGTGATGGACAGGGAGGCCTGGCATGCTGCGATTCATGGGGTCGCAAAGAGTCGGACACGACTGAGTGACTAAACTGAACTGAACTGAAAGCTTTGTCACACAGATGTAATGATTTATCCCTAGGATATTTTTGAAATAGATGTGTAAAAGAACTAGAAGTGGGCTACCCCTGTGATATTTAAAAAGCACTCAGTAAATAATTGGCCTATTCTAGATTTTCTTCTTTCCATAAAACAGTTAAGGGCAGTTTGTTACAGTTTCTTCTGAATGAGCTTTAGGTGGCCGATGGCACCCCACTCCAGTACTCTTGCCTGGTAAATCCCATGGATGGAGGAGCCTGGTAGGCTGCAGTCCATGGGGTCGAAAAGAGTTGGACACAACTGAGCGACTTCACTTTCACTTTTCACTTTCATGAATTGGAGAAGGAAATGGCAACCTACTTCAGTGTTCTTGCCTGGAGAATCCCAGGGACGGGGGATCCTGGTGGGCTGCCATCTATGGGGTCGCACAAAGTCAGACACGACTGAAGCAACTTAGGAGCAGCAACAGCAGTGGTAAAGAATCTGCCTGCCAATGCAGAAGACATAAGAGATGCGGGTTCAGTCCCTGGGTTGGGAAGATCCCCTGGTGGAGGGCATGGCAACTCACTCCAGTATTCTTACCTGGAGAATCCCAGGGACAGAGCAGCCTGCCAGGGTACAATCCATAGTGTCTCAAAGAGTCAGTCACCAATGAAGCGACTTAGCATGCACGCACATGAGGGATCTCTAAATGTGTGTAATACTGGGGGACAGTGGTCCGGGGGCTTGAGTCTGTAGGCACTACAGGCAGACATTAGATCCTCAAAAACAAAACTCATCAGTGTCATGGATAGAAACTTCAGCTCAACCTCCCGCTCCATAACAAAGGAATTACTTACCTGGCATTTGTGAGAAAGAAATGCATCTTGTGAGAAGTGACCCAAGTTGTAAGATTGTAAGAACCTAACATTTTAACATCACACACATGCACACACTCCCACTCAAATGTCCATATAAAGGACATCATTTAAAAAAAAAAAGAGAAGTCCTGCATAAGATTGAATTATTATTCATAGAAATATCTATAGCAGGTATAGAATTTCTCATCCTCTACCGTCAGGCATTAATTTGGTTGTTTTTCTTCCTTGATTTTCAGACTCCAGTTTCAAATCACTACTGGAGCTGCCACTTCACTGCACCAAAACCCTGATACATAAAGCCTGGGTTGTTTGGAAAATGTCTAGCATGAATCGTGTCAAGCCACTGTCTTTTACGCATTTAGCTTTTTAATTGACTTTGCATGCATCAGCTCTGCCTTCCAGTAAGCAGACACAGTTCCCAGGGATTGTCAAAAGACGCCTGTCTCCAGAGCAGATCTAATCCATTTGGTGCCATTGAAAAACCTTAAATGGCAGCTTTCAGCTTATTTGCAAAAACCCTCCTGGCTCAGGTTACATTTTAATCCCAGTTGCTATATCAGCTTTATGGAAGCAGCGGGGGGGACTTGGGGGCGGTTGGGGGGGCGGTTGTTTTTGGCTAAGCTTTAGTTTTTCTCTTCTGTTATGTAAATTATTAACTCAAGCAGAATCCTATAATGCGGGGAGGAGAGTAGAATCTACGTCTGGTGGGCTTGCCAGATTTGGCTCCAAACTCCTCACCACTTATTCCTGAAAAATGACTGGAGTATACATACAGATTTAAAGCTCACCACTCTTGCTTTAATGAACAGAGAAGGCTGCAGCCTGCAATAGAGAAACAAGTTTATTTGTAAGTCTTTTTCCAACATTGCCAGGGAAAATTCCATCCTTAAGATACATGTATGGTTTTCCCTGATGGCTCAGCAGGTAAAGAACCCGCCCACTAATGCAGGAGACACAGATTCAATCCCTGGGTCAGAAAGAATGCCCTGGAGGAAGAAACAGCAACCCACTCCAGTAATCTTGCCTGGAGAATCCCATGGACAGAGGAGCCTGGCAGGCTATGGTCCAGAGTAGGACACGACTGAGTGACAAAACTTGCACAGGTATGTGTACAGATCTCCATGGCCCAAGGCAAAATTATCATATAGTGGTGACATTGAAGCCCTAAGTGACTTTCCCAAGTAAACCACTTAGCTTTGTCACATTTTTTGTATCCACACTCACACTGAGCTTGTTATCCTTGGATAAAATCTCATTCAGATTCTCAGTTCCCTATCCTGTCATATGCTCTGGGAGGGTGTATTTGTCTGTTTGCACATCTAAAAAAATCATACCAATTGTCTTGAGTTTGGTTTCAGTTCATTTTCTACAGAGCATGTGATCAGTCCTTTTTTGCCTCTGAATGTGAATAAAGGGTAGGTGAAGCCATGCAGGGTATGTACCATGCTCTGTAAATAGTAACTCGTTTAATACTCACAATAACTCAGGGAGTGGTGGCTATTATTAGCCTCATTTTACAGATGAGTAAACCTGAGACTCAGATTGTATAAGTGATGCTGTCAAGATCTTCCATCTAAAGAATGACTTGGCCAGGACTGGGACACAGCTTGCCTCCTCCTTCAGACCACATTGCTTGAGGGTCAGATATTTCATTGATCCATAGCGAGAATAGAGCATGGCCAATCCTTTTCCTGCCTCATTGCCCTCTGTGTCTGTATTCAATCTAGGCCTGACTCACACAGGACACTGGTTGGGAAATTTAAAGTTCAGTTAAAAAAAAAAAAAAAAAAAGTTCAGTTACAAAAATCTGTTACTCTCATGTCTCAGATTCCACTCTTACAGGGACTTTCCTACTGGTCCAGGGATTAAGACTTCGCCTTCCAATGCAAGGGTTATGGGTCTGATCTCTGGTTGAGAAGCTAAGATCCCACAAGCCCTGTGGCCAACAAAACCAAAACTTAAGACAGAAGCAATATTGTAACAAATTCAATTAAAACTTTAAAACTGGTCCATATAAAAAAAGCTTAAAAAAAAAAAAAAAAAAGGAGATTCTACTCTTACACAAAGCCATCATTTGATAACTTGTAGTGTGATGTGAAGTTTTCCTGGAAGCACCTTATTGCTTTGCATCTCCCAGCCACTCTCACTGGGTGTCATTAGACATATAATTTCTGTGCATTAATCTCTACCCTTATCAAGGGTATCTATTGCAAAAGATACTATTTGCAGTACTCTGGGTAACAAGATGGTAAGGGTTGGCTGTGAGGTTTTATGCGTTGCCCTAACAATGGGCTGCAATGTCATCCATCAGAGCTTTACCCATTGACAAGGTACCATCTGCACAGCTTGAGGACAACGACATGTCAGGGATTCTACGGGTCCCAAGATGAACATTCAAATAAGCCTGGTGTTTGGAGACAAGAGAACCAGGTCCCAAACCTCTGTCATCTATCCTTAGATGAGTGACATGTCTCTCAAAGCTTAGGTTTCTTACCATGAAGTGAAGACAATAGCATCTTCTGCTGTTGAGTGTGACATGAGAGTAAAGGAAGCAACAGATCTCAGTTCTTCCCTGGTGGCTCAAATGGTAAGGAATCCACCTGCAGTGCAGGAGACCCAGGTTTGATCCCTAGGTAGGGAAGACCCCCTGGAGCAGGGAATGGCTACCCACTTCAGTGTTCTTGCCTGGAGAATCCCATGGACACAGGAGCCTGGCAGACTAAAGTTGATAGGGTTGCAAGAGCCGGACATGACTTAGTGACTAACACTTTCTTTCTGATTCTGGGCAGTGTGCCAAGAATGGCAGCTCTGATCAATATTAGTATTCAGCCCGGTGCTCTCTGGGGAGAGGATGGTGAGCTGATTCTAGGCTGGACAGAATCTATGGTGCCTTGCTCCCTTTGGGATGCTGTAATGGAAATACCACAGACTGAGTAGTTTATCTCTGAAACTAAGATCTCAGAAAACTACGATCATGGCATCTGGTCCCATCACTTCATAGCAAATAGATGGGGAAACAATGGAAACAGTGACAGATTTTATTTTAGGGGCTCCAAAATCACTGCAGATGGTGACTGCAGCCGTGAAATTAAAAGACACTTGCTTCTTGGAAGCAAAGCTATGACCAACACAGACAGCATATTAAAAAAGCAGAGACACTACTTTGCCAACTAAGGTCCGTCTAGTCAAAACTATGGTTTTTCCAGTAGTCATGTATGGATGTGAGAGTTGGGCCACAAAGAAAGCTGAGTGCTGAAGAATTGATGCTTTTGAACTGTGGTGTTGGAGAAGACTCTTGACAGTCCTTTGGACTGCGAGAAGATCCAACCAGTCAATCCTAAAGGAAATCAGTCCTGAATATTCATTAAAAGGACTGATGCTGAAGCTGAAGCTCCAATACTTTGGCCACCTGATGTGAAGAACTGATTCATTTGAAAAGACCCTGATGCTGGGAAAGATTGAAGATGGGAGGAGAAGGGGACGACAGAGGATGAGATGGGTGGATGGCATTACCGACTCGAAGGCCATGAGTTTGAGTAAACTCTGGGAGTTGGTGATGCACAGGGAAGCCTGGCGTGCTGCAGTCCATGGGGTCGCAAAGAGTTAGACACATCTAAGCAACTGAACTGACTGATTGAGTAGTTTATAAACAACAGAAATTTATTTCTCATAGTTCTGGAGACTGGAAGTTCAAGATCAGGGTGCCAGTAAAGTTGAGTTCTAGTGAAGGTTGAGTCATGGTAGACTGCTAACTTTTCCCTGTATCCTCACATGGTGAAAGGGGCAAGTGATCTCTCTGGAACCTCTTTAAGGGCACTAGTTGCCTTCATATGGGCTCCACCCTCTTGACCTAGGCATCTCCTAGGCCCCTAACTCCTAATACTATCATGTTGGTGCTTAGTATTTCAACATATGAATTTAGGAGGGACAGAAACATTCAGACTAGTGCACGTAGGTCACTTTGTCAATCACCAACACTGATGACCAAGGGCAACCAGAGTTCTATGGAAGCCTCATGCTCCCAGCCCTAGGTAATTCCCAACATACAGGGAAGAGATCTCAAACACATGAAAGACTGAAGAAGCACTAAAAATATATCTCATCAAGTAGAACAGCTAACTAACTGTGATGCCAAACATGTAGGCACCAATAAGAAGGTGGGAATGATGGAGTGATCTGACCCACGTGGGATGGATTAAAAAATGGACAAGACTGTGATACAGGAACCAGTTATTCTTGGGGCAGTTACGTTTGGTATTGTCACTTCTCCTGTGTGATGTAGAAGGATTAGGATGTTGCAAGGCCCAATTCTCTGATGATTCTTCTGTTTTAAACAGAAAACAAAAGCCAAAACCCAGCCTTGTTAAAACAATCCTACAAGCTATATATTATTCTCTTGTGTACATCATGAGACAGAGACTCAGACAAGTTTTGTAATTTGACAAAAGTCCTGGAACTAGTGATGGAGAGAACCAGAATTCCAACCAAAGTCTGCCTCATTCCAAGCAGTTGCTCTTTCCACTCAAGAGCATAACTTCAGGCAGTCATTCTGACATTTGATCCAGGCACCTGACTTCATGCACCTTCATGTGAATTGCTGGCCTAATATTGGGCCACCTGGTTACATTTCATCATGGAATTTTCTTTGAAACCTGCCTTATCCACCTAGTAGGCCTTCCTAACTACTAGTAAAATATAAGGACTCAGAATTCTGTAACCATTTCAGAGTGATGGAAAGGGCACAGGTTTAAAACATCTTGTGGACATGCCCTGCTCCCCTTAAATTTTGTTTTTAACTCAGTAAGTACACACCTGTTGATTGTCATAGGAGTGGCCCCATCCTCTTGGGCCATTGGGAAGGCACTCTATGGTCCTCTGTGTAACCCAGCTCCACGCTTTTTCCTTTGTTTAGATGAAGTAATTTTCAATGCTACTTCTCCAATCCCTGCCCATATCCACCAAAGACCTTGAAAGGCCTTGCCATTATCCAGTGACAACATTTTAAATAGTTGAGACCGGTGCTGGGTAATGACTGAGTAGTGGGAGAATGCAGGGTGCTCAGGGAAGACACTTAGATGCCCCATCAGAGAAATATAGGAGCATTTCAATGCTTTTTTTGGTTTGGTTGGTTTGGTTTTGTTATTGAAGATTAGCTGCTTTACAGTGTTGTGTTAGTTTCTGCTGTACATCAAAGTGAATCATCTAGGCACTATAGAAATCTGGGGATAACAAGCACTGTTAGTGTTGCTTTGATCACAGTCATGCCTGGATTTTGCCTGTGTGTGAAGAATTTCATAGCTTTCCTCAAAGTAATGAGTGGAACTTGGGGGCTTGGGTCTCCCACCCTCTTCCCATTCTCCTTGACAGATTTTGAGGAGCCTTGTACCTCAGACATCATTTGCTAAGGCTCATTCCAACCACAGCAATAGAAACCAAAGCTAATAATTCTTTAAAAAATACACAATCAGTATAACTTTCTTAGAAAACTCATGTCTTGATGACCTCTCCAAAAATGTTTCCTGCTCAGCATCTGAACCTGCAGAAATGAGCTGGACTCTGTCAGCCTCACTTTTTATCACAGCCCCCATGTAAACAGAAAGACAAATATAAGATGGTATCCTGACAAAGCAGCCAAAGATGGTGCATCAAGCCAGGACAGACTGTGCCCACATAGGCTTTCTTTGAGAAATGGATGTCTTTTCTAATAGATGGACAAAAATAAGCCAGCTTGTGTAAGCACCAAAACAAAACCAATGGAAACCAGCAAGTTTAAGGGCAAAGACAGCTCCTTTGAAAGTAAGTTGGATAGGGCTGGAACCCTTCCCCCAATTAGTGCAGCTCTCTCTAATCTTAGCTTAAAAGGAGCTGCTGGAGTGAGGCTGTTTGTATAACCCACAAGAAGACCTCCCACTCCCACATCATTTAACTGCATTAGGTCTGGAAAAGTTGAAATGGTTTCTAAGTGTTCCATCAAAACCAGGATGCTTATCACTCTGGTTTGGCTACTTGCCTGCATTTAGCTCCCAGTTAATCTCCGTAGTATGGTAGGATCACTAAGTCTCCCTCCTGGCGGGTGGAGGGGCTTACTGGGGGACGGGGCAGAGGCTTCACTGCCCTACAGGAAGGTGTGTAGGCCAAAGAGTGGATTAACCCCTGGTGTTCCAAAGGTGTCCAAGAATAGAACTCAACTGGAAGTAGTATCTTAACATTTATGGGGACTAAGAACTCAGAATCTTAGAAAATGCCTCAGAGACCCGAGTCTAAGGAACTAATGCGTAGGTAGGTGGTGCTGGTGGTAAAGAATCTGCCTGTGATTCAGGAGACACAGGAGACATGGGTTCAATCCCTGGGTTGGGTAGATCCCCTGGAAAGGGAAATGGCAACCCATTCCAGTATTCTTGTCTGGAGAATCCCAAGGACAGAGGAGCCTGGCTGGCTATAGTCCACTTGGTTGCAAAGAGTCAGTGATCCACAACTGAAGCGACTTAGCACCCATACACACAGTCATATTCGGGACAAAACATCAGTTATGCCCATAGTTTACTTTAGGGTTAACTCTTTTTTTTTTTTTAATTTTGAGATGAAGAGAGGTTATTCTTTTGCCCCTCTACCATCTTTGTTTTTCTTGATTGTACTGGGTCTTTATTGATGCACAGGTTTTCTCTTGTTGCAGCGAGTGGAGCTAGTCTCTGTTGTGCTGTGCAGACTTCTTATTGCAGTGGCTTCTTGTGGAGCATAAGCCCTAGGAGTGCAGGCTTCAGTAGTTGTGGCTCTCAGGCTCTAAAGTACAGGTTCAGTAGTTGTGGTGAATGGGCTTGGTTGCTCCGCGGCATGTGGGATCTTCCCAAATCAGGGATCAAACCTGTGTCCCTTGCATTAGCAGTCAGATTCTTAACCACTGGACCACCAGGGAAGTTCCAGGGTTTACTCTTGGTGTTGTAAATTTCATGCATTTGGGCAAGTGTATAATGACATATCTATCTATATGACATATCTATGACATATCTATCCATTATATATCTTCTTTCAGTATATGATCATACTGAGTATTTTCACTGCCTTAAAATGGCTTGGTGCTCTCTATTTTTCCCTCCCACTCCACAACGCTTGACATCCACAGATTATTTTACTATTTATAGTTTTGCCTTTTCCAAAATGTCATATAGTTGGAATTATACATACATATATAACGGAGAAGGCAATGGCACCCCACTCCAGTACTTTTGCCTAGAAAATCCCATGGACGGAGGAGCCTGGTAGGCTGCAGTCCATGGGGTTGCTAGAGTCGGACACGACTGAGCGACTTCACTTTCACTTTTCAATTTCATGTGTTGGAGAAGGAAATGGCAACCCACTTCAGTGTTATTGCCTGGAGAATCCCAGGGATGGGGAAGCCTGGTGGGCTGCCGTCTCTGGGGTTGCACGGAGTCAGACACGACTGAAGCGACTTAGCAGCAGCAGCAGCATACATATATAATCTTTTCAGATTGGCTTTTTCACTTAGTAATATGCATTTGTGGTTCCTACAGGTGTTTTCATGGCTTGAGAGCTCATTTCTTTTAGTATGGAATAATACTCCATGGTCTGGATGGACCACAGTTTATTTGTCCATTTACCTGCTGAGAAAGATCTTGGCTGCTTCCAAGTCCAAAAAAGTCAGTTATGCATGAGGCAGGGAGTTTCATGAATGCTTTCTTTACCTAAAGCTTGCAGTTTTCTTGAACATCACTGATATGAAAGGATGCCAGGCAATCTTATACCATTGACATTTCTGGGGTCAAATTATACCAGTTCTATTTGATGTGTATGTGACTTTGAAAAAGACATTGATTGTCTCTGAATTTCGATTTCTTCATGAAGAAATTACAATTACCTTTCTCATAGCCTCATTGGAAGAATTTTTAAACTAAACAAAGTTCCATGATGTATGCTAACAATGCATATATAATGGTATCATTTCTTCTGTTCTCTAATGGGATTTCTCATAGGCCACACCCATGGGAAGCCCATAGTGAAGATAGATGGAAAAGTCTGAGGTCCTGCAGTACAGAGCAGGTGAAGGGAGTTACCTAAGTACAAACAATAAGAAGGTCAAGATGTGGACACTGAACATGAGTCTAGTGGGGAGAGGGACACCATGGGGGAAGATAAAGGCCACAGAGTTCGTATTGGAGCCCAGCTACTGGAAGGAATGAGCCTGACAAATAGAAGATGGTGGTAGGCTATCATAATGTATGAAGGGAATACATTTCCATCACTATTCCCATTGCCTGCCATTGTTTCTAAGGTTCAGTAAAAGTCAGTTTGATATTGCCTAAAAGAAAAGGCCAAATAGGGCTTTCCTGGTGGCACAGTGGATAAGAATCTGCCTGCCAATGCAGGAGACACAGGTTCAATCCCTGATCCGGGAAGAGCCCACAAGCCACAGAGCAATTAGGCCCGAGCACCACCACTGCTGAGCCTGAGCTCTAGAGTCCGGGAGCTGCGACTACCGAGGCCACGTGCTGCAGATACTTAGGCCCATGCACTCTGGAGCCTGTGCTCTGCAACAAGAGAAGCCACCTCAATGAGAAGCCTGCACACCAAAACCAGAGAGTGGCTCCTGCTCCCAACTAGAGAAGAAGCCCGTGAAGCAACAAAGACCCAGCACAGCCAAAAATAAATAAATAACATTATGGGGAAAAAAAGGCAAGAAAAAGCCAAGTAGCTCCTCGTTCCAGACTCCTCTTCGAAACAGGCCAGTGCCAGATCCTCAAGACTGCTGATCACTGTCTCCACCCTGGGCGCATCCATGGGAGGACATTGGGCAGTTTCGCTTAGTCGTATCCTTCACCTCAGCCACGCTCATAACTTGAAGCTTGATAAGAGATAAGGGAGAATTGAATAGTGTTCCTTTTTTCTTCCCATCGTCTTCAAAGCCCATCCAAAAGCTCTCAGATCTCAGCTTCAGATACATGTACCACCATCTTCCAGTCTCAAATGTGATGCCTATAAATGACTTTCCTCGAATCAAAAAATACCTCTCCACACACAAAGAAGAAATGTTATTTACTAAGGTTTCACACATCTGATTCAAATACCTCCTAACACCTCAGAAAATAAGTCTGGTACATTTTAACACAGTATTTTAAGAAGGGGTATTATTAAGAGAAAACATTATGAAAACTATTTTGATTTCAAAAAGTCACAAGTTAAGTGAGCTTCTGTGCCTTAAAATGTCATAATGAGAATTTCCCTAGGAACCTTGCTGCTAAGTCACTTCAGTCATGTCCAACTCTGTGTGACCCCATAGACAGCAGCCCACCAGGCTCCCCCGTCCCTGGGATTCTCCAGGCAAGAACACTGGAGTGGGTTGCCATTTCCTTCTTCAATGCATGAAAGTTAAAAGTGAAAGTGAAGTCGCTCAGTCATGTCTGACTCTTAGCGACCCCATGGACTGCAGCCTACCAGGCTCCTCCGCCCATGGGATTTTCCAGGCAAGAGTACTGGAGTGGGGTGCCATTGCCTTCTCTGCCTAGGAACCTTAGAGTCACCAAATTACCTATATGGTATTTTTTCTTGGCAGCTAAAGTGGCAGAAGAAAATCTTCTCAGGTTCTATCCTGATGCCAAAACTACTCAGAAAGAGAAAACACCTCCCAATGTATTAGGCAGAATGACACTGCCTTCCAAATGTCTACACCCTAAAACCTAGAATCTGGGAACATGGTATCTTCCATAGCCAAAGGGACTTTGTCAGAATATTTAAGAGTATGGACTTAAAATAGGGAGATAATCCCATATTATCCAGGTGGAAGTAAGCAATCACACTGAAAGGTTGTGGCTGCAAGCCATGTGCTGTGCTGGACTTGTGACCTCAGGAAGAGAGGATTTTGATCCGGGGCCAGAGACCAGGCTTGACCACTCAGAGTTTTTGTGTAATAGAGTTTTATTAAAGTAAAGAGATAGGGAAAGCTTCTGACATAGACATCAGAAGGGGGAAGCAGAAAAAATGCCCCCTTGCTAGTTTTTAGCAAGGTGTTTTATGTCTGTTAGCAAATTGTTAATCAAATAAGGAGAACACCTCAAGGCTGAGGGGGTTTCACCAGGCCCCTCTCCCACAATATGCTGTTTTGAGATAGAATGGCACACCAAGGTATGTCATCCCCAGTCATAAAACAATTGACATGAATATTGGTTTGTTGAGCCTTTATCAGCCCCGGGTTTGAGATAAGAAAAAAAAAAAGTTAGTCTTAGGCAGAACCATTTTGAAGAAAGGCAGATTTCAAAGCTGATACATAGTTTCATTAACATAGCTTAAGAAAAACATTTCTATAAGAAAAATGGCATTGGTTAGCCCAAGGTTTGAGAAAAGTTCAGGTAGAACCAGGTGTCCTCAGCACAGAATTAAGAGAAGCCTCTTAATTTTGTGTAGAGAGGGGAAGAAAAATGTCTGCCGCTTGCGGTTTATTTCCTCCTGCTGCTTGGGGACCTCTGGCTTTCCTACCTGTTAACCCTCTTCAACATGAGCCTTGCAGACACAGAACTTTCTCCTGCTGGGGTCAGAGAGATACAGCCTCAGGAAAGGCAGGAGAGACAGGGCTCTGGGGAGGTCACAGAGACTGGATATGAAGAGGTCTCCATCCGCTGTTGCTGACCTTGAAGACAGAAGAAGGAGGCCATAAACCAAGGAGCATAGCTGTTTTCTAGAATGACCCCTGCCTGACAGTCCAGTAGGAAATAGGTACCTCAGTCCTACAACCGCCTGGAACTGAATTCTGCAAACAGTATGCATGATCTTAGAAGTGGATTCTTCCCAGAACCTCCTAGTAAGGGACTGGGCAGCTGGTATCTTGATTTTGGCTTTGGGAGAACTTGAGCAGAGAAATCAGTCAGGCCACTCAGACTTCTGACCTACAGCATGAGACCCTAAGTTTGTATTGTTTTAAACTACTTAATTTGTGATTTTTTTTTTTTAACAACAGCAATAGAATAAAATTTCTCCTAAGCCCTTTTTCTTTTCTTTCCATAAAATG
Source organism: Bos mutus (assembly GCF_027580195.1). Taxonomy (NCBI): domain Eukaryota; kingdom Metazoa; phylum Chordata; class Mammalia; order Artiodactyla; family Bovidae; genus Bos; species Bos mutus. The sequence continues at coordinate 63,907,571 of NC_091632.1, forward strand.
GCACAAATGAAGACATCAGCTTCCATGCTTGGGAAAATTTCAGTTCTGATTGGAATAGAAGGCTGGCATATCTTCATTTGGGAATGCAAAGTAGATAAAAAAAAGAACTACATGCCCACCTCTCCCTTGAATCTCTCTCAGAAATGGTTCATTAAATAGATTCAGTACAGTTCAGTCACTCAGTTGTGTCCAATTCTTTGTGACCCCATGAATCACAGCACGCCAGGACTCTGTCCATCACCAACTCCTGGAGTTCACTCACACTCACATTCATCGAGTCAGTGATGCTATCCAGCCATCTCATCCTCTGTCGTCCCCTTCTCCTCCTGCCCCCAATCCCTCCCAGCATCAGAGTCTTTTCCAATGAGTCAACTCTTCACATGAGGTGGCCAAAGTATTGGAGTTTCAGCTTTAGCATCATTCCTTCCAAAGAACACCCAGGACTGATCTCCTTTAGAATGGACTGGTTGGATCTCCTTGCAGTCCAAGGGACTCTCAAGAGTCTTCTCCAACACCACAGTTCAAAAGCATCAATTCTTGGATTAAGGATCAATATATTTTAAAAATTTCTAAAAATCCACTTAAATTGTTAAATCTTCCCAGGAAAGATTAAATAAACAATGTTTTTACTGTGATTCCACATTTTGAAGGTTGGCTACTGTTAAAAACTCAGTAACTTGAGATGTAAGGTATGCAAACTATATTTCAACTGGATTGAATTGAAGACTCTATTGATCTGACATCGCAAAAGATTATAGTAGAATACATTTCCAGTGTTTTCTCTGAACACATCATTTAATAGTTTTGGAGAGATAAGAACTTACTCTGAAAAAAAAAAAAAGAAAGAAAACAGGCTTTTATAACATAGATATTGAAAAGAAATGTGTGTTCTTTCTGGATGTAAAAAATGTTGTACTGACCAGTTTGTTTGGGTTTTTCTGTAACATCATACAAAAAAACTCAAAAAAATTTTTGGCCAACCCAATATAACTAGCATAATGAAGATGACTATAGTCACGCAGAGTAAATGCACAGTTAGCCCTACGTGTGCAGAGAGTAGGTTACTTAGGTAATGATTACATCCAACTGGATATATAAAGCTGAGAAAGTTAAATAACCCAGTAGACTCACATTGCAATAATATGGTTTTGATTACAACTTTTTAATGATTCGGCCAGTGGAGGCTATGAGTCATCCCTTATGAGGTGCAGAAATGGGGGAACCAAAAAGTCACTTGTTAGGGAAAAGAAGATACGAGTTACAGTAAACAAACTGCTCTATACTGTCTGCAAAGCAGCAAAACAGTTACTTGAAATGCAGTGAAAATCTTGGTTAGAGGTTGAGAAAGTAATGTTGACTGAGAGCAGACCAGTTCTTCCTTCCTCATTCCTTCATGAAAACAAGAGAGGACTACATAACCAAATCCAATAGAATAGAAATTGCAACACTAATGACATCTGGCCTGAATGTGGTTTCTTCTCAGCCCTTTACAGGCAGATATGCAGGCATAAGCCCTCAGAAGTAGATATGTCTGTGGTTTACCTGAGTTCACTGTGGGCATATTTCTTGGTGCAACTCAAACATATGCTCTACATTTTTAGACCTTGTATAACCACAAGAAACAGATGCTTCTTGGAATTACAGGCATGGAGATTTATTTTGTTCAAGTCAACAAGGTGAAATAAAAGAATAGAACATTTTGGGTGAAGTCTTTAAAATTTTCCATCACACCATCTGCATTCCCATTCAGTCCCCAGATTGCTTGGGAAAGCAGCAAGATTTCACTTTCAGGCCAAAGTTACTCAAAATCAATTACTTAAACACTCCCCCAGTGGGATTATCTGAACTTGCAAGAACATGTGTGTCTTTTAGACTTACCATTTCTTTTCTTCTTTATATTTAAAAACATCTGAAAAAGCTCAAACTTTTAGAAAAGCTCAGAGAATAATTTATTGAACAGCATTGTAACTACTATGCAGCTTTATTAAAATTTACTTTTTTGTCAAATTCGTAATCAGGTCATCTGACATAAGGATTACTGAAAGCATCAGATTGGTCCCAGACATTGGATAGATATGTTAATTTTAAAAAAACAGTGTAGAATTTATAGGTTGGGTTCAGCAATACCTTTGCCTTTTTTTGTTTTTCTCTTTTTCTAGAGCCATCTCTGTGAGCTCATTCTGTTTTCTAAAAAGAAAGGAAGAGAAGTTTTACTGGGGATTTCTTTTTTTTTTAATTGGAGTATAATTGCTTTACAGTGCTGTGTTCATTTCTGCTGTGCAGTGAAGTGAATCAGCTATATGTATACATATATCCTCTCCCTCTGGACCTCTCCCTCCTCCATCCCACCCCTCTAGGTCACTGCAGAGCACAGAGCTGAGCTCCCTGTGCTGTAGAGCAGGCTCCCACTAGCCATCTATTTTACACATGGTAGTGTGTGTATGTCAATCCCAATCTCTCAATTCATTCTACCTTTCCCTTCCCGCTCTGTGTCCACACATCCGCGTTCTACATCCACATCTCTATTCCTGCCCTGCAAATAGTTTCATCTGTACCATTTTTCTAAATTCCACATACATGTATTTCTCTTTCTGACTTATTTCACTCTGTATGACAGACTCTAGAGATTTCTGTAATATGGTCTCTTTGATTTAGATACTCAGTATTACATCTTTGTCTCCCTGGTCCTCGCTACATCAAATACTATCTTCTTTTACTTTAAATGAATCACTCATCTCCCACACCCTCCTCCCCTCATAATGAGATAGTTTCTGCTCAGACTACTAAAGCTATAATACATCCCTACCTCTCCTGACGCCTACAAAGAATCACCCTTAACCTCCTGACTTTCCTTTTCTGTCTCCCCTTTGTGGGCACTCAATCATCCTTTCCTCTCTAATTGTAACCCACAAACAGATTCTCATTGTCAGTGAGTCCATCACTTCCTGAAGAGTCTCTGCCTTCTACTCCCTGGCTCCATTTTTCTTCTTTTATCTCCACCATTTCTGAACACGCTTTAAATTTTTTATTGCCAAAGGATATGTAAGATAGACCTTTAAAAACAACTCAGGGAGGTAAGGTCTTTCTTGAATGAAGCACAGACATTCGCCTTAAAACACCCACCACTGTTTGGGAGTGGTGGCTTGCTATTGTCACTAGCTGGCTGATTTAGCCCACCAGGATCTGATAGAGCCAGCAAACTCTATAACTGAGTACTTAGTACATGTAGGCATTTTCTAAAAGAAGGAGGTTGATACCCGGCACATCTATGAGTTAAAATAAAATTGGTTCAAAAATTAAGCAGCTTGTCCAGATTCTTACGAATATCTTTGGAAAGTGACTCCCAGTCTCACTGCCTCCAAATGTGTTTGCTCCTGCATGATAATAGCTCCTAAGTAGCTGGCAGGTCTGTGGTCTTTGCCTCAGTGGAAGGGTTGAATGTATAACTTCACCCCTAAGAGCCAGTAACTTTTTCTCCCTTCTACAACCACCAACAATAGCACAAATCTCTTGTCTTATAATTCAGGTTCTTGCTCACAGACCAGAATGCAATGATGATACTCCTTGAAAAACTTTAGAGGCATAATCTATGAAGGTTTTTATTTCTTTACTTTGATAGCAACACTTTTTTCTATGATCATATGTGATCGATTCCAATGGCTTGAAGATTTACTTTATAGATTAAAAGAAATTTTAAGATGACTTGGTGTTAGAACTAGTAGCCAACCTTCAAAATGTGGAATCACAGTAAAAACATTGTTTATTTACCAGCTGGAGTCAGAACACTGGCTCCATTGAGATAAAGGCTTCAACATATCTGATGATTCATATTTAACTGAATTAATGCTCATGAACAGTTTGGTTCAACATTTCAGCGGTCATGACTTCAGTGATGGCTCCTGGTTGGTCTTCCAAGGCAGTTGACCAGTATGAGAAAGAGGCAAAGAATTCAACCATTCTTTTAATTTCAATTCAGATCTTCTACTTCAAGCCACCAATGGAATAGAATAATGTATAAGGTAAAATCAAGATGTCTCTGTAAGAAAGTTTCTATTGCGCAGTATTGTAAACTTTGTGAAAAGTTCACCATGGAGTCATTTTTGTTTAGGTGAAGGGTTGGGTCATGTCTCATTTCCCCTAAACTAGTTCCTCCATCTCAGCCTCTGAAGCTGAAGGAATTGAATCCCGAAACACATTTTATTGCTGTTTCTTTAGGATAGTGAGGGAGTCTTGGAATTTAACATCTCCCTGAAGCTGAAGAAGTTAAAGGCCCACTGTGTACTCCAAAATCAAAATCATCTGTTCAGAGAGGATTGAGATTTCCTGTGGAAAGTACAAACTTTAAAGGTTTCCATTTTCACTGCTCATCTGAAATAATGTAGGATTTATGATTTCATACGACATGTAAGTAGGAAAGCCTCCTATTAGCTGGTAGGTTATTCCCATAGCTTTTGCGTGTGTCAGTCTGAGGGTGGAGGGGTAGGTAGGAGAGGTCCAGATGTGTGCGGAAACAGATGCGGTCGACTCTCCTGCAGAACCAGAGATTTGCAGCCATGGGTGTAGTGTTTGTTTTTGCACCCCAGTTCCCTTCAATTATTTTAAAGGCTCTTATGAAATGGCGGTTATCCTTTTAAGAGTCTTTGCCCATTTCAATTTATGGATGCTGCTTTTCTGTTATTTTGGATTATGCCTCATTATAATACAAGTAAGTGGAGATTTTCCTTCGGGCATCATATAAAATCTATTTCTGGACTATTGTTTGTTGATACTTTTCCCTTTAAACTTTCTTCCTTTGTGTTTGTGGGGAACAAAAGCCATGATTATCTCTGTCCCAAAGAATGTCAAATATTTTATATATCACTGGTCAACAGGCATACACTGAAGCTTCAACAGCTAAGTTGCTTCTCTGGCCTCCTTTCATAACAAACAATGCATCTACGGAGCAAAATGAAGTGGCTTATAAAAGTAGTATTTCTGTCCATTTTAGACAAAGACTTACACTGGCTAGCTACCTCAATCTGGTTCCTTAGGTAATAGCCTAAGTTCTTGTATTTCTTAGTAAATAAGCAAAACAGTAAACAAAGCAATTTTCAGAGACATTAGAAACATAAAAATGTAATTTGGGATGAAACCTTTGTCTTCTCAATCACTTTTTCCATTTTGTAAGGAGGAATAGATACCTAGAAGACTGCATAGTGGATAAACATAGTGATTAAGAAAAGATAGACCTGAGGGTGCAGAAGGAGAGTGCGGGATGAACTGAGAGAGCACCTTTGCTGTACATACATGGCCATGTGTAAAATAGATGGCTGGTGGGAAGCTGCGGTGTAACACAGGGAGCTCAGCTTGGTGCTCTGTGATGAGCTAGAGGAGTGGGACAGGAGGAGGAGAAGCCTCTAGATTGAGGGCATATATGTATACTTACAACTGATTCACATTGTTGTACAGCAGAAACTAATGCAACATTGCAAATCAATTATATTCCAATAAAAAAAAGAAGAGATAGATCTAGAATGCTATAATATCAATTTAAGAACTTACAGAAGCCCAAGAAGCCTCCCACAGAATATGCTAACTGGCATTTACATTTATCCTATCTATATGTAATTACTTTAAAAAAAAACACACAAAATTACATTAAAAATAACTCGGACTAAAAGAACTAAGCATCAAATCCATTATTCTAATGTATCAATCATTTTTTTTCTCTCCTTCCTAGACTCATACAGTTTAGGTCTACCATTTTTAAATGTCACAACTTATGAGTATATAGTATCATAGTTGAATTTTTCACTAAACTTATAAGAATTTCTTGTTTCTTTAGTCTTTATAATGATCATTAAAAACAGTTCCATTGAGTTGATGTAACATACTGTGCTTAACCATTGTTGAACCTTTCCCAGCTGCATGACCCTGGGCATGTTGCATTAACTTTATGTGCCCCAGTTACCTCATCTGTAAAGTGGTACTAATAATACTGACGTCATGGGGTTATTGGGGAAGACTAAATGAGCTAATGCTTATAAAGCATTGAAAACAGTGCTTGGCACTTAAGAAGAACTCAGGATATACTAGCTTTTAAAAAGTATATTTTTTGAAAATATTTAACTTCCTTAGTGCACATCTTTATTCAAGAAATTTCTCTCCCTCCTCCTCTCCCTTCCTGCCTCCCCACCAACTATGTCCTTAAAATAAGTTCCCAAGTGTGAGATTCCAAGGTTAATTTTTTTTTCCCTATGAAACTGAAAGTTCTTTATGCAGATTGGATTATACATTATAGAAACTGTCAAAAGGCATCTATGAGGTATCTATTTCAGCCTGGTTTTGTATAGAATGCTGCATTAAGTCAAAACGACAGGCTTCCCTGGTGGCTCAGACCATAAAGAATCTGCCTGCAATGCAGGAGACTGGGGTTCAATTCCTGGATCAGGAAGAACCCCTGGAGAAGGGAATGACAACCCATTCTAGCATCTTGCCTGGAGAATCCCATGAAGAGAGGAGCCTGGCAGGTTATAGTCCATGGGGTTGCAGAGTCAGACATGACTGAGTGACTAACAATTCCACTTCTACTTCGACTATTATGTTCTTGTTGTTCAGTCGCTAAGTCATGCGTAACTCTTTGTGACTTCATGGACTGCAGCATTCCAGACTTTCCTGTCCTTCACTGTTTCCCGGAGTTTGCTCAAGTTCATGTCCATTGAGTCAGTGATGCTATCTAGCCATCTCATTTCATCCTTTGCTGCCCTCTCCTCCTTTTGCCTTCAGTCTTTCCCAAGCATCAGGGTCTTTTCCAATGAATTGGCTCATTATTTTGTTCTAAAACAACACTATAAGGGAAATATGTAACCATCCTAGTGGTTCAATTGTGGGTTAAAATAAGCTGAGTAAGGATTATATATAAGGCAATATATGATGTATCACTGGAACATTGCTACCTCCAGGGCTGTGGTTGTTGTTGTTGTTTTTTCAAAGAGTCATTCAGTTTTTTTCATTCACAGATTTATTCTGTGTTAATGTGGGGGATGGTATGCAATGCCCAGACACAGAAATAATGAGAGTTTTCTAGGTATATTCTGTTTATAAATTCATTCAACAGGCAAATTTGCCATCAGTCTTTCTTTTTCTTTACTAATCCTAGTGGACTTTTTCAAATATCTGCTCTGTCACCTGGGATGCTGGGTATCACTTGCAGTAATTGTCCCATAAGTACATCTTCTGTCACCCTTAGATCTAGAGACAAAGTACCAGGGCTACAAAGGAGAGCCAAGTCCACTCATTCATTCGCATAACCAGCATTAATGACATTAACATTGCCTAGAAAACCTTGTGCAAAATTATTTTTTAATTTTTACTTTATACTGCAGTAGAGTTGATTAAGTTGCTGACAAAGGTCCATCCAGTCAAAGCTATGTTTTTTTTCAGTAGTCAGGTATGAATGTGAGAGTTGGACTATAAAGAAAGCTGAGCAATGAAGAATTGATGCTTTTGAACTGTGGTGTTGGAGAAGATTCTTGAGAGTCCCTTGGACTGCAAGGAGATCAAATCAGATGATCCTAAAGGAAAACAGTCCTGAATATTCATTGGAAGGACTGATAATGAAGCTGAAACTCCAATACTTTGGCCACCTGATGTGAAGAACTGACTCACTGGAAAAGACCCTGATGCTGGGAAAGACCAAAGGCGGGAGGAGAAGGGGACGGCAGAGGATGAGATGGTTGGATGGCATCACCGACTCAATGCACATGAGTTTGGGTAAACTCCAGGAGTTGGTGATGGACAGGGAGGCCTGGCATGCTGCAGTCCATGGGGTCACAAAGAGTCAGACATGATTAAGCAACTGAACTGAACTGAACTGTACTATAAAAAATTAAAAATTTAAATATAAATAATAAAATGTGATGTTGCTGCTGCCACTAAGTCGCTTCAGTTGTGTCCGACTCTGTGAGACCCCATAGGTGGCAGCCCACCAGGCTTCCCCATCCCTGGGATTCTCCAGGCAAGAGTACTGGAGTGGGGTGCCATTGCCTTCTCCGAAAATGTGATGTTACCAAGACTGAATGAATGAGTTTTCTGTCAAACTAGCAGTCCTCTTCACATGCTGGAATTTCTTCCCTTCTGTGCTTCGGTTAACACTGTTCCTCTTATCTAAGATTCCCTTTCCTCTGTCCATATCCTCCCAACTGAAATCCATCCTCTCTAAAAACCTTCCCCCTTCAGGAAGCATTCCTTGACTGCCTCAGGACTAACAACATCAATTTGATGAATACCTGTGCATGTGAGAAGGCCAAGAGTGGGTAAAATATAATTCACAGGAGATAAAGGAATTAGGGGACCGAGGAGAGGGCCTTGGAGAATTCTGATACGTTGGGGATGAAGCAAAAAGAGAAAATCAAACAGGCAAAAATGAATCAGAGAAGGATGGTGCTATGTCTGCATTGGGAGGAGCATTTTCTAGGACGGTGTTTGTACATGGAACTGAGATTAGATTCAAACTCAGTCTAGAACCCTCATTCATCTTTCTTCTCTCACTTGAGGATTTTTTCAACCCTATGGATATCCAATATTCCTTATAAAGTCAAAGACCACATCACCATTGTAGCCAAACAATATAACAACCCCTTCGTATACTACACATACAAATCTCTCTCTCAGGTCTCCTAATTAGTTTTTCTCTCTTTAAGTATCAAGACAAAAAGCACTGATTCTGGTTTGTTTGTTTTTTTTTTTATGTTGAGAAAATTAAAAACTTTTTCCAGTGTATTGTAAAGGGTCAGTGACAAGGATACTTTTGTGCCCTGAAAAAATTCCACTGTGAGCATTCCATAATAAAATGGGCTTTTGTGCTTTTCATAGATTACAGTTCTTTATACAATGGACTTGTCCAAGTGTCTTCCTGTTTTTCAATCAGTTAAATTTAGAATGATTGTTTCCATCTCTTTTGAGATATGATGTCTAGGAAAGTGAATGCCTACATGGGATACCAGGGTCCAGCAAGTCTGTGAAACTCAGTCATAGCTGGGGTATCACCCAACTGCTGGCCCTTTCTCCTGGGTTTCCCATGGGCATTTTCCCTCAAGGTCATTAGTCTGCAATTCTGTAATATAAACTCCAAGTTTACTCCCATTTTAACACAAACAACCTCCATTTTTATTACAAACCTACTTATTTTTCGAGACATCCTTTGTATGTTTGCTTTATATAACTTTTGCAGTTAAATAATTTGTGATAACTGTAATAAATGGGGAATACATTCAAACAAACAGAAAAAGTATCCATTCTTCCATCTTCACAAAGAACCACTGTTAACAGTTTTGGTATATGCACTTTTATATTTTATTAATATTTATAAATTGATCATATGTTTACATAGATAGATAGGTAGATAGGTAGATATTAGGTGGCTCACCGGTAAAGAATCTGCCTGCAGGAGTCACAGGAGATGCAGGTTTGATCCTGGGTCAGAAAGATCCCCTAGAGGAGGAAATGGTAACCCACTCTTGTATGCTTCAGTAAAATGTCCCATTAACAGAGGAGCCTGGTGGGCTATAGTCCATGGGTTCACAAAGGGTCAGACACGACTGACCATACAGGTAATAATAACTAATAATATATATATTACATAATTTTATGTGTCTTTTTAACAAAGATGGATGCACACTGTTCTATGGCTTTGAAACTTCTTTTTATCTCTCCATGTTAACTAGAACACTTCTATGTTACTTGATGGCTGGCTATATGGTTTTTGGTTGCATAGATGAGCCATAATTTGTGTACCCAGTTACATTAATTAAACAAGTAGGCCATTAGGCTTCAGCATCACCAGTATCCTGGTAACCTACATAAGCAAACCAGAATCTATGCCTATAAACTGCCTTGAGGTACAGAAGTCAAAAAGTTAAGGACAAGACAACCAATCACAAACAGATAGCTAGGCTTTATTGCAGCTAGACAGATCAAGGAATTTCCTTTCTTTGCTTTGTACCTTCTTTGTAGGTTCCCCCCAAAACCCGCCCCCAGCTCCTGTAGGCTGAGTACTCCTAATTACCATTAGTTTGGCACTGCTCACTGGATTTTATTTTTGCTCGAATAAACTCTTAAAATTTTTAATAGGCCTCAGATTATCATCTAACAACCCCATCCTCTGTTGTTGGAAATCTAAGTGGTAAGAAATCTCGTAAATAATATAATTTTGAATTATTAGCTTTCCTATTAGCCCATTTCTGTCACTTACCCACAGTGTAACCTTAAGCAATTACCTTAACCTCTGTGATCCCGTCTGTTAATTGGGAATAATACAAAGGTTTTCCTCATTGGGTTGATTCTGAGGATTAATGGTGACTAGCACAGAGCAAAACCTAGGAACTTACATGCTCTTACCCTTCTTCAACCTAATGCTAAATTTGAGTAAGAACAGTTTAATATCTTGGAATGTCCTAAGTTTAAGTTCTGGGCATCCAGGAAAAAAAAAAAAAAAAAGATTTCCAGAAAAACTTCTGACTTCAGTTAGTTACATGGATAACAGCTCTTGGGAGAAGTTACACCAAGTTCTATTGAAGACTCCTGGAAGTCTATGAACTATTTGGTTAGTCTATAGGACTTGAGACAGATTCTGAAGTTTCTGCATGGCCTCTGCTTTTCTCAAAGCATTGGTCTGGGCTTCTTGGCATGACTGGAGACTAGTCTTTTCCTGCTCCGGTGCCTGGGAGGAGGAGTAAGACCTGGGATATGAAATTCTGCTCTCCTGTGTGTTGGCCAGGGCCATGCCACACCCCCTGCAAATACAAAACTCTCTGCCAGTTGTGATCACTTTCCACCAGCAACTATGACATGAATAAGTACAAAATAATGATTTTATAAGTAAAGAAACAAAACCATCGCCTTCACCTCATGGGCTCCTATGTGGCAGCCTTACAGAGATTTTTGCTTATTGATTTGAATTTGACTCTTTTAGACATTGTCTGGAAAACTATAGTGAAAAATGATCAAATCTTGAAGAAATTGTGGATTGAAATTGGCCTCTCTTTGTTGATGTTTGGCAGAAGCCAACAAAACTCTGTAAAGCAATTATCCTTCAATTAAAAAATAAATTAATTAAAAATAAAAGAAACTGTCCTCTCTGATTTGGGGTCTCCTTTCTCCAGCCTCCACCAACCTTAATCAGAGGGACTGAGACTCCTTGTGAGTTTATAATTCTGTTGATGAAAGAAAAGATAAACGAATATGAGTGGGTTAAAAACTTTGTCCCCTTATAGCTTTTTGGCTATAGAAAAATTATTCAGCTTTTCCTAGGAAAAATACAGAAACTTGTTTTGTTATACATTCAATAACTTGTCTTAAAAAATACTCTGGCACCATTTGCTATTCTAATGAAAAGCTTATAATTGTTCTCACGCATGAAGCATTCAACTTAGAAAAGGCCTACTTTGTCCAGCACAGTTTTTGACTTACCATTGCTACAGGGGTAGCACTGTTGATACCCTTGAGTAAGATGCAAGTGACTGAAGAGACAGTGAACAGAACAGCCCTTCCATAGAGGGCTTAAAGCATTGCAACCCACAAAAGATAGATGGGAAAATTCACATGTATATTCTAGATGCAAAGTCTTGTGGTACAAGGTTAAAGTTCTTGAAATGCGTTAAAGACAAACAGTTGCAGCAGAGAATACATTTGCTAATGGGGAAAAGGTAACTGCCCCAGGACCCAAAACTTAAAAAGGGAAGTTGTCCCCTTTAAATGGCTGCCTGTCATAGCTGCCAGGTGAGACCATGGTGCTTTGATTTTATTCCCAATAGGTCTAGAATCTGAGTAGATGTTCTATAATTTCATTCTCATGGAGCATGCATCATTTGTGCTGGTGGCCCAGAGCTCTTATCAATTCATTTCTCATTTCTAAGCAACCGAAGAGACAAAGCAACAGATGGGCCAAGTTCTGCAGGAAAAGTCTCTGAGTGGAGATACTCGCAGCTCCATGCAAAGGCCTTAAAGATCCTGTTGTATTCTGAAATGGTGAGAATTTGAGGAAGGATGATGCTAAAGATAAAGATGGCATTAGATAATGCTGAAGAGTTTCCGTCAGTTCAAAAGGATTAGACTAATTCTATAGCCAATAGGGGTTTTGTGCAAATGAATGCCAAGAGACATTCTTTTAGGTTGACCAATTAAAGGCAGAAGAGCCTTAGACAGTAGGTGTTGTTGAGGCTCCAAAAATCAGGCCCCACTTTCAGCATGGAATGTATAAAAGTGATTTTGTTCCATTCCCTTCCTTTCTCATCCCTTTCCTTGGGCCCCTGGATCCCTCTCTATGTCTCTGAACCCAGGGTTTCAACCATCTGTGCTTCCATGCCTACTGAATGTGACCAAAATATGCCAGCAAGTTCTTTTTCTCATAGAACTCTGCATTCTCCTAGCTGATTGGTCAAGCATTCTGTATTTGAAGATATAGTATTCCTACCCTCTTAGGTAATGTATTTTGCATTTCATTTGAGGCCCTCAGTCACAGAACCAGAAGAACTGAGTAAAGGTGAATATTTTAGGTCCTGTAGAACCCACAGGAGGAAGCATGTATTAGCTGGAAGGACTGCAAGATGCCTCCAATCCCAAGAGGCTTGAAGTATCTTATTTCAATCATCATATGTACTAGAGAAAACAATAATGTGAAGGAGGCACATATGCAGGGAGCATTGGAAAGGAGCATTATCTTGCTCTTAGAGTGACCTGGTTAATTGTCTCTGTCACACGGAGAATATGTGTACTAATGTTTACTCTCAGGACCATGGTATGCTCATGTATTCACTGAATCTCATAATACAATAGGATTGTAAATGATCAGATGAATCAGTTTAATTCTCTAAGGATTCTGTCTACAAACTACACTTACTAGTAAACTGAATACCCATCACCAGAAAGCCAATTTCTCACACATTTCCACTACTGTCAATTTAGTTATCAAAGGTCAGATTCATTTTTTCCTAAAGTCATTTATGCCCATTGTGATTTTAAGGTATTTATGTATTTTAATTTGTTTTCTTTTCTTTTCTAATTGGGATATAGTTCCTTGACAGTATTGTGTTATCTTCTGCCGTACAATGAAGTGAATCAGCTATATGCATACGTATATGCCCTCCCTCTCAAGCCTCTCCCACTCCACCTCCGTTCCACCCCTTTAGGTCATCACGTAGCAGCAAGCTGAGCTCCCTGTATTGTACAGCAGCTTCCCACTAGCTGTGTACATGTCAATTCTAATCTCCCAGTTCATCCCACTCTTCCCTTCCCCTCCATGTCCACACATACTTTCTTTCTATTTGCATCTCTATTCTTGCTTTAGAAATAGGTTCACCTGTCTATTTTCCTAGATTTTAAATGTATGCCTTAATATATAATATTTACTTTTCTCTTTGTGGATTTAGAAAATCCACAAAAAAAAATCTCGATTTAAAAAGGGCGGAGGAAGCAGAGATCAAATTGCCAACATCTGTTGGATCATAGAAAAAGCAAGAGAGTTCCGGAAAAACATCTACTTCTGCTTTATTGACTACGCCAAAGCCTTTGACTGTGTTGATCACAATAAACTGTGGAAAATTCTTAAAGAAATGGGAATACCAGACCACTTGACCTGCCTCCTGATAAATCTGCATGCAAGTCAAGAAGCAACACTTAAAACTGGACATGGAACAACAGACTGGCTCCAAATCGGAAAAGGAATACATCAAGGCTGTATATTGTCATCCTGCTTATTTAACTTACATGCAAAATACATCATGCAAAATGCCAGGCTGGATGAAGCACAAGCTGGAATCAATATTGCTGGGAGAAATATCAATAACCTCAGATATGCAGATGACACCACCCTTATGGCAGAAACAAAGAGGAACTAAAGAGCCTCTTGATGAAAGTGAAAGAAGAGACTGAAAAAGTCGGCTTAAAATTCAACATTCCGAAAAACTAAGATCATGGTATCTGGTCCCATCACTTCATGCAAATAGATGGGGAAACAATGGGAACAGTGACAGACTTTATTTGGGGGGCTCCAAAATTGCTGCAGATGGTGACTGCAGCCATGAAATTAAAAGACGCCTGCTCCTTGGAAGCAAAGCTATGACCAACCTAGACAGCATATTACAAAGCAGAGACATTAGTTTGCCAACAAAGGTCCGTCTAGTCAAAGCTATAGTTTTTCCAGTAGTCGTGTATGGATGTGAGAGTTGGACTCTAAAGAAAGCTGAGTGCCGAAGGCTTGACGCTTTTGAACTGTGGTGTTGGAGAAGACTCTTGAGAATCCCTTGGACTACAAAGGGATCCAATCAGTCCATTCTAAAGGAGATCAATCCTGAATATTCATTGGAAGGACTGATGCTTAAGCTGAAACTGCAGTACTATGGCCACCTGATGGAAAGAACTGACTCATTGGAAAAGACCCTGATGTTGGGAAAGATTGAAGGAGGGAGGAGAAGTAATGACAGAGGATGAGATGGTTGGATGGCATCACTGACATGATGGACATGAGTTTGAGTAAGCTCCAGGAGTTGGTGATGGGCAGGGAAGTCTGGCGTGCTGCAGTCCATGGTGTCACAAAAAGTCAGACACATATGAGTGAGTGAACTGACTGATACAATATTTGTTTTTCTCTTTGTGACAGTCTGTCATCTGTATGACAGACTCTAGGTCCATCCACATCTCTACCAATAGTACATAAACCAGTAAAATATAAGTTAAGATTGTAAACTTTGGAAAATTTAAATTTATACTTTGGAAAGATTCCATCAAGATAAATCAGTAAGAAAAATGGAATTAAAAAAAAAAAAGAAAGGAAGCACAAAGACTGACAAATTAGAGGGGACAAGATTATTCTAAAGATTGGAGTACAAATTTTAACACTCTTTCACAATAGATAGAGTTCAGAGACCACTCTGCATTATGCAAATACCTGTGATCCTATCTTTCCCCAGTGTTTATAAGGTGATTTGAAACATTAAAGAAAATTTTATCGCTTCCATGTTTCATTTAAAATGTGATCTGAGACTGATTAAACATTTTTCCAACTCGACTTTTATTAGACTTTTTTATTTTTTTTAATTTAATTTTATTTTTAAACTTTACAATATTGTATTAGTTTTGCCAAATATTTAAATGAATCTGCCACAGGTATACATGTGTTCCCCATCCTGAACCCTCCTCCCTCCTCCGTCCCCATACCATCCCTCTGGGTCATCCCAGTGCACCAGCCCCAAGCATCCAGTATCGTGCATAAATTCAGTATATGCAAAACCATCTGGCAATCTTTTGAAAAATGCAGATTATTGAGCCTTGAGCCCTCTAGAGATTCTGATTAGAGGTCTGGATCAAGGTCCAGGATCTGAGTTTTTAAAAAGCTCCCCAGGAAATTCTGATCACAGAAGTTAGACACACAGGATTTGACACTCAGTCAGTAACAAATTCCAACCAATTTGAACTTTCTCATTTATAGCAACATGTCTACAGGAAAAAAAAAAAAAAAAAGGCAACATAAATTGTTGTTGGACAAGCATTTCACTCTCCCAAGTCAGCTTGGTTTTAGATATTATTTTTTGAAATTTTTACTAGATCATATGTTTCTACAAAGAACAAGGTAGTTTTAGAGTTAAGATCAAAAGAGGTTCTCTGAAGATAGAGAGTAAAAACATTAACATCTCCATTATTTTAAACTTAGTAAACATCCATTTAGTGAAAAGATCAACCAAAAGTTTCACTGATGGTAAAACAGCAAATATGGCAAATGCTTTCAGAATATTTTGTATTATCTTATCAATCACAGATTTGATGACAGGAAGATTTCACAGGTTCACCAGGTCATTGGCTTCTGCACATTAAGGCTGTTCTAACACATCAAAGACTAGATCCTAGTTCTGGGAAATTTGGGAGTCTGAGAGTCTTGAGGTATTATTTGTTCAATTCTCTTCCAGGAATAATGATTTTTCAATCACCCCAGAAGGCTGTGTATCTAACGTTTATTCAGTTTTAGTATTTATGTCACCATCTCAGTGATTTATTAATACCTTTTTAAATGAGTCACATGGCTTTGCTTGTAAATGCCTTCTGGGGTTTTACAAACCACTCTAAAATCTATTCCAAAATTATCCTATCATCTAATCTCATTTTCTGTTCCTGGTTTATAATGCAACTAGAAAAATAATATTTTGTTACTCACACTATACCACCCTAAACCCTCAGAGAATTGAATAACATACAACATTATTATTGTTGTTTGGTCTGACTCTTTTGTGACTCCATGGAGTGTAACCCACCAGGCTCCTCTGTCCATGGGACTTCTCAGGAAGAATACTGGGGTGGGGAGCCATTGTTTTTTCCAGGGGATCTTCCCAACCCAAGGATCAAACCCTCAGTTCCTGCATTGGCAGGCAGTTTCTTTACCACTGAGACACCAGGAGAGCCCCAGGGAAGCTCATACAGAATTATTATATACTATTAAAATCAAGTGATGAGTCAGGTAGTCTGATATACAAGATGATTTTTTTAAAAAACAAAAACCTTTCTATTTTTCCTTAGAATGCATAGTTTTCTCCCTCTCCTTTGGCAGTAGATTTACATTTAAAACTATATGTTTCTGAGGTTAATATTAAATAAGTTTCCCCATGTGGTCACACACTAATAGTCGAGAAAGCCAGTTCCATGTTTTACAGATTGACAAGGGAAGATAGTCTGATTTATGGATATAGGCATATACTTTGTTCAATTTTGAATTAACATTCAGGATGAAAATTAATTCCCAGGTACTTTTTCTTAGAAGACTGTGTGTTCTCCCAAATTCAAAGAGTTACTTTGCATCAATCCATCACCTGTTCAGTCCTGCAATTTGTGTCTTCCAGAAGAATGTCTTTATTGCCCTCTTATTGAACTATCTCTGCTAAATCCAGACATAAGCTTTCATATCTCAGTTTTCAAGCAGCAAAGCCTCCTTTGGACTGGGTACTATAAGAACATATAAATATCAGTTGTATAAGTGCTTGGCATAGAAGCCATGTGTTCTGAAAATGAAGACAGGGTAGGTGAGGGTAAGGATGGAATGGATGGTTGTGTTTACTTATTAGTTTCTCATTCTAACCTGTGTGTGTGTGTGTGCGCTCGCGATTAATGTGCCATCCTTTTTAGAGCTCTTAGAATTTTAGTGTTGAGAATGCTTTTTATTCTTTGCTATCTAATTGACTTTTAAATCCCACAGATGACTGTGGAATTCTTATCAAGATACACAACATTCCTACAAATCATCAGTCTTCACACATTGCTGATACAATCAGGCTCCATCTAACTCCAGTCGTGGGTTTCTAGAATTCACTGCAAGGTCTTTGACCTTGACTGTCTCTGCTGATTCTGCACTCATGTGGAGCCTGTTGAAAACATTCCTTCCTGTTTAGCCCATACTTTATTGAAAGGAACTATATCATGCCATCTGTCTTCCTTGTCCAGACCCACCACATATGTCTGCTTTTCCAGAACTACTGTGTACAAGGGAGATGCTAGAGTCTGGACATCTCTGGGCTTTACCTGAAGAGTCACACATTTCTCATTTCGTCCAACTGGGAACTGCTGTAAAGTGAAAGTGAAAGTCACTCAGTCATGTCCATCTCTTTGCGACCCTAAGGCCTATAGAGTCCATGGAAATCTCCAGGCCAGAATACTGGAGTGGGTAGCCTTCTCCTTCTCCAGGGGATCTTCCAGACCCAGGGATTGAACACAGGTCTCTCACATTGCACACAGATTCTTTACCAACTAAGCTATCAGGGAATTGTTGGAGATTAGGGAAAACCAGGACACAAGGGTAGTTCACAGGGACCCATCCCAACTTTCAACTCTATTATTGATCTCTTGCATGCTTTCTTTTCCTCATGGAAGCATTATATATACTAAGATCCAAAAAAGGGCTGATTTTTAAAATAAGATCGTTCTGTACCCAATTACCCTTGAGTAAAAGCTTTAGATATCCCTCAATTCCAAACTTTTAGATCTTTCACATTATACTTTTTCTCCCATGAACTTGAAAATTTCTTTTGAAGCTCAAAAGCCATGAATTGACTCTTCTCCATTTCATGCCGTGTCTTCTCTGAGGAAAAGAAGGCAGAAAGTTTAATTCATGATATGGGTAAAGTTGAGAGTTGGGGGGCACATTTTGTGGATGGGGTGAAGTTCAAAGGTGCGAGTATCAAAAAATATTGTGGAGAAACCACATTCTTTAGGACAAAGTCCAAAAATTTAAAAAAACAAAAAGCAAAAAATTATCTCACGACATTGGTATGAAAAGAAGCTGTGACATGCTTCTCAACATCCTGCCAAGAAACTTTAATTTTTAAAACAATAGGAAATAAAAGCAATGACATCACTCTGATGCAACAAATTCAGTACCATTATCCTTGGCCATTAAGCATGCAAGCACGAAGACATTCACAAATATATCTCCAGAACTCTGCTTTCAGACCTAGCCCCTGTCAACTGAAGGTCACTAATTTCTAAGATGCTATTTTTTTTTTGAATATTATTGGTTTAGATTGGTTTAGTATTATTGATTTAGTTTCCCTGGTGGCTCAGTGGTAACAAATCCACTTGCAATGTAGGAGATGCAGGTTTGATCCCTGGGTCGGGAAGAACCCCTGGAGTAGGAAATGGCACCCAACTCTAGAATTCTTGCCTGGAAAGTCCCATGGACAAAGGAATATGGCGGAGTACAGGCCATGAGGTCACAAAAGAGTCTGACAGGACTGCGCGACTAAACACCAACGATAATTGGTTTAAAATGTCTTGTTAGTTTCTGCTGTACAATGAAGTAAGTCAGTTGTATGTATACATATATTCCCTATATGCTTCTCATTTTCCACTGATAAATTTTTTTTTTTTTTTTTATTTTAGGAGGCAAACCATGAAATGCAAATAGAAGTCAGAATGAGTTCAGCAGAATGGCAAGCCTCGTTCCATATAGCTTTGAAGCCTCTTGCAATAATATGAGAGGAACTAATGAAATGGGAACTGGGAAAGCTTGCAAAACGCACCTGGTGAGCGAGCCCACAATCTCCCTCGCCTGCTCTCTCTTATATTATAAAAATGAACAGGCTTAGTTCTCTTGCCAAGGGCCGCTTTCCCCTACTTATCCTGTTACATTAACATTTGTGCTGGCTCTCATTTGCTGCTTGTTCTTCAGAGTGAGGTTGCCACAGTGAAACTTGGAGGTGGTCTCTCCTTGGTTAGACTGCCCCCCTCCATCCTCCTGGACTGCCCCTCCATTGCCTGGTTCCCACATCCATGGAAGTTAAGTTTGATTGGACTCTTTGGGTCCAACAGAGTGTGATATTTTCAACTGGCCATTTCTCTGGGGGGAGAAACGAAAAAAACAAAATGAGACAGGGAAGGAGAGAAGGTTATGGCACTCTGTGTACAGTAGGAGTGGATTTTTTTAAAAACTGTAAATTTGAAAACCACAGTTCTGGCTGTCTTTTTGTAATGGGGCAGACTGTATAGTCAAGGACCCAGCTCCACCACCTCCTGCCCACCCTCCACTGTGGTCTCCTGGGTGCTTCTCTTCTCACACACTTTTCCATTCCAGTGATTGACAAAGAATGTGGAATAAGTAGCCACCACCTATGGTGTTTTGAACAAAATCAATGCCTGGCACCTTCCAACGGAAGACAGAACGTTCAGTAGGTTTTATGAGCTCTCAATGCTTTGAGTATGAATCTTCAGGGGAGGAGGCAAATGGAGAGTAAGACGGGCAGAAAAGGCAAGAAAAACCCTGAATATCTTCTAAGGCATCACAGAACTTTTGATGACTTTGCCCTAGCCTGGGAAATGTCTCACTGGATTGTGGACTGCATTGAAATAGATGCCTTTTATGTTACAGTAAAAGTAAATAAATTAAAAGGAGGAAGATTAAATCCATAATTATTTCATTCTTTGAGAACCTTCGTACTGTTGTTTTCGTGAATGAAAATGACTTGAATAGTGACAAAGGAGATAGGGAGGATGGAGTCCAGTGGAGAGCAAAAGCAATCTCAAGTGGCTTCATTTTGTGTCACTAAGATCAGATTCTACTTCTGTCTCTTCGCCAGTACCCAGCTATGGGGGACATTCTCACCATCTGATACAATTGGGCTTACCTCGTGGTGACTTCTGGCCAAATTTGTCTACAGTGTCTAAACAGTTTTAATCTCTCTATTCTTAAGCATAATGTTAGATTTCACCCCTCCATCTTCCCAAATAAAATATAAACTATTTAATTGTCTAGATCCAAAGGCCTCTAAAGCAAGTATACTGTAGATAATTACCCTCCTCTGGCTGGCTTTTATGCATCTCTAATGAAATATGTCTAAACATTACTCACAGTGATATTGCCTTTTTGATCTAATTGCAAATTATGAAAATGTGTTCTTACTGTACTATTATACCCCTTCTTTTTAAAAAATGTTTTCTTCCATATTGGAGTATAGTTGATTAACAATATTGTGTTAGTTTCAGGTGTACAGCACAGTGATTCTGTTTATTTTTACCCCTTCTTGAAAGTCAAAAGTTAAAGGAAACAACAAAGCATTTATTCTGTCATTTTCTTTTCTATGAAATGAATCTTAAAGAAGATGCTTCTTTACAAAGAATGTGAGTTTTGAATTGCAGGTGGAATGACAAAATTAGAAAATCACCATTGTGCAACGATCAAGAAAGACTACTAAAACTAATAGATTGAATGTTGTTAGGGGACAAAATGATCTCACGATGTCAAATATCATTCAGATCAGATCAGATCAGTCACTCAGTCGTGTCCAACTCTTTGCGACCCCATGAATTGCAGCACGCCAGGGGATTAATTTTCAAAGTATTCAAACAGTTCATGCAGTTCAATACAAAAAAAAAAAAAAAATCAAGTGAAAAGTTGGGCAAAAGACTTAAAAAGATATTTCTCCAAAGAAGACATACAGATGTTCAACAAACACATGAAAAGATCCTCAACATCACTAATTATTAGAGAAATGCAAATCAAAACTACAATGAGGTATCACTTCACACTGGCCAGAATGGCCATCATCAGAAAATCTACAAACAATAAATGCTGGAGAGGATGTGGAGAAAAGGGAACCCTCCTGCACTGTTGGTGGGAACGTAAATTGGTAGAGACACTATGAAGAATGGTATGGAAGTTCCTCAAGAAACTAAAAATAGAACTACCGTATGACCCAGCAATCCCATTCCGGGCATATACATGGAAAGAATCATAATTTAAAAAGGTCCATGCACCCCATTGTTCACTACAGCACTATCTACAATAGCCAGGAAATGGAAGCAACCTAAATGTCCATCAGCAGAGGAATGGATAAAGACGATATGGTACATGCATATTATATAGTAGAATATATATATTACTCAGCCATAAAAACGAGCAAAATAGTGCCATCTGCAGAGGTGTGGATAAACCTAGAGACTGTCATACAGAGAGAAGGAAGTCAGAAAGAAAACAAATATCATACAATATTACTTATATGTGGAATCTAGAAAAATGGTACAGATGAATTTATTTGCAAAGCAGAAATAAAGACACAAATATACAGGAAAGCGTATGGATACCAAGGGAGAAGGAGGAGGTGGGATTAATTGGAAGATTGGGATTGACATATATGCACTATTATGTATAAAATAGATAATTAATTAGAACCTACTGTATAGCACAGGGAACTTAGTTCAGTGCTCTGTGGTGACCCAAATGGGAAGGAAATCTAAAAATTTGGGGGGATATATGTATATGTATAAATGATTCACTTTGCTGTACAGCAGAAACTAACACAACATTGTAAAGCCACTATACACCAAAGCAAATTTAAAAAAATCTCATTTCACACAGTTGCCAATCCAAAGGGAAAAATGCATTTTTACTGTAGAAATGTCTCATGGTCCCTTTGGATCATATGATCAAGTTTAGCATCACTAATAGGACCCCTTGGCACTGTGCAATAAAAAGGGCATAGCATCATCTGTGGATTATTTTTGCTGAAAATGTTTAACTGAAATATAAACAAGCCCTTGCACTTCACATCCAGTTAATGGAAACAAAAGGGAGAGTCACAAGTTAAACTACCCCACAAAGAAATAAGAAGACAAGTCTAGAAAGTAGAACATTCTACAAGAAAATCAGTTTTGTCTCTTCTAAAAGTCAAAGTTAAAACAAAAAGTTAGGAGAACTGTTCTAATATAGAGAAGCTAAAGATACATAATCAAATTTAATGGGTAAAGTTGGATTGGATTATATTTCAGAAAAAAAAAATACTGTAACAAGATTTGGTTGACAATCTGAAATTTTTGAATATGGAGGATATTGAATGATATTAAGAAAATATGGTTAATTTTCTTAGATGTGATGAAGGTACTGAAATTATATATTCTAGGAAAGTGTCTTGGGTTTTACAGACACAAACTGACGTGTTTAGAAGTGAAATGTTATAATACCTACAATAAATTTATGAATAGTTCACAAACAGGTTAGGATACAAGCTACCACACACTTTTCTTTCAACTTCTCTGTACATTTGAAAATTATTTCAAAGTAGAAGGTTGGGGGAGGGGTGGGAGTTAAGTCAATGGAAGAGAATGCCTTCAATAGAAGAACATTCCTGCCTACTTTTCTGTGGGGCACGCCTTCATTTTCATCTCATCCTAGCAGAGATACTTAGTGTTTTAATGATTTACATAAAGCACTACCATTGGCTTTGTGGTTCCTGTTTCTGTGGGTTCTTCTTGAGTAAATATCCTTAAAAGGTCCATTTTTATAGATATATATTTAAACCTGACAATCTAGTAAGTGCTGTAAGGAACAATTAAAAAGCAGAGACATTACTTTGCCAACAAAGGTCCATCTAGTCAAGGCTATGGTTTTTCCAGTGGTCATGTATGGGTATGAGAGTTGGACTATAAAGAAAGCTAAGCACCAAAGAATTAATGCTTTTGAACTGTGGTGTATGGGAAGACTCATGGTATTCCCTTGGACTGCCAGGAGATCCAACCAGTCCATCCTAAAGGAGATCCGTCTTGGATGTTCATTGGAGGGACTGATGCTGAAACTCCAATACTTTGGCCACCTCATGTGAAAAGCTGACTCATTGGAAAAGACCCTGATGCTGGGAAAGACTGGGGGCAGGAGAAGAAGCAGGATGAGTAGGACGACAGAGGGTGAGATGGCTGGATGGCATCACCGACTCGATGGACATGGGTTTGGGTGGACTCCAGGAGTTGGTGATGGACAGGGAGGCCTGGTGTGCTGTGGTTCATGGGATCGCAAAGAGTCGGACATGACTGAGTGACTGAACTGAACTGAACTGAAGGAACAATTGACCAACTCTAAAATGAGCCTCCTTATTCCAACTTACAGATCCATGTCTTAGAATGAAATGCCAGATAGCATCTTCAAGAATATTCCTCAGGACACAGATCTATCCTTGATACAACTTTCCTTTGTTGTTGTTTTTCCGTTGCTAAGTCATGTCTGACTCTCTGTGACCCCATGAACTATAGCCTGCCAGGTGGTCCCTCTGTCCATGGAATTTTGCAGGGAAGAATACTCGAGTGGGTTACCATTTTCTTTTCCAGGGGATCTTCCCAACCCAGAGATTAAACCAGCATCTCCTACATTGGTAGGTGGATTCTTTACCACTGAACCAAGAGAGAAACCTCTTTTCTCATAACACCTTAAATACTTTTAACTCTAAACCTGGTATTGTTTGGTTGTTCTGTATTGCCAAGACTCCCTGAGCCTCACTATTTTTATTTACAAGGTGGCAATATCACTGGCTTCCTTGCTCACCTCCCATGGTTGCAATTGATCAAATCAGAGATACCTGAGACTGTGCTTTGAAATCCACCAGATACACACACTGCAGGATTATTTAATTAAGTGCCTCAGTACTAACTGACGGAATTTCTCATTTTGCGTTGTCACATTTCTAATACCACCTTCATCCTATTACATTTTATTTTTAAGGTTTCCTGGAATGATCACTGGGGTGCATGGGTCTTTTTGAATTATGGTTTTCTCCACATATATGCCTAGTAGTGGTTTGCTGGATGATATGGTAGCTCTATTTTTAGTATTTTGGATAAAGAAGATGTGGTTTGTGTACACAGTGGAATATTACACAGCCATTAGAAGGAACAAAATTGGGTTATTTGTAGAGACGTGGATGAACCTAAGGACTGTCATACAGAGTGAAATAAGAGAAAGAGAAAAACAAATATCATATATTAACATATATGTGGAATTTAGAACAATGGTACAGATGACCCTATTGGAAACACGGATGTAGAGAACAGATGTGTGGACATGAAGGGGGAAAGGAATGGGGTTAGATGAATTGGGAGATTGGGATTGACATAAATATACTACCATGTGCAAAACAAATAGTGGGAACTTGCTGTGTAGCACAGAGAGCTCAGCTCAGCGCTCTGTGATGACCTAGAGGGGTGGGGTGGGGGATGGTGGGAGGGAGGGGCTATATGTATAGTATTGCTGATTCCCTTCGCTGTGCAGCAGAAACTAACACAATACTGTAAAGCAATTGTACCCCAATAAAAAATAATAATAAAGTTTCCTGGAATTTAAAATATACCAAATGAAATATGCGTAACTCTTCTTGTTGTTGTTTTTTCCTTTATGACAATGTTCAATGACATTTTGGTACTCCCTTCGTATTCCTGGAGTGTCCTCACAATGTCCTCTAGGAATGGAAAGTGTTATTTTTGTGTCAATTTCTGATTTAAGAATGGGCAGAGGGGATTCTGTACCTTGCCCGTGGTCACAGAAACACCGTACAGGCAGAGGTGGTCCTAAGAACTCCTGATTCCCCCTGGATGCCGCAGGCTGTGCTGCCTGTGTTTACCACATCTGCACACGTCAGCAAGTTGGTCTTGTAGCTTTTCCAGCATCACTTGTGATTTCGTCAGGGGCAGGGTGGGGACATGCCATGAGATTCCTTTTGCAGCAGCTGGACTGGATCTCTGGGGGCCCTGCTGCCAAGCCTGTCCCTTTCTTGCTGTGTGTTGTGCAATCCTCTCTCCTCCGCCCCACACCCAGACACCAGCTGGGCAGAGCGAGGAGTGGGAAGAGGGTGGGGGATACGGAACCCAGGCCAAGAGGGTGTCAAATAACAAAACCAAGTGGCCCAACTCACTGTACCCTAGGAAAATAACATTTTGGACTGCCTTTAACATGACTGAATGGTATACATCATCTTAAAAGAAGCATTTCTCTGAATGATCTGTTGGACTGATCTTGGTTTGGATGTTACAGCATTTCTCCCCTTATTCACTGCAGACTGATTTATTTTTAAAAACATGCTTGCATTAACTAAACAAGGCATTAAGGTATATAGGCTCCTGTAAAACTAAGAATAAATGGAGTTTCTTGATAATGATAATGATGATAACTAATTTTGTGAGGTATTGTATTAGTCCAAGCTTTTTGTGATGAAAGTCTCCAAAAACTTCAGTGCAGCCTTCTAAGAACCATATTGCTACAATGACAATACCTGTGATTTGTGGTTGAATTATTAGACTGTGGTTGAACTATTAGAACAGACACATGTTCTGTATTACTCAAATATTTGTAACTTGAACCTGAGTTTACAAAGAATTATTTTATCTTTGTAAAGATCATTTTTTCCTCGTTTCTGATAGATTTCAACGTTCAGCATGTCCTTCTCATATCTCTGATTCATTTCAAGTCCTTTATCAAACAAATAATCATTTGAATGTAACTTAACCTTCAAAAATGAAAATGTTCTTTTTGTAACAATTTGTACTTTTCATGATATAAACCTCCAGTTCCAATCAGTCTGTTTTAGAAAGATTTATAATATTGGCTTTTGATAAAGTTAAACTATTTGTATCACTGAGTACTTACATCTGGCCACATGCAGTTTCACTTAAACTACAGGTTTTCCTTGCTGGTCTTAGAATTCTAGTATGAATCAGACTATCCATCAAAATAACAAACAATGGGCAGGAAAATCATTATATGCCTCAGAAATCCACATCAGATAATAATCAAAATCTCTTATAGTGTCAAACAAAACTTGTTTGTCATTTGTTAAACATGTGTTTGATTTTCATGGGTAGTCTCAACTGCATATTATTCAATTATTTTACTCACTAAGTGGGACTTCATCACTATCATTTTAAAAATTGTTATTGTAAATTAATTTTTGAGTTAAAAAATACCTTGTCAAATAGTGTCTGCAGATTCGGATCTAGAAAAGGTAATCATATTAAAAACTGGTTTGCAAAGCAAGTTCAACTCCATTTTAATTCCCAATTTAATCCTTTTTCCTCCTCAGACCCAGGGATCTTAACCTCCCGTGTCATGCACATAAGAGAGAAAGTCTAAGTTTTCCTAGCTTTTGATGAATTGGTTCAACTTTTAGTTCTCCCAGGAATGTTTGAATGGATAGTTGGGGACACTAGGGCTTTTTGGGGACCTACTATTTCCATTGTGAAGAGATAATGCTTTACTTAGTGTAAGACCAGCCTAACAGAGTCCCTAAGTCAGAGTGGCCACACGTCCTTACCTATGGTCAACATTGGTCTTAGATATGATGCTTTTTCACTGAGCCCAGACACGCCCTTAGAATTCTTGTTGGTCCAGTTCTCAGGTCAGTACTACTGGTTGACTGAGCCTTACGTGCAAGACAAGATTTATTTTCCTCTTCATTGGTGTAAATTTCTGACATCTGGCCAATAAAAGCTAAGAGAGTACCCAAAAAGAGTTAATAACTTTACTGACTTTCCTTTCAAATGTTGAAAGTAGAGTAATGAAGAAGGGCAGGGTTGTGTCGTCTGGGCTAGCTTAGGTTCACTGTCGCACCTGGGGTCTATCTTGACTCAGTATAGATCAAGCAATAAAAGTTACACCAAGTCCCCTACATACGAACGAGTTCTGTCCTCAGAGCATCTTCATCAGTCCAATTTGTTCAAAAGTCCAACAAAGTTAGCCTAGGTACCTAACTAACACAGTCAGCTATATACCGTGGTTTTTATGCTTGTTTCTGGATATTCTGAGCTTGAAATAAAGATGTACCACTGTACTCTGTATAGTGTGCGTGTGCATGCATGCTAAGCTGCTTCAGTAGTGTCCGACTCTGTGTGAGTCTATGGACTGCAGCCTTCCAGGCTCCTCTGTCCATGGAATTCTCCAGGCAAGAATAGTGGAGTGGGTAGACATTCCCTTCTTCAGAGTACCTTCCCAACCCAGGGATTGAACCCAGGTCTCCTGCATTGCAGGCAGATTCTTTACGCTCTAAACCACGAGGGAAGCCTCAACCTATACATACTGTACCCAAAGTACACAAAAGCACAACCACTTCAGAGGCTGCACGCACATGACAGTGTGCCAGACACGTGGTCTAACTTACGTGATGGGACGTGCAGACCCACATTTGTATCTCCGGAAGTTTGCAACTTTAAGGTTTGGACATAGGGGACTTACTGTAAAGTAAAACCTTGAATATTTAGATATTAAGGTATCACAATCCTTTATTAATTGAACTGTTCCATCCTTTGCTTCAAGAAATGGGATAGCCATCAGAAAACCAACTGGTGGAAGGACTTTGGTAACAAAACAGAGGACAATCATAAATAATACCCTGGGTTTATAATATTTTTCCTCCAAACCTTACCCTTTATAAACAGTTCCCAACTATCTCTAATTTTGGTTTCTCTAAGCTTACCTCTTCTGTATCCCACCGTAGACTGACCTTTCTAGGTATCACTCCACCCCTTCACTTCAGTGCTCTGAAACTTACAACCTTGTTGTTAATAAAATCCAAACTCCTTAGCCTGACTTTCAAGACCATACAACCTAAACATACTTTTCTGTGTTTTTTCTTTAAAAACTATTCCACATTGGCTCTTTATATTACCTGTACTATACACTTTCTTCCAGATTTGCTTTTTATTTTTCTACCTAAATGTGTTCACTCACTCCATTCATGCCTGGAAAGCCTTTCTACTTTTTTTTTTTTTTCAAATGCTATCCATCACTTTAATTCCAAATCCAGACGTACCTTGATCACAAAATCTTCCTAGGACATCACAGGTAACAAAGATTTCTCTCAAAATATTCAATATGCTAATTTTTTACCCATTCAGTTTTTCATGCCATTTTCCAAGGATGCAGTAAGTTCCACAATTGCCTCAGGCACTGACTCTATTGTTCAGTCACTAAGTCATGTCCAACTCTTTGAGACCCCATGGACTGCATCAATGCCAGGCTCTCCTGTTCTTCACTATCTCCCAGAGTTTGCTCAAATTCATGTCCATTGATTCAGCGATGCTATCTAACCATCTCATACTCTACTGCCCTCTTCTCCTTTTGTCTTCAATCTTTCCCAACATCAGGGCCTTTTCCAAAAAGTCAGCTCTTTGCATCAGGTGGGCAAAGTATTGTAACTTCAGCTTCAGCAACAGTCCTTCCAATGAATATTTAAGACTAATTTCCTTTAGGATTGACTGGTTTTATTTCCTTGCAGTCCAAGGGACTCTCAAGAGTCTCCTCCAACACCACAGTTCAAAAGCATCAATTCTTTGATGCTCAGCCTTCCTTATGGTCCAACTCTCACATCCATACATGACTACTGGAAAAGCCATAGCTTTGACTAGATGGATCTTTAACGGCAAAATGATATCTCTGCTTTTTAATGTGATATCTGGGTTGATGATAGGTTTCTTTCCAAGAAGCAAGCATCTTTTAATTCATTTAATTTAATTTCACTGATTCTGGGGGGGAGGGTGACAACTGATAAATTATAGACCTAGGCATAAAAATCCAAGTCCATTGTAACTAGAACCTATGTCTCAATGAAAACATTTGCACTCTACTTTCTTTCAGAAGTAAGCCTGTAAAATGGAGAAGTGCATGGAAATTACAAACCTATATAAGCTCAATTTACTAAGTAGAACCATAAATAATACATGTGTAGAATGGGGGTGTTTAAACTGCTGTAATCATTCCACCTTGAGAGTTTTGTGATGATACAGGACTGCACAAATAAACAGAGTTTGGTCCATCATAACATTCTATGCCCATGTAATCAGTCATGGCAGATTTCCTTGCAAGAATATCACATAACAAGAATAAGCTGGATACATGACTATTTGTTAGGGATCTGTGGTGGTAAGCAACAGGGACTAACTCCATACAACCTTTAAGTGAAAGAAAATTTGTTGGAAGGATAAGTAGTGAGCACATACTTGGAGAGATAATCACAAAAGCAAACTCAGAAAGAAAGCAGGGCAACTCTGAGATTCTTTCTTCCTCTCTTTCTTTCTTCCCATCCTTCCTCCATTCTTTCTTAGTTTCTCTCTTCCTTCTTTCCTTCCAATTCTTCTTTTCTAATTTAATTTTTATTTTACATTGGAGTATAATGGATTTACAATATTGTGTTGGTTTCAGATGTACAGCCAAGTGGTTCAGTTAAACATACACATATAACCATTCTTTTTCAGATGCTTTTCCCATTTAAGTTATAATCAACAACTTACTCTATACCACAGAGAACTCTACTGAATATTCTGAGGTTCTTTCTACATAGAAAAAACTCTTGCTGGCCTTCTCTGAGTACCATTATTGGGTTGAGATAGCTCCAATCATTTTATAAGTTGAAACCTAGTTTCACTCCATTGTCCAGCCCCCAAGAGAAAGAGTCCAGTTGGGTCACCATAGATCACATACTTGGCCCTGAGTACCCTGATTGACAGTCTCACCAAGAATGCACTCAAAGGCAGAGAAATCACTCTCCAAAATGAAGAATGGATTCTGGGCAGCAAGAATTACACTAATAAATGACCATCACAACTTAAAATATTCTAACTGAAGAAGCCGACAAACTACTAGAATTACATTGACAGAAAGAAAGACCCAATAGCACTTTGGGAGACTTTTTTTTTCTTTTAGTATAATTTTTTTAATTTGCTGAGATGGTAAGTTTTCTTTGGGTGGAGAGAATGCCCCGCTGACCTGTAGAAAGCCTTTTTCCAGCCCTGTTTCTGAGCTCTTGGAAGCCGTTTCTAGTTATCTGTGCTTGCATGTAACCCAGCTAAACTTCCAGTTGCCTTTTCTTTTTCTGTATCTGGACTTACCACTCCCCTTCCATTAACCTTTTAGTCCATCTGCTTCTTGTGTCTGTCATCAGCTGCAGGAGATGCTGATTATGTTGGGAGCCTCTGGAAAAGGGGATGAGACAGAGAAGCACCAGAAGATAAGGAGACCAAGAAGAAAAAGATTAAAAACCTCTCAGCACTAAGTACAGTTAGGGCAGGGTATGCTGCAAACCTTCGCAATTGTTGGCTTTGGATGGGGGAGGATGAATCAGTTGAGATAACTCAGGAATGGGCTTGAACCTTTGCCCGGACCTCAGAATGAACCACTGAAAAAACTTCTGTGTTTTTCCAAATTAAGACATTGAGAAAAACATTGAAAGTGACTTTCCCTTTCTCTCCCATCTTCAAATCACTAGAGGACAGTTGGGACCACAAGGCAATTTATTAATAATAATGAATTAGATTTTCAGTACAAATTCCCCTCTGGCCATTTTGATGTGTCAGAAATGCTTTACAAATGTTAAGTACTGCAATTAATCTCCCGGAAAAAGGGAGGGAGAAGAGGTTTGCCAGCTGTAGATTTCAGTGATTTCATTTGGTTAAGAGTTTGCTATTATTTTCAGCTTTAGGATGTGTTTCCCCAGAAAGTCACTCAGCCATCAAATATTTATTGAGTGCCTATTATGTGCCAAGCATTGTGCTTGGCCCTGGGAACACAGGGTAAGACATATAAACCAAGCCCTGCTCTCCTGGAGTTTCTAGAAAAGTTAAAACACCAGCTTAATGGAACGTGTAAATGTGCCTGAATTCATTTTCTCAAATATCTTGCCACTGAGTATAACACCTAATTTTTTCTCTCCCTTCATACCTGTGGTCCAATAGGCAGGGTGGTGCACTGGAGAGATGATAAAGTCTGAATAATTATTTTTTGCATTTAACTCATTTATGACCCAATTCTTTTTTTTCCTCAGTACCAGAAACCAATGTTTTTATTACCATGATCACTATTAGAATCCATGTGAGTTCATGGGGCCACATCTTCAATTCTTCACCCTCATCTGACTTTACAGTCAGCATACTGAATGTATTCATCTTCACCTGCCTTCACAGAGCTCAAGTACTTTTGAAGGATAACTCAAGGAGCTGGAAAAAGTTCCAGACCCCAGATGATGACTTTTGGCAGTCAGAGCTTACACCTTTCATTTTCTAGTTCAAATGATGGAGACAAACAATTATCTGTTGTTCAGATTAAATCCAATGACTCACATTCTTCCAGACTCTGCTCAGACACTTCTCATATCACCACCTATCTCATCTCATTAGAAACAGGAAACGTCTCTATATAGTGCTACCAAACAGGAGGAAGCTTACATTCCTAGTTTAAGAAGCTTTTTCTGTAGGTCAAGAAATCCAGGTATGGCCCAATTGCATCCACTGTTCAGGGTTTCAGAAGACTAATGCCAAGGTGTTGGCTAGACCTGAAATCTTATCTGAGGCTTTGTTGGCAGAGTTCTGTTCCTTGTGGTGAAAGATTGAGGCTCTTGTCTACCAGAGTCACCTGCTACTCCTTGTCATGTGATACCCTCCACAACATGGTCATTTGTTTCTTCAAGGCCAACTGAAGAACATTTGCTATTCCTTCTCCCATCTCTGGCATTTAGACCTTTTATTAAAGAGCTCACCTAATTAGATGAGCCTCAGCCAAGAAAATCTCCCCTTCCATTAACTTTCCATTAGCAGTCAGCTGATGAAGGACTTCAGTTGTATCTGTAAAAACTCCTTCATCTCAGCCATATGATCTAATGTAATCTCAGGAATAATATTCCATCATCTAATCATAGGAATTACATTCCATCAGATACACAGCACTCAAGGGGAGGGGGTTATATGAGGTGGGATTCTTTGAGATCTTTTTCAAATTCTTCTTACAGCAAGTGGGTTTTGACAGACAAATAGGGACTTTTTTTCCAAGCAGACAATGGGTGAAAATACATTACAGGCTGGGGACAACAGAGGTAAAGGAAGGTTATGATTCTTTACATATGTGACTATAGGAGGTTCCTGTGTTTAATTCACCAGTTCCCAATTCCTCTCTTTCCTTCTCTACAACTACACCCCTACTTCTTGTCATCACTCCATTCTGTTTCTACTCTCCCAACATATTTTTCCTAAACATGGATCTGCTTAAGTGACTTTCTGCTTACAACTCTTTAATGATTCCATCTGATCTCCAAATGGAAGTTCAAATTCCCAAGCATGGCATTCAGAATACAGTCCTTTTAACCTTGAATTCAGCTTTATCCCAAGATGGGAAACTTTATGTTAATTTGAGTTGTCCATTCAGTTCAGTTCAGTCACTCAGTCTTGTCTGACTCTTTGCGACCCCATGAACTGCAGCACGCCAGGCCTCCCTGTGCATCACCAACTCCTAGAGTGCACCTAAACCCATGTCCATCGAGTCAGTGATGCCATCCAACCATCTCATCCTCTGTCGTCCCCTTCTCCTCCTGCCCCCAATCTCTCCCAGCATCAGAGTCTTTTCAAATGAGTCAGCTCTTCACATCAGGCGGCCAAAGTATTGGAGTTTCAGCATCAACATCAGTCCTTCCAATGAATATTCAGGACCGATTTCCTTTAGGATGGACTGGTTGAATCTCCTTGCAGTCCAAGGGACTCTCAAGAGTCTTATCCAACACCACAGTTGAAAAGCATCAGTTCTTCAGCACTTAGCTTTTTTATAGTCCAACTTTCACATCCATACATGACCACTGGAAAAACCATAGCCTTGACTAGACGGACCTTTGTTGACAAAGTAATGCTTCTGCTTTTTAATATGCTGTCTAGTTTGGTCATAACTTTCCTTCCAAGGAGTAAGTGTCTTTTAATAATTTTTTATTTTAAGGTGGTCCATTTAGTGTCTAGATATTTGGTCAAACATTATTTTGGATGTTTCCATGAGGAATGTTTTGGATGAGATTTATATTTTTAAACCACTTTATTGTGACATGATTGACACATAAAATGCTATACATATTTAATGTATAGAACCTGATGAGTTTGGAGACAGGTATATATATAAAACTATCATCACAATCTATGCCATAACATATCCATAACCTCCAAAAGTGTCCTCCTGTACTCTTTATTAATTTTTGTGTGACAAGAATACTTAATATAGGATTTACCCTAAGCAAAATTTTAACTATATAATGAAGAATTGGTAACTATAGAAGCTATGCTATACAGTAGGTCTCTAGGACTTATTCATCTTGTTTACTGAAACGTAATATCCTTTGACTAATTCTGGTTTCCCCTCTGCCAGTCCCTAATATCCATCATTCTATTTTCTGCCCTTGTGCATTTAAGTACTTTAGAGTCCCCATATAAGATGTATCATGTAGCTTTTGTCCTTATGTATTGGGCTTATTTCACTAAGATTTACATTCAAATTGGTACACATTGAATACGGTATTAATAGATTGCCCTCCATAATGTGGGTGGGCCACATCTAATCAGTTGAAGACTTACTGGAAAAAGACTAACCTTCCCTAAACAAGAAACTCAGCCAGCAGACTGCATTCAGACTTCAATTGCAATGTTGGCTCAGCTCTTCCTACAGTCTCCAGTTTTATAGCCTTTAGATTTGAGATACAGTGTTGATTCTTCAGGTCAATAGATTTTGAACTTGTACTTCAGCATCAGCTTTTCTTGGGGTCTCCAATCGATCCACCCTATGCATTTTAAACTTGCACTAATTCCTTGAAATAAGTCCCTCCATATTACCTCCTATTTGTTCTGTTTTTCTGGAGAGCCCCACAAATACAATCTTCAACGACCTGACCCCTGAAACATCTTGCTTTCTCTGGCTTCTTTACCTGTGAGTATAATTACTCCTTGATCTGGAAGTGCTTTCTATTTCTTCTTTTCCTGTGTCTTTGTGTAGTTGGTGTTACTTATCCCTCAGGACTGAGCTCAATGCAATATAAGGACAATTTCTCTGACTCTCACATCCACCTCCCCTATATAGGGAAATTATTTGTCACATCCTATTGTAGCAATCTATACAGTTGCTACAATATTTATTACAGTTATGTTTAAACTATAACTGTAAACTCCTATGGACAGTTATCAAGCATATTTTTCATAACACTGAACATTATTTTTTCAATAAATAGTGAATTTTAACAGATACTTAAAAAGTGGATGAATTGATAAAAGACATTTTCAAAGAATCTCAATTAATCCAGAAGAATTGAGTGCAACATATGACGAACAGCATGTATCACAAATAAATTTGGAAAAGGATTCAGGTACCAGTTGAGAGAGGGAAATGTTGCCTTGCTGGAAATTTGGAACCAGTGCAAACTTTTGAATGGTGGAAATGTAAATGGTAACATTTGCAATGAGAGAGATTTCTATGAACACAGGGTGGATGATCCATGAGGGGAGAGTACACTAAGATAAAAGAAATTATTGTAATAATCCAGGAGAAAAATAATGAGGACATGAAATCAAAACAGAAGGGGCACATGTGAGAAAGGGTGAGGAAGATTTTATGTCAGACTTGGTGATATGGAAAGAGAGAGTGGAAATGAAAAAACAGGTTTTAGACTTGAAAACCAAATAGAATTAGTGTCATTGAGAACCCAGGAGGAAAAGCATATTTGAAAAGAAAGATAATAAGTTGAGATATATTGTGGTGTCTGAAATAGACATCTAGGGAACAGTTGAATACTATGGTGATGGTTAGCATCCATTTCCACCCCTTTTTAGTCTTCCTGTACTATAGAAGCTAACAAACTAGAAGTAATATACTGACTTCCACCAAATGAGTTGCAGTGACATAAAATTTGGTATGCAGAAGTGAGACCAACATCATCTCTTGCTGTTTTGGTTGATTTCTGCTAGCAAGCATGGCCATGGACACGCGGGTTTTTCTGCATCAAGAGTTCTGCTTCCCAGGCTCTAGATTTATGTCCTTCAGAAAGCCATTCATGAAGTGATCAATGGTCAGTGTTACAGTGTCCAGTCACAGGTTCACAGCTATCAAGAACTAGCCACAGTATGCATAGTACTAACATTGGACATTCTGTGATGCTCAGAAATCTTCAAAGTTAATAGTCTCAAAGCTACATGATTATTATTTACCAAATCTATTATTCTGTTTCTTTTAGAGAAAGAAGTTAGATTTCTGCCAACATCATTTGTCATCATGTTCGTAGGACTTTCTCACGTTTACCAACATATATCAATGTGCTTTCTCTCTGTGCTCAGCGCTGGTTTATTGGGAAGTGCAGGGGAATAAGACAGTTAGGAAAATTAAAGTAAAACTTCAGCAATTTAGAATTTGTGACTGACCTTTCTTCAGTCACATTAAAGTTTTACAAAGATTACCAGTGACTTTGTGTAGCTCCTGTTTTCTGTCCTATAAGATTCCTGGAGGCAAGGAAATAATAATGGCCTAGGCAACTTGGAAAGAGCTTGGAAGGAGGAAACAAGGAAGATAATGAAGTCAGTAAACTACTGACTTCATAAAAGTGTCCTGTCTTAGGAGCAGATGGTAGAATGTGCACCCCTGTCTTCTAATTGTAAGTCCCAAATTTTTTTTTACATTACTATTTTTAGCAAAAATACTATTTTTACATTACTATTTTTAGCAAAATACTTTGTGTTTTGTATTTTTTCTTAGATAATACAAAAGTAAACTTCTGTCACTCTCCTTTCTGAATTTCTCATCAATGGAGTCGAAAACAAAGATGTTTTACTCTTTGGGGAGATTTATCCTTGAGCAAGCCAGATTCCGTCCAAAGCACCATCAAGTATGTCAGACCTCTTGATGTAGGATTTAGAAAATGGACTTGCCCCTAACTTCACTGAATGTGCTCATGTTAACTCGGTGTTTCTGCTTGTTGACAGCTGAGGTTCCTATTGCCAAGATCTCTGCAAATGGCCTGGATCTTTGGCTCAAGGATTAGTTCAAACCAGAGAACCCCAGGCTGTTTTCAAAGACACATGTGATTGGATAACTTTGAGTTGTATTGGGCAGCAGGGGTTCAGCTTAAGGGTGAAGGGATTGCTCAGCTCACATGATGAATGATCAAGTGGCTGCCTCTCACTTGTCAATGCTTCCTTGTCTGAGTCATCAGGTGTAATAACCCGCCTTCTGCTTCATTGGTTATACACAGAGCTGGTCTAGGAGAAGGGAACCTCTGTATGGGAAGGAAAAGTGATAGGTTACACATAATCCCTCCTGGGAAGGGAAACATAACTCCAGATGCTGGAGAAGTTCTCTACTTCACAGAACCTCCTGATGCTTTGAATTGGCACTAGATAAATGCAGACTTCTAAATTCAATTTATTTTGTGAGGCTAAGCAAAACCGTGTTGCCTTTCCCTTGTCACAAAGTGAGAAGTAAGTACACTTTCAATAAGAAAATAAATAGCCACATGATCAGTCTCCCTTCTCAGGTCCTGTGCTAAAATCAGACAAGAGGTTGCCAATAGATGTACTATGGGAGAGTCCTATGGGCATCACTGGATCCTGCTATGATTATGAACTCTGGTTTACTATAAAAAATAGAGTCCTTGTCTGTTCTCCCTGTTCTCTTTCTTCCTGTTCTTTGCTCAGTGATTGGGAAGGATACCATATATCTACCTTAGTTAAGAATTCCTTAATAAACTAAACAGTATAAAACTTGACCATGCTTCCATATACAGTTGCCAAAACAATATTAGCCCTACTCAGGTATAAGTACCCATTTGCTGGATATAAAATAGACACTTCAAAATGATCTAAAATAAACTTACTATCTTCCCTCTGCAAACTTGCACTTCTTCCTTCTTAAAAAAAAAAAAAGAACCCTTGCTGGTCATTCATTCTCACACTTGCCAACTTGCACTTACCATCCTGCCAAATCAAAACACCCCCCTATTCTCCCTAAGCTGGTGACTTCTCTTCACTGACCACTCCCACCATAATTTTAGTTCAGGCATTCATCATTTCTCACTTTAATTTTGCAACCAACTCCTAAGTGGTCTCCTTCTAGCCTTACCTTCTTCTAATGCATTCTTTTTTTTTTAATTTATTATTATTATTTTTTTACTTTACAATATTGTATTGGTTTTGCCATACATCAACATGCATCCACCACAGGTGTACATGTGTTCCCCATCTTGAACCCCCCTCCCACCTCCCTCCCCATACCATCGCTCTGGGTCATCCCAGTGCACCAGCCCCAAGCTTCCTGTGTCCTGCATCGAACCTGGACTGGCAATTCGTTTCTTATATGATATTGTACATGTTTTAATGTCATTCTCCCAAATCATCCCACCATCTCCCTCTCCCACAGAGTCCAAAAGACTATTTCATACATCAGTGTCTCTTTTGCTGTCTTGTATACAGGGTTATTGTTACCATCTTTCTAAATTCCATATATATGCATTAGTATACTGTATTGGTATTTGTCTTTCTGGCTTACTTCACTTTGTATAATAGGCTCCAGTTTCATCCACCTCATTAGAACTGATTCAAATGTATTCTTTTTAATGGCTGAGTAACACTCCATTGTGTATATGTACCACAGCTTTCTTATCCATTCATCTGCTGATGGACATCCAGGTTGCTTCAATGTCCTGGCTATTATAAACAGTGCTGCAATGAACATTGGGGTACACGTGTCTCTTTCAATTCTGGTTTCCTCAGTGTATATGCCCAGCAGTGGGATTGCTGGGTCATAGGCCGTTCTATTTCCAGTTTTTTAAGGAATCTCCACACTGTCCTCCATAGTGACTGTACTAGTTTGCATTCCTACCAACAGTGTAAGAGGGTTCCCTTTTCTCCACACCCTCTCCAGTATTTATTGCTTGTAGACTTTTGGATTGCAGCCATTCTGACTGGCGTGAAATGGTACCTCATTGTGGTTTTGATTTGCATTTCTCTGATAATGAGTGATGTTGAGCATCTTTTCATGTGTTTGTTAACCATCTGTATGTCTTCTTTGGAGAAATGTCTATTTAGTTCTTTGGCCCATTTTTTGATTGGGTCATTTATTTTCCTGGAATTGAGCTGCAGGAGTTGCTTGAATATTTTTGAGATTAGTTGTTTGTCAGTTGCTTCATTTGCTATTATTTTCTCCCATTCTGAAGGCTGTCTTTTCACCTTGCTTATAGTTTCTTTTATTGTTCAGAAGCTTTTAATTTTAATTAGGTCCCATTTGTTTATTTTTGCTTTTATTTCCAATATTCTGAGGGGTGGGTCATAGAAGATCCTGCTGTGATGTATGTCGGAGAGTGTTTTGCCCAGGTTCTCCTCTAGGAGTTTTATAGTTTCTGGTCTTATGTTTAGATCTTTAATCCATTTTGAGTTTATTTTTGGTATGGTGTTAGAAAGTGTTCTAGTTTCATTCTTTTACAAGTGGTTGACCAGTTTTCCCAGCACCACTTGTTAAAGAGATTGTCTTTAACCCATTGTATATTCTTGCTGCCTTTGTCAAAGATAAGGTGTCCATAGGTGCATGGGTTTATCTCTGGGCTTTCTATTTTGTTCCATTGATCTATATTTCTGTCTTTGTGCCAGTACCATACTGTCTTGATGACTGTGGCTTTGTAGTAGAGCCTGAAGTCAGGCAGGTTGATTCTTCCAGTTCCATTCTTCTTTCTCAAGATTGCTTTGGCTATTCGAGGTTTTTTATATTTCCATACAAATTGTGAAATTATTTGTTCTAGCTCTGTGAAAAATACCGTTGGTAGCTTGATAGGGATTGCATTGAATCTATAAATTGCTTTGGGTAGTATACTCATTTTCACTATACTGATTCTCCTGATCCATGAACATGGTATATTTCTCCATCTATTAGTGTCCTCTTTGATTTCTTTCATCAGTGTTTTATAGTTTTCTATATATAGGTCTTTAGTTTCCTTAGGTAGATATATTCCTAAATATTTTATTCTTTTCATTGCAATGGTGAATGGAATGTTTCCTTAATTTCTCTTTCTGTTTTCTCATTATTAGTGTATAGGAATGCAAGGGATTTCTGTGTATTGATTTTATATCCTGCAACTTTACTATATTCATTGATTAGCTCTAGTAATTTTCTGGTGGAGTCTTTAGGGTTTTCTATGTAGAGGGTCATGTCATCTGCAAACAGTGAGAGTTTTACTTCTTCTTTTCCAATTTGGATTCCTTTTATTTCTTTTTCTGCTCTGATTGCTGTGGCCAAAACTTCCAAAACTATGTTGAATAGTAGTGGTGAGAGTGGGCAACCTTGTCTTGTTCCTGACTTTAGGGGAAATGCTTTCAATTTTTCACCATTGAGGATAATGTTTGCTGTGGGTTTGTCATATATACATTCTCTTTTTTTTTAAATTTTATTGGAGTATAGTTTCTTTATAATGTTGTGTTAATTTTCAGTATAGAGCAAACTGATTCAGTTATTTTATATATATATATATATATATATATATATATACACACACACATATATATGTATATATATACATATACTTTTTCATATTCTTTCTGATTATGGTTTATCACAGAATGTTAAATATAATTCCCTGTGCTATGTAGTAGGATCTTGTTGTTTATCAGCCCTATATACAATCACTTGCATCTGCTTATCCCAAACTCTAATCCTTCCCACCCCCAACCATCTCTGCTTGGCAACCACAAGTCTGTTCTCTTGTCTGTGGGTCTGTTTCTGTTTCATAGATAAGTTCATTTGTGTCATATTTTAGATTCCACATATAAGCATAGCACATATTTTTAGAAATGAATTTGACACAGGGGAGATGATGAGCAAATTCTTGTCAACTTAGTGACTATATATATCTTATATTATAAAATACTAAGTTGTTCTCGACTAGAGGGACAGTACGATGCTGCTGAGCTTTTTATTTTTACTTTTAAATTAATTTTTATTGGAGAATAGTTGCTTTACAATGCTGCTGAGTTAAATAGTGCAACTTACATAATTTTTTAAAAACGTTTTCAAAATCATGGCACCTTAACCCAATCCCTACAATATTATCTTTTTCAGAGGACAGAATGTGAATCTCTTACTCCTTTGGGGGTAACTGAGGGTCAAAGAGAGAGACAGAATTTAAATCAAGATGGTCCACACCCAATTACATGCCATTGCCTGTGCGCCTTCCTAATACTTCTTCTTTTTGAAACTCTTAAGCCAAAGGGCCTTTCCGTAGAAACTTATTGAAATTCTCTTTGTGGTTAGAGGATCTAGCAATGAAAGCTGTGTTGTCCCGGTTTCCTAAGTCTCTGGGAGAGAAGCTATTCTGCGGACAAAATGCCTGCAGCTGTCAGAGGAGTATGCTGGGGAAGAGGCCAACAATTTTACAGTTCAAGACCAGATGTGATCGAATGTGTCGACAAAGTGCAGGATCATGGGGTCAACTGCCGATTTTCCAGATCAATTTTGAAACTGTCTCTGCTGATTAGGGCAATGGAAATATCCATACATTTCTCAGGGAAGGGAATGATCAGGGAACAGAAGCTAACATAATTCATCCCAGCTTAGAAAAATTGTCCACGAGGTATTCTGCTTGATTCATCTTTTTTTTTTCTTTTTCTTCTGCATATTTGAAAACATTTTGGAGGGGAAGTGTGGGAATCATCTTCCCTGGAACACTGGCAGATCTTTCTTAATTCCATCAATGGAAGCTTGGTGCCACGTCAAGATGCTTCATTAAATATTATCCTAACGGGTGCCTTTATTGCCAGCATTCCATGGGCAGAATTTCAAACCCAATTCTCTGCAAACATGGTTAAAAGTAAGAAGTTATTCTTTATTCTTTCTCCTGACTGTTATCTGGGAAATTCTGAACTCATAGTAGTTACTGAGTAGGGTTGTCCTCCATGAAAGAATATATGGGGGGTAAGTTCCAGCTCTTTTCAGAGACTCATAGCAAAGAGCTGTGGTTCTGGATAATTTCCCATGTTCATTCTTTTAGAAATGAAGAATCCTGAAATTCAGCCTATAGTATAAAATTACTCAAATTCCAGTTTTCTTTCCAGAAAATTGACAGAAAGGATATATTTTGCATTGCTAAATAGGTAAAAAGCAGTTGTTTCCTCCAAATCTTGAATACACATTGATGTCTGTGCACCATCCAATAATCGTGTGTGGTTTTCATCCCTGCTATGTGCCCCTAGGGGAAATAATACCAAAAAAAAAAAAAAAAAACTAGATTCACTAGTCCCAGAAAGACTGGATGAGACCCGAACTGGCTCCCAGGTGGAAGAATAAAACACATTAAATGTGAATTCTGTCTATTTCCTTTATGAAGTAAAATTTCCAGGGGAAAAAGGAATGTTTTGTAACTAATGGCCATTCTGAAGTTCTTATATGAATACAAAGGTGCTCTTGCTTAATTATTTTATTTATCTTTAATCACTGCCAACTTCATTCAGATAAAAGATGCAAAATAACTGTTCATTTTTTTTAATTAACCTCTTCTTTAGCAAGTTTGTATCCAATTAACTAAGACTATTGTTATATCTAGTCTTTTATGAGCAAGTATGAATGTGTCATGGGTGTGAATTGCAGTTCTAATCTTACATTTGAATCCTTGTGTCTGTACTATTGGAATGAAGGGCCTGAGTTATTGAATGTGTAAGCTAGAGTGCAAGGTGAAGAGGATTCATGAATCACCTGGCATGAAGCCTCTACCCTCACCTGGAAAAAATGCTTCCTACTAGACACCTGACACACCACCCTTTCAAGTGGTACAAGCAATGTTTAGAAGAGCCAGAACATGGAAGCGACCTAAATGTCCATCAACAGGTGAACAGATAAAGATGTGGTACATATACACAATGAAATATTACTCAGCCATTAAAAATAACGAAATAATGCCATTTGCAACAACATGGATGAACCT
This sequence comes from Bos mutus, assembly GCF_027580195.1. Taxonomy (NCBI): domain Eukaryota; kingdom Metazoa; phylum Chordata; class Mammalia; order Artiodactyla; family Bovidae; genus Bos; species Bos mutus. The sequence goes on from NC_091632.1 coordinate 63,949,570, forward strand.
AGTGATTATCATACTAAATGTAGTAAATCAGGCAGAGAAAGACAAATATGATATTGCTTATACGCAGAATCTTATACAAAGAACTCACTTTCAAAATAGAAACAGACTCACAGACTTAGGGAACAAACATGGTTATCAGGGGGCAGAGGGATAGATTGCAAGTTTGGGATTTGAAAAAGAATGCTGCTGCTGCTGCTAAGTCACTTCAGTTGTGTCCAACTCTGTGCGACACCGTAGATGGTAGCCCACTAGGCTCCTCTGTCCCTGGGATTCTCCAGGCAAGAATACTGGAGTGGGTTGCCATTTCCTTCTCCAATGCATGAAAGTGAAAAGTGAAAGTGAAATTGCTCAGTCGTGCCTGACTCTTAGCAACCCCATGGACTGCAGCCTACCAGGCTCCTCCATCCATGGGATTTTCCAGGCAAGAATACTGGAGTGGGTTGCCGTTGCCTTCTCCGTGAAAAAGAATAGACACATGTATAATTGAATCATTTTGCTCTACATCTGAAACTAACACAGTATTGTTAATCAACTATACTCCAATATAAAATAAAAATTAGAAAAGGGTTTGATACAAAGAACACACTATTGCACTGTTGGAAATGTGGAATTTACAGTGTACAATATGAAGCTGAGAATTCCACAGCATCTCTATTTCTTAATCTTCATCCAGACAGATACATATACAGCTAGGTATAGTATGAGGTGATAAATACAACAGCATGGGGAGAAATAAGGACTCACAGTGAGTATGTGGCCAGCACATTAGCCTCAGGATGTCAGAATTTCTTAACACAGGAGAAACGCATTTAAACTAGCTCTTAGATGATAAATAGTTTGCCTAGGAGGAAAACAAAGGGCAATGCAGTAGACTTTGAAGATGATCCACATAATCTTTGTTTTGTATAATTCCCTCCAATTAAGTATGGGTAGAAATTGTTACTAGAATAAGGTATTACTCTTATGATTGTATTACTCTATATGGCAAAAGGGATTTTGCAGGTGTAATCAAATTCCCTATCAGTGTATGGTGCAAAAGGAGATAAATCAGGGTTCAGTGCAGTGGCTCAGTTGTGTCCGACTCTTTGCCACCCCATGAATAGCAGTACACCAGGCCTCCCTGTTCATCACCAGCTCCTGGAGTTCACCGAAACTCATGTCCATCGAGTCAGTGATGCCATCCAGCCATCTCATCCTCTGTTGTCCCCTTCTCCTCCTGCCCCCAATCCCTCCCAGCATCAGGGTCTTTTCCAATGAGTCAACTCTTCGCATGAGGTGGCCAAAGTATTAGAGTTTCAGCCTCAGCATCAGTCCTTCCAATGAACACCCAGTACTGGTCTCCTTTAGGATGGACTAGTTGGATCTCCTTGCAGTCCAAGGAACTCGCAAGAGTCTTCTCCAGCACCGCAGTTAAAAAGCATCAATTCTTCGGCACTCAGCTTTCTTCACAGTCCAACTCTCACATCCATACATGACCACTGGAAAAACCATAGCCTTGACTAGATGGACCTTTGTTGGCAAAGTAATATCTCTGCTTTTTAATACGCTGTCTAGGTTGGTCATAATTTTCCTTCCAAAGAGAAAGTGTCTTTTAATTTCATGGCTGCAATCACCATCTGAAGTGATTTTGGAGCCCAGAAAAATAAAGTCTGACACTGTTTCCACTGTTCCCCCATCTATTTCCCATGAAGTGATGGGACCAGATGCCATGATCTTCGTTTTCTGAGTGTTGAGCTTTAAGCCAACTTTTTCACTCTCCACTTTCACTTTCATCAAGAGGCTTTTTAATCAGGGTGGGTCTGACCTAATCAGGTAAATTTTTTCTTTTAATTAAAGTATAGTTGTTGTATGATATTATGTAACTTATAGGTGTACAATATAGTGATTCACAATTTTGAAAAGTTATACTCCATTTATAGTTATTATAAAACAATGGCTATATTCCCTCTATTGTACAATATATGTGACTGTGACTGTGTTAGTTGCTCAGTCGTGTCTGACTCTTTGCCACCCCACAGACTGTAGCCCACCAGGCTTCTCTGTCTATGAAATTTAATTCTCCAGGCCAGAATACTGGAGTGGATTGCCATTCCCTTCTCCAGAGGAACTTCCCAACCCAGGGATCGAACCCTGATCTCCTGCCTCGCAGGCAGATTCTTTACCATTTGAGCTACAAGGAAGTCTATAGTATGTATTATTGTAGCTTATTTTGTATTTAATAGATTGTACCTCTTTCTCCCCTACTCCTGTCTTGCCCCTCTCTCCTTCCCTCCCCCACCAGTAACCACTAGTTTGTTCTTTGTATCTGTGAATCTGCTTCCTTTTTGGTATATTCAGTAGTTTGTTGTATTTTTTTTTTTTTAGATCCCACATATAAGTGATATACAGTATTGGTCTTTCTTTGTCTGAGAAGGGACTGGGTTCTTTCTGAAGTCAGAGAGTTTGGAAGTGTGTGAAGGGGGCCATCAGGCCAGGACATGACAGCAGCCTCTGGGATCAACAGGCAGCCCCTAGACAACAGCAGCAAGGCTAGGGGAACCAAGTCCTTCAGCTATTAGGAAATTAATTCTACCAACAGCCTGAAGAAGCTTGAAAGCAGATATTCCCCAAGTCCAGCCTTCAGTTGAGGATGCCCTTGATCTCAGCCCTTGTCGACACTGAGCAAAGAACCTCGCCATGCTGTGCCTGGACTTTTGGCCTTCCTGAATTAATCTTGGGGGTGTTGCTTTAACCACAAAGCCACCGAGTATTGTTTTAAGCCTTGACAACAAAAGAAAATGAAAACAGAAGGGAATCCTACAGAGACATAGTAGCACAGGTGACTTGGCGAAGAGAAAGCATGTGGGATATGGTGGGATGGCCAGTGAGACATCTCATGCTGGGGAATGACAGGAAGTGAGATGAGAAAGTCAAATCACAGCTGCTTTCTGAAGGGCCCACACTCAGGAATGTGAAGCAGGGTGGAGCACAGGTGGCTTGTTAGTTTCATGTCTAGAAAAATACACAATAGAAGCATGAAATTAATGGAAAGGAGGTGGTCCCCAAACAGATTGATAAGAGAGCTATTGTAATCATTTACAGCCATGAAATTAAAAGACGCTTGCTCCTTGGAAGGAAAGTTATGACAAACCTAGACAGCATATTAAAAAGCAGAGATGTCACTTTGCCAGCAAAGGTCCATTTAGTTAAAGTTATGATTTTTCCAGTAGTCATGTATGGATGTGAGAATTGGACCATAAAGAAGGCTGAGCACTGAAGAACTGATGCTTTCTTAACTGTGGTGCTGGAAGAGAGGGACTCTTGAGAGTCCCTTGGATAACTGGGAGACCAAACCAGGAAATCAACCCTATATTCCTTGAAAGGATTGATGCTGAAGCTGAAGCTCCAATATTTGACCACCTGCTGCAAAGATTCCAGTTGAGCTCTTTCAAATCCTGAAAGACGATGCTGTGAAAGTGCTGCACTCAATATGCTAGCAAATATGGAAAACTCAGCAGTGGCCACAGGACTGGAAAAAGTCAGTTTTCATTCCAATCCCAAAGAAAGGCAATGCCAAAGAATGCTCAAACTACCACACAATTGCACTCATCTCACACACTAGTAAAGTAATGCTCAAAGTTCTCCAAGCCAGCCTTCAGCAATATGTGAACCATGAACTTCCTGATGTTCAAGCTGGTTTTAGAAAAGGCAGAGGAACCAGAGATCAAATTGACAACATCCTCTGGATCATCAAAAAAGCAAAAGAGTTCCAGAAAAACATTTATTTCTGCTTTATTGACTATGCCAAAGCCTTTGACTGTGTGGATCACAAGAAACTGTGGAAAATTCTGAAAGAGATAGGAATACCAGACCACCTGACCTGCCTCTTGAGAAACCTATATGCAGGTCAGGAAGCAACAGTTAGAACTGGACATGGAACAACAGACTGGTTTCAAATAGGAAAAGGAGTACGTCAAGGCTGTATATTGTCACCCTGCCTATTTAACTTCTATGCAGAGTACATCATGAGAAATGTTGGGCTGGAAGAAGCACAAGCTGGAATCAAGATTGCCAGGAGAAATATCAATAACCTCAGATATGCAGATGACACCACCCTTATGGCAGAAAGTGAAAAGGAACTAAAAAGCCTCTTGATGAAAGTGAAAGAGGAGAGTGAAAAAGTTGGGTTAAAACTCAACATTCAGAAAATGAAGATCATGGTATCCAGTCCCAACACTTCATGGCAGATAGATGGGGAAACAGTGGAAACAGTGTCAGACTTTATTTTGGGGGGCTCCAAAATCACTGCAGATGGTGATTGCAGCCATGAAATTAAAAGACGCTTACTCTTTGGAAGGAAAGTTATGACCAACCTAGACAGCATATTGAAAAGCAGAGACATTACTTTGCCAACAAAGGTCCATCTAGTCAAGGCTATGTTTTTTCCAGTGGTCATGTGTGGATGTGAGAGTTGGACTATAAAGAAAGCTGAGCGCTGAAGAATTGATGCTTTTTAACTGCGGTGCTGGAGAAGACTCTTGAGAATCCTTTGGACTGCAAGGAGATCCAACCGGTTCATCCTAAAGGAAATCAGTCCTGGGTGTTCATTGGAGGGACTGATGTTGAAGCTGAAACTCCAATACTTTGGCCACCTAATGCGGAGATCTGACTCATTGGAAAAGACCCTGATTCTGGGAAAGATTGAGGGCAGGAGGAGAAGGGGACAACAGAGGATGAGATGGTTGGATGGCATCACCAACACAATGGACATGGGTTTGGGTGGACTCCGAAAGTTGGTGATGGACAGGGAGGCCTGGCGTGCTGCGGTTCATGGGGTTGCAAGGAGTCAGACTTGACTGAGTGACTCAACTGAAATGAACTGAACTGAACTGATGCAAAGAACTGGCTCATTAAAAAGACCCTGATGCTGGGAAATATTGAGGGCAGGAGGAAAAGGGCATGACAGAGCATGAGATAATTAGATAACATTACCAGTGGACATGAGTTTAAGCAAATGCTGGAAGATAATGAAGAACAGGGAAGCCTGGCATGCTGCAGTCCATGGGATTGCAAAGAGTTTGACTTGATTAAGCAACTAAACAACAACAAAATATTCATCAAGGCAAGAAGTGCTATATAAACCAAAAAAGAGGGGGTGACCTCCAGAGACATTTTAGTGACCAACCTGACTTTTGGCCTGTTGGACTGCACCCCACAGGCCTAAGAGGCCTATACTTGCCAAGGTTAAAGAGCCAAGAAAGAGCCAGGAGTCAGACAGAGACATCAACAGTTTAATGCAGTGGCCCCCATCATTTTTAGCATTAGAAACTGGTTTCGAGGAAGACAGTATTTTCCCTGGACCTGGGCAGGACTGGGGAATGGTTTTGAAATGATTCAAATACATTATGTTGATTATGCACTTTATTTCTCTTATTATTATGTCGTCTCCATCTCAGATCATCAGGGATTAGATCCTAGAGGTTGGGGACCCCTGGTTTAGTGGATGAGGGAGCTTACACATCTGAAGCAGGGTCCTGGAGCAACACCCCACCATCCGTAGGCAGCAGACAGTGGGCAAGATGTGGGGCAATCTTAGCCCTTGGGGGCAGAGAGAGGTTACCAGTTACAGGAGAAATTGACTCAGGTTGGCTTATCAGTTACCAGGGAAACCAGCAGAGGGGCAATCCCTTCCCTGCCTCTTTGATAAGAATAGTCCCTAGGTGGGGTGGGGACTAGTATATGGGAAGATCTATCATGTAAGTGGAGTGCAGATGAAGCAGGCACTGGTTCCACAGAGAATGTACAGAGAACAAGAAAACAGCCATTTTGAGTGGCCTAACCATACAAAGCCCATTTGTTTTCACATTTATTATAAATTCCTCTGGGAAAACAAAACAAAACAATAGAACTGTGGTCCTTTCAGCTGGATGAAACCTCAAGGAACCATCTGATGATAAAAGAAGCCTCACCATCAACTGAGAAAATATCAAGTTACTCAAATGAAAATAAGTGGGTGTAAGCAAAAGTGCATGAGTTCTAACCTTTGTGTGTGTGAATGTAAGTTCTGTGTTCAGAGCATAGTCATTTGGTTGATTCAAGGCACTATTTTAAGGTATATAGACAAAGTATATGCATCAAGTTGAGATACATCATTCATCTTGTCTAACCTCCTGCCTTCAGACAGGCAAAATACTATTATTCTCATGAAGTCACTGAGGTTCATAGGGCCAACTAACCTGTCACCAGGTAATCAGCAAGCGGGAGAGGGTGACTCGAGTTCCATTCTTCAGACCCCTGTTTTTTCCATTATTCTTTTGACAGCAGGCCAGGGAGATGATGGCTTGGGGAAGCTGAGAGACATGTTAGCCACAAGAACAGGGTCACAGGAGAAGTTATGTGGGTGGGAATTTCCCAGATGAGTCTGGGAATGGTGTTGACAACAATAAGCATTTCATTCTGAAATCTTTCTTGTATTGAACTCAGGTGTTTAGAGTCCACTGTCTGATTTTACAAAATAGGAAAACAGCTCACTTATTAATATGGGATGGTTTACTAGCTTTTCGTTCAATTCCAAAGTGTTATTAATAAAAACTGACTCAGATTCAAGCTCGAAGAACTGTGTTTCATTTTTTTCATTAATCCGAATTTGAGATATAACTGTGTCTAAGGCTTTAGGCTTCCCTTGTGGCTCAGATGGTAAAGAATCTGCCTATAATGCAGGAGATCCAAGTTCAATCACTGGGTGGGGAAGGTCCCCTGGAGAAGGGAATGGCTATCCACTCCAGTATTCTTGCCTGGAGAAGTCCATGGAAAGGATCCTGGAGGGCTACAGTCCATGGGGTTACAAAGAGTCAGACTTTGTAACTGACTAACACTTTCACTTTCAGGGCCTTAGGAGGACTACCATGCCTATTATCATCCTTAGACATCTAGAGGTTGCATATTAATATAGTGATAACTATTATGGTTATGACTTCCCCAAGCATTTTTCTTTCTGGGAGCTAAAAACAGAGAGAAAGAAAACAAAAATGAGCTTCATCATTTTAGATCCTAACCTAGATGAAACATTTGCTTTCGCCTTCAGAAAGGCTGTGGTTGGAACAGAGTCGGGTAGCCCACCTTCTGGGGCTCCTTACAGGCTCGCGTTAAAATCACCCGAGAAGGTAGTACAGAGCAGAGACGCTCTTCATGTGGAAGGAAGCGATAATGATCATTAACAGGCTTAAACTAGAGTGAAAATATGTCCATTTCTGAAAATAATCTGTCTTTGGCTTCTATTTCTACTCAAAGCTTTTGAAGATCCTGGAGCAACAGCACAGGAGCAGTGCTTCTGTTCCCTGATGAATTGAGCATTTGTTGCCCTGGAGGAAGAATCTGTCCCGGGGGCGGCGATAGCAGCTGAATGAATACCAGAAAGGATGAAGGATTGCACACTGGGCCCCGGCCGCAGTTGGATGTGATTTCAACCAAGTGGGGTGTTATTTTTCCTTTATGTGGAACTGCCTTTCGATGGCTCTGTCAGGATGCGATTTAGAGCATGCCTCACACAGGCCTGCACTGTCCGTGTTCTGCCCAGGGTACCACACTCCGGTCCTTCCTCTCCAGCCCTGTGCCGTTTTCCCCAGGCCCTAAGAGCCAGCCCGTGTTGCTTGGGGTTTTCCCAGGTGATGCTAAGGAATGTCTCACTGAAACTCTAGAAACTGTAGAAAGGCTTCTCTTTGGTGGCTCCTGTTATTCCTGAGGATGACTACAGGATTTATAAAAGGAATCAACATTTTGGACCGGATTCCAACATGAGGCAACACAGTCAGCTCTAATCCAGCCTAACCCTAACAGAAGGTTACATCATCATTAACTTGGGAATTCGCTGTTTACACGTTTAGGCTTAATCATATCTTAACCCCACTGAACTGGCCACACACAGGAAAAGCTCCCCGGCACTTCTCCGCAAGCGCAGTGTGCAGGAAGAGTTCTGCCCGCGCCGGCTTTGCCTTTGAGCCCACGTGCCTTTACAGCCATTACCACATCTTTCCCTGGGTCCGACCTTAGCGCTGGGGTAGGTTCTGCCAAAATCCCACAGAGCCAGAGTCCCACAGGCTTCGTGCTGACATCCTGTAAAGTCATTGCCCTGGCGTAGCTTCAGAAAGGACCACACCCAGGAAGGAGGCAGTCCGGAGTTCTCACTCTTTGCCCATTGTTCCTTCCCATCAAAAGGAGAGACAAAACAGGAGAAACCCTTAAGGAGAAGGGAAACAACAGCCTGAAGGGGCCATGCTCTGTTTATCCTTTACTGTCCTATGTTGCATCAGCCCTTGGAAGCCTTATTCCCTTCTCACTCACCCCCACCCTCTGCTGTTAGACAGTTTTATGATTTCCTGTGTCATTGAACTTTACTATCTTGTGCTTGCCTGACTTTCTCCTCCACTGGACTTTAAGCTTCTTGAAGGCAGTGATTATATGACTTTATCCATCCAAAAAATATTTATGGACCTCCTACTCTACATATAAGATAATTTTTTCAGACACTGGAGACTCAGGAAGTGAACAGGACAAAGACCCCTGCTCTGGTGGAACTTAATTCTGGTGAGGGAGACAAACTTGTCAACATTTTCCTAAATAGTTTTATGTTCTCAGATTCGAACACTGTACTTGTCATATAGTCAGCATGTAAAAAATACCTAAATATGTTTTGAATAAGTGAAAGAACCTGTAACTTCATGGTTTATGAAGAGTGAGCTGCCTTTTATTTTTTTATTTTATAATTTTTACTTTTGTACTGATTTTAAAGGTTATACTCCATTTAGTTATTTAAAAAATATTGGCTATAATTACACCTTTGTAGCATCCTTGTAGCTTATCTTTCATCATATATATATATATACATACATACATACACATATCCATATATATATATACATGTACCACATCTTCGTTATCCCTTCATCTGTGAATGGACATTTAGGTTGCTTCCATGTCTTGCCAATTGTAAATAATGCAGCTATGAACATGGGGTGCTGTTATCTTTTCAAATTAGAGGTTTGGATATACCCCCAGAAGTGGAATAATTGGGTCATATGGTAGCTCTGGGCTTCCCCGGTGGTGCTAGCAGTAAAGAACTTTCCTGCCAATGCAGGAGACATAAGAGACATGGGTCTTGCCTAGACAGAGGAGCCTGGTGGGCTACAGTCTATAGGGTCTTAAAGACTTGGACAGAACTGAAGCAACTTGATACGCGTGCATGGTGTTGTATTTTTTGAGAAACCTCCGTACTGTTATCCAGAGTGAGCTTTTTAAATGTCACGTAACTGCTTCCATTTCTTTTTTTCCCTAAAATACTATTTAGAATATTATGGACCTTACCCCTACCTGCTGCCTATCTAGGGACCCACTGTGGCTTCAACTCAGCACCTGACTCATAGGCATATCAGGGAAGACAGCACAACCCCCATGACCAGGCTAGCGACAATGGCTTGAGTGTTGCCATGGAAGTCATGGGAATGACAGGGGTCACGGTGAAGGTCCCAGCAGGCACTGTTTCCTGTCGCTAGGTTTCTAACGTTTTAGACCTGGCATTCCAAATGGAATGTTCCCAACATACTGTATCCCAGTCTATGCAATGGAATTTGAGCTTCTGCTTTAACCACAGACTTTCTTTTTCACTGGAATGACTCTTCTTGTAAGCTTTCTGAATCCCTGTACCATCACTTCTTGTCATAATGGGTATCTATGCCTGCCAGCATCCTCTCCTTTTAGACTCTGCCCCTTGCTTTCACAGATGTGGCCCAGAACCATATGACTCTTTTGTCTCAGGTTTGGTTGTGGTGGGGTGCAGGCATTGACTTAAGAAAGAACACTAGGAGTCTTTTTAGGGAATTTTATGGTTTCTGGAAGAGTGAGAATTTTTTTTCCCCCCTCTGGATCATGATGTGTAGGGAGATATAAACATTGAACAAGCAGAATTTATAATGCAAGCAAATGAAATTTTTGTTGTTTTCTACTATCCATTTAACATTTTATTTGACCAAGATAAAAATTCTTCTAGGCCATTTCTTTTTATTCATAGTTAGATACTAGAGTCCATTTAAGTCACAAATACAATTTAAGTCACAAACACTTTAGAAATTGCAACCTGGTATCCAAGATTTTAATGAAGATTTTTAACTGATTTAAGTCAGATTCTCCCATCCCCTGACTTAGAGCTGCCTCAGGCTGGAAGGCAGCTGGGGTGAATAAGAATGACATGGTTGACTCTATTTCTCTACCACATACGTATCTCCCTTTTAAAAATTTTTACTGGAGTATAGTTGCTTTTACAAGGTTGGTCTAGTTTCTGCTGTACAGCAAAGTGAATCAGCTATATATATATATATATATCCCCTCTTGTTCAGATTTCCTTCCCATTTAGGTCACTACAGTGCATTGAGTAATCTGTGCTATACTGTATGTTATTAATTATCTATTTTATACACAGTATCAATAGTGTATATATGTCAGTCCCAATCTCCTAGTTCATCCCATCTGTCCACCTCTTAAATTTCTGATCCTTTTGAAATCAGAGTTATGGGAGAAGGAGGGATGTTAAAGAGTGAGAAACACTCTTACTTAAAATGATCCTCTCCTAAGCTGGCTTCATGCTGTCTGGGTGGCAAGTGTGTAACACCATCCCTACCTCTTGTAGGGGTTCTCTGGAAATGCCCATTACTGGAGACCTAGTTCCTACAACTCCTCCAGCCCATTAGAATAGATTTCCTGTGAGTCCTTCTGCAGTGCCCCCAAAACACACCATTCATTTCCAGTTTCATGTTACTAAGATTCCCTCTATGCCTTTTGGTGGCCTTATTGGGCACTACTCCAGCTGAGCCCACATTGACTTGCCTCTCAACTGGTCAACCTCTAGTCTATCAGAAACACTCAAGCATCTCTTGTCTCAACAAGCTCTGGGTTGTTTGGCTGACCCCAGGACAGCTCCTCTAGCCTGTTGTCATGGTCAGCTATGACTCAGACATCCATTATTTGTGTGTCCTCATTTAGAGTGGTCTACGGACAGACCACTTCAGTAAGCTTGACATGTAAAAGTTGGCCCACATGAGGAGGTCACAGCATGAAAAAGGTTATGGAGCACAGCTGTTTCCAGAGAAATTAAAAAAGAATCCTTCCCCTCTCACTTTCAGAATCTTCCCCCACTGTGTGCTGCTATCACTTAAAAAATCTTCATTCTATCAGGAGAACCCAGGAGCACCAGACCCAGCCCTCTATCCTTTACCTGGTAGATTCTGCACAGGATGACCTGACTCTGGAATTGCACCTTTATTTTGCCTTAGCCACTTGCTGGAAACATCAACTTAAATATTTTCCAGATAATACATGGCCTAGAGATATTGAGGTCCTTCTGAAGAGAGCCTATCTAGAAAGACAGAGACCAATTGGCTCAGAAATAGAGGTGAAGACTTGATGACACATTTTGGAGACTTGGATGGAGCCGTGACCTCTTATATAACCATCCTTTTTTAGATGGCGCTGGTTTGCATTTGGCCTCTATTTATTTGACACTGCAACGCTTCCCTGCTAAGACCCTTACCCCCTTTCCTATAACCTATGAGCCAAGAAAACTTGATCATCCATTACCTGGAAGTGATCATGCCCTCCTCTTCCCTCTACTTAGCTTCAGTGTTTCCTTCTCCGAGAATATGTCCCATTTTACGCGCCCTACCCTCAATCCTTCATGTACCAGAAAAAAGAAATCCCCATTCATGTGCTTGCACGTGAGTGGGCTCACACATGTACACACAGTGAAATAACTGGTGGGTGGATGCAATACAGAAACAGGGAGCATTTATCTGAGATACATCGGATTCTCTGGTGCAGAGAGCTTAGCAGGTTGTTTTAGTGATGGAAGTGGAAGCCACTTAGTCTTTTCTGGGAGGAATTGATTCCTCCAGCTCCGTTTGTTTGTTTGTTTTTAATCTCAAGGTTACTTTAGCTATTCAGAGGCTTTTGCATTTCCATATAAACTTTTTTGTCCTAGTTCTGTGAAAAATGCCATTGGTTTTTGATAGGGATTGCACTGAATCTATAGTGTAGTTATTTTGACAATAGTGATTCTTCCAATCCAAGAACACAGTTTATCTTTCCAACTGTTTACATCATTCAATGTTTTTCCTTAAAAATGTGGCAGAAATCTAAATGTTGGCTGCTGAGAAGTAGAGAAGGAAAGATGGGTGTAAGGGGAAAAGTAGGAGGGTGTAGCAGAGACTGCTCATTTTCCACCTAGTGGTTCTCACCTCCTTTCATAGTAAAAGCGATGGGGCTGGGTGCGTGCTTACCTGGGTAGTTAGTAACTGTACTAGCTCCCGGCAACTAGTTTGGCCTGAAGGCTGAACTCTCACCCGTGGCACTGATGGAAGTAGCCGGTGCCAGTCCTGGTTGAGAGCCATAGGAAGTGGACCTTCTCTCCTATTCACTTCCCCTTTCCTGTGGCTGTAACTATGAGCATGTGGCAGCCTTAGCCACGTGAATACAGGCCTGGAGGACAAGGAAGAAACATCTCGTTCCCTACCAGATACATGAATGATCATGTGGAGCAGGACCAAAGGCAATTCTGGAAATCTAACTTCACACTGCTATGTAAAAGAGTTCTTGGTTCTTCACATCATAATATCAGGGGATCTCTTTCTATATTAGCTTTGCCTTACTCTAGCTGTGGCCCCAGATTAATGATAAGGGGCACCTCACATAGAATGGCTAGTTAGGTATCTCCTATCTCATGGGACCACAGAAATTGGGTGAGGAATATCTGATACAGAATTTAAAATGCTGCCAGCTGTGTCCCAGGCTGTGCTTCTTCTTGGTTATCTTAAAATCTAGACATGGAGCTGCCTTATATCAGTGATATTTTGAGAAGTTAAGGGTAGTAGTGATGTAGGGAAGAAAGAGAAAAATATCTGGAGAATCAAATGAGACGCAGAGAAGAGATTGAGAATTCAGTGAAGCAAGAAATTGTAGGAAAGTGATCATGAGAAAGCAAACCCCAAAAGACCTGGGATACAGACTGAGGAGGGTGCAACTCTCCACAGTATAGGCGGGAGGAATTTAAGCTAATTTCCTTCAGTAACTGAAAAATAAGCCCAGCAAGTGAGAAGATGAGATCAGATGGTCATCACGTGCTTAGGCTATGTCCTTTTCTATCGTTCAGATCATCTGCCTCAAGCCCCCATTCAAATATCATTTCCTCCATAAACTCACATCTGCCCTTGGGTCAGCATGAAAGGGAATCCTTTGGGGGTTTATCCTACAAAATTCCATGGACAGGAGCCCTGGTCTTCTGTGGGACCTTGTGGGCAACCCAATGCAGCAAATATGACATTCAGTCTTGCATTGTAATAAATTAAGGATACAATTTTATGAAAAGAACCTTTCACTAAGGACAGGTTGGTTTATAAAGTGCCATCATAACCCATCATCAGAGGCCTCAAAGTGAGCCTCGATTCATTTTATTATTTCCTGTTAAGGGAAACCTGAACTCTTCCTGTGCCAAGAGGACATGACAAGTCCCTCCCATCTGAGGGTGTTCCTGGCCTCTATTAAGGTCTGAAAGATGACCCGAAATTCCTGGAGCCCCTCCCATTGATGTCAAATTATAAATAAAATGTTGCTCTTTTTTTTTTTTTTTTTTTTTCAGGAAAAAACTGCCTATTTCACCTTCCTTGGCAGTGGAATAAGTGGATCAAAAACAGCGACTGCTGATGAAAACTCAACTTCCAAATACATTCCACAGCTTATTTGCAGAGGGAAATGTTCTTTACCTTTTGAACTTTCAGATAGCTGGTGAAAGCAAATGGGTAGGCTTTTTTTTTTTCTTTCTTTCTTTTTAATTAAACAGGAAAAAAATATCACACCCTGGCTTGGCCGGTCACCAAAGGCAGAGGTTTCGGGCTGTTCCCGAAGAATCACTGCAAGGATGTGTGACTGGACCATGGGAACAGGACCAGGCCTGGTGATTGTCATAGAGACACTCTTGGTATCTTCTTAGAAGCCACAGCAGCGGGGGTTTCTGGAAGGGGGTGGTGACGAGAAATGTAACGGTTCATTTCTCTGTGTACCATAACCTTGCACCTTCTTGCCTATAAATCAGAAGCATTTGAAAATTCACCACATCCTTTTTCTGTCCAGGCCTGTGAAACTGCTTCCTTTAATCCAGCAGATAGATGCCTGTGGTTTCAGAGCCCGGGATGTTCCATTTTGAGTGCCACATGCGTGTGGTTAGCTAATGACCGGGTGTCTACTGAGGTTTGCGACCAGGGATTGTTGCAAAGCTCTACCTGACTCCTTTCTTCTCCTGGAGAAGGTGGGAACATTCTTACCATATTAGTCACGCTGGGGTCTTTTTTTTTTTTTTTTTAATACACAGGAAATGTTTCTCTCCAAGAGCACATAATTTGGCCAACGGCAGCTTCCTAGGTTCAGAACAACTTTACCACCTATCAGGAGTTTTCCAAGATAAAGTTTGTAGTAGCACATTTTTCGTGGTAGAAATGTCACCAAGTTGCATAAACTCAAGGCCTGCTTTGGCCTTCAGTCATTCTGCAAATATTTATTGAGCGGAGTTCATTGGGGTCAATAGGATGAACTGGAGGGTTGTTATTCCTCATGCCTACAATTTACCCACGACCCACACAAAGTCACACAGACACTGTTTTATTCTCAAAAGAGGTATTTGAATATTGAACATGGACAGCAGCAGTACCTTCTTATATTAAAGAGTGGAGGATTATGTGTACACTGTGTGTGTTAAGTCACTTCAGTCATGTCCGGCTCTCTGCCACCCTATGGACTGCAGCCTGCCAGGCTGCTCTGTTCATGGGATTCTCCAAGCAAGAATCTGGAGTGAGATGCTGTGCCCTCCTCCAGAGGATCTTCCTGACCTAGGGATTAAACCTGTGGCTCTTACATCTCCTGCATTGGCAGGCAAGTTCTTTACCGCTAGCGCCACCTGGAAGCCCTTGTATATATACACCACCCTGTGTAAAACTAGATAGCTAATGGGAAGGTGCTGTGTGCCACTGGGAGCTCAGCTCTGTGCTCTATGATGGCCTAGAGGGGTGAGACCTAGGGGTGGGGGTGGGGGTGTGATGGAGGCTCAAGAGGGAGAGGATATAGGTATATTTATAACAGATTCACACTGTTGTACAGCAGAAACTAACAAAACATTGTAAAGCAATTATCCTCCAATTAAAAAAAAATAGAATTGATGATTGGGATGGTGGCCGGGCATTGGACACAAGATCTAGGTGGCTTCTGTTTGGGGCTGAACCCGGTTGGCACTGAAATGTTTAGCTGCAGAAGCCAAGCTCCCAGTGCTAGTGAGTTCCCAAACAAGAGCAGTCCTCCTAATTAATATTTTGTCATGTGGAACCTGATTCTATCCTATCAGACAGGAAATCCAACTCTCAGGCTGTCTGCATAATTCACAAGAGCCCGTTGAAAAAGCCGAGGGTAGAGGAAGGAGTTGTCACAGTCTATACAAAGCCAGGCAGCTTGTAACTGGATAAAAATTGATCAGTCATCTGTGATGATCACTCATGTGGCAACCTGGTTACGCTCTGGTACTCTGGTACCCAGTTCCTCAATCAAAATACTCATCTCAGTGTTACCCTGAAGGTGTGTGATACATGTGATTACCACCTACAAACAGTTGACTTTGCATCAGGGAGATTCCTGGGTAATCTAGGTGGATCTCATCCAATCCATTACAAGGTCTTAAGAATAGAACGGAGGTTTCCTTCAGGAAGAAGAAATTCCACCTGTGAAATGAAGCATCAGTTCCTGCCTAGAGTTTCCACCCTGCCCATCCTGACAGCCTGCCTGCCCTCCCTGGGATTTGGGGCTTGTCTAGACAGCTCTACAATCACAAAAGCACTCTCTCTCTCTCTCTTTTCCCCCTCTCTTTCTCCAGGAGAATCCCATGGACAGAGGAGCCTGACAGGCTATAGTCTATAAGGTCATACAGAGTCAGACACGACTGAAGCGACCAAGCACATGTATGTGTGTGTGTGTGTATACTGTGAGTGCACACAAAAGGAGAAGGGGGTAGCAGAGGATGAGATGGTTGGATAGCATCACTGACTCCGTGGACATGAATCTGCGCAAACTCCAGAAGATAGTGGAGGACAGAGGAGCCTGGCATGTTGTAGTCCGTGGGGTCACAAAGAGCTGGACACTACTTAGCAACTGAACAGCGATAACAACAGGGCTCTACGAGATCTGATCCCTGATTCCTTAGACCATGTCCTCTGTTCTCACCATCTGGCTGTCTTGCTCTAGTCACATAGAGCTTTTCTGTTCCTTATAGATGCCAGGCACACTCTGTATTCAGGGTAAAGGCTCCATTCTGTGGCACTTGACTTGCCTTTCTTCACAGCAGTCATTAACTATTGGAATGTGCCGTATATACTGCAATGTTCAAAATCTATCTCCTTCAGAGTGTAAAGCTTCAAGAGAGCGGGTGCTTTTTCTGTTTTGTTCACTATATGTGTATCCCCAGGACAGACACAAATTAGGCGATTCGTTAATATCTATTGAAAGACTCAATGAGCTTAATCCAGTGGTGAAATCAGTCAAATATGTGAATTGATGTTATACAGATAAAATGGGCTTCCCTGGTGGCTCAGCTGGTAAAGAATCCACCTGCAATGCAGTAGACTGCCTGCAATGCAGGAGACATGGGTTTGATCCCTGCGTTAGGAAGGTCCCTTAGAGAAGGAAATGGCAACCTGCTCCAGTATTCTTGCCTGGGAAATCTCATGGACAGAGGAGACTGGTGGACTATAGTCCATTGGATTGCAAAGAGTCAGGCATGACTTAGTGACTAAACCACCACCACATAAAACAATTTACTTACTGAACTTTAATTTTCTGCCAGGTATTTCCCCACTGTATAGAAACTGTTTCAAAGGGCATTGACTTGTGACCAGACTCTTCTCAGTCTTCTTCTTCCTGAATATTTCAGCAATGGACATATGGGTCACCTCTTCTGTGTTGCGACCTTCTCTTCTCTGAAGTCTCATTATTCTTTTTCGTCTCTGGAATATTATGTGGGAATAAATAGGAAAAAGGAAACCAAACCTGCTTTTATTCTCTTATCCACACTTTTCACCTGTGTGTTCCACCTTTATCTGTATATCTACAGCCTCTCTGACTGGAATAGAAGGTCTGTAGGAGTGAGGTCTTAATCTCTGGTCACCGTGAATCCCTCACAACCTAAAACAACATCTAACACGAGTAGGTGTTCAGTAAGTATTTTTGAATATTCATTAATAATTAATTATTTAATGAAATAGCTTGATTAAAGTGATACTAGTTTCTGGTTTATCCTGCTTGTTTAAAAAGGAGCCAATATTCTCCTTCTATTAAGTCTGAGTGAGTAGTTTTCTTCAGTCACAACTCATCTGATGCCACAGAGGCACTCCTTGGGCATTTCAGTGGTGGGACTGTGGGACAGGACCGTCTGGCTTGCACACCTGCAGGCATAGATGTACTGAACTGCACATTTTCAACCCTTGACTAAAGTGACCAAAGAGCCCTAGAGAAATTGTTAATTGTTTTTTAGAAATCAGTCAATGAAAGAACTTTAAGCCAAGTTCTGGAGATGGACGGTGGTGAGGATTACATAATCATGTGAAAGTATTAAATGCTATTGAACTGTACAGTTTAAAATGGTTAAAGTGGTCAATTTTATGTTATGTATATTTAACCACAATTAACAAGTAAACAAATTAAAAGTTCGGGATTAACAGATACACACTGTTATACATAAAATAGATAATCAACAAGGACCTACTGTATAGCACAGATAACTGTACTCAATATCTAGAGAATCTGAAAAAAGAATTTATATATTGGATTGGCCAAAAAGTTCATTCAGATTTTTCCATTAGATGTTAATAGAAATATAACTAAATCAGTATATGCACACTTCGCTGTACACCTGAAACTAACACAACATTGTGAATCAGCTATGTGTGTGTGTTAGGCGCTCAGTCATGTCTGACTCTTTGTGCTCCTATGGACTGTAGCCCGCAAGGCTCCTCTGTTCATGGAATTCTCCAGGCAAGAATACTGGAGTGGGTTGCCATTCCCTTCTCCAGAAGATCTTTCTGACCCAGGGATCAAACCTGGGCCTTCCACATTGCAGGCAGATTCCCTACCGTCTGAGCCACCAGGGAAGCCCATAAATCAACTATACATCGTTAAAAAGTAAATAAAAAGAGATGAGGCCTACTCATATGATTACCAGCTGGAAGGTCAGTCAGTAGGACTCCTGAATCAAGGTGAACGAGAAGTGAATTTTCCTTTGCGTCCCTTGCCCTGCTGGGACACCTCATGGTGTTCTCCATCTTGACCCCAACCTGAAATACAGACACACTGTTAACGAATAATTTGTGTTTTCCAAAACAACTTGCAAAGTTTCAACAGTTAGAGTTCCCATGTTGCACATGTTTATTTTCCAAATATTCTTAAAGCAAGAGCCCTGCTTCATATCACGTTCATTTTCAAGCAAACAAGTGTATCATACTTTGGAACAGCCCATAATTTTACACTGAATGCTGCCATGTGAGAGAATCTCAGCATTCTTTCACCGTTATTTATTAGTTCCTACATTTATTGCTTTTTCAAAGCTTAGAAATACAGGTGAAATTTAAAACAGCTTCATTAAACTTCAGATGTATGGTTCTGATAAGCCTGGCATGGAGCCATGACATTCCAAGATTCTCAAATAGCATAATCTAATTAATTTTTTTTTTTCCTAGAACACAGAGGTCATAAACACACAGTAATCTGAAACACTTAGTGTCCTGCCAGCTGGCATCTTCTCGTTTCCAGTTTCCCTGCACTGTAATTTTGCTCCCATTTGTGAGAAACTGTGGATTTCTCCATTTGGGTAGATTGTATTAAGTTACACACTATTCAGCTGAGGTATTTTTTAATGAACTAATTGCATGTTAGTTAATAATAGAACATGGCGTCAACAGTCAACTGTTGAATATAACTTTTGGAGAAATTACTTCAATCTTGAGGTAGGAATGTTCCGGAACAGGAGTGACCTGGGAAAACAATGTGATCACCCAGCAGTGAGTTTCTGAGTTATAAATAAATGAGTGTGTATTGGATATCAGTGTTATTAGCAATAACAACATCAGTGACCAAAACCACACCTATAAAACACACATTTTAACTTTTCCTACCAAAATCATGTTTTCTATTACTGCTGCTGCTACTGCTGCTACTAAGTCGCCTCAGTTGTGTCCGACTCTGTGCGACCCCATAGAGGGCAGCCTACTAGGCTCCTCTGTCCCTGGGATTCTCCAGGCAAGAACACTGGAGTGGGTTGCCATTTCCTTCTCCAATGCATGAAAGTGAAAAGTGAAAGTGAAGTCGCTCAGTCGTGCCCGACTCTTAGCGACCCCATGGACTGGAGCCTACCAGGCTCCTCTGTCCATGGGATTTTCCAGGCAAGAGTACTGGAGTGGGGTGCCATCGCCTTCTCCGTCTATTACTGTTGTGCATGCTTAATTTTATCAGTGAATGATAATTAAAAGACATCAAGTCCTACTGGGTAGGCTTATGGCTGACATCCAATCCAAAGTTCTGGCTATGAAAGAGGTTGAGGTGGTTGCCCTCTGTGATGTTCATTTCAACTCAGCTCCTAATTCTTCCACCTCTGGTGTTGAATCTAATGGACGTTCATCTCTTCACTGTGCACAGATCTGTGATGATTTTGCAGACAGTGATCATCTTCCTTTGAAGGCAGCATTTGTCTTTCCATGTGTGCTCATTCTGGATCTCTTTGTTTTTAGATCTATTCTTCATGCTCCTCTGCCCTGCTTTGCTTGCCAGGGGATTGAACAGGCTCCTAAGTCAACCAATCTCCCCCTGGACTCAGCCTTTGAGAAAGAAACACTGATGAGAGATTGGAGGCTGCAGGGAAGGGAGGGGAGGCCAAGGTACCTCTTCCTCTGCCTCCTGTAGCATCTCTGGCAGCAGCTGCATCTCCTCTGCCCACCTAACTGGCTCCACATACTCCCTGCATCCAGCTCATAGGGAGTGGTATCTTTTTGCCTTTACCAATCACAATGGTCTCACTGTCTCCAGACTTCTTAGCTCTTCTATCTCCAGTATAACCAGTTCCCTATGTGAAGGTCCTACTGTTGTAAATATTCAGTGGTTTTTATTTCCTGAATGACCATGACTGAGATCCCAGGCTAAAAATCACCATCTCCCGAGGCTATCTCCATTTTTCATTCATTTCAGATGCATTTTTTTCTCAATATTTTTTATTACATCTTTTTTGATGCAGGATTACATAAAATGTTTGCTCTTCCTCTTTTAAAGAACGTTTTGGATTTGAGAGAAAAGAGAACCAGACTGGGGAAAGTGCAGCTCTTTGTAAGTCTCCATAATAACTTCTACCTAACTGTCTGTATCCCCGAGTTCCACTTTTCCTACACAGCAGGGCACACATTTTTGGTGAGGTCACACACACCCAGGGATATGATGTCATCTTGCACATTGTGTTACAAACAGGTTTAATAATACATTGTGGTATCTTAAAGCCTGAGATGGAATGCTCTGGCCCAGAAGCCAAACCCAGGATCCATCTGGCAGACATGTTAGTCAATGACCCCGAGAGCTCAGCACATTTCTCCCTATTGAGATAGAACAGAAATGATTCTTACAGATTTAAGGTTCAGTTTTATAGCACAGCACTGATGTCATCACTGTGTGCTTTTTTCTTCATGTCTCTTTTTTTCTCAGCCTCTATTTCTCCTTTGCCTCTCTTCCCTGGTTTTCCTGTGCTTCTCAAAACTTAGCTAAGATCAAGAGGCCCATACATATACTGGAAAATTGTTGGCGTTTTTCACAGGCCAAGCAATCTGGAATCTTTCCTACCACTGTCCACCCAAGGGCTTAACAGCTGCACCTAAGGGCTTAACAGCTACTTGAGGGAACCTAGTGCATGGTGAGATACATATGGCCAATAGTGTGTGGCCCAAAAACGGCTCTCTAAGGTTTCCTTAATTGCTGGCTACCTGCTTTTTCCAGTCTAGAAGCTGCAGAATCACCTTAGACTTCTCTACTGTCCCCTCATCTCTGCACAATCACAGAGCACCTTTACTCTTCGTTTCCAGTCTTCCTGATTCCTGCCTCCTCCTCCTCCCAAACCACCCGGTGTCCCAGGCTCATTCATTATCTTCTGAATTCTCCAGGGACATTTTCACATCTCTTTTGTTGTTTGTGTCATTCTTCCTTCCTGTTTCCACTGTTTGGAAAAATCTGACTTATTGTCAGAAAGTATCTTCAACAGTATTTTTTTTTTTTTTCTGCAAACATCCCAGATCACTCACAAGAGGGAAAAAATAATTTTGGCAGCTAGAAAGCAGATGGGTGAACATCTGATTTCTAGCTAAGTAAATGACTTAGACACCCAAGGAGTAGAAGTACTAAGCCAGCAGTAGGGGAAACTGAAAACAAACCCAGATTTATACTGTGTAACCCCTAAAGGCTCAAAATGTGACCTCATCAAGTACCTTGAGAAGTAGGAGTGAAGGGACTGGACTAAAAAAAAGGGAAGTATTTTTTAAGAAATGGGCCCGTCACCAGTTCCCTAGATCACTATGCTAGACTGTCATTCCCTAGTTTATGTCTAGAAAACATAAAACTTAGGACCTTAAGTAGCAGCAGGCAGGATGGATGATGCAGATTTCTTACTGAAAGAGGTAATCCCAAGCACACTGAAAGTGAATACCCTCTACTCTCTGTGTCCACTTGGCTCTCAGAACACTGACTCCCAGGCTGGACGTTGAAAAACAAATCTTCCATGGGAAATACTTCTTTGCCAAAAAGACGGATATAAAGGTACTGACAGCAGAGATTCTCCACTAAAAAGCACCCAGCCAAAGCACTCTACAGTGAAGCTGGCAGTTAACAGTCCCCATTCATACACTCAGAACAGCAAATCAACTCATGGGTGCCCTACTCCTACATATAAAAATTATGAGAGCTTTGAGAAAAACCTCCAAATAGAAGAAACTCCCCCATCCCATCACACAAAGCAACTTAGCTGAGACAATGGTTTGCTAAGAAAACACCCATATTTCAAGTTTTTATTAAATATTATCAAGGAAATAAAATATAAATGCAACGATGTAATAAGAATCAGAGATTTAAAATATTAAAGGAAAGAAGTTATAAATAAAAGATAAAAATGTAAATATAACAAGGTCAAGTGGCTCCAAATTCAAAAACCAATGGTTCCAGAAAGAATAAAGAAATAAAGAGGAGGGAAATATCAATAAAATTACTCAAGAAAAGTTCCCCAAATGAAAGGAAAAGATTGTAAAAGCCTACCAACTGTCCAGTGAGATAAACAAAAATAGACCCATTTGAAGGAAAAAGATTATGAAATTTCAGCAAAGAGAAAAATCTTAAAAGTTTTCAACAACAACAACAACAAAAAATTCTGGGCAAAGAATCAGGAATCAGAATAACATTTTGACTTCTCAGGAACCCTGAAAGGTAAAGGGCAATAAAGTAATGCCTTCAACATTCCGAAGGAAAATGATTTCCAGTCTACATGTCTAAACCCTGACAAACTATCAATCAAACATGAGGATAAAATAAAAAATAAAAATATTGTCAAATCTTCTCAGTCTCTCACACATAGAAAAATGACTAGAGTGTGGGCTTATTCAGAAAAGATTAACCAAGAGAAGACATGTGATCCTGGCATTGAGGAGACCCAACAGAGGAGAAAGCCCAAAGGAACCCACTGGTTTCTTTACTGGGTGGTTGTGCAGGGAGATTGCAGGATGGAGATGCAGGAACAGGGCAACCAGGCCAATGTGAGTACCCAAGAAGGCTTTGTGAGAAATTCTGGAAGATGAACATAAATGGCAATCAAATGGCCCTGAATGTCTTAAGAAAAGCTTTAGACACATGATGAAGTGTTTGGGGTTGAATTAGTGGCAACTACATATAAAATGAAGTAAATTTAACAATGAGAAAAAATATGAATTCTAGGAAAAATAAAAAGTGATGTAGGAAAGGAAGAGTGACCATATTTTCCACAGACACAGCCATGAATAGTTTCATAGCCTTGATAACAGAATATTGGCTTTAACCCAAAACACAACATGCTTATATTAAGAGAACGGAGGAGGCTGTAAGGGTGCCCATGTGCGATGGAAGGAGAAAGCTAAACCCTCGTTTTCCATAAGGGAAAGTCAACAGATAAAGCCTGCGACTGAAAACTCAAGAAGTCACGATACAACCATGCCACTTAGAGACATGGAGATAAATAATACAACACTCGGTTACAAGAAGTGACAGTGGTTGCTTCTGGGGAAGAGAAAACTACTGGACAAGAGGTACAAAATGTTGGACTTTTAGAAAACTTTTTTTTTCTTTTACAAATCTTAAAAAACTATGTCAATGTTTAAATTATATGATGTATAATATTGGTCAAAAAAATCACCATTGGGCAAAGTTAATTGATAGGGTCCCAGACATAGTGCTGGGGTGTAGCTGTCTGTGCTTCTGTCTTCCAATGGATTGTGGTCTCTTTAGGGGCAAGAGCTCCTTTGGTTTGTGTTTGCTTCCTTGCATAGCATACTGACCCAGAATTGGCATTGTAGGTAACACTATTGGTAAAGAATCCACCTGCCAGTGCAAGAAACATAAGACATAAGATCGAACCAGGGTTTGATCCCTAGTTTGGGAAGATCCCTGGTTTGGGAAGATGCCCTGAAAGAGGGCATGGTAACCCACTCCAGTATTCTTGCCTGGAGAATCTCATGGATCCATGACAGGCTACAGTTCATAGGGTCACAAAGTGTCTGACATGACTGAAGCATGTCAACTTGGCATGCACACACATGCGCACGTTGATGAAAAAATTGTCATAGAACTATTGGCCCTAATTCTATCATATGGTTTTATAGAAACCAAAACTTTCAAATGCAAGACCACCAAATAACTGAATACACTTTGCCTTCAGTTCACTTCAGTCACTCAGTTGTGTCCAATTCTTTGCAACCCCATGGACTGAAGCACACCAGGCTTCCCTGTCCATCACCAACTCCTGGAGCTTGCTCAAACTCATGTTCATCGAGTAGGTGATACCATCCAACTATCTCATCCTCTGTTGTCCCCTTCTCTCACCTTCAATCTTTGCCAGCATCAGGGTCTTTTCAAATGAGTCAGTTCTTCATATCAGATGGCCAAAGTATGGGAGCTTCAGCTTCAGCATCAGTCCTTCCAATGAATATTCAGGACTGATTTCCTTTAGGATTGACTGGTTGGATCTCCTTGCAGTCCAAGGGACCCTCAAGAGTCTTCTGCAACACCACAGTTCAAAAGCATCAATTTTTAGGTGCTCAGCTTTCTTTATGATCCAACTCTCACATCCATACATGACTACTGGAAAAACCATAGCTTTGACTAGATGGACCTTTGTTGGCAAAGTAATGTCTCTGTTTTTTAATATGCTGTCTAGGTTTGTCATAGCTTTTCTTCCAAGGAGCAAGCATCTTTTAATTTCATGGCTGCAGTCACCATCTGCAGTGATTTTGGAGCCCAAGAAAATAAAATTTGTCACTGTTTCCATTGTTTCTCCATCTATTTGCCATGAAGTGATGGGACCAGATGCCATGATCTTAGCCTTACCCTCTCTTAAATCTTCTCTTCACCAGACTAAAAATTCCCAATGCCCCTATTATTTGTGGGTGGGTCATTTTTATTAAAGTCTACACCCCATTTGGGTCATAGACCTTCAGTTAGCTCTAATTAGTCTTCATCTCTTACAAATATTGCATGTACTAAATGTTACAATGTGTGATATGACCTGTGCAGATCAAATAGGATTCCCCTCTCCCTTAATTTATATGCCATATATATCTATTGATACAACCTGAAATTACATCACACTTTCCATGAACCACCTTTTCTTGTTTCCAGATATTTAGCTTATAGTCTTCTACAAACCCCTTAAGTTTTTTTCTACTTTATTCCTGGCAAAGCCCCTCTTGCTTTTTTCTATGTGGGTTGATTTTAAGGTTCAAACATGACTATATTTTTTCCTTTATATATATTTTTAGACCATTATTCAGTCTGTTGAGACTATTGTATTAAGATCCTGTGAACCAATACAACTCCCTTTCCCAGCTTCCCATGATCTGCAAATTTGATTAACACACTTTTTTACATTCTTATCAATTAACACTATTGGCTGTAAATTGGTTCAGTCAATATGGAAAACAGTATGGAGTTTCCTTAAAAAACTAAGACGAGAGCTACAATATGACCTTGTAATCCCACTCCAGAAAAAAATAATAATAATAATTTTAAAAGATACTTGCACTTCAATGTTCTGTGCAGCATTCTTTATAACAGCCAGGATATGGAAGCAACAGATGTGCATTGACAGAGGAATGGATAAAGAAAATGTGGCACATGTATACAATGGAATATTACTCAGCCACTAAAAAGAATGAAATAATGTCATTTGCAGCAATATGGATGGTCCTAGAGATTGTCATACTGATGAAGGAAGTCAAAACGACAAAGAGAAATACCATGCTGTCACTTATAAGCAAAATCTAAAAAGAAATGTTACAAATGAACTTACTTATGAAACAGAAGCAGACTCATAGACTTAGAAAAAGAACTTATGATTACGGGGGGAACGTACATACTGTTATATTTTAAATGGATAAATGACAGGAGCCTACTGTATACAACATGGAACTCTGTTCAGTATTATATAATAATTTAAATGGGAAAAGAACTTGAAAAAGGATCAGATCAGATAAGATCAGTCACTCAGTCGTGTCCGACTCTTTGCAACCCCATGAATCGCAGCACGCCAGGCCTCCCTGTCCATCACCAACTCCCAGAGTTCACTCAGACTCACGTCCATCAAGTCAGTGATGCCATCCAGCCATCTCATCCTCTGTTGTCCCCTTCTCCTCCTGCCCCCAATCCCTCCCAGCATCAGAGTCTTTTCCAATGAGTCAACTCTTCACATGAGGTGGCCAAAGTACTGGAGTTTCAGCTTTAGCATCATTCCTTCCAAAGAAATCCCAGGGCTGATCTCCTGCAGAATGGACTGGTTGGATCTCCTTGCAGTCCAAGGGACTCTCAAGAGTCTTCTCCAACACCACAGTTCAAAAGCATCAATTCTTCAGCACTCAGCTTTCTTCACAGTCCAACTCTCACATCCATACATGACCACAGGAAAAACCATATAGATACATGTATATGTATAACTGAATCACTGTTGTACACCTGAAATTATCACAAAGTTGTTAATCAACTATACTCCAATATAAAAAGAAAAGTTTTTAGAAGTCATCAATTAATATGTTGACTGGGTTAAAGATGATGATTAAAGCCCTTGGCACAAGATTAAAAGCTCCCTTTTGAGTTCACAGCATCTGTTGTGAGTATTCTCTAAACCTAGCCCTTCAACTCATTACAAAGCCCCTTCATTGTTTAGATCATTCAAATGGTGTGTATTTACTTTGTCTACAAAGATATCATGGACGTGTTTGTCAAACTCCTCGTTCAAGTAACACAACTATAACAAAAACAAAAATTTATTGTGTCTGTGCCAGGAACTCTGCTTAAGAACAAATAATGTCAAATTACATATTAAAGCTCGTGAAGTCTACAATAACTCCTACAACTACCAGATTTTTCTAATCTGCCAATCTATTAACACTGTCTTTTTGCTACATATCTCTGTCCAATGGATTGCATTTTTATGCCTTCTTTTGGAGAGAAGTCTATTAAACATGACCCCAAAATCCTGCAATTTTTTTGGATGTTAGTTTTGACACAAACTTCCCAAATAAATTAAATCATATAACTTCCTTCCTCCAGGATCATACATTATTCAGAGGAACATAGTTGGAAATCATTTTACTGACCTTTAGTACAGCTTTTTCAAACCTTTTCAATAACTTGCCATGTGCTTCATTTCTTTATGACTTTGACTATAATTTATTCCATTTAAATGCTTCAACTTCACCCCTCCTTCCTATTTTCAATGCCATATATTCCAAAAGAGTTGTGATTATTCTCAAGAGAGAAATTTCTCTCCCATCTGAAAATTTTAGATTTTTCTAGATATTCTCCATGAGGTTCTATCACACAGTCTCTTATTGTTACTGTCACAGAATTCCCTCAGCTAGATTCCAGCTTCTTCAAGGTCAGAAGACTCCTTCATGTTTTTATTCAGAATTTTACCTATTATAATAATGCATCTATAGCAGACACTTAATCAAATCTGTGGATTGGCTCAAAACCTAAATCTGTTAACCTCTGCAATTGTCACTATGGATGCTTTATAGGAGATGTTCTTGGAGATAACGTGGATGTGGGGTACTTCCCAGTATATCCATGGACATACAGAATCCCAAATGGGAGAAATTACATATCAGAGTCATCATCCATCCAGTAGAATATTAGCTTTCTCGGCTTCTGAATCTAGAAGTAGACGTAGAAATTTGAATTAGGAGTCTAAGAGCTGACAAATATATTCTTGTCCAACAAAAACAACTCACTTCAAATTAGCAGTGATGAGAATATCATGTCTCCAAGATGAGCCCTTGAACCTGAGAATGAGTGGGCCTAGAGGCTGAGCTGCTGGATCCTGAGTCCTGCCTCACCTTCATATATAAGGCCGGGAGCTCTGGTCCCAGGCTTACTCAAGAACATTAGTACAATCACTTCCTGGGGATTATTTTGGTTGCAAGAGTCACAAACCCAGAGATGGAGGAGTAATCACATCCATGAGCTCTTTTAATAATAAATTGTTTGCTTGCATTTCAGCTGAGAGTGGTTGGATTGGCCTCATTTTAGACTCAGCAAACATCTCAAGCTGGTTTTCCAATGCTTTTGATCTTCTATAACCCAAGTATGTTTAGCTAAGCACTATCCCCTTAATTTTTAAAACCCACACATACTTTATAGGAAATGTTGCTCACATTGTTTTGACTCATTTACATGATAAATCATCACAATTTTATTTGGGAAGGGTGTTTTGATGTCCAAGAAGACTTTTCAAGCATTTTTATAAGCTGTTTTTCTTAAAAACAGGAAGCTGCATTTTTGCCAAGAATAAACAAACTGAAAGCTCAAGAGGCAGGAGGTTGCTTGAAAAACTCCAAACCCACAAGGTTGAGTGGGTTCGAAACTTGGCACCACACCTTTCCTCATCCTTTTGTTTCATGTGGTTCCTTGTTTCCCTCCTAAAAATAAACCTCTAAAGCCAAACTAGGATGCAGAGGAAAAGAGCAAACAGGAAGCGAAGAGAAACAACAAACGGAGGTGAAATTGAAGCCATGCTTTATTTCCCAGGCATCTCTCAGAGACACCAAGGACTTTATGCACTGGGAAACCGAGGCACTGGAACACAAATTGCTCTCGGGATCCCAGTGCCGATTCGATCCAAGCCAAGCAACCAAGACAACACTCTTTTTGCCAGCTGTCTTCAGCCCTCACCCTCCGCTGTCAGGCCTTCTGCTTACAGACAGGACACACAGTTTATGCCCTCCATCCAAAAGATGAGCCTGGTCCCAGTCTTAGATCAGCTGTAAATCACCAAGCCTCGCTGCTTCCAAAAGCCAGAAAGCACCTCATCATGTGTTTTCAACTCTGCCAAAGAAAAGGGCCCTGCCCGGTTTTGATTCTGTTCGGGTCTCAGAAATAAGTTTGCAGTGCTGTGCGTGGGAGTTGGCGATGTGGGTGGGCAACTCTGAGCAACCCTCACCATTCCACAGGAAAAACATTGTTGGCTCCAGGCAGAGTCGTTCCCAAGTATTGGCAGATTCCTTTGCCTGGTGCTTTGGTTCCCAGAGGTAGGCATCTCTGAAATTTAGGTCCACTTCCAAATATTCTGAACAAAATGCAAAGCACTCCCTGGCTTCACTTTCCAAGGCAGCGGGTGCCAGAAACCTATCTGCATTTTTTCCCTTTTATATCCTAATTCGGAACTTAGTTTTCTTTTTACATTTGGCCCTAGAATCCCAGGGAAAGAGAGGGGAGGCAGAAACCAACAAAAAAGCCATTCAGCCCAAGTTAACCAATGTTAAAAAAGTGAAATAATCATTTTGGTAAAGCTTTTAGATCCACATGGCATGGCATTTCTAAATCATACGACCATGAAGCTGAAAAACAGTATTTTCCCCATCCTATCCCTCATTCTAAATCAAATTAAGACTAAATTTTATCTTTTAAAAAAAATCATAAAATACATAATTTATCTTTCTCTCAGGCTGTCTCAGAGACATGCAAAAATTCCACCACATTTAAAGAGATCAAATGTACATATGGAATTTTTATTAGAAATTTAAGGGGCATGGTTATACCCAGTTCAATTCTATAGCATGTTTCCACCTGTTGCCACTTATAACAAACTCAATGCACTCCCCACACTAATGTTATTGAGTTACTTATACCCTGACCTCTTAGAGAAGCTAAAGAGGCAAGATAACAGGATGCAAATATATTTTGCTGTTTGTGGTTTTTTCACAAACAAGAAATATTTTCTTCCTTCTCAAAAGATTGTTGTTATTGTTCAGTCACTAAGTCATGTCTGACTCTTTGCAACCCCATGGTCTGTGGCATGCCAGGCTTCCCTGTCCTTTACTATCTCCAGGAGTTTGCTCAAATTCATGTTCATTGGGTTGGTGATGCTATTCAACCATCTCATCCTCTGTTGCCCCCTTCTCTTCCTGCCCATGTTTCCCAGCATAAGGGTCTTTTCCAGTGAGTCAGCTCTCCACATCAGGTGGCCTATTGGAGCTTCAGTTTCAGCATCAGTCCTTTCAATGAATATTCAGGGTTGATTTTCTTTAGAATTGATTGGTTTGATCCCCATGCTGTCAAAGGGACTCTCAAGCATCTTCTGCAGCACCACAATTCAAAAGCATCAATTCTTCCATGCTCAGCCTTCTTTATGGTCCAACTCTCACATCTGTTCTTGACTACTGGAAAAACCATAGCTTTGACTATACAGAACTGTCGGGAAAGTGATGTCTCTTGCTTTCGACTATGCTGTCTAGATTTGCCATAGCTTTTCTGAATGCTATGCATACATCAAGAAAAGACTATTAAAGAACTGTTAAAATGCCTGTGAAAGGGGTAAAGATTTTTACTCCCTTTATCTTCCTTTCCTCTCTCCCTTTGAAAGAGGCATCTCTGACAAGGCTATTTCTCTGTTGGGACAGTAATAACTGTCACCAGGCATGTGTAGAGGGGGAAATCACAGTTGGGGGATTTGGGGCTAATAAAAACCCTATAGTTTGGCAGAGTAGAACCAGACAGAGGCCATGAATAAGGAGAGGAAACCTCACAGAAGGATAAGCTATAATCATAGAATGTGATATGCTTAGAAGGGAATTCTATCACTGAAACCCATCTAGACCCAAAACAAAAAACATGAACTTACAAAACCAAAACACAAAGCCACTGATATGGGCCAACACTTGATAATCATTAAGGCTCCCTCCAAATCCCACGTGATCCTCAGGATCCCTTTCCAGGGATTTTTATCGTTTCATTAAATGTATGCGTATAAAACCCAATGCATACTCACTGGTCAGATCCGACAAATAGAGATGACAATGGGTGGGAGGGATGATCAATATTGCAGTAGCATTTCTTAGACCTTACAAATCATCATCTGGAATTAGTATACTTAGCTGAAATTTAGAAGGTGATGAAATGTGCTTTGAAAATAAATGTATTATTTTAAAATAATACATTTAGGTAATAATACAAATCCTGATTTTAACTTACAAGCAAGCCAAACAATATATAAGTTGTTTTTCTCATTAATTTATAAATCATTCTTTCTTATCTGATTGAAAACACTCAGGGAAGGGATAGAAAGAGAAAGGGATAGAAAGTTCTCTCTTTCTGAATTATCATCTACAACAGACACCTGCCACCTCATAAAGAGTTCATTATCTCCCTCTCCAAGCCATTTCCTTCCAACTTCCCTCTTTCTGTCCATGGCATCATGATTCTCAAATCACTCAAACTGAGCATCTTGAAATAAACTCCCACACTCCTTGTCCTCCTTCTCGCCCCTACATCCATTCATTCTACAGGTGCTGGCACTTCTTGCTCTTCGGTGCCTCTAAGCTACTCTTCCCTTGTAAAATTACTTAATTAATTAATTTGACTGCATGGGATCTTAGCTGTGTCATGCAGGATCTTCATTGCAGTGCTTGGAGCTCTCTAGTTGTGGCTTGAGAGAGCCACATGCCACATACTCCTTGGCATGTAGGATCTTAGTTCTCTGACCAGGGGTTGAACCCGAGTCCCCTGCATTGAAAGGTGGATTCTTAACCACTGGACCACCAGGGAAGTCCCTACTCTTCCCTTTTTATTGGTCACTGTCAGCATCCTAGCTCAGCCCTAATCATGTCTAACCTCACCTCTTATATGTTTCCTGACAGGGATCCCTGTTTCCATTCCTTACTCCAACCAAGCAAACTGAATTATCATAGCCAAAATAAACTTCCATGATATTTCTTTGCATAATTAATGCAAAGTTTTGAGTATGACAGTTACTTTATCCATATGTGTTCTATGAGTAAATCTTTGATTCAAGAGCTTTTGGTAACTACGCTATTTCCCACTAAGGAAAGTTCCAAACCTTTCACCCAGAATTAGATGACAACAATTATCTGGTCCCCATTACTATTTCTAAACCTCATGTGACACTGTTCCTTTCTTTGAAAACACTACTTGAGTTAAATTATCTATCCATTGTTCCCCAAGAAATCATCCAGAATTCTCTCCCCATATCTTGGTTTATTCAATGTCCTATGTCCAAAACTCCTCCACGATCTATTCAAGTACCTCAATTCTACCTGTTTTTATCTGAGCCTGACTTCTACCTTCTCTGGACTGTTGTATTAAACTTTCACTTATCATATGACCTTTCCTAATGTCTATTTTTTTGTTTCTCAAACTATCCTGAAATAATAAGGATGTTGAGAATTCATCTCTACAATTACCTCTCTCCTAATTAAAAGTGCTATTTGTATCTATATAACCCTTTGGGCTTCCCTGTCAGCAAGAGTGGAGAAGGCAATGGCACCCCACTCCAGTACTCTTGCCTGGAAAATCCCCATGGATGGAGGAGCCTGGTAGGCTGCAGTCCATGGGGTCACTCAGAGTTGGACACAACTCAGCGACTTCACTTTCACTTTTCACTTCCATGCACTGGAGAAGGAAATGGCAACCCACTCTAGTGTTCTTGCCTGGAGAATCCCAGGGACGAGGGAGCCTGGTGGGCTGCTATCTATGGGGTAGCACAGGGTTGGACACGACTGAAGCAATGCAGCAGCAGCAGCAGCAACAGCGAGCAAGAGACCTGCAGGAGACCCAGGTTGATCACTGGGTCAGGAAGAACCCCTGGAGAGGAAATGGCTACCCACTCCAGTATTCTTGCCTGGAAAATTCCATGGGCAGAGGAGCCTGGAAGGCTGTTGTCCATGGGGTCGCAAAGAATCAGATACGTCTGAGCAACTAACACACACACACACACACACACGCGTAATACTTCATTTAAGAAACATAACCTTTGCCAGAAATAAGCTAGAGAATTAATAAACTAGAGGAGCTGCTAGGTGTTTTAGACTCAGTTCACATATCATTCTCATGCCAGTGCTAAGAAGATAAATATTCCATCTAGTTAATCATCCAGGAAAATGAGACTTAAATAACAGGAAGATTTCCAAAACTCACAGAGTAGTAAGTGCCACTAGCAGAATTCAATCAAGGATTTATAGAGATAATTAAATAAAATAATGCACAGGTCTGGAATAGAATATGCCCTTAATGCATGCTAAGTAATATTAATGGGTCTAGAGAACATTTTGAGTGATATTCTTCATTTCCTCCAGAGAAGTAAGTTGTGAGGCACTAGCCAAAGTACCTAAGAGTCTTTGTGGATTTTATCCCCAAAGGTTTAAGTGCGTAGGAGATTTTGGATGATTTGTGGGGAGATAAGTGGAAATTTTGTGAGGAGAGACAGAATGTATTAGAGCAAAACAGGTTTTTCTCTTCCCCACCTTCCTCCAATAGAGGGAGCTACCTGAGCTAGAGGGGTAGGTAGTGAGAAGACTTAAGAGGAAGATGGGAGAGACTTTGGCAGATTCTGGGTTGGTGAAAACCCAAGATCAATGTTCCAGCAGCACCAGGAAAGTCTATTAGACACCTAAAAATGAATATCATGTAAATTAGCCCCCAATTTTCCCAACAACTTGTTCTTCCAACAGTCTTTCTTTTGGGGGAAAGAACTTGGAGTCCTTTGAATGATTATCTCTAGCTCCCATTGCATACCCAATCAATCACATTAGTTCTCCAGTTCTCTCTTCAGAATCTGACCAGATTTTTGCCAACTCCAAATCGTTGTTCAAGCTTGAATGATGACAGTAGCCTTTTGTCTCTTTCCTGAATTATTTCAGTAGTCTCCTAACTTGTTTCCTTGCTTCTGCCCTTGCCTTGCTACAATTTATTCTCAGTCCATGAGCCAGAGGGAGCCTGTTAAAACATAAATTAGACTACACCAACCCCTTCTTAAAACCCTCCGGAGGCTGCCCCATCACTCTGAGTGGA
Source organism: Bos mutus (assembly GCF_027580195.1). Taxonomy (NCBI): domain Eukaryota; kingdom Metazoa; phylum Chordata; class Mammalia; order Artiodactyla; family Bovidae; genus Bos; species Bos mutus. The sequence goes on from NC_091632.1 coordinate 63,983,242, forward strand.
AGTCTGTAGAATAACTCACGACTTCTTCAGTTCAGTTCAGTCTCTCTGTCGTGTCCGACTCTTTGCGACCCCATGAATCGCAGCACGCCAGGCCTCCCTGTCCATTACCAACTCCCGGAGTTCACTCAGACTCACGTCCATTGAGTCGGTGATGCCATCCAGCCATCTCATCCTCTGTCGTCCCCTTCTCCTCCTGTCCCCAGTCCATCCCAGCATCAGAGTCTATTCCAGTGAGTAAACTCTTCGCATGAGGTGACCAAAATACTGGAGTTTCAGCTTTAGCATCATTCCTTCCAAAGAAATCCCAGGGCTGATCTCCTGCAGAATGGACTGGTTGGATCTCCTTGCAGTCCAAGGGACTCTCAAGAGTCTTCTCCAACACCACAGTTCAAAAGCATCAATTCTTCGGCACTCAGTCTTCTTCACAGTCCAACGCTCACATCCATACATGACCACAGGAAAAACTATAGCCTTGACTAGATGGACCTTTGTTGGCAAAGTAATGTCTCTGCTTTTGAATATGCTATCTAGGTTGGTCATAACTTTCCTTCCAAGGAGTAAGCGTCTTTTAATTTCATGGCTGCAGTCACCATCTGCAGTGATTTTGGAGCCCCAAAAAATAAAGTCTGACACTGTTTCCACTGTTTCCCCATCTATTTCCCATGAAGTGATGGGACCAGATGCCATGATCTTCATTTTCTGAATGTTGAGCTTTAAGCCAACTTCGTCACTCTCCTCTTTCACTTTCATCAAAGAGGCTTTTTAGTTCCTCTTCACTTTCTGCCCTAAGGGTGGTGTCATCTGCATATCTGAGGTTATTGATATTTCTCCCGGCAATCTTGATTCCAGCTTGGGCTTCTTCCAGTCCAGAATTTCTCATGATGTACTCTGCATATAAGTTAAATAAGCAGGGTGACAATATACAGCCTTGATGTACTCCTTTTCCTATTTGGAACCAGTCTGTTGTTCCATGTCCAGTTCTAACTGTTGTTTCCTGACCTGCATACCAATTTCTCAAGAGGCAGATCAGGTGGTCTGGTATTCCCATCTCTTCCAGAATTTTCCACAGTTTCTTGTGATCCACACAGTCAAAGGCTTTGACATAGTCAATAAAGCAGAAACAGATATTTTTCTGGAATTCTCTTGCTTTTTCCACAATCCAGCAGATGTTGGCAATTTGATCTCTGGTTCCTCTGCCTTTTCTAAAACCAGCTTGAACATCAAGAAGTTCACAGTTCACGTATTGCTGAAGCTTGGCTTGGAGAATTTTGAGCACTACTTTACTAGCGTGTGAAATGAGTGCAATAGTGCGGTAGCTTGAGCATTCTTTGGCATTGCCTTTCTTTGGGATTGGAATGAAAACTGACCTTTTCCAGTCCTGTGGCCACTGCTGAGTTTTCCAAATTTGCTGGCATATTGAGTGCAGCACTTTCACAGCATCATCTTTCAGGGTTTGGAATAGCTCAAATGGAATTCCATCACCTCCACTAGCTTTGTTCGTAGTGATGCTTTCTAAGGCCCACTTGACCTCACATTCTAGGATGTCTGGCTCTAGGTCAGTGATCACAGCATTGTGATTATCTGGGTCGTGAAGCTCTTTTTTGTACAGTTCTTCTGTGCATTTTTGCCATCTCTTCTTAATATCTTCTGCTTCTGTTAGGTCCATACCATTTCTGTCCTTTATCGAGCCCATCTTTGCATGATATGTTCCTTTGGTATCTCTGATTTTCTTGAAGAGATCCCTAGTCTTTCCCATTCTGTTGTTTTCCTCTATTTCTTTGCATTGATTGCTGAAGAAGGCTTTCTTATCTCTTCTTGCTATTCTTTGGAACTCTGCATTCAGATGTTCATATCTTTGCTCTTCTCCTTTGCTTTTCGTTTCTCTTCTTTTCACAGCTATTTGTAAGGCCTCCCCAGACAGCCATTTTGCTTTTTTGCATTTCTTTTCCAAGGGGATGGTCTTGATCCCTGTCTCCTGTACAATGTCACAAACCTCATTCCATAGTTCATCAGGCACTCTATCTATCAGATCTAGGCCCTTAAATCTATTTCTCACTTCCACTGTATAATCATAAGGGATTTGATTTAGGTCATACCTGAATGGTCTAGTGGTTTTTCCTACTTTCTTCAATTTCAGTCTGAATTTGGCAATAAGGAGTTCATGATCTGAGCCACAGTCAGCTCCCAGTCTTGTTTTTGCTGACTGTATACAGCTTCTCCATCTTTGGCTGCAAAGAATATAATCAATCTGATTTCGGTGTTGACCATCTGGTGATGTCCATGTATAGAGTCTTCTCTTGTGTTGTTGGAAGAGGTGTTTGTTATGACCAGTGCATTTTCTTGGCAAAACTCTATTAGTCTTTGCCCTGCTTCATTGTGTATTCCAAGGCCAAATTTGCCTGTTACTCCAGGTGTTTCTTGACTTCCTACTTTTGCATTCCAGTCCCCTATAATGAAAAGGACATCTTTTGGGGGTGTTAGTTCTAAAAGGTCTTGTAGGTCTTCATAGAACCGTTCAACTTCAGCTTCTTCAGCGTTACTGGTTGGGGCATAGACTTGGATTACTGTGATATGAATGGTTTGCCTTGGAAACGAAGAGAGATCATTCTGTCACTTTTGAGATTGCATTCAAGTACTGCATTTCAGACTCTTTTGTTGACCATGATGGCCACTCCATTTCTTCTAAGGGATTCCTGCCTGCAGTAGTAGATATAATGGTCATCTGAGTTAAATTCACCCATTCCAGTCCATTTTAGTTCCCTGATTCCTAGAATGTCTACATTCACTCTTGCCATCTCTTGCTTGACCACTTCCAATTTGCCTTGATTCATAGACCTGACGTTCCAGGTTCCTATGCAATATTGCTCTTTACAGCATCAGACCTTGCTTCTATCACCAGTTACATCCACAGCTGGGTATTGTTTTTGCTTTGGCTCCATCCCTTCATTCTTTCTGGAGTTATTTCTCCACTGATCTCCAGTAGCATATCGGGCATCTACTGACCTGGGAAGTTCCTCTTTCAGTACCCTATCACAACTTCTTAGGTGACCCCAAATCACACTGCATCTACAATCTCCTCTTTCACACTGTGTCCCTCACTGTCCTCCAGCTATTTTGGCCTCCTCACATGTGCATGCATGCTATTTCACTCCAATCTTTGCAACCCCATGGACTGTAACCCACCAGGCTCCTCTGTCCATGGGATTCTCCAGGCAAGCACACTGGAATGGATTGCCATGCCCTCCTCCAGGGGATCTTCCTGACCCAGGTATTGAACCTACATCTCTTATTTCTCCTGCATTGGCAGGCAAGTTCTTGACCACTAGTGCCACCTGGGAAGCCCTTTGGCCTCCTTGCTTTCTCTCAAATATGGTTTTCTATTTGTATATCCATATAATCTTAATATTGGAGAAGGCGATGGCACCCCACTCCAGTACTCTTGCCTGGAAAACCCCACGGATGGAGGAGCCTGGTGGGCTGCAGTCCATGGGGTCGCTGAGGGTCAGACACAACTGATTGACTTCGCTTTCACTTTTCAGTTTCATGCATTGGAGAAGGAAATGGCAACCCACTCCAGTGATCTTGCCTAGAGAATCCCAGGGACGGCAGAGCCTGGTGGGCTGCCGTCTATGGGGTCGCACAGAGTCAGACACAACTGAAGCGACTTAGCAGCAGCAGCAGCATAATCTTAATATAACACTAGCTTAAAATATAGAGGGAAATAGAAAGGTAGCTCAACATGTCAAATTATTTAATAAAATTTTAAAGTTCTTTCTCTTTCTGCTTCTGACATTCTTTTAATGCATGTACTTAGGTATCAGGATCTAGCCTCAAATTCTCTTAACTTTTCCTCAACATTCCCTCAGTATTTTTCAGGCAACTAATTTAAGTCTGTCTAGTAGTAATCATCCTCGGGCTTCCCAGGTGGCTCAGTAGTAAAGAATCTGCCTGCCAAGCAGGAGACGCAGGTTCAATCCCTGGGTTGGGAAGATCCCCTGGAGAAGGAAATGGCAACCTACTCCAATAGTTTTGCCTGGGAAATCTCATGGACAGAGGAGTCTTGTGGGCTACCGTCCATGGGGTCACAAAGAGTCAGACATGACTTAGCAACTAAACAGCAGCAGCAGCAGTAGTGATCATCTTCCATGTCAAAGGCTGTATTGTGTGAGTTCTAAAAATCCTGTCTTTTTAAGTTCCTGAAAATCTTCAATTTTCACCTCAAATGGCTCCTTTTTCATTTCTCACAGCAACTCTATGTGAGTCATGTTCTTCATGTTGATGTTTTTCCCTCTCTCTAATCGCTGGATTCCCTCAGAGACAGAATCTTTGTTGGCCTACTGGGGTTAGACCTGGAGGTGGGGGGTGAGCATCTGTCCTGTGGACAGGTGTCAGTACAACCAGCTGGTCATCACCTCTTGTTGGTTGGTAAAATCTTGCTGCTTTCCATTCTTCTCAAATGAAGAGCTCCTGCTCCCAAACCTCACAGATCTCAAAGACTTCACCATCCTTTCAGGTCCTCCTTGGTTCTTCAGGGAAACAGAGAGGTATAAGCTTATACTCCTGTAAGCCATTGCTGTCTTTCCTCCCAAGATCTCTGCATCTGAATGAATTCTCACCATGATTCATACCCATCACCTTTTGATGCTCACTGCAAGGTTCTTTGATGAAAACCCCCAGATCTTGTCCAGACTAAAGGAGATAAAGTATCAAATCACTTCTTCAAGACCACTATGAACTTGGCTGAAATTATTCTATCCCCCAGCATCTGCCAATCTGCTCTATTCAGAAGCTAATTAGGTATGAACACGAGGAGGGTGATAAAAGTAAAGGAGATATGAAACTCATTTAAGCCCTGGTCTTCCCTGAATTCCAACTAGGGAGTTGGGTTCAGAATGTTGTATTAAAATGAAGAATAAAGAAGATATGGTACATATATAAAATAGACTACTACTCAGAATAGAGTATAAGAATGAAATAGTGACATTTGCAGCAACATAGGTAGGCCTAGAGATTATCATACTGAGTGAAGTAAGTCAGAAAGAAAAAGACAAATACCATGTGATATCACCTATATTGTGGAATATAAAATATGACTCAAATAAACTTATCTATGACACAAAAAATGATTCACAGACATAGAGAACAGACTTGTGGTTGCCAAGAGGGAGGTTGATTAGGGGAGGGATGGACTGGGAGCTTGGGATTAGCAGATGCAAACTATTATATAGAGAATGGATAAACAAAGTCCTACTGTATAGCACAGGGAACTATATTCCATGTCCTATGATAAGCCATACTGGAAAAATATGATAATTTACATATGTGTGTGTGTGTGTATGAAATGGAAACAGTTTGCTGTACAGTAGAAATTAACACAATATTGTAAATCAACTATACTTCAGTTTAAGAAATATAGCTACTAGAAAATAAAACAAAACAAAAAGCTCTTGTGCAAAACAGTAGAGTATTAGTGCAACAATAGCAATAACAAAAGTGCCTGATGAATATCTCAGTGGAGATTTTAAGAAGGCAACTGGATATACTAGGTGATGTACAGAAGGTTTGTGTGCACCTCTTCCCCAAATTCTTACATTGAAACCTGATCCCTACTATGATGGTATGTGGAGCAGGGGCCTTTTGGAAGCAATTAGGTCATGAGTTTGGAGCCTTATGATAGTATTATTGATCTTTCAAGAAGATACAAAAGCACTTGTTTCCTCTCTCTCTCCCACTGTATAAAGATGCAGTAGAAAGGCATCCGTCTATAAGCCAGGAAGTAGACCATCAGACTCCAGATCTGTGGGCACCTTGATCTTGGACTTTCAAGCCCCCAAAACCATGAGGGATAAATGTCTATTGTTTAAGCCACACAGTCTACAGGATTTGCTATGCAACCTGACAGAGGCATTAGGGCTTGGTTGGGGGAAAACTGTAAATTTGAGAGAACTCATGATAATCAGAGTCACGGATTCATCTAGGGGAATACAGTAGAGTGAGAAGAAAAGAAGACTCAGAATTTGGCTCCAATGTTTAAAGATCTGATCGAAGCTGGTCGGTTTAGGTAGGATACCAAGAAAGAGCAGCCAGAGTAGGAGGAAATATGAGAGAGCAGTGAGTCACAGAAGCCAGGGAAGAGGAATGTTTCAAGAAGGAAGGCATGTACAACCATGTCAACAACCGTGTCCGATACTGTTGAGAGATCAAGTAATGAGAGGAATAAAAAAAAAGTCCATCAGATTTAATAACACAACAAATATAGTAACTGTGCCAAGACCCTGAAAACAGCAGAAGGAGATAATACATGTAAGCAACTCCAAGTATTTCATTTTACTAAAGTCCATGTCTGAGATAAGCTATGATTGAAGGCTATGTAGGAATCAAAATCAGAAGAGACATAAATGGGATGTAAAAACTGGAGCCAAAAGCTTGACATCCCGTTTGTCCCTTTTCCTTTCTAATTGCTCATGTATTTAACAGTCTCAAATACTGGACCTATTGACACATGCTTGTTTTGCCTAGTTTTCTAAGTTTGGAGGTTTTGATTAGAATGACTGGGGTATATTTTCCTTTTAAAATATGAGTTGATTATTTTGCCACTTCTAGTTTGATAAAGTAAACAATTTTAAAGAGTTTGTTTTTTTCCTCACTTTTTCCCCTTAAGTTTTTCATTTCCTTACTGTCTCAATGAACATCCTGGTGTTTATGATTAAGGCAATGATTCATTCCTCCAGTAGAGTAGGTGCAGAAAGATTTCACATTGTTTTTCTTCACACAACACTAAAAGACTAACACATTTCTAACAGTTTGTTGGAACAATTGGCCAACGCAGAGAAAAAAAAAATAATCAAATCAGTAATATTCATAGGCATGTAGTCATTTGAATTGAAGATTAATCCATCAGAATAGTTCAAAATAATGTTGCTGGTTGCTGTATAAGGGTAAGTCTCTAGGACCCAAATAAAATCCGCAGCTTAAGTTTTCATGTGCCTGCCTGCTAAGTCGCTTCAGTCATGTCCTGCTCTTTTCAACCCCATGGACTGTAGCCCGCCAAGCTCCTCTGTCCATGGGATTCTCCAGGCAAGAACACTGGAGTGAGTTGCCATGCCCTTCTCCAGGGGAATCTTCCCAACTCAGGGATCAGACCTTCATCTCTTATGTCTCCTGCATTGGCATGTGGGTTCTTTACCACTAGTACCACTTGAGAAGCCACATGGTTAAAGAGTCTACCAGACACTTTTTCCAATGAAATTAAAATATGCACTCTAGGTGGGTATCAAACTTATTTTATACTGAAGTTTTGACAAAAGATGCCTTTAGAATAATTATAATAACAGGTCGAAGTCTTGACTTCATGTTCCTTGATGTAAGCATATTAATAATGTAGGGATCTATGAAAATGAAAAAAAGAAAAAGAAAAATTATTCCTAGGTGGAGAAAACCACATTGCTACTACGTGTTCATGAATCACCTTATCACTTTTTCAAGGGGTGTCAGGGTAACAATAGAAACAGTGGAAGGAGAGAGGTGGTGGTGGTCACCCGGAGATGAGTCCATGAAGGGCAGAAACCAGCTTTTCAAGACGTTGTCTTGATTCAGCATCAACTCAGAAGCTGAACGATGTAGGTAGTAAGATCTGAGCTCTCTGACAGAAGCACAGGACTCTCTCTGAACCACTGAAGGAAAACTGGTGATCTCTTACTGTGTCTGTTCCATCAAAAATAGGAGTTACAAAAGCTAAAAATAAAGTTGCCTTATGATCCACCAATCCAATCACTGGGTATATATCTGGAGAAAACTGGACTTCAAAAAGATATACACACACCACAATGTTCACAGCAGTACTATTAACAATAGCCAACACATGGAAACAAACTAAATGTCCATCAGCAGAAAAGCGGATACAAAAGATGTGGTATCTATTGAATTGGATGGCATCACTGACTCAACGGACATGAGTCTGAGCAAACTTCGGGAGATAGTGAAGGACAGGGAAGCCTGGCCTGCTGCAGTCTATGGGGCTAAAAAGAATCAGACCCAACTTAGCGACTGAACAACAACAACAACATATACACACACACACATACACAACGGAATACTACTCAGCCATAAAAAACAAATGAAATAATACCATTTGCAGCAACATGAATGGACCTAGAGATTATCTAAAGTAAGTGAGAAAGACAAATTTCATATGATATCATTTATATGTGGAATCTAAAAAAAAGATACGAATTAACTTATTTACAAAACAGAAATAGACCCACAGACATAGAAAACAAACCTATGGTAACCAAAGGAGGGCAATGGAAGGATAAACTAGGAGTTTGGGATTAACATATACACATTACTCTATATAAAATAGATAACTAATAAGAACCTACTGTGTAGGACAGGGAACTATACTCAATATTTTGTAATAACCTGTAAGGGAAAAGATTCTGAAAAAGAATATATATATTTACAAATTAGAATCACTCTGCTGTACACTTGAAACTAATACAACATTGTGAATCAGCTATATTTCAATTTTTAAAAATGTATTCCAGAAGGTTAGACAGGAGTATATAAAGTCAGAATGGAGTCAAATGACACAGGAGTTATTTTGCATCAGAATGGTGACGAGGAAGTCAATTTGGTTTTCAGCACCCAATCTATCATTCACTAAAGTCAAGCTTTGGGGGAACTTCCCAGCTTTCTGCTATTGCCCTCCCTAAGGGGGAAAAAAATGACCCCAGGAGTAGGCCTTTGTGTTCATATTGGGACTTTGTGATCATTTGATTAGTCTAGGTGGAGAGACAATTAGTCTAAGTGGTAAAAGTCAGTGGGATTCTCACACTGAAAAATTCGGCCTAGAGACACAGAAATTCTGGGTAGGGATTGGTAGGTGCTTAAACTGAAAGGATACAGAAAAATAAGGCTGAGACCACCACTTTGCTATTTTCTACTGATGACAGGAAGAGAGATTCCTTTTGCAGAGAGAAGCAATGGAATAGACATACCAAGAGAACCAAAAATTAGAGAATATGTGGCCACAATGACAGCAAGATACAAAAGACTCCTGATGGCTTTTTACTGCATGTCCAGAGTCAGCAATGCTTTATTTCCATGAGATACCATTTTAGTTTCAAAATACCACTCTTTACTGAAGCTTTGATTAAAACAATAACTTGCAACATAATACAAGGCGTGCATGCTAAATAACTTCAGTCATATTCAACTCTTTGCGACTATGGACTGCAGCCTGCCAGGCTCCTCTGTCCATGGGATTCTCCAGGCAAGAATATTGGAGTAGGTTGCCATGCCCTCCTCTTGGGGATCTTCCCAACCCAGGGGTCGAACCTGCATCTCTTATCTCTCCTGCATCAGCAGGTGGGCTCTTTACCACTAGCACCACCTGGGAAGACCATAATACAAGGCACTCAGCCGCAAAATAATGATTGCTAAATTTATTTAATGCTTATTACATCCTTGACATCGTCTTCAGCATTTACATGAATTTTCTCATTTACATTTCAAACAGAATTATGAAGTAGATCTCATTATTTTTACCCATTTACAGATGAGAGAGCTGTGGCATTGGTCCAATTAGTAAGTGTAAGGCAGGCTAGGATTCAGTGCAACTAGTTTCACTCTAGGGTCCTCTTAATCACCATCTTGCATCCTTGTGTCAGTCTCGTCAAACCTCACTGTCGTCTATAAAATGTGGATAATAATGACCTTACGTGTTTGCAGATTAAACCTGATTATACACATAAAGGCATTTTATAATTTTATATTTCTATGTATTAAGATTCAGTTTTGCTTTGGTTTGATCCTGGTTTATCCATGCTTTCATTTTTATCATTCATCCATTAACTCATCCATCCAAATAATTTCCAAATACTTATTAGACCCAATGGTGGTGGTAGTGGTTTAGTCCCTCAGTCATGTTTGACTCTTTGCAACCCCAGGAACTGTAGCCCACCAGGCTCCTCTGCCCATTAGATTTCCCAGGCAAGAATGCTGGAGTGAATTGCCATTCCCTTCTCCAGGGGATCTTCCTAACCTAGGGATCAAACCTAGGCCTGCTACATTGCAGGCAGATTCTTTACCTGAGCCACCAGGGAAGCCCTTATTGAACACAATATATGCGGTATATTGTGATAGGATGTATAAATGCATGAGGCACATATAACAGAAAAGATAATTATATATGTCTTTTCTACCACCGCCATAATCCATCTCCCAGCATTAAAATAGTGGTGGTGATGAAGATGATGATGGTAGTGATGAATATACTTATTACCAAGTTAGAGTTATAACAACGTGAGTCCTATTTACTAGATCATTATTAAACTTATTGAAGTTTATATTTCACAGGGATACAATGTCTAGAAGTACTAGCTTGTTAGTTGAGGACAAAATATTACTATTCCTCTAATGCACTGTAAGTAATTAGTATTTTGAAACTAGTCACTTGAAAAACTAATAACTGACTTTGTTTTGATATGCCTACGTTTTAGCATTAATTTTATAGCTGCTCTTCCAGAAGAAAAAATTACACTGGAAGATATTTCTTTCTAGTGAGTTTATACTAGTTCTATTTTTCTAAAAATTGTTTGGAAAGCATAGATTCCAAAGAAAGAAAGATAGACAGGCTTGATGACTATTTGGAAATTCTAATATATCATTTGGGAAGTGAGAGTACTTATGACTCTATTCAGATGCATGAATAATATTGGATAACCACTGAAAATCCTTTTGCCTTAAGAAATACCAGTTATAGGTCCCACGCTGCTCATATCCCTCTGATAACACATTCTTTCTCTGTATATGTGCAATTTGGTTGACTCATTTTTAACTCAGCTAGTTAAGACCAGGTGCTAGTTTGCCTCCTTGCAACTATATCAGCAATCTATAACCTAATCACCCTAACTGACCTTGGTGGGTTGCAGATGTCTTCCACCACATGGTCATAATCTCCTGAGTTACTGTCATGACTCTATAAATGCATCATTTAGTAGTTTACAACTCAGGCAAAATTATCCTCAGCTTTACTCCACCAATTAGTATATCAACTAGCGTGTTTTAAGGTACAAGGGGGAAAATAACACATCAAAGTAGTCTGAACAGTAAACAGAATTTATCACTTTGTATAAACTGTAGGGTAGTTTTCAGGCAGCTGGTTTAGGGCATCAACCATATTCTTCTGTTGTATTCTCACTGTTGTGCTTTTCCATGAGCTGGTCTCACCCTCAGACTGGTTTCCTTCAAGATTAACAAAATGGCTACAGCGGTTCCAGGCTTCACATTTGCAAACCATACAGTCCAGAGCAATTCTCCATGAAGCAAAAGTCCTACACATTTTTGGTGAGTTGGATTGACTCGGACATGGATTACCTAACATTCCAGAGAGAATCACTGTAGCCCATAAGGTGTGAGACAATGTCAGTGAGCTCACCCCAACTGGAGTTCACCACTGGAAGAGGTCTAAGGTCAAACCCACAGAATTATACGGGTACTACAAGATCATGGGGGCCAGTGTAACAGGGAGACCACTTCTGTCTACCTGTTAGCTATACAGCATCCATTTACACCAGCTTCTGTACATATGCTTTCAAAAATTCTCAATTACGTGTACTGCATGAAGTCCCACCAAAAAGAGAGACGAGTAAGTTCTCACCTAGCTAGTGAGCGTGACTCTGAGTCTAGGATTACTGGATGATCAGTGGCCCCCTTCATCAGATGCAAATATGTTCCTCTCAATCCCGAAAACTAGTCCTAAAATGTTTCCCACCCCTCTTTATAGTACTTCAAATTTGCTCAGCTTCACTTGCCTTTTGTCCTTCTATCATCACATCATACAGTAAGTGGGATTCTATCAGCATCATGCAGGTGCAACCAGCACCGCTTCCCCTCTCCCTGCCCTGTGGCTTCCTTGCTGATACTGAGGGGTGAGAGCCCATGAGTCTTCACTTGTTGCCCATGTATGCACAACTCAGAATGCAAAATTGTTGGCACTCCAAAGGTAAACCAATGAAAAACTGTTTTCTCACTCTCCATCACACCACCTCTCCTAGGCACACCTATAAGACATACTTTATATGGCTTCCCTGAGGACAACTCTGTGTCATTAAATAGGTACGAGCACTTAGTTGCAGCTCATTCAAAACAATCGATATATCTTTGGTGGTCTAGTGGTTAGGATTCAGTGCTCTCACTGCAGCAGTCTGGGTTCAATTCCCAGCCAGGAAATTCTTTCTTCTTTGGGCTTACCTGGTGGCTGGCTCAGAGGTACAGACTCTGCCTGCAATGCAGGAGGCACAGTTCCGATCTCTGGGTCGGGAAGATCTCCTGGAGAAGAAAATGGCAACCCCTTCCAGTATTCTTGCCTGGGAATTCCATGGACAAAGGAGCCTGGTGGGCTGCAGTCCATGGGGTCACAAAAGAGTCAGACATGACAGTGACTAAACAACAACAAAACAATCTTACTTGATTGACTCCCTTTGTTCTTAAGCCTCAAGGTCTGCACATCTTAATAAAGCAATAGTACATGTGCCTTTGTTTCAGGTTCAACTTTCTGAAAAACGCAGGCCAAGATAATATGTAATAGATCCTGGCACTTCCATTAACAAACGTTAGTAGTGAGCTGGATAAATGAAATAAAACTTCCATTTGGAAAAGAGGGCAGTGTGAAACATGCAGAAATCTCCAGTACATGGCATATATCATAATGTGCTGGCCACAAATAACAAGGACAACCTGCCCTGGCAATGGAAGGCATTCCTTGGTTGACTAATCAGAACACCCCTGGTTCTAACCTATGAATGGATTTCCCTTGTCCATTGTCTTCCGGGGAGATAGACTTTGGAAAGGATGCAAGTTCTGGGGCCTGAGCTCTTGAGCAGCCCACTTCCTGTTGATGTGATTCCTGGACCCTTGGGATTATCTTACGGTTTGAGAAATACAGGCTCTTTTGGCCAGTCAAAGGGTTTTTTTGGCAGTACAGCTCACTTAAAAATTTAGTAGGCTGCTGGTCTATTTGCTTTGGGTTTATGTGCTTGTGATCAATTCCATGGGCTAGGACTAAAGCCAACTCCCTTGTCAGATCATAGCTATATGAATCCAGGCAATTCTATCTTCTAGAAGCATATTTCTCTTCTTTTCCCATGGGATAGTCTCTCGTTTAATGCCTGCAACTGTATTCTTGACCTGTGCTTTGAGACAATTTGAAAAATTACTTTTAAGGATGGAGGTCCTAAAAATATGTCTTATCTTTAAGCTACTCCATATCTGTATCTTCACAGCAGGACTGTCCCCTCTGTCTAGCAAAGAATACTTAGCAGGAGGGGCTTGGAAGAAGCCTGGTCTCACTTTCATTTGCTCCTAAATTTTCCCAGCTCCCTGTGTCTGTCATCACCAACCTCGATCGTCACCAACCTCCCCTTGAGGTGGAGACATTCCTATCCTTGCAAGATTCCAGATTAGATTGGCAGACCTCCTGGCAATATGTCTCCTTAACTCTTCTTTTTCTCTTACATTTGGCACCTGATTCATCAGGCAGATTGTCAGTTCTACCTTCTCCAGTGGCTCAGTGCTAAAGAATCTGCCTGCCCATACAGGAGATGTGGGTTCAATCCCTGGGTCAGGAAGATCCCCTGGAGAAGGGCACAGTCCACAGGGTCTCAAAGAGTCAGACAGGACTGAAGCGACTTAGCACTCACGCACACGCTAGGCTTTCGTGCAGGGTATTACTGCAGACCTGAAGAAAGGTCTATCGAGTGCTCTAATGCTACAGTGAAGAGCTTCAATAAAGTGAAGGAGGAAATAAGAAGGGCAGGGTTTGTGTACGAAGGCAAGAGAAAATGCAAAAAGATATCCATCTTAGATGGGACAAGGGGCATCCTTTCCATTGTAATTAGAGGGAGAAAGAAATGAGAGAGAGGTTCCAGTGAAACCCTAGACGGGTGGGCAGCGGTTGGTGCAGAACCCATCCTGCCATGGTCACCTTCTCTGTGAAGCAGGTGATTGGTAAGTTAGACCACGTTTTGAAAAGGGGAGATGATGGCTTAAGAAATTTGAGGAATATGGACATTTGAAATGGGCACTGTGGAGAAAGAGAAAGCCGAGAGAAAGCACAAGGGTGGTTTAATTATTCTGTGAAACACTGCTCACTGTTTTCTACTTTGTTTTGTTATGTTTTCCCTTTAAAGGGAAGTTATCATTGCAGATCCATATAATGATATAACTGATAATTTTATTAAGTAAAAAAGTAATATAATAAAAAGTTTAGTATTATAATAAAATTTGTTATGCCAACAATAATTATAAGTACTTTGCATTAATGATCTCTTTTATTTAAGTTTTTTATTTTAATTTTTTGGCTGCACTATGTGGCATGTGGGATCTTAATTCCCTGACCAGGGATCAAACTTATGCACCCTGCCTGGCAAGGCAAATTCTTAGCCACTGGCGCTGGGAAAGTCCTTCAATGAACTCATTTAATACTCAGTGGAATTCATTAATATGTTACTATTATTTTCCTCATTTCATTTCATTTATTTATTTACTTTTCATGTAAAGGCATTTTATTTACAATAAAGCAGTGTATACATGTCAGTCTCAAACTCCCAGTATATCCCTCCTCACCACCCTTCCGCCCTGGAAACCATAAGTTCATTCTCTAAGAATGTGAGTCTGTTTTGTGAATAAGTTCATCGGTATCGTTTTTTTTTTTTAATTCTGCATATAAGAGGTACCATGTGATATTTCTCTTTGTCTGACTTATTTCACTTAGTATAATAATCTCCAGGTCCATCCATGTTGCAGCAAATGGCCTTATTTCATTCTTTTTAATGGCTGAGTAGTAGTCAACTTGGAGAAGGCAGTGGCACCCCACTCCAGTACTCCTGCCTGGAAAATCCCATGGGCGGAGGAGCCTGGTAGGCTGCAGTCCATGGGGTCGCTAGGAGTCAGACACGACTGAGCGACTTCACTTTCACTTTTCACTTTCATGCACTGGAGAAGGAAATGGCAACCCACTCCAGTGTTCTTGCCTGGAGAATCCCAGGGACGGGGGAGCCTGGTGGGCTGCCGTCTATGGGGTCGCACAGAGTCGGACACGACTGAAGTGACTCAGCAGCAGTCAACTGCATATGTGTGCTACATCTTCTTTTTCCTCTGTCAATGGACATTTAAGTTGCTTCCATATCTTGGCTATCGTAAACATTGGAGTGCATATATCCTTTCAAACCATTTTTTTTTTTTTCTGGACATATGACCAGGAGTGGGATTGTTGGATCATAAGATAGCTCTATTTTTAGTTTTTCAAGGAACTTCCGTATTGTTCTCTATAGTGGCTGTACCAATTTACCTTTCCACCAATAGTGTAGGAGGGTTCCCTTTTCTCCACATCCTTTCCTGCATTTATTGTTTGCAGATTTTTTGATGATGACCTTCTGACTGTGAGGTGTGAGGTGGTATCTCATCCATGTCTCCTGCACTGGCAGTGGGTTCTTTACCACTGTGCCACCTGGGAATGGATAACCAGCCTTTATTATGCTAAATATGGACTTCCATTCATCCACTATCAAACAAACATTTTGAGCTATTACATAAAAGTTTTCATCATTGGCCTAGGAAAAAGTTCAGTTTTGGGTGATTGTGCAATTATGTAATATGTCATTGAATTTTGGTCTTACTATTTGGTAAAGAATCTACTTGCAATGTAGGAGACCCAGGTTCAATCCCTGGGTTAGGAAGATCCCTTGGAGATGGGAATGGCAACCCACTCCAGTATTCTTGCCTGGAGAATTCCATGGACAGAGGAGCCTGGTGGTGTATGGTCCATGGGGTCACACAGAGTCAGACATGACTGACTAACACACACGCACACTGTATAAATGAGTGGAAATGGGGAAGGTACTGATAATATGATCAAGTCAAATGAAATCATCAGGTATTTGGAGGCTGTAGGTCTTTAGCCTGATATATTCAATAGCAAGTAAATGTGTTCAAATGTTTTAAAAAAAAGAAGACAGAGCTAAATTCAAGGATGTAAGTAAAGTGTTGGATATGTGTCCCACTGAAAATAAGGAAAGGTTATTCATGCTGGTTTGGGGGCTTCCCCAGTGGCTCAGCAGTAAAGGAAACCACCTGTAATGCAGGAGACACAAGTTCAGTCCCTGGGTTGGAAAGATCCCCTGGAAGAGGGCATGGCAACGCATTCCAGTATTCTTACCTGGAGAATCCCATGAAGAGAAGAGTCTGGCAGGCTACAGTCCATAGGGTTGTGAAGAGTTGGACAGGACTGAAGAGACAGAGCACGCATGCTTTCATGATGGTTTAAAGAATTTCAGATACAGACTTAAACTCAGAACAAAGAAGGGATAAAGGAGGAGAAATTTCTTCTTTCTTAGAACACTTTGGTTCTGCTTCTTCACGTGTTTGAGACACTTCAAAACTTATCTAAACTGCTTCTGCCACTGTGTTTTCTCCCTTCATTTACCAGA
Source organism: Bos mutus (assembly GCF_027580195.1). Classification (NCBI taxonomy): domain Eukaryota; kingdom Metazoa; phylum Chordata; class Mammalia; order Artiodactyla; family Bovidae; genus Bos; species Bos mutus. The sequence continues at coordinate 63,999,732 of NC_091632.1, forward strand.
CTTCCCAGCTGCCTAACAAAACCTCTGAATTTTAATTTTGATGACAGACTGTTTGCCCTTGAAACAGGAAAACTCTGCATCCTGAACTTTCTGATTTTCCCAGAAGGTTTTATACACATGCCCTGACACCAAATGGCTTATTTAGCTGATGAACTCATGGCCACCATGGCTATCCTTTCCCCAATCTTAACCCCAACCATGTTCAAGGTCAACCACAATGAGCTCTTCCTTTAAACCAGGAACACCTAGCTGGTAATTTGGACAAGAGTGGCCATCTGGAAATAATTATTCTGTGCTGTCCTCTCTGCCTATCCTGATTCTGCACCCATTTTTTCCTCTGAATTTATTGGTACTTACCATTTTAAGAGATCAAGGAAGAAGAATTACCTATGGAGAAGATTCTATGCGCTTCCACTTCAGCTATAAATCTGAACGAAATGACCAAATGCAAGAACAGACAACAATTCCCATTGTTACATTTCAGCCAAATTACCTTGTTTTACTTGCACAATTTAATTAAAGCAATAATTAATGTAGTTTATTCAAAGTTGTCTAATAAAAGAAATACTTGGAGAAGTGATTGTTGACCATTTAAGAGTGAGATGCAAAATGGTCTGGTTAGTGCAGCCACCAGAGGGGAGATTGTTCTTCCTTGGAAGACAGAGGACAAGAAATACGATAAAAGGAACACATGGAACACTCACCAGCAGGTAGATCCTTTCGTGTGTGAGCCACTATCATTTTTCCCCTCTCAATCTGGTGACCATTACTTTTCAACCTAGGACACATGTAAGATAGAAACAGGGTACTACAGGTAAGTATATTCCAACAAGCCATATAAACTGGAGTTCTTCCAGGAAAAACGGAACATATTGTGTCACAACCTCTTGGGTTCTACACCCACTTATCAAAACTTTGCTACTGGTACGTGGTGATATTCTCCCCATCCTGTCCCATAAAAGAACATTTTGGTGACCAAACTAACTTGGACCACTATTCACCTCCCTAAAAGAAATAGGTTTATCTTCTCGGACAAATGTAGTGTTGGTTATCTTAACACATCAATCAACACGTGAAATGGCTGGCAATGGCTATATTAGCAAATAATTCTTGTTACTTATGTATATTAAACAACAACAGCAAAAAGCCCACAGCAGCAGGGAGCTCAGTACTCCAAGTATTCAAACAAGGTGGCTGCAGGGCAGCTATTCCACCTCATTATTGAACAAAGAGGTATTAGGTAAATGGATATTCTCCTCTGTTTTTGTTCTTTGGGGATCGATCGTTAAAAAGGGAATCAGAAGAGGTAGGTAATTAGATGATGTGCAAAATACTAGACTTATTTTATTAATTTGACTGATCGCTTGAATGGGCATTTAATAAGCCCTATGTGTTAGGCACTCTGCCAGAACCCACAGAATCAACACATACACAGTATTATAAGCATGGTTGAGTCAAGCTTATAAATCAGCTGTTATCGTTTTAGCATGACAAGAGCCATGACAACCATAGCACAGAATACTGGGAAGATCTCTCAGGTCAGCAGGGGATGGAGGACATGCATACAGCTGAGGGAGCACCGAAGGACCCTAGAACTGATCTTGAAAGGAGCAGAGGCGAATCATTCAACTGAGGAAGAGGGTCATTTTAGGGGAAAGAGCAGAGTATAGGAAGGAGTAGGAGGCTGGGTGACACTGTTAAGAACCTAAGAAAAGGGAGGGTGAGCAAAATGCTCCAGGGAAGTAAGAGAAGGTGGAAGTGGAGATTGAGAATTTTTTTTTTAACTTAAAAAAAAAAATGAAAGAAAAGGCTTCAAAGCAAACAAATCTGCAGAGAATGTTAGCAGACTTCCTTTTGGCTATGTTTCTAAATTCCTAAGGCAAAATAAGGTGGGATTAGGCTACACAGGTGGTATTATTATCCCCATTTTACAGATATTAAAACTGACAGAGGGGTTTGTTAAATCTGCAGTGCATATATTATTATCCCCACTCTACAGATGAGAGAACTAAGGGGCAGAGAAGTTCATTCAGTCCGTTTTTCCACTCACAAAAATAACTATTTGTTAAGTATTCAGTAATGTAATAAAAAATATTTTATTTGGTGAGCCTACCATCTGTCTTGACTTTCCCTCTCCTAATAAAACCTGAATAACTGAAAAATCTCGACTTCATTTGCAACACGTAGACACAGAATAAATATACATACCACTCAAGTTTAAAATGTTTCCCCCCCAACTCAAACATTTCCAGCATCTCCTGCAAAAATATGACCCTGAATTTTTAATTGTTGACTTGAAGACGGAGAATATTTCATATCTGCAGCAATTGAAAGAATGCTATTCATGTTAACCACAAGAGGCTTAAGAGCACAGGCTAACGGCTGCATCCGCATTCTTGGAGCCGGCTGATAGCAGAGGCTGTTGTGGTGCCTGAAGGTGGCGTGGGTCCGAGGGAGCTCTAGGGGTCCTGCAGGCAGGGACCCACCAGAGCTTCTGGACTCATCCACAACTTCAGGAAGAAGGAACTCGGCGCCCACAGGGAATGAGATCAGCTGCTTTTAAGGACAATCTGGTTGTCAGGCTCCATGAACACCCACGCTAGGCATCACTGGACAGGCGAGCAATAGGACACGTGGTTCCTATGTTGTCTCTGAAATACTGGCTCCACACGGTCACTTGGAGACATATTTTCCCAAAGGCCTTCCAAGGAAACGAATAGTGCTTGTTTTCCACAAATTTGCTTCATTTTAGAACACTGTAATTTCCAAATAACATTACCTTCCCTTCGAAAGTGAATGGATTCTAGGGCACCATGTTTCATGTGTCCCTCAGACATTAAAATCATCTCCTTTATAAAAGTCATATTTTTTGTTCACGCCTTCAGAGAAAAATACTTTCATGGGCTGTTTTACTGTCTTTAAAGACCTGTAGGTTTTGAAGAAGCACTTCTTGGACACAAATCATGTGTCCTGGGTTCTTTGTTTTTTACTATGCATGAACTAAGGGCTATCAGGCGATTCATCAGATTGTGAGCTATTCTTCTGCAGGTTTCAAAAAGAAGAAAAAATAACCCATCAAGCTTTGTACTACATCAAAAAGCTTTGTTTATACAACCCCCTAAAATTTTACTGAACATTCTTTTCACTCAATTGATTAAAGCAATTTGAACTGTGTAGACACAGTGACACTTTAAGGGCTCACAAAGCATGCCACTTATCCATGAAGTAATATGTGACTTAGATCTATCTTTTCAGGTTGATCTTCAAAAACTGAGCATAAGAAACATACATAGTCACAAACTCACTGACTAAACACTTTCTAAGGTTATAATCAAGCTTAATTATTTTAGGAGGTCTATTGTTGTGTAAGTGTCATGAAATCAATTCATTATTAGTGTTAGGCTGTCACGAGTGCAAAATGAATAATTTCATTATAGGGCAACTTCATAGAAAAGGAAAGAAATGAAATTCCTTTCTCTCCTTTGTTCCTCAAAGAGAACTTGCATGAGAAGAATCCCTGTTCTGACCTTTGTTACCCTACTTCCTTTGACTCTGACCAGCCCCTAGGATGATTCACTCCCCACCTTTTGCTCCCGGAGCCCTTTGTCAACATGTACTCAAGATCAGCCCTTGAAAAGCAAACCACTGGTAGTTATGGAAACCTGACTGACATCTGCTTCCTTGCACTGTCTCCACTTGCTTGGGCTTAACACACCAGCAGGCCTTAGACTGACAATGACAGCTTATACAGCCCATAACATACAGATTCTTAAGCCAACCTCTACTATTAATACAAATTGGTTGATTCATATTCAGAATCTCTGACTCATTACACAGAGTAATTCTATGCCTCATAGCTAAGGTATATTTTTTGGTTTACTTCTTATCAATGAAATATATCACTTAATGGTCATTTTGAGAATTAAGTTAAATCAGATATATTTACACATAGGGTGAGGGTGATAGGACCCATAAAATGAAAGGAAATTTCCTGGTTTGTGACAGACAAAATACATGAGATTTGGTTCAGCTCAGTTCAGTTGCTCAGTCATGGACTCTGCGACTCCATGGACTGCAGCATACCAGGCTTCCCTGTCCGTCACCAACTTTCGGAGCTTATTCAAACTCATGTCCATCAAGTCAGTGATGACATCCAACTATCTCATCCTGTCATCCCCTTTTCCTCCTGCCTTTAATCCTTCCCAGCATCAGGATCTTTTCCAATGAGTCAGTTCTTCGCATCAGGTGGCCAAAGTATTGGAGTTTCAGCTTCAGCTTCAGTCCTTCCAATGAATATTCAGGATTGATTTCCTTTAGGATGGACTGGTTGGATCTCCTTGGAGGCCAAGGGACTCTCAAGAGTCTTCTCCAACACCACAGCTCAAAAGCATCAATTCTTCAATGCACTTAGCTTTCTTTATAGTCCAACTCTTAGATCCATACATGACTACTGAAAAAATTATAGCTTTGACTAGATGGACCTTTGTTGGCAAAGTAATGTCTCTGCTTTTTAACATGCTATCTAGGTTGGTCATAGCTTTTCTTCCAAGGAGCAAGTTTCTTTTAATTTCATGGTTGCAGTCACCATCTGCAGTGATTTTGGAGCCTGAAAAAATAAAGTCTGTCACTGTTCCCATTGTTTCCCCATCTATTTGCCATGAAGTGGTGAGACCAGATACCATGATCTTAGTTTTCTGAATGTTGAGCTTTAAGCCAACTTTTTCACTCTCCTCTTTCACTTTCACCAAGAGGATCTTTTGTTACTCTTCATTTTCTGCCATAAAGGTGATGGTATCCACATATCTGAGGTTATTGATATTTCTCCAGGCAATCTTAATTCCATTTTGCGCTTCATCTAGTCCAGCATTTCTCATGATGTACTTTGTGTATAAGTTAAATAAGTAAGGTGACAGTATAAAACCTTGACATACTCCTTACCCAGTTTGGAACCAGTCCATTGTTTCATGTCCAGTTCTAACTGTTGTTTCTTGACCTGCATAAAAGTTTCTCAGGAGGCAGATTAGGTGATCTGATATTTTCATCTCTTTAAGAATTTTCCAAAGTTTGTTGTGATCCACACAGTCTAAGGCTTTAGCATAGTCAATCAAGCAGAAGTAGATGTTTTTCTGAAATTCTCTTGCTTTTTCTATGATCTGACAGATATTAGCAATTTGATGTCTGGTTCCTCTGCCTTTTCTAAATCAAGCACGAACATCTGGAAGTTTTCCAGTCACAAACTGTTGAAGCCTAGCTTCGAGAATTTTAAGCATTACTTTGGTAGTGTGTGAGATGAGTGCAATTGCGTGGTAGTTTGAGCATTCTTTGAGTCTCAGTGAACTCCAGGAGTTGGTGATGGACAGGGAGGCCTGGCGTGCTGTGACTCATGGGGTCGCAAAGTCAGACACGACTGAGCGACTGATCTGATCTGATCTTGAGCATTCTTTGGTATTGCCTTTCTTTGGGATTGGAATAAAAACTGACCTTTTTCAGTCCTATGGCCACTGCTAAGTTTTCTAAATTTGCTGGCATATTGAGTGCAGCACTTTCACAGCATCATCTTTTATGATTTGAAATAGCTCAACTGGATTTCCATCACCTCCATTAGTTTTGTTCGTAATGATCCTTCCTAAGGCCCACTTGACTTCACATTCCAGGATGTCAGGCTCTAGGTGAGTGATCACACTATTGTCGTTATCTGGGTCGTGATCTTTTTTCTATAGTTCTTCTGTGTATTTTTGCCACCTCTTCTTAATATCTTCTGCTTATGTTAGGTCCATGCCATTTCTGTCCTTTATTGTGCCCATCTTTGCATGAAATGTTCCCTTGGTATCTCCAATTTTCTTGAAAAGATCTCTAGTCTTTCCCATTCTATTATTTTCCTCTCTTTCTTTGCATTGACCACTTAGGGAAGCTGTCTTATCTCTCCTTGCTATTCTTTGGAACTCTGCATTCAGATGGACCTGTCTTTCCTTTTCTCCTTTGCCTTTCACTTCTCTTCTTTTCTCAACTATTCGTAAAGCCTCCTCAGACAACCATTTTGCCTTTTTGCATTTCTTCCTCTTGGGGATGGTTTTGATCACAGCCTCCTGTAAAATGTCATGAACCTCAGTTCATAGTTCTTTAGGCACTCTATCTATCAGCTCTAATCCCTTGAATCTAGTTGTCACTTCCACTGTATACTCATAAGGGACTTGATATAGGTCATACCTGAATGGTCTAGTGATTTTCCCTACTTTCTTCAATTTAAGTCTGAATTTGGCAATAAGGAGTTCATGATCTGAGCCACAGTCTGCTCCCGGTCTTGTTTTTGCTGACTGTGTAGAGCTTCTCCATCTTTGGTTGCAAAGACTATAATCAGTCTGATTTTGGTATGACCATCTGGTGATGTCCATGTGTAAAGTCTTCTCTTGTGTTGTTGGAAGAGGGTGTTTACTATGACCAGTGTGTTCTCTTTGCAAAAACTGTTAGCCTTTGCCCTGCTTCATTCTGTACTCCAAGGCCAAACTTGCCTGTTACTCCAGGTATTTTCTTGACTTCCTACTTTTGCATTCCAGTCCTGTATGATGAAAAAGACATCTTTTTCTTGGTGTTAGTTCTAGAAGGTCTTGTAGGTCTTCACAGAACCATTCAACTTCAGCTTCTTCAGCATTAGTGTCAGGGCATAGACTCAGATTACTGTGATATTGAATGGTTTATCTTGGAAACGAACAGAGATCATTCTGCCATTTTTCAGATTGTACCCAAGTACTGCATTTTGGACTCTTGTGTTGACTATGAGGGCTACTTCATTTCTTCTAAGGGATTCTTGCTCACAGTAGTAGATATAATGTTCACCTGAATTAAATTCTCCCATTCCAGTCTATTTTAGTTCACTGATTCCTAAAATGTTGATGTTCACTCTTGCCATCTCCTGTTTGACCACCTCCAATGTTCTTCAGAAGGACTGATGCTAAAGCTGAAACTCCAGTACTTTGACCACCTCATGCGAAGAGTTGACTCATTGGAAAAGACTCTGATGCTGGGAGGGATTGGGGTCCGGAGGAGAAGGGGATGACAGAGGATGAGATGGCTGGATGGCATCACCGACTCGATGATGTGAGGTAGAGTGAACTCCAGGAGTTGGTGATGGACAGGGAGGCCTGGTGTGCTGCAATTCATGGGGTCACAAAGAGTCGGACACTACTGAGCGACTGAACTGAACTGAACTGAATTTACCTTGATTCATAGACCTAACATTCCAAGTTCCTGTGCAATATTGTTCTTTCAGCATCAGAAATTTACTGCCATCACCAGTCACATCCACAACTGGGTGTTGTTTTCACTTTGGCTCAGCCTCTTCATTCTTTTAGAGCTATTTCTCTACTCCACTCATTGGGCACCTACTGAGCTGGTGAGTTCATCTTTCAGTGTCATATCTTTTTGCCTTCTCAAAGTGGTTTGCCATTCCCTTCTCCAGTGGACCACGTTTTGTCAGAACTCTCCACCATGACCCAACCATCTTGAATGGCCCTACACAGCATGGCTTATAGTTTCATTGGGTTGGACGAGGCTGTGATCCAAGTGATCAGTTTGGTTAGTTTTCCGTAATTGTGGTTTCCATTCTGTTGGCCTCTGATAGATAAGCCCTCAACCCTATAGCCACAAGGAAAAAATTATCAAACCACCTGAGTAAGCTTAAAAGTGGATTCTTCCCCAAAGTCTCCACAAGAGAACACAGTCAAAGTGACATTGTGAGTGCAATGTTGTGAAAATCAGACTTCTGACCCATAGTGAGAGTGAGATAATAAATGTGTGTTGATTTAAATTTTAAAAAAATACCTTTTCTTAAATTGATTACCTTTTGATTCTTTGTATTTTATCGTCCCAAATATACTGTCAGCTGCTAGAAGACAATGGCTATGCCTTATACGTCTCCTTCTTCCCTTCAGCACCTAATGAAGTGTCAGCTTAGAGGGAATACTCATCGAATAGCATATCAATGAGTATATACTTTACATTCACAGTATTTTATATAACAATCACCTGTGGAAGCAGATATTACACCTTTCTTTTGGAGACTAAGCATGAGGGAAGTGATTGCTTACAGTCACATAACTGCTGAAGCCAGGATCAAAACTCCCAAAAGAAGGTCTGTGTGACTCTACAGCCTGGTACCTCTCAGAGAGAGACAGACCCCATGTACCCCATAAGGAGTCCCCACATCCAGTAAGCTGGACCGTCAGTCAGAATGAGCCTGGAATACTGAAAATGTTTAAGAATCCCCAGTTTCAAATATTGAATTTCTTGATCAATATTTCTATCTATTCAATGTATTCAGGAGATACCCCTTGTCCAAGGTAAGGAGCAATGGCTGCCCTTTGCTGGAGCAGCCGTGAAGAGATACCCCACGCCCAAGGTAAGAGAAACCCAAGTAAGATGGTAGGTGTTGCAAGAGGGTGTCAGAGGGCAAACACACTGAAACCATACTCACAGAAAACTAGTCAATCTAATCACACTAGGACCACAGCCTTGTCTAACTCAAGGAAACTAAGCCATGCCCGTGGGGCAACCCAAGATGGGCGGGTCATGGTGGAGAGATCTGACAGAATGTGGTCCACTGGAGAAGGGAATGGCAAACCACTTCAGTACTCTTGCCTTGAGAACCCCATGAACAGTATGAAAAGGCAAAATGATAGGATACTGAAAGAGAAACTCCCCAGGTCAGTAGGTGCCCAATATGCTACTGGAGATCAGTGGAGAAATAACTCCAGAAAGAATGAAGGGATGGAGCCAAAGCAAAAACAATACCCAGCTGTGGATGTGACTGGTGATAGAAGCAAGGTCCGACGCTGTAAAGAGCAATATTGCATAGGAACCTGGAATGTCAGGTCCATGAATCAAGGCAAATTGGAAGTGGTCAAACAAGAGATGGCAAGAGTGAATGTCTACATTCTAGGATTCAGCGAACTGAAATGGACTGGAATGGGTGAATTTAACTCAGATGACCACTATATCTACTAATGCAGGCAGGAATCCCTCAGAAGAAATGGAGTGGCCATCATGGTCAACAAAAGAGTCTGAAATGCAGTACTTGAATGCAATCTCAAAAATGACAGAATGACCTCTGTTCGTTTCCAAGGAAAACCATTCAACATCACAGTAATCCAAGTCTATGCCCCAACCAGTAACACTGAAGAAGCTGAAGTGGAACGGTTCTATGAAAACCTACAAGACCTTTTAGAACTAACACCCCAAAAAGATGTCCTTTTCATTATAGGGGACTGGAATGCAAAAGTAGGAAGTCAAGAAACACCTGGAGTAACAGGCAAATTTGGCCTTGGAATACGCAATGAAGCAGGGCAAAGACTAATAGAGTTTTGCCAAGAAAATGCACTGGTCATAACAAACATCCTCTTCCAACAACACAAGAGAAGACTCTATACATGGACATCACCAGATGGTCAACACCGAAATCAGATTGATTATATTCTTTGCAGCCAAAGATGGAGAAGCTCTATACAGTCAGCAAAAACAAGACCAGGATCTGACTGTGGCTCAGACCATAAACTCCTTATTGCCAAATTCAGACTGAAATTGAAGAAAGTAGGGAAAACCACTAGACCATTCAGGTATGACCTAAATCAAATCCCTTATGATTATACAGTGGAAGTGAGAAATAGATTTAAGGGCCTAGATCTGATAGATAGAGTGCCTGATGAACTATGGAATGAGGTTTGTGACATTGTACAGGAGACAGGGATCAAGACCATCCCCTTGGAAAAGAAATGCAAAAAAGCAAAATGGCTGTCTGGGGAGGCCTTACAAATAGCTGTGAAAAGAAGAGAAACGAAAAGCAAAGGAGAAGAGCAAAGATATGAACATCTGAATGCAGAGTTCCAAAGAATAGCAAGAAGAGATAAGAAAGCCTTCTTCAGCAATCAATGCAAAGAAATAGAGGAAAACAACAGACTGGGAAAGACTAGGGATCTCTTCAAGAAAATCAGAGATACCAAAGGAACATATCATGCAAAGATGGGCTCAATAAAGGACAGAAATGGTATGGACCTAACAGAAGCAGAAGGTATTAAGAAGAGATGGCAAGAATACACAGAAGAACTATACAAAAAAGATCTTCACGACCCAGATAATCACAATGGTGTGATCACTGACCTAGAGCCAGACATCCTAGAATGTGAGGTCAAGTGGGCCTTAGAAAGCATCACTACGAACAAAGCTAGTGGAGGTGATGGAATTCCAGTTGAGCTATTCCAAATCCTGAAAGATGATGCTGTGAAAGTGCTGCACTCAATATGTCAGCAAATTTGGAATACTTAGCAGTGGCCACAGGACTGGAAAAGGTCAGTTTTCATCCCAATCCCAAAGAAAGGCAATGCCAAAGAATGCTCAAACTACCGCACAATTGCACTCATCTCACACGCTAGTAAAATAATGCTCAAAATTCTCCAAGCCAGGCTTCAGCAATATGTGAACCGTGAACTTCCTGATGTTCAAGCTGGTTTTAGAAAAGGCAGAGGAACCAGAGATCAAATTGCCAACATCCGCTGGATCATGGAAAAAGCAAAAGAGTTTCAAAAAAGCATCTATTTCTGCTTTATGGACTATGCCAAAGCCTTTCACTGTGTGGATCACAGGAAACTGTGGAAAATTCTGAAAGAGATGGGAATACCAGACCACCTGATCTGCCTCTTCAGAAATTTGTATGCAGGTCAGGAAGCAGCAGTTAGAACTGGACATGGAACAACAGACTGGTTCCAAATAGGAAAAGGAGTTCGTCAAGGCTGTATATTGTCACCCTGTTTATTTAACTTCTATGCAGAGTACATCATGAGAAACGCTGGACTGGAAGAAACACAAGCTGGAATCAAGATTGCCAGGAGAAATATCAATAACCTCAGACATGCAGATGACACGACCCTTAGGGCAGAAAGTGAAGAGGAACTCAAAAGCCTCTTAATGAAAGTGAAAGAGGAGAGTGAAAAAGTTGGCTTAAAGCTCAACATTCAGAAAACGAAGATCATGGCATCTGGTCCCACCACTTCATGGGAAATAGATGGGGAAACAGTGGAAACAGTGTCAGACTTTATTTTTCTGGGCTCCAAAATCACTGCAGATGGTGACTGCAGCCATGAAATTAAAAGACGCTTACTCCTTGGAAGGAAAGTTATGACCAACCTAGATAGCATATTCAAAAGCAGAGACATTACTTTGCCAACAAAAGTCCGTCTAGTGAAGGTTGTGGTTTCCTGTGGTCATGTATGGATGTGAGAGTTGGACTGTGAAGAAGGCTGAGCGCTGAAGAATTGATGCTTTTGAACTGTGGTGTTGGAGAAGACTCTTGAGAGTCCCTTGGACTGCAAGGAGATCCAGCCAGTCCATTCTGCAGGAGATCAGCCCTGGGATTTCTTTGGAAGTAATGATGCTAAAGCTGAAACTCCAGTACTTTGGCCACCTCATGTGAAGAGTTGACTCATTGGAAAAGACTCTGATGCTGGGAGGGATTGGGGGCAAGAGGAGAAGGGGACGACAGAGGATGAGATGGCTCGATGGCATCACTGACTCGATGGACGTGAGTCTGAGTGAACTCCAGGAGTTGGTGATGGACAGGGAGGCCTGGCGTGCTGTGATTCATGGGGTCGCAAAGAGTCGGACACGACTGAGCGACTGACCTCATCTGATCTGAATGTATTCGCTATTTTCAATGTATAAATTTTCTTTATTGAGACTATGAATGGAGTTTAACCCATACCCTTGCAGTTACCTTATGAATAAAATTAACTTAAATTTTTAAAATTATCAACACCATAAATATTAATAAACAGAGCAGTGTGGCTATATTAAAGTATCTTAAACTGCTAGTTAAAATGTGGGGGAAAAAATCCATCAAGCACTCTGGCTCAGTTGGTACAGAGTCTGCTTGCAATGCAGGAGACCAGAGTTCAATCCCTGGCTTGGGAAGATTCCCTGGTGAAGGAAACAGCAACCCACTCCAGTATTCTTGCCTAGAGAATTCCATGGGCTACAGTTGGCTACAGTCCATGAGATCACAAAGATTCGGACAAGACTGAGTGGCTAATACACGTTAAATATTAATCAACAGAGCAGTGACAATGGCTATATTAAAACATTTTAAACTGCTAGTTAAAACGTAAAAAGAAATCCAAACAGTACTTGCTCTTCATATTAGCATCCCTTAAAAGTGCTGTTGTTATATAAGTGTTATTGTTGTGTCATATTTTAGGCTCCACATACAAGTTACATGTATACATCCATGTATACATGTAAAACCCATTGTTCAACATAGTATTCTTTAATTTGCTAATCGGATGGTAGAAGGGTGCTAGAGAGGGTCAGAGGAAAAGGAGCTATTAACTGAGTAAAAGTAATGTGACAATCAGGCATCAAATACATGGTTGCTCGTAGGAACGGGAAAAAAATTTCTTAGGTGTCCCTCAACTCACCTCTCCACGACATTCTGCGGTGTTCCTTTGGCCTCCTTCAAGGTCTTGACCCTCAGAGAAACCACCCTGCACGGTTACTTCCAAATTTGACCAAAGAGAAATGAGTATCTCTTTAAGACACAATTTCATTTCCTCTTATTAAATACATTAGGATAAAGAACAAATTAACCTAATAACATTGATACATTTGTAAGAACAGCCAACTGTAAAGACAGTGATAAAACAAGCAGTTTGTAAATTTTCTCTTTACAACACTCTTATTAAACTAATTTAAGTGTCCTTCCTCCAGGAGAAGCTTAAGAGGATACACTTTAAGTGATTAAAGTGTATCCAACTCTCTGCAACTCCATGTACTGTAGCCCACCAGGCTTCTCTGTCCATGGGATTTTACAAGTAAGAATACTGGACTGGGTTGCCACTTCCTTCTCCAGGGGATCTTCCTGACCCAGGGATCAAACCCACGTCTCTTGCTTTAGCAGGTGGATTCTTTACCACTGAGCCACATGGGAAGCCCATATAAATGTGTAAGAGGAGATAAATTTGAAAAGATCATTTAAATGATATTTTATTCATCTTGATAATCTTGCTGTTTACACTATTTAAAAAATAAAATCCATATTCTCAATGTCATGTATGTGTATATATATACATATATATCTAACAACTGCAAAAGATATGTCATTTATATGTTTAGGTTAAGAACTGTATTTGGAGACACCAGTACTTTTATTCTTCCCCTAAAAGGCAAGCTTATAATTCTTTCTTTTTTTATAGCTTTGACGCTCATCCTATTTTGAATCTCCATGTGTGCAAAAAGAATTTTTCAGAGGGAAAACACCATTAGCTATGGTTTGAGATTCCTAGTGCTAAGTCAAAAACTCTGGGACAGTTTTTTCTAAACAACAGATGTGCGTGATGCCATCTTTCAGCAATGGTTTCTCATCATAAACTTATAATTATCTACAGGTTATCAGATGTCTTCTTGGAGCCTGGCTGCCCTAGAAGCAAATGCACTAGCTAATTGCTTCTGAATTCTCTGCTCACTGTTTCCTTTACCCATCTGGAGCATCTTGCGGAAGTACACAAACAAAGCCTCTAGGCTTCCCAGCAAGCCTGTCAACTCACCCTCTAGGCAGAGGTCACAAACTGGCCACTGAGTGTGAATCTGGTTCCCAGATGGTTTATATTTAATGGGTACAGCACTGGAACTTGCTTGGTCCTCCCCGCACATTATTGCTTTTAAAATCTGGCTACTCATGAAAATCAGTTAGGAAGCTTTTAATAAATATTTTGCCTGAACCTTCCTTATACCTAGATAATTGAATTGGCTTTGAACTGGGGTTTCTCTGGTGGCTCAGATGATAAAGAATCTGTCTGCAATACAGGAAACCTGGGTTCAAACCCTGGGTCAAGAAGATCCCTGAGTAGTAGTATTCCATTGTCCTTGGAGGAGGGCGTGGCAACCCACTCCAGTATTCTTCACTGGAGAATTCCATGGACTGAGGAGCCTGGCAGGCTACAGTCTATGGTGTTGCAGAGTCAGATATAACGGAGCAGCTAAACACTTTCACAGGACTTGGACATCTGAATAGGTTTTTCAAGCTCCCCAGGTGATTTCTATGCCAACCTTGATTGAGAACCACTGCAGTCTATATTTAGAGATTGACGGCATTGTATAAAAGGATCTCTGGCATAAACAGGGTAAACCAGGGTAAACCATGACCAAATCTCTACCTATGAGGTAGCACCAAGAGAGAAGGACCACAGTGCCAAGTGAAACAAGGAAGGATCTTTATCAAAGGTCACCTAAAGGATAGAGAGCCAGAATTAGGGAAGCAGAGATAAGACAGAGACCCAAATGGTAGGAAAAAATGGTTAAAAAGGGAAGAATCAAGCTGGTGGAAAATGTGGTTCAGGACTGAGGTGTAAGTGCTCTTCATTTTCCTAGTCCTTGTATGTGTTCTAGGAAGGGTCATTGCAAGCTAAAACTGAATTTAATTCATGAAAACCATCTGAATCTGAATCAAGGCAACACATTGATGCAGTGGTTCACGATCAACAGCAACAAAAAACAGAATACCTGTTCTCAGAAGGGATCTTGCTCTCCTGAGGAGCTGCCAATGAGACTTGTAAGCTGGGTTCCAAGAGCAGCAGTTAATCAGGAACACGTGGCAGAACACATATCCTCCAGTAGCTAAATGGTGAGTCAGAAGAACATTCATTCCATTGGAATCACTGTACCCAAATCTTGACCTTTGCAACACCAGGAGGTTCTTCCTATGAAGAAGAGAAGGGATTGATTGATTATTATTGCAGGTGATATGTGGTTGTATGAGTTATCAATTGCAACCTAACAAATTACCCCCAAACTTTGCATCTTAATATAATACTATGTCACAAAGTCTCTGGGGATCAGGGATCCAGGAGCAGCTTAGTCAGGCAGTTCTGTGTTAGAGTATCTCCGAAGATGGTACTCAGATATGTTGGTCAAGACTGTAGTCATCTGAAGCTGTGACCAGGCTAGAGATTCTACTTCCAAGCTGACTCATGTTGCCTCACCATGTGGGCCTCTCCATAAAGCTGCACACAATATGGTAGCTGGCTTACTCTAGGGAAAGACAGAGACCAAGAGGAAGCGAGACAAAGAACTTTATCACCTAACCTCAGAAATGACATACCATCACCTTCACCATCGCCATATTCTATTTGTCAAGGCCAACCCTCCTGACACAGGAGGACTGACACAGGGTAGCTAGGGCTCATTGAGGGTCCTCCCGGAGACTGGCTGCCACAGTGGTTATTGCTGTCGTCTTTATTATTTATTTGGTCTCTCAGAAACATCTCGATCATACAAATGAAGATGCTGGGGTTTCTGGGAGACTTAGTGACTTGAACAAGGTTACATTTTTCGTAAGTTTTTCTTAGTTGCTGGAGTTTTCCTGGTCACGGTGACTTGGAACTCACTAACCATCCATAAATCTTCTTTTATTACTCAGTGGCAGCTCTGCAAAACTTCTGAAAAATAAGATGTGAACTGAAAAGCTTTTGCAATTTGATTAGACTTGGCCAACATATTTAGATTAAGTCCAGATATTTATAAGAAACTTTCCTTGGGCAATAAGGGATCCACTTGATTAAATCTTTTGTTCATGTTTAATTCTATTGTATAAGTTAAATCACACTCTTTTCTCCATTGAGTCTCAGAATAAGGCCTCCAGGTTTAAAAACTCATTCAGTCACCTGTCTTGAGTTTACAAATAGCTTTTAATGATATTAAAGCTCTGAGGAGGCTAACAAATGCATGTATAGGTCCACAGAGTCATAAATGCATAATTATAGGACAAGGAAATTTAGAAAATTGATGAGAATTAGAGACAAGGAAAGGCACAATTTTTAAAGTAGAATATAAAAGAAGGCATGTGTAAGGATGCTATGGACTACATGTTTGTGTCTCCCCAAAATCCTAGCATTGAAATCCTAACAGCCCTCATTGTGCTAGTATATGAAGGTGGGGCATTTGGGAGGTAATTATTTCATGCAGGGAGGGTACAGTCCTCATGAATGGGATTAGTGCCCTCACAAAAAGAGACAAGAACGAGCTCCTTCTTTCTCTAACTCCAAATCCTCTTTCCCAAGTGAAGAAACAGCTAGAAGACAACCATTTGCAAGCCAGATAATAGGCTCTCACCAGACACCAGATCTGCCAGGGCCTTGATCTTGGACTTCCAACTTCCAGAACTGTGAGAAACAAATGTTTTTTCCTTAAGCTAACTGGTCTATGATAGTCTCTTATAACAGCCTGAGCTAAAGACAAAAAAAAAAAAGATGATACAACCAGAGCTTCAAATGATGCATGCTGTAGACCTCCTTGCTAGAGTGGGATCTCAGGTGCTCCTGCCTTATGACACATTATTTACTAATAATTTTTTTATTCTATTTTTTTTACTAAGAAACACATTCACATATAGCATATAAAATTTTAAATGCCCAACCATTTTATTCCCTTTTAATAAAGGGACTTTTTGTGCATCCTATATCCAACTATTTTATGCAAATATAAGCAAATACATATTTGCATGTCTTTGATTTTTTTCTTCTTTTTCTACAAATGGGAACATACTATATACGTTATTCTGCACCTCAATTTTTCTATTAATAATATTTCTTGGAGAGCTTTCTGTGTTAGTACACAGAGAGCTTCCTTGTTTTTTCAACAGCTTAATAGCATTCCATTTGGGTTGTCTAAAGTCTTCTGTTGTGTAAGCACTTCCTCAAAGAATTGCCCTAAGTATGTGCCACTTCACATAGTGGGGTGAGGATATGCATAAGGTAATTTTTTTAGAAGTAAAATTGCTGAGTCAAAATGTGTGTGCACTTATCTTGATCAGATCAGATCAGATCAGACCAGTCGCTCAGTCGTGTCCGACTCTTTGCGACCCCATGAAT